>NC_092458.1:65314195-65920266 GCF_047495875.1 Pithys albifrons albifrons
GTTCATCTCTGCATAGGTGCAGTCACAGATCTCATCATACTTTTCTTCTGCAAGAAAAAAATCTGCTCTTATTTATGTCCTTTAAAAGTTTTTGAGTTTTCCAGAAATTTGCAAACCTTTTATGCCTTTTCAGAGCACTTAAACAGCACATATTGCCCTAACTCCCTCTTCAGGCATCCACCTCTGCCTCCCACAGCCAGCCTAGCAGAGGACTCAAATGCAGCCCTCTCTGCTGCAGACACCAGCAATAGTGCCTACAGAGATGTAACCAATATAAAAAGAAATATAGCTCCTTCCACTGCTATCAAAAGTCAAACAGGTGACTGCTGCCTCTCCATGAGTATCTGTGAGCTCAAATAACTGCTTTCTTATTTCAAAATCCCACACTTCAGATGACTTTAAAGAAAATTTTTTTTTAAAAAAAAGGACTTTGAAAAGTAGCTCAAAGGTTCTGCTTAAAGTTCCACCCCTTGTTCCCACTTTTTTACCACAGCTTTCTTTTCTGTTGAACATAAGGGAAAAGGCATGTCCTTAGCTCACCTTTACTGAGATTTCTGGTCCCTGACCAATACTACAATGGGGCCAGAGGAGTTTGAATGGGCTTTAGTACTTAAAGTCCCTTTAGATGAACTTGGATCTCTGTGTCTAGAGGCTATATTTAAGCAGTCGCTGCTGGGTGGGCAGTTGCCCAGTCCAGGCTGCGTCACCCTGCACACTGGTAGGAGTCACAGGAGAGGACAATACCATATCACTTGCAGGACCTGCCCAGTGCCTGTGTCCAGAGCACATCCCACCCTCTTAAAATGGGGGGTGGAGACAGTGGTGTTGTTAGCTAAATTTTAATTCAATGCCCAGTGATTATTTACAGTCCGTTCTACACTGCTCAGATGTTTCAGAGGAATGCTGGAAGTCAAGTGGTCTCAGGGCAAGGGACTAAAGCCACCTTGCAGGCACATGAGAGCCCAGTAAGCAGCATTCCAAACCCTCCCTTACATTAGTAATAGTCTTCCAGGGTTAATCTGGTGGAAATTCTGTGGAAGTATCCAGCTCAGATGCTGAGTCTTATTGCCACCTGAGTCATTTACCCAAGGGAAAACCCACTGTTGGCTCTGGACCCAGAGAGTGTGTCTCGGTTTGAGGGGAAAAACCAAAATGTTTTACCCACAAGCAGGGGAGGGGCCTCCTCCTCAATAATCACACCACTCTTTATCAAATTTAAGAAAAGGAATTTTAATACAAGAAGGATAACTGCTATATATATATATATATATATGTAAACAGACTAGTGCAACCCACTTCCCCAACACCATAAGAGGAAAAAAAAAACAACAACAACAAAACCCAGCAGGTTTTCCTCCGGGAGAAAAGGTTATACTTAAGTGTCCTTGTCACAGCCCGCTGGCTGCAGAGTGAGTTTCAGTCCCTCTCCAGCGAAACAGACGAGCAGTGGGCTTTCAGATGGACTCAGTCTCTTTCCCCTGTGTTCCCCGTCCAAGAAGCAGAAAGGTACGAGCAACCAGCAGCAAATCCAAGGCAGGCAGCAGCACGGCAGGAAAAAGTAATCCGAAGTAGGCAGCGGCAAGACAGCCAGGGAAAACCCCAGCAGTAACCAGCAGGGCAGCCTGCCTCCTTGGAGCCCCCACTCCCCCCTTCCGCCGAGCCAAGACTGAGGAGAATATCCAAAAAAAAAACCAAAAGAGACAAACCTGCCCCCACCCCAGCGATCACAGTTAACTGCCTCTTTTGTTAACCGCTGGCCTGGGCAGTTAAGTGGCAGGGGAGAGAATTTACATAATAATCCCAAACTACAACATTATCCACCCCTAAATTCTCTTCCATGCCGATACTCTACATTAAACTTAAATTTTCTTTCAAATAATTAAGTGTTTACAAATACAGTAATATGAGTCGTTTACCCAGAGATAAGTTCCCCTTGAGGTACACATCGTGTCTCTCCATCTTCCTGCATCACCCACCAGGTGGAACCAGATCCTTGAGCAAAGACAACCCCACGAATGGGTTTGCCTTTGCCTGAGGCAGGGTTGATCCAGACTGTTTTCCCTAGCATACCTCTCAGGTGTATTACAGGGACTTTGTCTCCATCTACAGTGTGAAGGGGTTCTGATTGGGCAGGGCCGGCTCGATTGACAGAGCCTCTAGTGTTGACTAGCCATGTAGCCTTTGCTAAGTGTTGATCCCAGTGTTTGAAAGTCCCTCCACCCAACGCCTTCAAAGTGGTTTTCAACAGTCCATTACACCGCTCAACTTTCCCGGCAGCTGGTGCATGGTAGGGGATATGATACACCCACTCAATGCCATGTTCTCTCGCCCAGGTAGCAACTAAGCTGTTTTTGAAATGAGTTCCATTATCTGACTCAATTCGTTCTGGGGTGCCATGTCGCCACAGCACTTGTTTTTCCAGGCCTAGGATGGTGTTCCGAGCAGTGGCGTGAGGCACTGGGTGTGTCTCCAGCCACCCTGTGGTTGCTTCCACCATGGTGAGCACATAGCGCTTGCCTTGGCGGGTCTGTGGCAGTGTGATGTAGTCAACCTGCCAGGCCTCCCCGTACTTATACTTATCCCAGCGTCCACCATACCACAGGGGCTTCACTCTCTTAGCCTGCTTAATGGCAGCACATGTCTCACAGTCGTGGATAACCTGAGAGATAATGTCCATGGTTAAATCCACCCCTCGGTCTCGTGCCCATTTATAAGTGGCATCTCTGCCCTGATGGCCCGAGGCATCATGGGCCCATCGAGCCAAGAACAGCTCTCCCTTGTGCTGCCAGTCCAGATCTGTCTGTGATACTTTCACTTGCGCAGCTCGGTCTGCCTGTTGGTTGTTGAGATGTTCCTCATTGGCCCGATTTTTGGGCACGTGTGCGTCTACGTGGCGGACTCTCACAATCAGCTTCTCTACTCGGGTGGCAATATCTTGCCATATATCGGCAGCCCAGATGGGTTTCCCTCTGCGTTTCCAATTGGTTTTCTTCCATCGGTCTAACCATCCCCAGAGAGCATTGGCCACCATCCATGAGTCGGTGTAGAGGTAAAGCTTTGGCCATTTCTCTCGTTCAGCAATATCCAGGGCCAACTGCACGGCTTTAAGCTCTGCAAACTGACTCGACCCACCTTCTCCTTCAGTAGCTTCTGCAACTTGTCGTGTGGGACTCCATACAGCTGCTTTCCATTTGCGATTAGTCCCTACAATGCGACAGGAGCCATCGGTGAAGAGGGCGTAGCGTATTTCCTCTTTTGGCAATTGATTGTATGGTGGAGCTTCTTCCGCACGTGTCACCTGCTCTTCCTCTTCATCTGCTAGACCAAAATTTTCACCTTCAGGCCAGTTTGTGATGATTTCCAGGATCCCAGGGCGATTTGATTTTCCTATACGGGCGCGCTGCGTAATCAGGGCAATCCACTTGCTCCAGGTAGCATCAGTGGCGTGATGTGTAGAGGCAGCCTGTCCTGACAACATCCACTTCAGCACTGGTAGTCGAGGTGCCAGAAACAGCTGTGCTTCTGTGCCAATCACCTCTGAGGCGGCTTGGACTCCTTCATAGGCGGCTAGGATCTCTTTCTCTGTGGGGGTATAGTTGGCTTCAGATCCTCTGTAGCCTCGGCTCCAGAATCCAAGTGGTCGGCCTCGAGTCTCACCAGGCACCTTCTGCCAAAGGCTCCAAGACAGGCCATTATTCCCGGCGGCGGAGTAGAGCATGTTCTGTACGTCTGGTCCTGTCCTGACTGGTCCAAGGGCTACAGCCTGAGCAATCTCATGCTTGATCTGGTCAAAGGCTTGTTGCTGCTCAGGGCCCCAGTGGAAATCATTCTTCTTACGGGTTACCAAGTAGAGAGGGCTTACGATCTGACTGTATGCTGGGATATGCATCCTCCAGAACCCTATGGCACCCAGGAAGGCTTGTGTTTCCTTTTTGCTGGTAGGTGGAGACATTGCTGTGATCTTATTGATGACTTCTGTTGGAATCTGACGGCGTCCATCCTGCCACTTCACTCCCAGGAACTGGATCTCTTGGGCTGGTCCCTTAACCTTACTCCGTTTGATGGCAAAGCCAGCTCCCAAAAGGATCTGGATGATTTTCTCTCCTTTCTGAAAAACCTCTTCTGCTGTGTCCCCCCACACAATGATGTCATCAATGTATTGCAGGTGTTCTGGAGCCTCACCCTTCTCCAGTGCAGTCTGGATCAGTCCATGACAGATGGTGGGACTGTGTTTCCACCCCTGGGGTAGTCGGTTCCAGGTGTACTGCACGCCCCTCCAGGTGAAAGCAAACTGTGGCCTGCACTCTGGTGCCAGAGGAATGGAGAAGAACGCATTAGCAATGTCAATAGTGGCATACCACTTTGCTGCCCTGGACTCCAGTTCATACTGGAGCTCCAGCATGTCCGGCACAGCGGCACTCAGCGGTGGGGTAACTTCATTCAAGCCACGATAGTCCACAGTCAATCTCCATTCTCCATCAGACTTATGCACAGGCCAGATGGGGCTGTTGAAGGGTGAGTGGGTTTTGCTGACCACCCCTTGGCTCTCCAGTTCACGGATCATCTTATGGATGGGGATCACAGCATCACGGTTCGTTCGGTATTGCCGACGGTGCACTGTCGTGGTGGCAATTGGCACTTGCTGTTCCTCAACTTTCAACAGTCCAACAGCAGAAGGACTTTCTGAGAGACCTGGCAATGAGTTCAATTGTTCAATCCCTTCTGTCTGTACAGTGGCTATTCCAAAAGCCCATCTATGCCCCTTTGGGTCCTTAAAATATCCATTCCTGAGGTAGTCAATGCCCAGGATACATGGGGCGGCTGGACCAGTCACAATGGGGTGTTTCTGCCAATCTCTCCCTGTCAAGCTCACTTCAGCTTCTAGCACAGTCAACTCTTGAGATCCCCCTGTCACCCCAGAAATAGAAATAGTTTCTGAGCCCACATGTCCTGATGGCATCAATGTGCATTGAGCGCCAGTATCAACCAAAGCCTTATACTTTTGTGGGTCTGATGTACCAGGCCATCGAATCCACACAGTCCAATAGACACGGTTGTCCCGTGCCTCTACCTGGCTAGAGGCAGGGCCCCTCTAACACTGATCCTGGTCATAGCGGTCAGAACCTTTTCTCGATGAGTACACCTGGGAGGTGCCCTCCTGTGGGTCAGATTCTTGCCCGTGGGAAACTGGGACTGCACTTACTCTCACTGACCTTCTTCCATTCTCCTTCAGTTCTTGTACTCGGGCTGCAAGGGCACGGGTGGGTTTCCCATCCCACCGTCCCATGTCTTCTCCATGTTTGGCCAGGAAGTACCACATCTCAGTTCGTGAGGTCTGTCCACTTCCTCTGGCTGGGGGGCGTCTGGCTCTGACTTCAGAGGTTCTCATTCGCACTGGTGCCACTTGGAGACTTTCCCTAATTTCCTCTCTGATCGCTTTTACCTCTGCAGGCAGCGTCTTGAGACTCTCAACCAATGTCTCTACAGCAGAAATACGGGCCTGCATTGGGCTGTGGGTCATGCTTTCATATATCCGGAGCTTATTTGCTACTGCGCCCACTGTTTCATGGTTCTCTTCCCTATACATGGATGCCAGGAAATCGGTGTATTCAGCTGGCCCCGAGCGTGAAAGGTCCCACCACATATGTGGTGTGCATCTGACCTTGTCAGGGTCATTATTGGCTTGCCCACCTCTTCCAAAAAGCACGTCCATCATTGCCATCTCCCTCAGACGTAAAATTCCTTCTTCCATCGTCTTCCAAGTCTTCCTAATATGATGTTCCTGCAGGATTTCTCTATAAACAAACTTCTCTCTTACACTCGTTAGAAGTCGTGCCCAGAGTGAAAGGGGCTTTGATTCCCTCACGAACACCTGTTCAATAGCCACGTCCTGGGCCAGAGCCCCCAAAAACCTGGCTTCAGCACCATCCAGTTGTAAGGTTTCACCCATAAGGTCCCAAACTCGGATCAACCAAGTCAGGATGGGCTCACCCGGGTGTCGAGCAATGTCTTTCCGCAAACTACGGAGATTATCAAATGACAATGACTCAGTGATGATCTCAGGCTCTGGGTCTGCTTGCTGTGGAGGTGCAGCAGCCCCCTCATCGTCTGCTGGATGGTCTAATTTGGTCTTATATTTCCTTTTCTGAATAGGGGCAACTTCCATAGGCTTGGCCTGTCCTCCTGGTTTAGCCTCATCCTTTTCTCCCTTCACTGTGGCATCAGGGGTTTTATTCTCTCGCTTTTCCCCCTTCACTGGGCTAGGTTTCTGAATGCATTCTGGAAAAACCCTGGCCCTACCTTCAAACATTCTGTAAGCTGCAGGGATACAACCCTGCAGAAAAACCATAAAGAGCAAGATATCTCTGGCATCCAGGGAGAATTTAAACATCTCAAAAGCTGTTGTAGCAGACTTGAATGGGGAATGGACAAAGGGTTGGGAGAAGAGATTCCCCTTTGTTCCTTCCCAAGGGTCCGTACTATTATCACTGAATCCCCAGAGGTAGCAGCTTAGGTTGCGGCAGGAAAACAGCCTGGAGAGCACCACCCACATGACATCCAAAGGCATCGAATTCATGGCACCATAAATCCAGAGTAAGAACTCAATAATAATTGCGGCTATTTGAGTTTTGCTCATTGATTTGTTGATAAGACTTAAACCTGCCGCTCCTTTTGGCATGAATTTGTACCAACAAAAAGCCAATATATTATACAGGATGGTCCTGATGAACTCTAAGCTCAAGACCCACATGGTGCCACAAAATAGCAGTTATCCTTCTTTGTTTACAAGCCCCACACGTTGGGCGCCAAGAAATGTCTCGGTTTGAGGGGAAAAACCAAAATGTTTTACCCACAAGCAGGGGAGGGGCCTCCTCCTCAATAATCACACCACTCTTTATCAAATTTAAGAAAAGGAATTTTAATACAAGAAGGATAACTGCTATATATATATATATATATATATGTAAACAGACTAGTGCAACCCACTTCCCCAACACCATAAGAGGAAAAAAAAAAACAACAACAACAAAACCCAGCAGGTTTTCCTCCGGGAGAAAAGGTTATACTTAAGTGTCCTTGTCACAGCCCACTGGCTGCAGAGTGAGTTTCAGTCCCTCTCCAGCGAAACAGACGAGCAGTGGGCTTTCAGATGGACTCAGTCTCTTTCCCCTGTGTTCCCCGTCCAAGAAGCAGAAAGGTACGAGCAACCAGCAGCAAATCCAAGGCAGGCAGCAGCACGGCAGGAAAAAGTAATCCGAAGTAGGCAGCGGCAAGACAGCCAGGGAAAACCCCAGCAGTAACCAGCAGGGCAGCCTGCCTCCTTGGAGCCCCCACTCCCCCCTTCCGCCGAGCCAAGACTGAGGAGAATATCCAAAAAAAAACCAAAAGAGACAAACCTGCCCCCACCCCAGCGATCACAGTTAACTGCCTCTTTTGTTAACCGCTGGCCTGGGCAGTTAAGTGGCAGGGGAGAGAATTTACATAATAATCCCAAACTACAACAGAGTGTGATGAGAGTAGGAGCAGGAGAGGGAGCAGCATAAATAGCAAAGTCATATTCCTGGGGGCAGGTGCTGAAAAGATGACTGGGATGTGCAGCTACATACCGTGTAGAGTGGGGTGTTAAACATGCACAGCCCTCATCCCCCATGCTCCAGAGGGAAGGAGGGAGAGAGGGAGGGATAGACCAACCGTAGATCATGTTATACATGCCCCAGGGAAGACAGGAACCTGTGTAGCTGCTCTGCATCTGTTTCCTGATACATTAGCCAAACAGGAGAAAAAAGACACAGGGATTCTGTGGCTCTGAAAACTAAGATAAGGGGAGTGAGTGAGGTTTATAGTCCTTGCAAGCAATGTGCCTGATAGGGCACTCCTGCTGTCCATACTGAGCTGTCCTCTCACAGGTTTTTCATCTGCCCGCCCACAGGCTTAGGGGAAAACCACAATGCGAAACACCCTCTCCCACCCTTTCTCCCCAGCTGCCACTTTCTTTTATTTTAGGGAAGAGCAAATGTATCCCCAGTAACATAAATGGGTTGTGTTCTGGCTACGCAGAAGGAAGCACAAAGCTCATCCCTGGTTGTCCTTGAGCAGGCTAAAAACCAGCAGCTTTGGTCCTCAGCAACTCAAGTCTAGAGGGAAAAGAGAAGGAAGAAAAACTCAGCCTGCCTGGGGAGGGAGGTGGGAAGTGGAGCAAGAAATGCTCTGTTCTTTGCAGCATTTTCAAGATACTCCTGCAGAGACAGCTTCAACTTTGGCATTTCCCATTTTCTGAGTATTTGACTTTCAATTTGTAAGTGTTCTATTACCAGCCATGGGCATGTGTTTATTTTTCAGATTATATATTAGTTACCCATTCAGATATTAGACAATTTCAGGAAATCTGCATAGAAAGGGTATTGAATCAGTAGCTTCTATCGACCTCAGCAGTGGACATACAAAATAATTTATATAATCATTCTATGATATGATTTTATCATCTTCACATGTGTGAAGGTAAAAGATCAGTGCTGTGTGGCTTCTGAACACACCTGCACATAGGTTGAAATTAAGATAAGAACAGCTTCATGTTAAGCAGTTCTCATATAAACCTGTGATTTCTTATTATGCCTAGCAAAATGTAATGGGACCACATCTATTAACACTTGTATTTTGGAGAATGAAGTTGTGAGAGTTATCTCAGGAAGGTTTAGCCAGCTTTAGGAAGGAAGGCAGAAGTACTGTGAGTGTTTTTCTTGAAGAAAGCAGCTCTTCTTGCTAGTTAGTATTGCTCCATGGCTTCCTTGTCCCCTATCTCTGCCTGCTGCCATCTCCCCTGCAGACTGTAAGTCATCTGGGCTCCTGGCATCTCCTCTCTGACTGGTAGCTGGCAGATTTGTAATCAGGTTTGCAAAAGCCTTGGTCACAAACATCGATGCTGCAGAACCCTGCACAGAGCTAAAAGCCCTGTGCATCTGAGGGGCACTTATGTGGGAAAAAAACGTGGAAATGAAAGATTAGGGTTGGTCTAGCTCATCTTGAAATGCATTTGAGTTTCTGCAAGGCATCTCTTTGTAGAAGTGATTGTATTCTGAGGTTTGCATGAGCAAAGGGGTTGCAGTATTAAGAGCGATGAGCTGCAGTGCTGTGCTCCAGAGTGCCTGGCCGTATCTGAAGCAATCCAAAGGGGCCATGGTCCTGAGCTTATGGTTGCCAAAGACACCAATGACACCCTCCCTCTGTGACAGCCAGGACGCCCTTAGCTCTGCACCCAGCTCTGCTGGCGCACCACATCCCCTGACCACGCAAGTCAGGAACTGCCTGGTCCCCCCTCCTGTCACAAGCAGGTCATGCTTCTTACTGAACAAAAATGCATTTACTTTATTGAGGGTTTTGAACACAGTCTAGTCACATCCAACTCTCCTTGGAGGAGCTCTCACAGCCAGCCCTCAAGTCTTCAAGGCTTCCTGCTGCCCCTTCCTCTCCTTCACCTGCAGCTCAATGTGAGGACCATCAGTGTTGCACCCTGGAAAAACACAGAAACCTCCCTGAGCACTGCCAGGCAGCTGGGAGGGGGTTCAAGACCCTGCAGTACCAACCAGCTTTTGTGAACTCAGCATTGTGATCCTGAGTCACTGCATATTCCTCTTTTTTAATTATAGAAGTAGATAACTCCTCTCCTTTTCATAATCTCGATGTATTCCTCCTCTCATATCTGTAAGATTTCAGATACTGAAATTCCCACCAAGTTACACAAAACTGTTTTGCTTTATCCTAATGCAGGACCACAACCCAGCCTCCTGGATGTTTTTTCACCTTTCCTTAAACTTGCTGAAGTTTTTTAGCAACCCTTTTTCTAAGGAGCGAGGTGGACTGACTGAAGTTTTGCCAGTGTTTCTGCACATGCTGCTCATCCCATCACACAGGCATAAACTTGCGTTGTTCTGGCACCCTGGCAGCTCTGGGCAAGAGGGACCAACTGGAGACACCGTAGGGACCAAACATTTCTAAGAAAAGTTAGAAATAGAGAGAAAAGTGAACAATTCTCTCAACTTGCTCCAAAACCAAAATTATTTTCCTACTGCAGAGAAAGGGGAGTAAGAAAATCCCAGGAACCACCATTACAGATGTTGCTGAGGCCCTCTCTTCCCATTCTACCTTTCCATATAACCTGGAAGTTGCACAGAGGTAGATCTGGTATGTCTGCAACTTGCTACTATGAAGAGGATCACAGAAAATGCTGCCACAGAGTTTCAGAGTAGAACAACTGTCTATTAATAACTTTATAACCTTGAATCAGGCACATTCTTGTGGGTGGTGAGCAATTCTATTGTGCATCCCTCGTTTTGTGTATTATTATTGTTGTTGTTGTTGTTATTATTATTGTTATCCCTTCCTTTTTTGTTCCATGAAACCATCTTTATATCAGTCCACAAAGTTTACTTTTCTTTCCTCCAGTTCTCACCTCTGTCCCACTGGGGACATGGGGAAGGGGATGAGTGAATGGCTGGACAGGGTTTACCTGCCTGCCAAGTTAAACAGTGTGTGCCTCTAGTCAGATTGTGGAGTAAAGGTGTAGTTGTAATTGTGCCAGGTCTATAGACAACTTTATGTCTGCCTGCTGTCTAGTGAAAGGAAACCACAGGCAATGTGGTATCAGCCTTGTCTGCAGTTACAACATTTATGTTGAAAAACACCACAGCCTTCTTGACATGTATCGGGTATGCAGTGTAGGTGGGCCATTAACCTTGTGCACACTGTTTGTACTACACTGATAATAGTATTTCAGTAACTCACAGTGTTCTATTAAGTGACAACTGTAATTTGTTTGAAGTCACTGGAGGGAAGGTGTTATTCTTGCATATTACTACAAGAAGTGATTTGGGGTATCAAAGCCACACCATTTTTATTGCAAAGTTCCTGGGGATGGAAGGACATAAAGGCCTGAACTGGGAAGGGAAAGACTGAGCTCCAGATATTTTGGGCTTTCAATATTCTTATGAAAACAATGATTTTTAAGAGGCATTGCACATGTGGTTAGGCAGGAAAGAGAGACTCGAAGTAAGTGATACAAAAGGACAGTAGTATCATCATAACTGTTCTTGTTCTGATGCTGATGATGGTAAAGGATAGTTTAAGAGGGGAAAAAACAATATTACACTGGTAGTGAATTTACACTATTTTCAACAATTCAATTAAGCCTAGAGAAAACAAATATATGGGTTTAAAGATGGTTGCTATAGAAACCAGAGGAGATTTTATAGATGCTTATGAGAGTGAAAGGGGTTGTGATTGATAAGACAATTGCATTCAAATAGTCACTATGGAAACCCAAGGTGACCTGGAGGAGACGTGACTCCTCTCTGTTCCTGTGGGCAGATGAAGGCAGCCTAAGTGGGGGAAGATCTGGACTGGGTGATAAAGCACATTGTAGCAAGGCAGCACAGGGCTCACCTCAGTGCTAGAGATACTCAGTGCTTCACATTGCAAACCTGTGTGAACACTGACCTCTATATTTGTGAAATAAATTTATTTGCTTACCCTTGAAATAGTGGGGGTTATTTCTCATTAAAATCAATAGGAGCTCTGCAATTGACTTCTCTGGGGGCAAAGCAGTTTTTAGGGACCTTCCTATGTTTTCAGTGCACCAGAATAGGGAAGCACATTTGCACATCTCCCACTGAGCTCAGTGTTTGGCAGCTGCCTCTGCTTTGCTGAAATGGGGCCATGGAGTTGCTGAGCACTTTTTGCCTTCACTAACAGGACCTTGTCCCAGAAATAGGACAGAAAGAAAACTAAATATGCAAGCCATCTTCTTGTAGATTGGTTATTTAAGGAACAAAGCTGGTCAGCCTGCACGTGACATAAACCAAAATTCAGTAGCTTGATCACTAGCCACGTATCATTTGTTTCCAGTATTCATTTTTTAAGTTGTTAGAATGTTAAAGACAGATTCTCAGCAACCCTGGACACAGCTGAAAACTGAAAAGTTATTCCATGTGTTTACTTGTATCTTATCTTGACTAATGTGAAGTGTTAATGTCATGAATATCAACTCCAGCTATTTGAAATACAACCATTCCTCAGTAAGGATTCACAGTGAGCCAGACCCTGCCTGGTTCCTCTGCCAAAGCCTAGACACAATCTTCTCCTGTATTAATTAGAAAATCTTTGATTCACACTACCCACATAAAATCAAATCATGCAGATATTAATCATCAGAGATTTTTATCTTGCATTATTTCCAGTGAGGTAAAAAGTACGAGCTGATGGTCTCAGGAAAACACATTTCTGTAGTTTCACAAAGTTTCCAGTGTAAAACATGCAGACAGGAGGAAACTATGCCCTTTGTAGAAAACCTGAGGATGCAGGTCCAGACTGCAGGAGTAGAGCATTGAGCAGCACAGATTCCCTGCAGCTCTTGATCCCCTGGAAACTGCTAAAGCTGGTAAGAGCAGCCAGGAAATTAGTCCAGCCCAGCTGCCAGGCTGTTGCCTTTTCTAAACAGCCTTACGGGTTTAGAAATTGCCCTCCCATGCAGAAAATCTAGCTGTGCTTGTACAACAGGTAATCCATAAAGAAAAAAATTCAATATGAAAATACTGCTTCTGCTTCCATAATCAAAGGAAAAGTTTAAACCTGAGGCTGCTCTTAAGAATGCAGGTAGCACTGACAGCACTGACTGTGCTGGGGCTGGGAGCAGGGAGAGTTTGTTGGACACATATTATCTTGAAAGAAATTCCTACTGGTTTTAAGGATAAGTAAATTTGGTACCTCTTATTAAGCTGTTGGCTGGAGGTATAAATTGCTGCTTCAATGGACATAAAATAATTCAGCTACAAAGAAGAAGAGGAAGCGATTAATATTGAAGAAAAGATGCTCACAGAAAGGTGCAGTCTGCTGGGCGAGTTTTTGTTCTGGTTTTGTGTCTGTAGAAAGGAAATACATAGGTAAATAGAAAAGAATATGTTAAGCTCTTTGCAGAGGAGAAATGAGAGTAAATATGTAGCTGAGCCTTTATCCTCAGCACTCTGCTGCTCACATTCTCCATCACCAAATGACAGAGCAGGTTTGATTTATTTATTAATTTTATTTCTTTTTAATTCTTCTAACTCAATTTCTGTGCACCTTTCAGCAGATTTAAGTCACACTGGCAGAAAGAAGAGCTGCAGTTGCTCTGGGAAAATATTCAGGGTGTAAAGGTCTCCCAAAGCAAACATGGGAACACAACAGCTTTTTCCACACATCAATGAGTACAGATAGCGCATCTTTAATGGTGTTGGAAATTGAGAGGGAAGATGCTTTTCTGAGAACTTATCACCCTTTTTCTTTAGGCTGAAGAGGTCTCAGAGCATCCCTCTTGGAAGCACATGTTGCTCAGTATTTCCTGCAAATCATCCCAACTCAAACCAGCTCCCCTGGGCCTCAGCAATCCTCTTATCAGAGGCATAACCTGTCTCATACAGCCTGCTTCTGTAGGCTTCACTTTGAAACTCATCCAAGGAGATGGTACAACTTGCTTTCTTCCTCCTACCTTCCAATTTTAAAGAAAACAAAACCCTACAAAAAACGTCACCAATTATGGTGATAGTAGCAAAGCAACATTTTGAGAGAACAATTCATGAAAACATCCAAACTCGTAGGGATTTGAAATCCTAAAGCTCTCAATATTGTGGGATGTGTTTTGCTTTCAGAGCCCAATTCTTCAGTTCTCTGAAAAGTGACAAGCAGCTGTGAGCCTTATAGCTGCTCCCTGGTAAATACCATAAACCAACTGCCAGATAACGTAGGCTTTCTCCAAGAAGTGTGCAAAAGCAGTAAGCACCATCTGCTGGCCTCAGCATGAAAGAGGATCCGAGGAATTTTTTATCTTTAGATCTTCTCCCTCCAAACTCAAAAAACTGGTCCAACAACATCAAAACCAAACAACCAAGGTATGCCTAACCAGAGCAAGACTGCCTAGGGAACATCAGTTATTCTGCTGACAGTCAAGGTAAGATAGGACTAAGAGAAGAAAATTCAATGTACTGAAAATTCACAAGAATTTTTTCAGCATTCAAACTAATCATCATTATAGACCTTAATTTTTCACCTGGCTTTAGAAACACAAATGTTTGCCTCTGCAGAGAATATGAGCCAAATAATACTACAGACTTTAAAAAAAGAAACAGCTAGGAAATGTTTTGCAAGAAAATTGTGTATGTAGACTTTTTTTGCCCCTCAAACCCTGATCTCAAACAAGGATGTGGGGATTTGGCACAAATGGAGTGGGATAGCGTTTCACAGATGGCTAATTCTTGCAGTAGGTGTTGGTTACCAAAGGATCAGCAATTAAGCCAGTGAGAGCTGAAGGCACACATCAGCTCAGCAAAGCTGCTCAGCAATTTGCAAAAACTGAACCCAGAGCACCAATAAAAGTAACAAATATGTAAAAATTGCCTGTTTCCACATAACCAGCAGAGCCAGCACCAGCCTTCAGCGTTCAGAGTAAGACAGAAAATGCCCCATTTCTGGTTAATTCATAGGGAGGCCTAATCCTGCAGTGCTGGGGCCCAAGACGATGGCATGTCCCTGGTGATGAGCATGCAGGGCCCCCAGCTCTTCCCTGGCTTGACCCATATGGCAGAGGTGCCTCCCTGGTGTGAGGTACCTTATCCCCCTGTGATGAGGATTGCACAGACTGGCCGGGCTGGTAAGCAATTGCTTGGGACAGACAAAGAGCATCTGCATGCATCAGAGGGGATTCTCCCACCCCATCCCTCCCCAGGGAACACTGGGGTTTGTGCTAGGAAGCACTGACGAAGGAAGGCTTGTGCAGGTGCACCAGAGCAGGTTTCCTCCTCCCTTGCTCAGTCTGAGCATTGTACACCCTAGCTTGTTCTGCCAGGCAAAGATAACAGGAGCATGATGCCCATTTTGTTGACTCTAACCAAGGGATAATTCTTCCTCAGATGATGCTTCAATAAGGACTTGGAACTGCCTCCCCAGACCACATCTGCAATATATTAAAATATTGAGGTTTCATTGTTTTAAGCCTGCTCTAGCTTTTGACTACAAGATGAAGCATGTTGAGCAATCCCATCCTGACTAGGCTTGTCCTGCCAGATGGCCATGGGAAATGGTGGCAGTGGCTGTCCTGTGCTCGCATGGTAGGAGATGATAGCACATTGCATTGCTGTGATCCAGTCAGTGAACTAAGAATGCAACACCTCTGCTCTCTGGTTGGATTAGAACAAATGTCTCAGACTTCCTTATATGCATAATCTCTGATTTACTGAGGACAAGATAAATGACAGGGGTTCAAGGTTTCACTTCAGCACAAACCCCTCAAATGTCTTATTTTAGTCTACAATTTGAAAATTAGGCAACTTAATGGTAAATGTTGAATATGTTCATGTGACCATAGTCCACTGAGAAGGCCTTGCTCAAATCACAAGCTGTTATTTCAATGTTAATGCCAACATTCTGGTTATCTAGTACTGTAAGTACAGCTTAACCATACCAGTATCTTTAAACAAAATTTGTCAGCAAAATTAAAGTCTCTGCTAAAACATCCTCATTCTTCCATGACTGTAGCTCCACAGTAACGTGTTTGCACATTCCAAGGTTTACTTCTTTGTCATCACACTGACCCAATCTTTTTTTTGGCAAAGGTCCTCTCTTCATACTTGTTTACAAACAAATTATACCAAGCTTCTCAGAAGCTTAATTGCTTTTGTTTCCAATACTACATCTTAATTTGGGCAGTTATTTGTAGGTCCTTATTATGTATCCTCCTAGTACCTGGTAATAAACTGTGAGACATCATGTGCAAAATTAACTGGAACGTGGTGTGTTAATTATAAAAGGTGCCATAAAGTACATGTTTCATTTAACAAAATGATTAGTTATAAATATTTTATTACAACAGCAGGCTGTTTGGTGCACCACACAGTAGTCAACAGGGACATTTTTTTGCATTAGGTCCATCTCTGCTTTTTGTCACTTGAAAGGCAACAGGATTAAGCCCATTTACCAAGCACTCTCCTCAGGCAAATGGCCCTGAACTCCTTCAGCAGAAGGCCAAATGCCTTTCTCTGGGAGATGTAATATATTTTCCCATCTCCCCAATGTAAAGCAGGGAATGGCAAGATATGAGGTAATGTTGGGGTCACTGTCTAAGCGGGTGATGGCACAGCATTGTCAATCAGTGTCACCCCTCATTTGAACTGAACATTTCTTAGTGCCAAATTTTTTGGAGGCAAAAGCCATTAGCTGCATTTCATGTTCACTCACCATCAAGCACAGGACGTGCCCATACGTTACCACTTATGTCTGACTTCAAGCCCCAAAAACACAGACACATATAATGTGAGTAGAGGGATAAAATTAAGATAATAATTAAGAGAGACAAAGTGACCTACTTAGTGATACAGCTTCATATATCCAACAGCATATAGTGGAGAACCATCACATGAGCCTTTAATTGATGTCAAGGCTAGAGGGATCCAAGAGGGCAAGCATGAACCATTCACGCTCTTCCCAGAAGGAATTTGTTGTACTGTGAAGTGAAATTCAACACTCACTCAAGGTTCTTCACTGTGGACTTCTAAAAAGCACATGTGGATGTTGCCAGCCCCATGCTCCATGACAAGAAGAGGTACTGATGTCAGGTGTAGTCTCGGCGCATGGCTGCCCTCTCACGCCTCCAAGGGCACACCTCAAACACTTGGCAAATTATATGTGACCCCCACCAGACTGAGTGCAGAGTAGGTAGCATCCTATCAAATAGAATAGAGAATGCAGAGCCATCAAAACCCATCTGGGATAAGTGCCTTGCTTGTCACTTAGGGCACTGACAAATCTGTTATTCCACAACCCTCTTTTCTGATGGTGGGCTGACCCTTGTCTCATGTCTTCACAATGCATGGCTGCATTTGGGAGTGCCATGGTAATTTTTGAAAGACTGTCCAGCATGTGCTTATTGCTGCACAGGGAGAGATGCATGGACAGTAATGTGGATCCTGCCTTTGGGTCAGTTTGAACAGGCTTAGGATATTAGGGTAATTTTCTTAATGTTTCACTCAATTTGTACAAAACCCAAGAATGAAGCTTAGATACTGTTCCAAGCAAACTGTCATGTAAAATGGAATGGAAAACTGCATTTTACATAAGAATTTTAATGTGAAAATTTGAATCTCATTTAATACTTCCTCTCTAATATACCATAAACCTTGACTAAAATCCTATGAATGAACTTCTGAGGCTGCAGTTCTTATTCCTGTTTTTGTCTGAAAGACTTGTCCTCCAAGTGAGAAAAAAAGATTTTAAAAGCTCCCAAGGCTGTCCCCTATGCACACCCACCCACTAAGTTCTTCCTGTTGTACTGCAGACTTTCCTGAAAAGTTTTTCAAATCACTTATGACTCTGAAAAGTGGGTATGACGCAGCTTTGAGACAAACATGTTATGTGAAGAATAATTGAATTAGAATGCTTTATTTTCATAGTGCATTTTCACTCAGCTGGAAATTATAAGGTTTTGCAGTCTTTGTTTTCATTTTGGTTTTCAGAGAAGTATCAGAATTTTATGAATAATGTTTTTTTCCAAGTATGGATCTGCTTAATACAATTATGGTTTATTTTACATAAAAATATCATATCTGTCAATACTAAGCAAATATGAATGTGAACCAAATATTGTTTAGTCCTGTTTGCAGAGCTATCCTACAGTCTTGCAGTTTTAACTTAAGTCCAATAGCTCTCTCTTCTGCATTCCAAAACCTTAAACAAGTAACAACTCTGGACATAGGGAGAAGCTCTATGTTTCAAATATCACTTTTCCATATTACATATTTTTAAATTTCTAATATTCTGTGTTTAAGAATATTCTGGGAAATTCAGTGTTATGGGTTTAGTCAGGTGGGCCTAAACTTAGGTTTTAAAGTTCAGTTAGGCCTGGGATTGTCAGCTGATTTAAGCTGGGCTGAGCTAGCTAACAGCTGACCTCTTCTAGCCCATAATATTGTATTCCATACCATACTACATCATCTCAAAGGGTGTAAAATCCAGTGTGTGGGAGTGGCTTGGTCAGTTCTGCTATGGCCAAGGTACAAGCCAGACCTGATCCAGCTTTTGTCTTGAAGCAGGCCTTGCTCTGCCCCTGCTGCCTCTGCTTGCATTTTGTTTGCATTCAGGGAAGTAGAAACATTTTTGTTGTTACTCTTTCTGTTTCTTTCTATGTGTCTCTTAGAGTACTTACAGATCTAGTGTAATAGACTTTGCTTTGTATTAACTGGGGAGTGGGAAGTTATTCCTTGTTACATATATGTAACTTGTGTGTGTGCTATATTGTGGTTTTCTCTAATTTTCCTCTTTTCTGTATAAATACATGTAGTTAGTTTCAGCATAAACCTGCTTTGAGGGTTTTTTCTTCCTCTCCCTCTTCTTTTTTCCCTTAGCTGGTTGAGGGGAGGAGGAACCCTTTTCACTCTGTCCTGGACACTTGGCATGTTGCCAGCTCAACCCAGAACAGATAAATGGTGCATTGGCCGGGAAACGAAGGACACTAGTAAGTGTCCCAGAAGGTTGGCGGGGTTCCCGGGAGCTTTGTTATAGAAACATTCCTTGATTTCTGCTTTGTTATGGTGCATCTAGAACAACTAAGATAAGAATGTCCTCTTGCTACTGGATACTCGTTTTATTCCTTGTACTGGCTATTTCTGTGAGTTCAGACAGCTCAACTCGTACCTGCTGTGAATGTAGCCACTGCAAGGGGAAGCCTTACAGCCAAAGCAAGCTGTCTTTCTCTCCTGCCTCACCTCAACAGAGAGCAAACCCCAAGCATGAGTCACATGGTGAACTGTCATCCTTCCTGTGTGACCAGGGGAAAGGCATGAGGAGGTGGGACAGTGCATCTACTTCTGTGCTTGAAGTCCAGGTATGGAAATCAAAACGTAAGAAAGCTGGTAAAAAAGCTGTCCACATGTTGAAGCAGAGATCCCAGAACAGAGCCAAGAACCGCAATTAAGCCGCCCTACCTCCAGCCGAGAGGAGGAGGAGAACGACCAAGTCTACTGGACATTGCTGAACCAGAAACTAGCCAAGACTGTACCTCTACACTGACTTGTAGATGACAGCCAGTGCCCCTCTGAAGGTGGCTGGACCAATGGAAGAAGATTAATTGAAGCATAGAGAGGCCCATGTGGGCTGTTGGTGTGTGGCAGGACACCGCTGCTTGAGTAGAATCTGTAGAGATTCATCATGTGGATGCTCATGTGCCCAAAGGCTGAGCTAATGAAGGAACATCACACCTGGACTAGCATAAGGGAGAGTTGTTCCTGGATCAATGGGCCCATGATGCCTCAGCCCACCTGCAGGTGGACAAGGCCGAGGGGTGGATTTAACCATGGACATTATTTCCCAGGTTATCCACTATTGCGAAACCCCTGAGAAGGGGATAGTAACCTTAATGAGGGCATACTGACCCCTGAAAAGGGGATGGAGACACCTGAGAAGGGGATAGAGACCCCAATGTGGGGATGGTGACCCTAATGAGGGTATAGTGACCCCTGGAAAGGGGATGGGATGATCCCAATGTGTGCCTCAAGGACATTTAACCTTGAGAAAAAAAGGTAACTTGCATTTTGAGTTCTGTGTTGCAGGACATAAACCATCAGATGAAGAAGACCTGAGCTGAACTGGTGTTGGTGTCCAATGATGAACCGTTTTTTTTCCCTGCCTGAAGTACCTACCCCATCCTAATGGATTATTGCCTACAATATGGAGGGATGGAAGACAGCCCTGGAAAGAACAGACTGTTTAAGCGCGGGAATAGATAGATCTAAGATATGAGTGACGTAATATGGTATGGAATAAGGGGTGGAATATGTTATGGGTTTAGTCAGGTGGGCCTAAACTTAGGTTTTAAAGTTCAGCTAGGCCTGGGATTGTCAGCTGATTTAAGCTGGGCTGAGCTAGCTAACAGCTGACCTCTTCTAGCCCATAATATTGTATTCCATACCATACTACATCATCTCAAAGGGTGTAAAATCCAGTGTGTGGGAGTGGCTTGGTCAGTTCTGCTATGGCCAAGGTACAAGCCAGACCTGATCCAGCTTTTGTCTTGAAGCAGGCCTTGCTCTGCCCCTGCTGCCTCTGCTTGCATTTTGTTTGCATTCAGGGAAGTAGAAACATTTTTGTTGTTACTCTTTCTGTTTCTTTCTATGTGTCTCTTAGAGTGCTTACAGATCTAGTGTAATAGACTTTGCTTTGTATTAATTGGGGAGTGGGAAGTTATTTCTTGTTATATATATGTAACTTGTGTAAGTGTGTGCTATATTGTGGTTTTCTCTAATTTTCCTCTTTTCTGTATAAATACATGTAGTTAGTTTCAGCATAAACCTGCTTTGAGGGTTTTTTCTTCCTCTCACTCTTCTTTTTTCCCCTTAGCTGGTTGGGGGGAGGAGGAACCCTTTTCACAGTTGGCGTTTTGCCAGCTCAACCCAGGACATTCAGGAAATTCAATCACTTAAGGCTGTTGAAGGGTTATGTTCACAGAACAGAAATACAATTTAGCAAAACTGATCTTGCTTTTCAGGGTTTTAAAAATTGTACATCATGAACTGTGCTATGTGGACTCATCCATTTCTTTATTATCTAGTTGAACTTCTCCACATACATTTATTTATAGCCCTTTTTTTCCAGTTCCTGTGAATGGAAGAAACATTTCTGAGAAAGATTGTTTTGGGTTTGCTTAAGGATCATTCGTTACTGAGTGTGTTAATGTGACCCTACACTTCTGGACAATTCTGTCTAGAAATACAATGATTTTCTTAAATCCACCATGAGTTCATTATTCCAGTAGCTGAGAAAATCTAGCTTTGCATTAGCTTAGGACTTTTGGAAGGATCCTATCACCTGACTCCAGCAGATAAAGACAACTGTGCTTCAATCCCTTCTGCTTTTTGCAGCTTGGTTGTACTATTAAATAAAGCGAAACCCTATTTGAGTATTTTTTAGTTATCTAGATACAGTAGTATGATTACTGTTAAATAATGAATGAAAACAAAACCCAGGAAATAAGCTCAGGGCTTTCTTTGAAGTACAAAACAAATTCTGCTAATTTCAGTGTCCTTAGAAGTACATTGTTGAGAAAAGCGTAGTTTGCATCTTGTGGAAAGTCTATGTAAGTATGGAAAAGTGCTTTAAATGTTATGGATCAGGTTAAATTATGTATCTTTTGTGTACAACTGTGGGACAATTTTTTCTGGAGACCCAAAAGTGGTCTTCTTGTCACCTCTGAGTGGAGACTTCCATCATTCCTTTCTGATGGGCCAGAGTGGATCTACCTGAACGGTGCTTAGACCTGAAGTATCAAGATTTTTGCAATAGAATTGCATTGAGACATCCTTGTAATCCATTCCCTGATCTTGGAAAAGGTATAACATGTTTGGCTGGCCTGTCTGAACAGCAGAGGTTGGCAAAGGGCTCCATCAGAGAGATGCCTGAGGGTGTTCACCACCTGCCTGGGCAGTGGATGGGGTGCCAAGACAGAAATTCCTCTGAAGCCTCTGCAGAGTGATAATATGTTTGCTCTTCCAGGGCTTGTGGGATGAAGGAGGAGAGCAGCTTTCAAGTTGACAGGTGAATCATGTCCTCAGGCACCTGAAAATGCAGACAAGTGCACTCACCACAATCCCCTCCTCCTTTGGAAATGTGCAAATGTGATTGCCAAGATAGTCTAACCTGAAAGTGGCCAACTTGTTCACACTTTTCCACTGTCCTGCAATCTCTGGAGCTTGCTGTCTGATTTGGGCTGATTTTCTTCCTTCTTGCATATATCTTGCTTGGTCTCTGGCACTTCCTCCTTCCTGGCTCCTTGGGCTTGCACCTTTGTCTGATCTCTGTTTTCCACTTTTCCCCTGTTCAGGTCCTAATTTTCCCTCTCTTCTCCTTCCTGAGGCTCAGCTGGTTGCAGAGTCCATCCTGCATGTCCATGGAAAAAGTGGAGAAACAGGGTGAGCACTGCATCCGCTTCCCACAGTCTCTGCCCAGCTCCTGTCACCTCCTCAGACAGGCTTTGTCTCCTCCTATCTTTGGTGTCCTTCCTTGCCATCAGTGCAGTCTGAGCCATGACTCTGTGAACTAGTTCTGAGAGGTGTGATCACATCAGGTCCTCTACAAACCAGGGCTGTCTACGTATTGTTTAAAGGGTCACAGCACTATCCCCAGGACTTGAATCCACCCAGTTGGGAAGCTTTGCACTGCTGGCAGGGTGCTTCATCTGCTGATCCTCCCTTCTCATGCAGCTGGATCTTTGATTCCACAGCAAGAAATCTGCCAAACTAAAAACCCACTGTTTTGTGATTGCCAAAATTCCCATGCTGGACCAGCACCCTGAGCTGGAGCATAGCTTGGAGCACAGGCAGAGATCTCTATTAACCCTGCTGCCCACCATCCTTGGCTATTTGGAGAACTTCTGGCACAGCTCCAACCTCTCAAATCATGAACAGCAGCAACAGAAAGGGTGTATTTAGCTGCCTGATAACAAACAGTTTGGAAGATGAGCAAAGGAACAGTGCTGGCTCCTTTGCACTGCCACAGCCCCCTTTGTGTAGGCTGCCCAACCTGCAGCTGCCTTTCTAGGTGGGTGCCAGCAGAAAAGAACTTTCCCTTCTGGCAGCTCTTGTCTCCTTCCCTGTTAAAGGCTCCTAAAAGCTGATGAAGACTAATCCCAGAATACAGCTCCCTTTTCCTTTCCTCTTCCTAAACTGCTTCCTCCCCCAGAACCAGACAGCAGAAAATTGGGGTGAAGGAGAGTAAACAGATCTCCAGAAAAGTGCGTATGCTGCCAGCAGCCACAGGCTGGGCAACTGCTTTGTACTGGGGAGCCTTTCCTCACTCCATCTAAACCTTGTGCTGGATAAGGAGATCCTTCCGGCTGAAGGGTTGCATGTCTCACAGTCTCTTTACTCTGTCCCAATGACCGCAGTGGATCCAGTCACTGGGAACATTGCTCTTGGCCCACTCCAAGCACTTTATCCTGTGGCCTTATAACAATTCTGCTGTCAAACCCATACCTGAAAAACAGAATTCAACCTCTGAAATTCTTGAAGAGACATTTATTGTTCAAAGTTGTAAAGTAACAGAAAAAGACAAGTGTTACAGATAAGAGTCACCCATGGGGCTGCCAGTCACACTCACAGTAATGCTGTGCAGTGCATTGCCCAAATGCCTGGAGTGCATTTTTAGAAGGGGCAGGCCTGAAATAATTGGCAGTCACTTCTTTTTCTCTGAAATTTTTCTTAGATCAATTTACTGTATTTATGCGAACAAGATCCCATTTATGCATACTCCCTAAATAAAACAAAGATGATTCAACGCTTTGAAGGGAACATCCTATATTTAATCCACTGCTGTCTCCTCACTGCAAGCTAAGTGTCTTCTCCTGATAGCTGCTGGGAGCTCACTATCACTCACAGAATCTCAGAATGGGTCAGACTGGAAGGGACCACAGCAGGTCACCTGTCCAACCCCCCTGGTCAAGCAGGGTCATCCCAGAGCACATGGCACAGGATTGCATCCAGATGGTTCTCGAATAACTCCAGTGAGGGAGACTCAACAACCTCTCTGGGCAATCTGTTCCAGTGCACAGTCACTCCTTAATATGTATATAGTTCCTAGTAAAAGCAGATATGATTATGGAGAAGCAAAGTATTTTCTGGACTTTCTCAGGCATCCAAGGAAAGTGCTTTTGTCTATTTTCCCCTCCCTTTCTTCAGAGCAGGGAGACATGGTGTTTTTTCTGCAAGTGCTCCATGTACTGTTAATCATTCAACAGAATGAGACACAACAGTTTCAAATTTTCACAGAGCTGTTTTCGTCGATAATTTGCTGCATAAATAAGCTCCTTGAGCAGTCGTAATTAACAAGATACTGAGATGGCAAGAGGTGAGACAGAGCAGCACTTTGTTTCATTACCAGTACACATACTGCTGATGGCATCAACCAGGGATTGATCCAGAGCAGGCTGTCATACTACTAATGCTGTACAAACAGCCCAGAGCCAGGGTCTAACTGCTGAGCCAGACATTGGGTAGGGCCTACAGGAGAGGCAGCAGGATGAGACAAGCAAATGGACTGGCCACAGCAGACATTTTAGTATTAAGCACAGGAAACCTTTGGGAAGGAAGCTGAGGAAAGCAGGAGGTAAGAGTGATGCAAGTCTGCTCAGCTCTTCACCTTCCAGAGGCAGTCACAACAGAATTGTACAGGTACCTCCAAGTGACTGCAAAGCTCAGCCTTGGCAGCTCCAGCTACTGCTCCTGTTAGCTTCCTTTTTGGCCTCACCACTGCATGGGAGGGGAGATGAAAGGGATGAGCCCCAAGTTCATGTTTTCCAGAGCATTGTGATGGAGAGAAATCTCCCCTGCAGTGAAATCTCAGCCAGACTTTATTTTAACTCTATTTTATCATTATGTAATAGCCATCCCAGTTTTGGCTCCTTCTCTTGCTGCTGTCCCCAGGTAGAGTTGCTGGCTGGCTTCCTTACCTCTCTTTCTTGCACACCCTGACTGCGCCAAAGCCAAACGTTGATAAGGCAGGGTTCCCACACCAGCAGCAGCAATGCATATTCATGCAACCATCATAATAAGAGTGAGCAATACTCAGCATTTATATAGAGAATTTTGCCTCCTGAGCAGCAGACTTAGATTAAAATTCTAATTCTGCCGTTGAATACAATATCTGCTGCTAGTCTTCCACTCTCTTGCCCCATCCTGTTTTCTTGAAAGTGAATAAATAATTGGCTGATGAAAGAGATGGTGTGTCTTTATTCAGAGTGATCAGGCTTGTGGAAATCTGTTATTCACACCATGCACGCTCAGGTCCTGCATACACCACCAGCATTGTCATTCCCCAAGAAGCAGTTCATGTCACTGTGTCCTCTCAGAAACACAGTCCAGTTCAGAAGATGGGCAACATTCACGGATAGACATCAGCTAACATTCATGGGCAGAAATTTCCTCTAGTTACCAGTTTATCCTATGCCGATCTAGCTGCATCTGCTGCCAGAGGTTTCACATCCCATTAGCTTTACTTTTCTTCAGACAATCCTGGAGGCTCCAGCATCCCAGCTTCTCTTTCTCAGTGTTACTCCTACCCATCCACACATTCTTGTATTTTCTCCTCCATCATTCTGAGGCTGAGCTAAGTCAGACAAAACAAAGTTCTATCTCAGCTCCAGATTTGGTGGGTTCATTGTTGGCTTGTGGCCTAGCTGACACATGCAAGTGGCTGGGAATGGCTTTTCTGGGCAGCAAACATCAGTTTGGAAGGCTCATGCTGTGAAGATGAGAGGTTTAATTCCTGTGCTAGATCGGAACTGCTCATTGCAGAGCCAATAGCTAGAACTATTTGAAGGATGAATTGCACAGCCACTTGGATATGTTTTTGGCTTATACTCTCCCTTCCACCTGAACAGCCAGCCATGTAATTCAGCATGCCAAAGACATGTTTTTTTCTCACATTACTAGGTAATTAGGTTCTCCCAAACTGCCAGTGACAGTTCTGTGTCTGGCTGTCTGGTTCCTCTTTGCCAAGTTGTATTCACAGAATAGATTTTTAGAAGTTGAGGGATGTGTGCTGCAGCACTCATTACACATTTTCTTTCCACAAGCTCTTTGCAGGCTTGAAGTGATGCTGAGCCCTTCTACCCTCTGATGCATTTACAATGAGAGACTACTTATGAGAGCATGTAGTGACAGCACAAGAGAAAAGGGTTTCAATGAATAGGTTTGGATTAGATATTAGAAATAAAGTATTTATGGTGAGAGTGGTGAGCACTGAAACAGGTTTCCCAAAGAAGTTGTGGGTGCCCCAACCCTAGAAGTGTTCCAGGCAAGGTTGGACGGAGCTCTAAGCAATCTGATCTAGGGGAAGGTGCCCCTACCCATGGCAGGGAGGTTGGAACTAGGTGACCTTTAAGGTCCCTTCCAACCCAAGCCATTCTATGATTCTGTGTCCACTAAGATTGCCTTATTTGCATCCCCTCCTTTGCCATATTACATAGACTTTCTTGTACTCATGTACTTCAAATATACCTATTACATACTCCTCAGCTGTAAACTCCCATGATGTAGATCATCACTTCTTGCGTTTGTGGAGTCATTTGTTTAGTGGGAACCTGCTCCAGAGTCAGGGCTCCTGCCTGTCACAGCAGCTACTATCAACAGAAATATGTTAATACTGAAAGCAACAGAATGATGCCCTGGTTGGTGTTTCCCAGCACATACTCTAGCTGCATCTATGAAAAACAGGGGTGAAAACTAAATTAACAGAAGAAGAGAATGGTGGTATAAAACACAATCCTGAAAAACTCATTTTCAGGTAATAACAGTGCTCATGCTGTGAGATTGCAGAAAAGAATCAGTTTTGCCAGAGGAAGAGTTGGTGATTTCCAAAATGTTAGTAATCAAACATACTGTGTAACTGAGAACAATATGTATGTAGTTCAGATCCCTATAATCAGAAAACAGCTTGATTTTTCCAGGCTCCAGGAAAAAAAAGGAAAAAAGATCCAAACATTTCTGATACACACTTGAGCAGAGATTACAACTGGCAGAGCACTAACAATCCCTGCCTCTTGTAAATCATACCTGTGAGCATCCTTACAAAATTATTCAGTGTAGTTGTGGTCCATACAGCAAGTGGTGTTCCAGGTCCTACATGAGACCATCCTGTAGCACAACTGCATGGCTCTGCACAGCTGAGCTTGAATTGGTGAGGGGGTACCTGGTTCACACAGGGATTTTCTTGTTTTGCAGCCACAGAGTGAGAATTATTTCTCCTAACGCACCAGCAGTGGGGGAGGAGGAAGAGGAAGGCTGTACGTGACTGCCACATTGAGTTATTAGCATGAAATGCATAGATAAAGCTACAAGCAGGCCAAAAATTCTTCAGCCCTAAGGTCTTTTCACATAAGCTGGAATTTGTGTCATGTCCTTGCAGAAGCCAGTTACCAGAGACATCTGTAACCACAACTGGGTGGTATCAGGTGTTTTACTTTGACAGTCTTTATTACTCTACTGCCTTAGGTCTTAAAAGAGCTTACAAGATAAAAACAAGGTAAGACAGTAGAGACAGAGTAGGCAAGAAAAAAGCTGGTCCAATATTAAACTTCTTAGCGTTATGAAGTTAACCAAATAGCACAAAGCCCCAGAAGCATCTACTACGAACTATATTTGTGTGTTGCTACAGTGCTCCAGCAAAAGTAATGGCATGGCAGGGTGAGGATAGTGCTCCTTATCAAGTAAAGCACTCGAGAGCAATTTCATATCCAGTAGAGACATCAGAAGTCCTCACAGATTTGGAGTTCTGAGGAACAGAAAAGGCTACTTGCAAAGTCTCTTCTACACACTTTCCTTCAGTCCCAGTGCACCACTCTTCATTTCACAGCTCTTCGGTGTGATCATAAGCAGCATAATGCTTCTATCTGAATAATTTACAAGCTTAAAGCACTTAAGAAGGGTATGGCAACATTTACAGACATACAGATGCAAAGATGGTATTCACTTGGCCGTTACAAAGTATTTTTTTGTTGAAGCTTATTGCCATGGGAAGGTACATCTTCAATGTATAACTACTTTGAATGCAAATCAGTTTAGTGTGCTTAAGTCTTAAGAACACAGGAAAAATAGGTGGCGAAACATGTAAAATAGCTTCAGATCAAGCAGTCAGCATTCATGACAACTGTTAGAAAATGGCATTAGCATTAGAGGGGGATGCATTACTGCAGCCCAACTGATCAACAAACACACTTTTACTGGGACAACTAGCACCAGGTGAACTCTTTATTTTTGATTGAAACAGTTTTAAATGCAAGGAGAAAGATTAGAAAATAAATACCGTTTTAGGATACTTTTTTTATTATTTGGACATTTGAAAAGAATAACAATGGTTTGCTTAAGATGGTTCATGCTCACCATGGTTAGTGAACAGTAGAGCTCAGTTAAGCAAAGTATCATTAGTACCGCTATCACTTTGAACATTTTTTGTGGGTTTGAGTATGTTTTTTTTTGAACAAGGGGTGGATGTGTTATGCACAGTAAAACAACATATGATTAAGTTTCTCTTACCTAAACCACCCCTCAGCTAAAGTCATACAGAAATGGAGATGCTTGAGAAATCATTTAAGGTTACAGAACAATTCTTTCCAATTATCATTACCGAAGCTAAGTAGATGAACAAAGTTATTTCATGAAACTGTTACCCAGCTTTATCCACTAGCCTTTGAAAATCTTGACAATACTGTTAATTTGTGTTCCCAGCTCTCAAGATATTATTGACATGTAACGTATTCATTATTTATCCTTTAGACTTAAAAGAAAATGGAAAAAAGAACCCCACTTCTTCCATTAGAAAATAAGTTCCTTGTCCTTGTATTTACAAGGAAAAGCCTGAAAGCAGATTACTTGAAAAAAGAAATAAATTTTCAGAGTGAATGATTTAGAAGAAATTTTTGGTCTAATGTTATTATTTTTGTTACCTAATTTATGTTGTGGAACAGCTGCCACTGTCAATACGAAATTTATTTTTAGCAAATCCAATAATAATTTGCAAGAAAATTAGCTGAAATGAGTAAAGAACAAGAAAAGTTTCTCTTCCCCCCTCCCAACAAACAAGATGCAAAAATGAATCAAGTAAGCAATGCTGTAAAAGTAAAAGATTACAGGCAGGAGAAAATGTTTGGTAATTGAGGCAATTTAATATACTTCTATCTGTTACATTTTACTTGTAGCTTATAGTTCACTTTAAAAAAAAGGTTGTAACAATTCCTCTCTATCAGCTCTGTATAGACTGTTATTAAAGCCAAATAGAACAAAAACCCAGAGAAAACTGTAAGACATTCAAAAACAATTCTAAAGCAATCTTTTACTCTCACTTTGAAACAAACAATACTGATAGTTTCCTCTGCTGTATCATTTGTTTTACATTTTTCTGGCCACATACAAGCTTTTCATGATAAACAGTGGTTACTACAATGGTATAATTTATATGAATGCATAAAAATAAAGATGCCCCTAAAATACAGATGTGGTGCTACATCTACACCTTTCTCAGGCAAATCTGTAAAGGTGCAAATAAAAAAATACACATTTCCTGTGCAACACTTCCAGACTGTGTCATTTCCAGTAATTCCTCATTGTTCCTCTATAAGACCAATATTTCAATGCAAGAAAATTTTACAGTGGGAAGACTAAACCCCAAAATAACTTTGATTCTTGGAAAAATCATCTAGAGAATTATTATCCTCCTAATGAGATGCACTTTTTTTTTCCAAATGCTTTTTAATGATGTGGAGTATTGACTTCCTTACTAAGGAGAACGTGTTAATGGGCATGGGGCTATTCAACAGTGAAACTGAATGGGTAAAAACTCCACTAATGATGACTCACACTTCTTGACAACCTGGGGCTTTCAGGAATTAAAGTATCAATTCAAGCTCTTTCCTTTGTATGTGCAGATAACGGGTAGCATGTTTAGGTCTCCTCAAGGGATCCTCTCAGCTTCGGGATCCAGGAGTGCCTTTCAGGCCCAGGTGCCCACTGTAGTCACATCCTGGCTCTAAACTGGAGCAAGTCCTGCTGCCTGACAAGTCCCGACCAAAGGCACCACAGCACCTCACCTGACTTTGGTAACAGGAGACCCAGACATTAGAGCACTCTTCCTCCCCATCAGGTAACTTCAGGAATTGAAATCCATTTTAAAATTTACTTACAACTTGTTGTAGGTTACAATGACCGGCCTGACGTAATTCTGTCTGACTGCTGTGTTAGTAATGGCAGATTTAAAACACAGCCTACCAGCTTTCCTCTTTTACCACTGCTAACAGAAGCAATTTTTTAGAACATGAAATTGCCACGGTAAAATATGAAATAGAGAGGAGGAAGGTGGGATGGATGGTGAAGCACAAATTGCGCACATATTTGCATGAGTAGAAAATCTCTCTGACCATGCTATTTCTATCCAGCTGCCAAAGATAGGATCCATCCCAGGTAAAGGAAGGAATTATTTTTTTGTTTGAGATTTTATGATCTCATTGCTTTCAAGGAACTGCTTCTGTATTCATACCATACAAGACATACATATACTGTCTTTCTATCTAAACTTGTGCACCACAGTCACATCCATGAGAAAAGCAGGGGCTGAAGAGCAAGCAGAAATAGCAATTATAGGTTTAATATGTAAGTGTTTAAATATTTCATAACAGACTGACAAAAACAAATCAACCTACTCTGCTGTGAACAACTCTGTCTCTCTAGCCAGGATCCTAATGTCAAACGTGAGGGATGAAGCACACATTTAGGGGTCGGATTTTCAGAAGTGCTAAGAAGCCCCAAATTCCACTAAGTAAGAGATGTGTAACAGCTTTCAAGATTAAGTTACTTGTATTTAAGTGCTTTGATGGAGATTTAGCAATATAACTTCATTAAACCAATTTTTAAGATTTCATTTACATAGCAAGGGCAAACTATCCCAGTTTTGGGAAGACACAAACCTGTACAGAAAGACATTAAAGGTATTGCTCATCCTCTGAGCTGAGCAGATGGGGTGGCCTGTGCAGGGCCCTTGCCTGGTCCTAGGCATGGGGCTGCCTGCAAGCAAGTGTGTGGCTGTAGGACACAAGTGGTTGACCTGGGCGGTCACCGGGAGAAGAGACAATAGAATAGCTCATCATCAAAGAAAAGAAACACTCAAGATGCCAGTGACAGCACTGTATCTCTGTGCAGGTTGCAGCTGAGGTGCTTTGTTTCCCTCTACTGGTAAAATTTCAAATGATCTTTTAAAAATTATTTCTGCAGGAGGTTTTCTGCTGGAGGTGTCCCAGGTCCACCACGCAGTGCTTTGCTTGTGAGCCCTACTCAAACTGCTGTCATTCTTCCTCAATCCGCCCTTTGGCTGAGTTCTTTGCTGAGTGCTGTCTTACAACCTTGTCTATTCAATGCTGTTGACTTCAGGAGAGTTGGGCAGGAGTTTAAATTATTACAAAATATTTCAAAGTGATTTATGGGTATCTGGAAAGGCTTCGTTGATTTCTCAGCATGAAAGCCATACTGCAACACTGAAGCAACTTAACAAGTCTTTTAATGAATTGCTGCTCTTTGCTTGTGTTCAGAAGCCAGAACAGAGGTTCTGTTGTTGGAAAGTCTCAAGATTACAAGGTGGTAAGAAGATGTAGTAATTGTACACATTGCACTGAGTGCATTATCCAGGTATTTTAATTGCTTGGCTAGACCACATGGCCCACAGCTGGCTCCAGTAAGACTTCATGCATGATCCTCTATTTGCAGATGCCAGAGAAAACATCAGTGTTCACATCCATTAGTGGGCTCTGGAAGTGTGCAAAATTAATTTGAGAAGGTGCTTTCTGAGCTTTCACAGAAAGCATCTTAAAGACACATGGATTTCCCATCTTACAAACTTCAGACACCTTGGAGACTTACAGGATTTTTCTTCCCTTACACACAATCTCCCAGATGCCAGAGGATTCCCATGGGCTATCCAAGCAAGTGCAGTTTTGATCTGTCATAGCATTTCAGTTTTTCTATATGAAATAAGAACAAATTAACTCCAGAAAAACTAATTTATGGCAATATTGACTCAAACAGAGAAATGCCAGGGTTGTTCTTGAAACATCCAATCATTCACGGTCAAGTACTTCAATTTAATATGACTAATAGATTGATTGAGCTATTGGACATGTGTTGGCACAAAGTGTATTGTAAGCAAATTCAGAAGAGCCTTCAGCAAACTGGCAGATGCCTTGAGTAAAACCATAGCTAATGCCATACCACCTGGTGTGTCTTCCAGACAGTAGGAATTTAAATTAGAGTTAAAGAAAATTAAGGAAGAAGGAGAGGAAATTGAGTGCTCTGAGGCAAACGTAGTCAGTTTTGATATGTTTAATGATGACTTATATTTGACATCTTTAAACCAAATACTTCTGCACTGCTAAAGTTAGATGAAAATTAATTTTGTCTGCTTACACTGCCCTCAACACCCCACTTTCTGAACACACATGTAGACTGTCAGTGTAGCCAAAAAAATGTGTGTTTCACTGAAACACTAAATCCAAGCTGCGTTGGAAAGTTGTTAATAGTGTATATTAGTCTACAACTTCAATAAATGTTGGAGGAGGAACTTGGTGGAAAATAACTGCCCAAATCAGCCTAATCTCTACCACTGAAGATAATGGGATTCTGGTGACATTACTCTGACATTAGCTGGAAGATCATGACTGTCTGCAATAACTGTGGGCATAATTTAGCTTTCTTCTGCACTGTTGTTAATGTGCAAGAAAGTATGAGCTCAGATGGATGAGCTGATCTCTGTTTGATTTGCAGGATAAACCATTAGAAGAAAAAACAATCATTTCATAGTAAACTGAGGACAATTAACAGGCATTTGGGGACAATAGACATTTTTCCAGAGACACTTCTGAAAGCAGAAAGGGACACAATGGCAAAATCACATGATTTAGAAATTCTCTGAGGAGCACAGTGTGAGAAAGAATGGGTCTTTCTGTTAACCCTCAGTAAATGATGAGAAAATGGGCAATTTCAGATCTCATTGCAATTTGGAAATGAGAAAGCTGAGTGATGCTGGATCATACATCTCATTACTCACAATTTCTCAGTATTCTATAATGTATTTTTCTTGGCTGGAAGCCTCCATTTTTGTACTTTTCCCCAACTGTGATCTTAATGAGCACAAATGCTTTAATCATGTTCTTGCCTGATTCTGCTCCTTCCCAGGGATCAAACATTCACACAGTGTGATCAGACCTTATGTAGTGAGAGGGAAAGGAGGCACCAGGTCTTTTCTGTTTAACATAATGTGATCCCAAACATACCTGAGTGAAGTATTCAGATCAAGAATCCCTGATGAGAAGTGCAAGACAGCAATGATACTTTGAATACACATGCAGTAGGTTAAAACTTCTTTTTCTCCATCCTTTTTTCTTTATTGCTTCTGTGTTTTGATGCATGGAAATTTAACACAGATTTCTATTAGATCAGAAAAAACAATTTGCAGTTCAAATTTGTCACAGATCTGAAGACTTGGTGGGTGGATATGCTAAGAATCATGTGGTCTTGTTCTCAGTTTGGCACTGATTTTCCATATATCTGGGAGCAAGTCTCTATTTCTGTGTCTGGAGAAAGACTGGATTACCTAACCCTGTCTGTAAAGTGCTTGGTGCTAGGGGGGAGAAAAGAGGTAGTAGGAGCTAGTGTTCTCTGCCTTTCAGTAACAGTAGAATCATAAAATGAACCTAATGAAGGAATTTTGTGCCCAGGACTTGAAGGCCTCTTCAATCTATGAAGAGTAGGGCAAAACTTTTATTCTCTTTAATGGTTTGCTATTAGATCTATTCTACTGAATGTTCAACAAAACTTCTATAAAAAGTGGTGGAATTATGATTCCACTGTTGACTAAAAAAAAATGTGGAGGTCTATTTGTGAGACAGGAAAGTCAGCTCTTAATCAATGCAGATTACTTGCTACCATCAGCATAGTCTAGACTGTGATTCAAATGGCCAAATGAAGGTGCCTGCCAGGCTCCACTGGCTGTGTTGCCTCAGTACAGGCACCAAGTGCTGCTTGAGAAGCCCTGAGCACCCCAGTTAAGGTCTAGGTGCTCATGCAGAAGGATTTGAGTGCTGTGTAACCTGTGCCAACCCCACACATCTCACACCCCCCAAGAATCCCCTGGTTAGATCAATGAACTGAGCCCAGGATCCACACTAACAGTGGTGAGAAGAGCAGTGCACCACCACCCTCTCTGAAGTCAGTGGCCACTGTAGTGCTGACCAATGCTCAATTCACAGCAAAAAGCAAAGAAAAAGTAACACAATCAACACTCCCTGCTGAGAACAGAAGCATTGAGAAAGAACCCTTAATAAAGGGTTGCCAAGAGCAGGTTGAGCTCATCCCCCCACCTCAGGGATGACAGAATCAGTTGTACCAGTGCCACACTGGACTAGAGTCAAACAACTGCAACCTGCCCTTTGTGCTAGACAAGTTTGTTGGGTGACTGCTGGTGCTGCTGTTTACTTACTAATCAAAGGGCACAATAAACTTCAGTTCAGGACAGACAGCAGATGTCCTACAGTCAATATATCTGCTCATTTGATGAGTTAATCTTTGATCACTTCAGTCTGGTACATGATCTAATTATTTTTTCACCTTGCAGTTACAATTTCATTTAGTCCATGTCTCCCTGTTCTGCCAAAGGAAGCTTCACATGAGACAGCAAAAATCTTGATGAATTCTAGATACAAAACTTCTGTTTCTTCTCCTTTACTCATGAGACCTATCACCAAGAAAAGATGTGGATTAATGTAACAGATTGTCCCTGGCAAATGCATTTTATCTGTTATTCATTTTCATGCTTTCAAATTATTCATTTATTCTAGAACCTTTTTTCAGAATTCAAAATTTTAAAATACCTGTCCTATAATGCTGACTTTGGCTGAAGTTAGAGTTAAATTTTCTTCCCAGTAGCTGGTATGGGGCTGTGTTTTGGGGTTGTGCTAGAAACAGAGTTGACAACACAAGAGATGTTTTAGTTACGACTGAGCAGGGTTTATGGAGTGTTCAGGTCTTGTCTGCTCCTCACCTCACCCTGACAGTGAGTGGGCTGGGGATGCATAAGGACTTAGGAGGGGACACAACTGGGACAGCTGATCCCACTGGACCCAAGGGATATTCCATAGCCTGTGGTGCCATGATCAGTGTACAAGTCTGGTGGAAGAAGAAGCAAGTGGGGGATGTTTGGAGTGAATTAACTCCTTGTTTTGCTTTGCTTGCACACACAGTTTTTGCTTTACCTGATAAACTGTCTTTACCTCAACTCATGAGTTTTTGTCACTTTTACCCTTACAATTTCCTCCCTCCATCCCTCTGGGCATAGTGAACGAGTGGCTGCTGGGGCCTAGTTGCCAGCTGTGGTTATTATCACAACACTAATAATTTACTGGTCATTTTTTTCTTTTTTTAATTTCAGGAAAAAATCTTACTGAATAAATTTAAATGCTCTGTTATAAAACCAGTAAGGGGAAGCCAAGGCCATTTTCTTAGGGAAGTGGTTGTGCCAGTACTCTATCATCTTTACAGAAACTGAAAAAAACTTCACATAAAAAGCAATCTACTGAGAAAAGTGTGATCTGGAATATATTACAAGAAACTTTAACCCAATTGAACTTGCTATTTAATGTGTTTGGAGTAATAGGAAAATGTGTAAGTTCAGGTGGCTGCTGTCCTATGCAGGATTTGAAAGTCCTGTATTGTTTCTAACAGGATAACTGGGAATAGAGAGTACTAAAAGAGCAAAACATAATTGGACTTGCTTTGCCAGCCACTTTGCACCATATAATCTTCCATCTAAAAACCCAAATAGTTTTATTCACATAGATTGTATGATGTACCAACAACAAGGCAACTGCTAGAATTACTTTGCTTATATAATGTCAATGGAGTCTGTGCTAAAACCACAGACAAATCCCATGGTATTTTTGAGACAGGCCCATTCCAAGCTGGTGTGAAGTACAAGAGTCTGGGGTTTTTTCCCCCTAACTACAATTTCCAGTGATTTGGGAAAAAGAGCTCAAGTTCTGTAACTGGGCATGTGAGGCCTTTGGGACAAGTGTTCCATTTCTTCTGGTGGCCTGTACATACCTTTGCACAGCGGGGCATCGGTGCGAGAGGGACCTCTGAGTGTTGTTGGCAACACAGCGGAGGGCAAAGCCCTGGCACCCTTCAAGGAGATTCCCATTACTCTGCTTGCTTATGGCAGCCTCACAGGCATCACTAACTAGGATATATAAACACACAGAAAGCTATAATCTCCATCTTGGTAGGACCTATGAGAGAGATGTTTGTGTGTTAATCTTTCATAAGGGAAGGCTAAGGAAATAACATTCTCCAGCTCCAGCAATTCTCGTGTGGGTGAGACCGCAGCAGTTTGTGTTAACATATCCCTCCTGGAGAGTTCACACTACATAAGAGCATGCTGACAGCTTTTTGCAGGTGTACATAAGAGAGGACAGATTCTTTGAACATTCAGGAAGATTTTGTTTCTACTGAATATTATAAACCATGCTCTCACATGTTTATTATTGTAACCTCATCTTGGGGGAAAAAAACTCAAAATAAAAATATTAGGATATAGAGAAAATATTGTCATATTTTTTCAGAACTAAGGAGTTTGTCACCATGGAGATCCTCCTGTTATCTTCAAGAATGATTCAAATCTTACAGATGGAACATATGTGATAGAAACAAAAAATATCACCAAGAATTAAAGTTAAACATTTCTGAAAGAGGGTTTTGAGCACCAATCAACAGCCACACACTGTTCATGTAGAAAAAATGTGCTTCCACTTTTTTCTTTCTAATGTTAAATAACTGAAGGTTTTGTTTCTAAACCTACCTGGATTTTAAGGAACTTGTGACATATGAGCTGAAGGCTGGAGTATTTCACTGTTATGTTGTAGTTTTTTACAATGAACTACTCTTTCTAAGAGCTAAAGTACCTTAAGCACATCATGAAGCTAGAACTCCTTGAAAAGTTTGGGTTTAGTATTGGTTATGCAAGTACAGTTTTTAACTGAAGACAACCAAATTGTGCATGAGATGGAGCCAAGTGTAGGGCAAGGTGGTTTGTCAGCAAGTCTCTGGCTGCCACTGCAACAGCTGGAGGCACTGAGCACAAGAAAGCTGGAGAGTGCTCAGCTCCAAAGTGCTGGCATCCCTGGAGTTGTGTCCTGATGGCCAACGGCAAAACTGCAGCTGCAGAAGCACGTCTGGAAAAGACAAAAAAGTAGGTATGCTACTATTGTCTTGCCTCCTGTGGCACATCAGACTGCACCGCTCTACTTTAGTCACTGCTCAGCTTGCAGAAATGTATTTTTAAATAAGTGTGGAAGGCATTGCAATGACAACTAAGGACAAACCAAATTAGTCTGAAAATGCATGACAGAGTTTCTTCCAAGCCTGCCTTTCTGCTATGCAGCCCACCTGGCTTTCTGGTCTGTGGCTGAGGCAGAGCTGAGCCCTCTTCTTCATTACTTCCTCCACCAGTATTGCTGTGATGCCAACCTGGAGCTCTGGTCTGGTATTGCCAGTTGTGCCACAGATGCAATGGGGGCAGCACAGAGAAAGTACTGCACAATTCAGGGCAGAAAAGAGCCTGCTGCATCTCATCAGTCAGAACAACTGTTCTTTAATCAGACTTCTGAGAGGGAGAAACATCCTTCCTATCAAAGACCACTGTGTGTTGGTGGAGAGGGAGAAAAAATGCAGCCCCACACAATGTTCATTAGAGCAGTGCAGGTCTAAGAGACATAAATCTGGGTTTAGATGACCCAGTAATGAATCAAAACTCCTGCAGTCATACAACAAAAGGTATAGAGGCATGTCCACCCACCCTTGTGAAAGCACACACTTCACACCTGATGGGGTTTGCTGTCAGCCGTCGTAATTGCACACCAGAAAAGGCATTGCTTGTCCTTCTACAACACATCAAAAGGCTGGATGAAGCATAAAGTTGAAACAAATACCCTGGTGTGCTCAGGCTAATCTAATAGAAGGGAAATTGGGTATTTACTCTTAGTCAGAATCAGATTTATCCTACTAGATGATGTGGTATTACCAGTGTGGAGCTGCAAGGATGACAATGAAATCTAGCGTTCCCACGCCCACAAGAAGCCTGGGTAAGCCCATGGGGCCAGGAAGCCTCACAGAGAACAGGAAACTATAGGGTGCCATTCAAGTGGGACAGACTGTCTTGTGATGGCTTTACTCTAGGAATACCCAAAACACAGCCTAGATGCTGAGATAGAGCTCTGCTTGTGTTTTTTCCTTCTTCTTTCTTGGTTATTCTGATAATAATGCAAAGGAAAGATTCAAGGTAACTTCACGCAGGAAACTTGAAAACTTAGCAACATTTGTACTTACTCTACATGGATCTTGAAAAAATATGAACTAAAAAATCACTGCAGTTAAGAGATTTGCTATGGAATTCATGAAGACAAAGCAAGGCTTTCTGTAAATTCAAGAGGTCATCTTTGTGATAGTAATCAGGTTGTACTGCAAATGGTGAGTGATATCACTTAACATCTCTTTCATGAATCCAAGAGTTTTTGTGTTCTTCTCCCTGGGTTGAAATGCTTAGAAAAAATAATTAACATGATAGTTCTATTTTACATGTAGTAAAAATACGTAAGAGAGACTATAATGTTTATTTTATTGGAGATGAACCTCCTTACAATCTGTTTGTATAAGTTTATTTGAGTTGATGATAACACTTGGTCTGTTGCAGCCAGTGCTCTGCCCTTGCAGGCACCAGAAATATGCTGTCTACAGCAATGTCACCTTCAGGAGTACTTAGAAAAGATTTGCCTGAGCTAGGCTCAAAATGACTTGACCTACTTGCTCTTGCTACCACTTCTGAAAAATTATTACAGAATTCTTCTTCTCCATGAGCTGGAAGCAGCCCTCAGGACTCATCTGCAGCCAGTTTCCCATTTAGAAGAGCTCTTCTTTATCTTTTGTATTCACACTCTGTACCTTTTTTGCTTCAGATGTTCCCTGAAGTTGATTTATGGGAATTGCACACAGTATTGCAGCTAACTTTTCAGCAAAGGCCTATAAATGGGTGCTAGTTTTGGGGGCTATACATGGGTAGTCTCTAATCTTTACCCTGTACTGATTGCAAGCAGCTCCCTTTGCACTAAGAGCCTTTTGCCATATTTTTCTTTTTTGTTGTTCAATTTCTAAGTCAGTTTGATATTTGGCAATGCTTACTTCTTCCCAGTACTTCTTAACCAAGAAGAAATTGCATGTTTTGCTGTTTATATCTTCCTTTCATTCTCAATAAGCTGTTTCCTTGCTCCCAATAATTTATTTTAACTATGATTTTTCATCCAATTGACCATGGAGATCTTCCTTTTGGTAAGAATATAAACTCATCAGAGTTAACGTACATAGTTTTTATATCTTTAGAGGAAAGATAATCTCAGCCTTTTCCATAGGCAAGCCCTTTGATACTTAAAAGCATTAATTAACTCTCCTCATTTTATCAAAACCTGCCTTTTTGGAATTAGTGAAAATGCTATTCTATAAACCTGTTTGTGTGCATACATCTGAAAAATTCAGATTATTCAGTTCAAAGTTAATTTCTCTACCTGGAAATCCTGAAAGGTCCCTCCTATTTTCAAAAACTCCATCTGGTAGAAAAAATGTATTGACTAGCACATATTGGAAAACATACATCTGAGCATTGTTAGTATTTTCAGTCCAGACTATTACTTAAAAGTAAGAGGTGTAGGAGACAATTTCAGACATCCTGTTGTGGCTTGGAGTAGAGTAACAGTGCTTTGAAACATCAAAAATTAATAAGCTATAATATCCTGTTCCCTTCTAAACTCTGGTGCTATTGCCTCTGTGAATATTTAAATTATTTCTCAGAAACCTTAAGCAGTTTGGTCTCTATCACTTCACTTAGCATCTTTCAGGAGATGCTGGGATTTCAGAGGGATCCATGCATAAAGGGCTTTCTTTTCATGCTACCTCTTTTCCAGTTGAGATTGAAGGCATTGCAATGACATCTATTGATTTTTTTCATGGATACCTGCCTCGAGCAAGCCAGGAATGACCTTACAAAGTGAGGGTGTGTTCTGAAGCTGTATTGTGACCTCTCCACAGCCTTCAGACACATATGATCTACCAGGTCTCTGCAGTCTGTAGCCAGTGTTGTGTGCATGTATTTCCTGGGCTGCCAGCATTCCCACACCATGGCACCTTTGCTGTTGTGTCTGCCTGACCGCGGCAGTCCCCCAACTCCCTGCATTGAGTTTGGTGCCTTTGTTTCCATAACAGCAAGCTTTCTTCACCTATAAACTCTCTAAGTAACCCTAACTGTCCTCTGGCTAATCCAGGCTGGCATTCCTAGCATTTTCTGATAAACCATACTTCCTTCTTGGAAACATCGTAAGGGAAGCTGTTTCTAATTGACTTTAGTAAGGGAAGTGTTTCACCTGCTGGTTTCCCCTGCTCTGCCTTCCTGCTCATAGAGTACTACGATCTTCAGCACTTTCCATGTGCAGTAGCCATGCCATTTCACAATTTTCCACCTTTATTGGAGCTGACCAATAAAAGGGCATATTTTGCTTTTCAGTGTTGGCTGCTGAACCTGGTGTTAGGGATAAGAACAATGAGCAAGGATTTAATTAATTCCTGAAATATTCTGGTTTTCTAGAGTTCCTTAGGGCCTGAAGAGTGTAAAACAGTTTAATCTCTTCTGCTGGCTAATTTCTACAAAAATTCCTGATGCAGATGACATTCGTCTGCAAGCTACAGCACATGAGCCACAGGAGCTGGAGCAGGAGATTGGTGTGGGAGCTGGAGTGAGTGATCTGATCACAGGCAGGAGGGGAATGGGTTTGGGGTCAGCAGCAGTGAGGTCTACATGTGGGCAGGCTGGGGTTGAAACTTTAGCTGCTGGAATGGAGGTGGCAGGAATCAGAGATGCAGACCAGCAGTACAGGAAGGCTGATTTCTGTGGACTGAAGCTGCTGTATCACAGTTCTCATGAGAACCGTCCAAGCTAGAAGGGTGCTCACGGGATCTAGAAAGCCTTGTGATGGGGAAATACCGGCACAGACATCAGGGGTTGAATTCCTCTTCTCACACCATGCTCTTAGAGGCTCCAAGGGAGCATTCAACTCCCACAGCTCAGCTGCACCCAGTTGACCTGAAAGACAGACTAACAGTTCATGTTTTTTTTTTATATTACTAGACAGGGTAAATGGGCTGAGGGAGTGGAAGCAGAAACGCCCTCAGTCTGTGGGCTTCTTTTGGGTGGAGCAGTACCAATGAAGACAGGGCATTGACAGGTAGGACATTCTGGTTACTTCAGGACCTGTGCTGGAAGGTGGGTCTGGGGTGTCAGGAAAGTGTAAGGCCCTAAGTGTCTACTCCTCAGCTACAGAGGAGCCTAAGCTGGGTGTTTCCCAGCAGGGTATCTGTGACCAGCATGATACTGGTATCAGGAAATACCTGTCTGGTTCCCTCTCTTTTCCAGGTGCCGCCTCTGTGTCCAGTATCTCAACCCAGTGATGACCAGGCTGTCCCACGTACAGTGTCACTTATGACTGAGGCTCATGCATGACTGACCTCTCAAGCAACCCATGGTGGTGCCATGTCCATGACCACCCACTCCCTGTGAGGACTGTTTTTAGGACAAGCTGCAGGCTTGCTCTCCATTGCCATGGCTCTCAATTCCTTGGGTAGGCGGCAGTGATAGCTGTGCTGCCTGAGTCATTCTCTGTGGGCATTAACTCAGCTCTGCAGGCCTGGTGGCATTGCCTAGCCCTGGCTCAGCATCAGCTCTGGTGAAGAAGACCCAAAGGATGGGACTTCCTGATGAGAAGGTGCCTGTGGAGCCTGCTGGCATCCCAAGAAGGGTCTGGCAGGGTCATCCTGCAAGCAGAAATGCAGAACAGTTCATAGCTAAGCTGTGTATGTGGGCAGCATGTTTCCTTTTGTGAAGGATGGATGCAGCCACAGGTAACACAGGTACCAAGAAGTGGCTGTGTGACTAGGTGATGGACAAGGCATAAAATAAGGACAGTTTGCACTGGACAGACCACTTGGTAGCCAGGATTAGAATCTAAAAGGTCTATTGATAATCAAACCAAATGCTTGGGTAGTTGTCAAATTAAAAATATAAGGTACCATTAGGAGAAAGCAGTAAAATAGTTCATGAGTGTAGGGAGAGTCTCTCCCAGTGACTTATTTTCATACCATACACAGACTTTTTAAAAAGCAGTAGAATGAAACCAGCATTTGAAGCTGCCCTCTAGAGACTTTATTTGAATGTAATATATTTCAGTTATTGTGTATTCAAAGTTTCCATGCTAATATACAATCTGCAGAGACTTATAATATGTGTTGGTTGAAATCTGAGCTAAATTAATATAATCTTTTCATTATTTTTTAAAAAAGGGGAAATAATCTACTTGGCTGCAAGTAGAATATTGAGCAGAAAAGAGACAGAATAACAGAATGATTTTGAAAGCAGCTCGTAGAGCCAGTGGCTCAGAGCCAGTGCCAGAAAATAAGGGAAACCTTCTTTTATTAAACATGATTGCTGTGACCTTCTCTGCTTAACCTACAGAAAGGAAAACAAGATATACACTGTGTTTGATTTCTTGTTATTACAGTCAGGCTAGTTTTTAGAGAACCTGTAGAAGCTGGAATGTTTATTTTGATTTATTTTTGCCTTGGTTTTCCTCAAAAGAGTAAAACCAAATGAAACATCTTTTAGGACTGCACATGTGTACTCATTTCTCTTTGAGTACTGTGACTGTGACCCCTGATCTCACCTCCTTTGTGAACATCACAGCTATGCCGGTCCCTGCCTCCCTCCTTCCAGGTTTAGACAGACAGGCTGTGCAATGGGTATTGAGCATTGTCTTCTTCTCAGTGCAGAGACTGGAGCTGTACCTGACCCTTGAGGGAAGGCTGGTAAGGTAAGCTTTCTCTTATCCTTCTTGTTCTGAGGCAAGCACCACTTAATCTCCCCTGGGGATTGCATAAATGAGATGGAGAGCAGCAATTTGATGTATTTATGTGCAGCAGAGTCAAGAGGCCCCCATTGTGCCTGGGATGCACACGAACAGAGCTCCAGGGAGCTCCCGCTGTGGGGCACCACAGGGGCAAAACAGACCAGCAGTAAGACGTAAGACCAGAGGGACAAGGACAATGCAGGCATGTGTGCGCTTTAGCATTCTTGTCAGCCTCAGAGATTTTTGCAGAGGTACAGTAATGTATGCAGCAAAATCAAGAGCATAAGAAAATTCCCACAGAATGCAGACTCGGTGAGCTAATTGTGGATTAGGTCATTTTCTATGTGCCTTCCAAGATGACTGCATATGCCTAATTAAGATGCCTAATGTATTTTGTTTATCCTAAATGGTGATGGAGAAGGAAGGTTATTGGTCTGGTGTCCAGGGTATTGGCAGGGCTGACTTTTATGTGGATTGGAATTAAGCAGGCTTTCAGTTTCCAAGGAATAAAGTTACCCACAAGGCTCAGTCACACAATTACTTTAAGGAACAGTGAAATTGCTGAAAACATTTTCTGGAATCCTAAGATTCCACTGATTCATCTTCTGTGTTATTTCTTGACCCCAGGTCTCACTTCAGGAAAAATAAGCGTTTGACTATTACTGAAAATGAGGTTATTTAAAGAAGAAACTAATCACAGAATGTTTGAGGATGGAATGCACCTAGAGATTATCTAGCCCAAACTCCTGCTCAAGCAAAGCCACCTGAAGCTGGATGTCCAGTACCATGTCCAGATGGGGTTTGAGTATCCCCAGGGATGGTGGCTACACAACCTCTCAGAACAACTTACTCCACTGTTGGGTCACTTGTAAAAAAAACATATTTCTGTATTTCCAGTTGTTCCCGTTATCTCTTGATCTTCCATGTAGCATCAGTAAGAAAAGTCTGGCTTTGTCTTCTTTACTGTTTCTCAGCATTGGGTATACATTTATAAGGTCCCCCTGACCCTTCTCTTGGCTGAACAGTCCCAGCCTGCTCAACATTTCCTCATACATCAGGTGCTTCAACCTATTAATTATCTTCTTGGTCCTTCAAGGGACTTTGTCCTGTTATACTCACACATCACTTGGACTGGGGATCCCAGACTAGGACACAGCACCCTGGGTGTGTTTTACGAGGGCTGAGCAGATGGGAATGATCACCTACCTTGCCCTGCTAGTGACACTCTTCTTAGTGAGCCCAGGAGTTGGCTAGCAATCTTTGCCACAATGGTACACTGCTGGCTTATGGTCAGCTTGGTGTCCCCCAGGATGCTCAAGTCCTTCTCTGAAAAGCTATTTCCAGCTGGCTGATCCCCAGTGTGTTCTGGTGCATACTGTTATTCCTCTCAGGAGGCAAAGCTGGGCACTCCTCTTTGCTGAACCTGTTGAAATCCCTGCCGTCCCCTTTCTTCAGCTCTTGAGGTCCCCCTGAATGGCAGTACAACTAGCTGGTGCATCAAACTCTCCTGCCCATTTTGTATCCTCTGAAAACTTGATGAGGGTAAATTCTGCCCCATCTTCAAGTTCATTAACGAAGTTGTTAAACATGTTTGACCTAGTACCCTGGGTTACTCAAGTCCTGGCCTCCACCAGGACTTGAGTCAGTGATCACAAACCTCTGAACTTAGCAGTTCAGAGTAGTTTTCAGTCCACCTTAGCACTCAGATATCTAGTCTGAACCTCATCAGTTTGTCTATGGAAATACACTTGAATAAAATCAGGGTGAACAAAGGCCACAGGTCTCTCCTCATCTTCCAGTCATCTCATCTCATAAAGCCATAGGGCTGGCCAAACATAATTTTACTTTCATAACCCTAATAAATCCATGCTGACTTCTTCCAGTCATTGTATTCTTCATATATTTGGAAATGGTTTCCAGGATTACTTGCTCCATTTTCGTCCTAGACATTAAGGTGAGGCTGACCAGCCTATAGATCCCAAGACCTTTTTATCTTGCTTTTCTTGAAGATAGGAGTGATATTTGCTTTCTCTCTGTGCTTAGGTGCTTTCCTTGATGATCACAGCCTTTCAAGGATATTTGAGGTTGGCCTTGTAGCTATAACTGACCAGCTTCCTCAGCACTTGTGAGTGACTCCCATCAGTCCCACATTCTTCTATATGTCTAGTTGGTTTAATTGTTCTCTGAACTGGTTCTCCTCCACTAAGGGTAACTCTTTTTTGTTTCAGGCATTCTGATGAGTATCAAGAGACCAGAAATTGCTGAATGTAGGCCTTACTGGAATGACCAACACAAGGGTGCTATTGGGTACATCAGCATCTTCCATGTCCTTTGTCACCAGATCCCCTTCCCCCCTCAGCAGTAGTCCCACAGTTTCCCCTATGTTGCTGATAAATCTGTAGAAGTCCTTCTTGCAGTCCTTCACATTTGTCATCAGATTCAACTCCAGGTGGGCTTTGTCTTCCCTAACCCCATCTCTGCACACTCCAACAATGTCTCCATATTCCACATGGGTGCCTGACCCTGCTTCCATCTCTTGTGTGCCTTTTTTTTTGTGTTTCGGTTTTGCGAGGACCTCCTTGTCCATCCATGCAGGCTTCCTGATGCCTTTGCTTAATGTCCAGCATATTCTGCAATGATGGACTGTTCTTGAGCTTTCAGGGGGTGATCCCTGAAAATCAACCATCTTCTCTGGACCCCTCTTCTTTCCAGGACCATAGCCCATGGGATCCTTCTAAGTAGCCATCTGAAAATGTTGACCTCTGCTCTTCTGAAGTCCAGGGTTTTAGTCTTGTTTTTTCCCTGATGACTCCACTCAGGATTCTAAATGCTAGCATTTCATAATCTTTGCAGCTAGGACCACCCCAGCCTTCGCATCCCTGACTATTTCTTCCTTGTTTGTGATTCTGAAATCAAGCAGATCATCTCCCTTTGTTGTGTCTTCAGTCACCTGCCTCGGGAGGTTATTGCCAGTATACTTCAGAGACATCATGTTTGTGCCCTGCTGTGTTGCCCATCCAGCAGAAATTGAGATGGTTCAAGTCTCCTTGGAGAATTAGGGCCTGTGAATATGCTTATTCCAGTTACCTTGGGTAATTACCTTGGGGTTTTTTTTGCTATATTGGTGAAGTAGCAACTATTTATGCAAGGATTAAGAAATTACTTATATCCATTCTGCTTTGCTTTCAGTCTTTTAATGCAATTTTCCAGATTTTTCATCTTTAATGCTGAAATACTCTAGAAAGGAAGGGGTTTGGAAAAATTGAGTAAACTGGATTATTTATGCCTGAGAAGGGAAACCACACACCTCCACCACCACACAAGTTCACTTGAAACTTTTCTTTAACTGTCTTGCAGCAGAACAGAGATACAGCAGAAATTTGGCAAAGAAATGCAACACCAGAGAAGATGCATCTCAGTACTTCAATAAGAGCCAGATTCATCACTGCTCAATTGTGTGCCCACCAGCAAGCCACTGTCCTTATTTTGTACCCACTTTTCTTGCAGCATCATTCACATTAAGAAGGCCTTTGCTGTGTGGGTTATGGATGTGGATTTTAGAACACAGCCAGCAAATCTGTTGCCTCTGTCAATGTTTTCCCTTTCTCTGGTTGCTGAAGTCACTGTTCATTTACTTGAGGCCTTGCTTCAAATTGGCGTGCAGTTATCATCCTAACAATGTTGGTTCATACTTGTGTTCTCCCATGTCTCCTGTCTTCTGCTCCTCAGTACCACCCAGTGGCATTCTTCCTGTTCATCCACATGCTTCCCCTTGCACTATGAGATGTGTAGTGACTGGTGCCCAGGAGAAGCACGTGACCACTGTGGTAACATTGGGAAGAAAAAAGATTAATTCAGCAAGGTAGGGTCAGCCCTGCAGCACCCAACTCCCTTGTGCTTCTCAAATCCACTGAATCCCTCTTCCAGTGTAGTATAGCAGACCAAGGAAATATTTTTGCAAGATCTTTCTAGCCCTGGGGGCTGTATGTTGCACCTACAGCAAAACGTGTATGAGATAGGTGAGCAGTCTGTTGGGTAATCACACAAAAATGAAGTTTATAGCATTCATGTGCACAGACAACTTAATACATGTAAAATAAAGAGTGTATGTAAAAGGTAAGTGCTGGCTGAGAAAGAAAAATTTTATGTGAGGAGATGGAGTTTCAAGTGGTTTGTCAGAAGGAAAAGCCTGTGGCTGTCTGTGAATGGCCAAATGCTCTTACAGGACAGGTGGCAAGGAGCCAGTAGAAGTGAGAGGTGCCTGTGGTGTTTGACCAAAAGGACCACCCACACGTGCTCTGTGCCAAGTACTGCTTTACAAACCGGGTGAAGGCAGTGCCTAAAGAAATGAGTTACATAAACCATGGCAAAGTCATGTATGAAAAATCAGTGATGCTAAATGTCAGCTGCCACACATCTTGTGGGGCTGCAGTGTTCAGTGTCTCTGGCAGGGCTCAGTATGCTTTCTGGAGCATCTGTAGTCTCATTTAAGCCATCCTGTCCCCAAGAAAGCAGTGGAGACTGCAGCCATAAAGACTGTGTTTCACAGCCACTTGCTCTGTTACAAGGACATTCCTGGTGCCCTTCTGACCATAGGCTCATCAGTGAGATCGGGAGCATCCCAGGGAATCTGGCAACCATGGGTAATTGTGAGAACAAAAATTGTAGTGGTAGTGCCATTATGAATAGGGTTGCTGCCATCTGTTGGTTGAAATCTCTTGGGGAGCTGGAAGAATCCTTGAACTGATTATGTCATCTACGAAGTAGATATACTGAGAAAGGATATTTTGGTTTTAACAACAAGTATGATGTGCTCATGGTTTAGAAATTGGATGGGAGGGGACAAAATTATTTGCATTATTACATTACCTGCTTGCTTACCTGTATATCAGTTTAAGTTCTTTGCTGAAGTACTGGCCAAAGTTTTATCTTTTCAAGCTGTGGATCTACAAACATTTCTCATTGCAATACTGCCAGCTTCAGCAGCTTCTGCTGTTAATTGCTCATGGTCATTCCATAGCTGAATATTTATTGACTATTGTTTCTGGGCCAGCACCATAGAGCAAGCAACCAAAGTGACATGGACCAGGAGGAATAACCCCTCTTTTTTTTTTTTCTTAATAGGGTTATTAGTAAGCTGGACAAGTTTCCAGGACCCATCTGTACATCTTCCCACAAACGCAGCACAGCTGAGGAGGAGGGCACCTATTGAGGCTGCTGAAATCTGCCCTGCTGCTGTGAGAAATTCCTGCCTGTGTTGGCAGAACAGAAGTCTGTAGTCACCACCCAGAATTGTAGAAGTTTGGGACCAGCCTGTGAAACAGCTGTACCTCCAAAGGCTGTAATTATCCAGATTTTGGCCTTTTTCTCCCAAACCCAGAGCAGCTCAGTATTTACATTCACTGCCCAAAGCTCTGCCCTAATCTCTGCCTGAGACCCACAGCTACAAAATAACTGTAATAAGTAAATCCTATAGAATGAGCAGCTCTGAGGCATAATAAATGTTCACTAATCGTCTTTTTCCACAGGTTTGTTAAACAAATCTACATGCACGAAACTTCCACAGTGAAGGGTTTCCACAGCAAGTTACATTGAGCCTGTAGCCTCCTGTGTCCCAAATGACCTGGGTGTTAGATGTTAACAGTCACACTGAACATCCCAAGCTGTACAGCAATTTCTTGTGTTCACTAGGCTCTCTCCATGTTTGACTTCTCCCCTCTGCATTCTGCCAGGCTCCATTTGTAGCTGCATGCAACCTGCCTGGTAGTTCACTCCCAGAAAATTTCTTACAATGTTCAGGAATGGCTACTGAGCTTACTGAAAAGGCAAGATATTTACATTGGGATGCTTCTTGACTTTTCATTGGCAACGTGCATGGGTATAAGCACCAAAATTTCTAGCCAACAAACACGTTTCCTTTAGGCTTGCCAAAGCTTGTGTTTGACCTAGAGTGGTGGGTGGTTTGGCTAATTAAAGATTTCTTTCTATGTAGGTTGTGAAGTCCTCGAACCTCTCCCCGTGGCTCCCAGTAGCTTGGATGGCTGAGGAATTCTTCCTTATACATGATCTAGCAGTTGTTGCTCCTCACACTGCTCAGGTTACACTGAGCTAGAGGTTTCTTTTGCAGTCCACCTTGCTGGTAGATGCACTGGTGTTTCCTACTAATCTCCAGAGACTACAGCATATTTTGAAATTTTAAGGCTTCATTTCAATTTTTGTGCGATACTTGCAGAACTGGTAGAAATCAAATGGAGGAGAGCCAGTTTCCCTCAGTAATTTAGTACTCTCTAGCTTAAGTCTTGTTCAAATTATAGGAAATACTGAAGAAAGACTCACATTCTGGCAAGCTGCCTGTGCCTTTCAGCAGAGATTTAAAGGAGAATTAGCTGGCTAGGTTAAACAGTGCCTTCCTTACTCATTCTTGTAAATCATAGTTCTTAACTCTTATTTTGCTTTTTGTGCAAGAATTGCAGGCTGAGGATGTGTTCCTGCAAAAAGCCAAATACATGAGTACCTACAAGACTTGTATCAAAATTATTGATGAATATACACTATAGACATGTACACAATGGTTATGATGACATTGATATATAAAAGAGGGCATAATGGACCTTGACCTTCCTTGACCAATCTACTACTCTGTTTCTGGCTCATTCCTTCATTCAGTTTTGCATGTGGTCCATCTAGCTCTTCCCATGATGAAGCTTGGGTAGGGCTCTTAGGAGGGCTCACCACCCTAAATGTGTGGAAGAACTTTTCTCTCTCATAGACTAACCTACCACTAGTTTGATCATGCTTCCCTGAGTTCTAGTGATGAATAACCATTCTGCAGTCACCTCATCTGCTGCCTTCATGATTTTGCAAATGTCAGTCATAACCCCCAGCCTCCTCCTCACCAGAGGCTTTTTAGTCTCTCCTTAGAAGTTGTTTCATTCCTTTGATAATTTTAGTTCTCCTCTCTGCCCATTTTTTAACTTCATCACATCCTGGAGAGTACGTAGCTTAACATCAGTAGGAATGCCTTCTGTTTGGGTTATGCAGTTCAATTCCCTAACTTCAGACACAGTAACACCCTATGAAGTGTGCTTCAGCCTTGCAGTCCCACAGGTCATCTCATCAGGGAAGTGCTTGGCTGTTCCCACCATGTTGCCCTGACCAAATCTTACCATACAAGTCTCCAGGGGCAAGCATGGACCCTGGCCAGAAAGTCCTTTTAAATTATGTGAAAGTTTATGATAAGCATGGGCGAGTTCATCTCCCCCATTCTCTCCTACATAAGGTGTGAAGGCATACAAATGGTGTAAAGGCACACAATGGTGTAAAGAACAGACTGACTCTTCTATGATGCCACTGACCTTCTAAGAGGATAGATGAGTGCAGGACAGTGGCAGTGATGTCTGCGTGCTCTTTGGGGGAGGCTCCTCTAAGGGCTGTACAGCAGTAGAAAAGCAGTGCTGCAGCCAGACTTTGGGCACAGCTGCCTGGTTTGAGAGGAAGATGACAGGTTCAGCTGCTAAGGACAGAGGGTCTCTGGGGTGTTTCACAGAATCATAGAATCATTTCATTTCACAAGGTAATAGCAAAACAAACTTCAACAGGCCAAAGAAATGGAAAAAAAAACCACCAAAAAAACAAAAAAACCCTCTATGACCAGGAGAGCACTTGGTGGTTACTGAAGTTTTTTCTAGTAAATAGAATGACTGATATGTTTCCTGAAACTCCTGGCCCCTTTCCAGCAGCCAGCCAACTCCCATTACCACTTGACAGCCCTGCTTTGGCTCTGGGTGAGCAACTGCTTCCAATGCCCCTCAGCAAAAGGCAAAAGGCAAAAGCCAAAAGCCAGGGCAAGAGATGCTCTTGCCTACCAGCAACATCCAAATGTTCAATATTGCAGAGTACTCAGGGCTCTGCTCAACCCCTACATGGGGTGTGAGTGAAACTTGTGCAGGAAGCAACTGGTCAGGACCCCAGAAATGTGCCCATGTGAGCCCGTGCCAAGAAAGTCTCCTGAGGCATGGTTAATGCCCAGTGTGGTGTTGGGGTGCTGGGAAAGGAGAGGTGTGTGGCTAAGCCTGGATCACTGACTCTCCAGACCTTCCACTTTCTGTGTAATTCCAGCAGAATCATACCCTGTGCATTTGTACAAGTGTTTCTATGGCACTTGATGCAAGGCTTGGACGAATGGAGAAAAGGAAAATGTGGTTACAAGGAAAGAGTAATGAGTTCTTGCATATTACCTTTGTCTGACTCAACCCATTAGAGTCTGCATTTTAGAAATAAGGCAAAAATATGCCCATCCTTAGAATTAAAACATAGAAAAAGCAGTGCTTAACTGCTTTACTATGGGTACTTGCCAGTGTTGTACTAAAGGTCTTCAGGTGGACAAAAAGAAATCAGTGTAAGTGAAAAATACATCTTGCATATAATCTGTTACCCTTGCCCAGGGTTAGAGCTGAGGCATGAGATGATGGCTCAGAAACTAGTGTCTTTATACTTGCTCTTGTATCCCAATGCAACCATGAAATCAAGTTTATTGACACAAAAATGAGTCCAGTTTTCACTAGAGATGTCAGATGGATGAGGTCCGTGCTGGCAACACCCAAGTCTCTGCTGTGGGATTCAGTAATGGTTATGTCTTCCCTGCCCTACTTGCTGCAGCTCCATTGCCTTTAGCTCACAACAGCACTCAGCTGGTATACAATGGGAAGAGAATCAAGTGTAGAGAAAGCACAGTATTTTGAGTCTTGTGGATCTTCTGAGTTTACATTTCTGTTTCTATAAGAGTCAATCTGCTCCTGGACAGCTTTTGCCTTGCTTGCTCCCCGCCCAGAACTTCCCCTAAGGAGAGACTAATTCCTGTGGGCTGTGAAAGACAACCCCAAACTGAAAGAGAGATTTCAGCTAACTCAGGAGAAGAATGAAGACAGGGAGGGGGGATAGAGCTGCATGAGGGGTCAGCAGTGGGGGAGATTAAAATGGGGCCAGATACGGCTGTGGTAGTGATGAGAGACTGCAGACCCCCACTGACACAACACAGCATGTGCTGTACTAGGCAGCAGTGACAGGGAGCAGAGGGCAATGGCCTTGTTAGCCTCCCACATCTTCTTTCCCATAAATCTGCCTCCAGCTGAAGAAAGACAATGTGCTCACCTATTCCCAGTGCTGAGGGTGCCCGTCCTTTTATAAATCTAACCTGATATCTATTTTTCTGTCCTTGAATGTAAGTAGCTGTGCAACTTTTGGGCATGCCAAGAGTGAAATGGGAGCAATGTAGAATTTCAAGAGGTGACTATATTGCTAATGCTGCTCTTTGTGTTTTCTTTATCCTTCACTTTCTTAGAGGCTTAATACATGCCTGCTAATACCAGGTCCTGTGACAGCACTGTGATGCAATAGCTCTTTGTGCCTTCCTATAAGGACCTTCTAGACATTAACCAATAGCCCCACTGCAAGGTTTGAGTTTGTTGTTGGAAGTCATTGCTCTTCCTTCACAATATTTTTTCCGTGGGACGACATGGTCTGCCATAGCTCTGCCATATCTGAGCATTCACTCAGAGCAATCAGAAGACATTTAGAATGGCTCCATCATTTCATGATGTGTTTCTGCCTTGTGCTGACCCACTTCTCTGTTACTCTGTGTGTTTGTGTATTGTTTTTTTCTGGGACAGAGTTCATTTTCTTCCTAGCAGCTGGTATAGGGCTGTGTTTTGGATTCAGTTTGGGAATATTGTGGTAGGACATTGATGTTTTGGTTGTCACTAATTAGTGCTTACTTTAAGTCAAGGACTTCTCAGTTTCCCATGCACTGTAAGTGAGGAGCTGCACAAGAAATGAGGAGAGAGCATGGCCAGGACAGCTGACCCAAACTGGCCAAAGGGATATTCCACACCACAGAACATCATGCTCAGTATATAAACTGGAAGGTGTTGACCAGGGCATAGAGTGACAGCTGTTCAAAGATGGGTGGGGCACCAGTCAGCAGGTGGTAAGCAATTGCATTGTGCCTCACTTATCTGGGCTTTTTTCCCTCGAGTTTATTGGGCTTTTTCATTATTACTATATTTTACTTTATTTCTTTTATTAACTGTCCTTATCTCAACACACAGGGTTTTTTTTCCCTTCCCTAATTTTCCTCCCCATCCCATGTGGGTGGAGGGGACTGAGCAAACATGGTACTTGGCTGCTGGCTGTGGTTAAACCACAATAGTTTGTGTATGTGAACCATCTCCAATATAGTGATATACACCTATACACATGGAGTAGATGTAAAGAGTTTGATGAAAGGCAGGTCTGATAATTGCACAAATAAAGTACAGATAATGGAAATAAAATCAATGTACCCAGGCAGGAAATAAGTGAGTCACCAATATGAAATGTACATTACACTACCGACAGGTGTTTTAATATAGCTTGTGAATAAGGGATTTATTTATAAGAAAAAAGCTAAAACAAAACCTCAGAGTCTAATTATTTATCCAGCTATGCAATTATTAGTTATAAATCTCTAGAATGGCTGAGAAAGTGTTTGGGGAAATGCCAAGTCTGGCTCTATGTGAAATGCTTTTGCTAGGAACTATGTTATTCCTAGCAATATATTATGGCCAAAGACACCAGAGACTTTCCATTTTCTGGGAGCTCTGCCTTTTTGCAGCAAAAAATGTGGTTTCAGTGATGGCTTTAATATCATGTTACAGACTTCTGCCACACAGGGGAGGAGGAATGGAGGCAGTTGGGCCTTGCTGGATTAAATGTCTATTATATGGTTGCAAGGGATGGCAGGGGACTAGGTTTAATGGCCCAGGTGGTCCCTTCATATTCTGTACTCATATTCTCTGCTATTCAAATGGTTCCTTGGGGATCTCTGCCTGATCAAATATGAACTGCACTAAATCCTGAGACCTGTTGGAAGAGCACTGACCTAAGTGATATAATATGTGCTGAGGCAGAGGGGAAGCATGTGAGTTAGCCAGGCTTAGTTTATCCTACCCCAGCCCCAAGACTACAGTATTTGAGGCACCAGATGGTGACAGGTCCTCAGAAGCAGAGGACACATCTCTGCTTCCCTCCCAGCAACTGCACAGAGAGGTCCTTTGCTAGAAGCTGATTCTGGTTTTGTTTTCATGTCTCTGAACCTTCCATACATGGCACACCTAATCCTGGAAAGGCTCCTTGTACTCAGAATCTCCATGTCACTAGATATTTGTCAGTGGTAAAATAGTAAACTCCACCATGAATTCAGTAGGGTCTCCTGGCATAATAAGCACAGTACTAGTGCAAGAACTCTGGATATATGTCATAGTTTTATCTTTACCCACATAGATGATAAATATGAAGAATGAGTTATGTACCCTTGTACAATTTCCACAGTGCTATACCAGCACCGTACACTATGGTAGGGGTATCTTAAACATACTTCCCACAAATTTCTACTGTGATTTATAAGGAAAGACCAAGAAACTATACCAATAATAACTTTAGATCCCTTTTTAGTGTAAAACATATTACACTAGTCAAGTATAGGAAAAAGCGAAATAGAATTTGGCACCTGGTTTGCAAAACCCCACACAGCAACAGTAAAAAACACTGCCATGTTTGGAATGAAACTTTTGTGAAAAGTTGCCCAACTGACACTTGCCAAGGCCCAGTGCAGACTGGTTTCAACTAGGTTTACAAAGCTGTCCATATGCAGAGGTCTCCTGGGATGTGTAGCTTTCCCAGGCTTGCTACATCTCCACTATAAAACAAAGAGCTGCAATACAGGTTGTGTTGAGAAAATGATTGCTGCATCACCCTCTATGCTCTCTCAGCCCAGAAGGGAGGGAGGGAGGGAAGCATCAAGGATCCTGCCAAATGTCCTGAGCCATATTCTCACAGCTGCTGGCACTGGATGTGTTTTGGCTCTTGTGGAGGCACATGTCTGACCAGGGTCTGCCCTGAGCCTGTCCACATTTGGTGGCATTTTTGCTGAAGGACACTGAGAACAGGATGCAGGCGGTGTGAAGGTCCAGGCTTCAAGTCCTTTGGGTGGCACTGCAGAGTGTATGCACGCTCTCTTTTGTGCCTTCTGCATGGCTCTCTCTGGGTTGCTCCTGCCATACTTGTATGAAAAAACCCTGGGTAAAGTCAGCAGAATGCCAATTCTTCCACAAATTGAGGTTCTATGCTGCCAACCCCACACACATTCACTGTCTTGTGCAAACTGCAGTGGGACCAACAGTGTGGCTGTCACATGCCACTGGTTCCACAAGTGATAGTTCAGACATGACTTGGCTTCCTACACACTCCAGCTCCCTGTAACACCACAGACTCAGAGCAGAGCTGCTGCCTATGGCTGCATTGCTAATTTTCTAGTTGACAACAAAGACTTGGAGGGGCAGCACTATGTCTCATGGGGTCTAAGTCCAGGAAAAGGGTGCTGAGCAGCAACAGTGCCATGCAGCAGCAGTGGAGGGACCTCAGGATGGGAGTGGTGGTGTTTGCCTGTGTGTGATCACCTTTCTGTGTCACAGAGTGATGAGAGGACAGTTGCTGGAAGATGGCAACTTCTGCAGCAGGGTGATTCAGGATGGCAAGATGCATCCCAGAGGTTTTGTCCCATGTTGCTTTCAAGTAATAGCAATACAGGAGATCAAGGCAGGTTTTGCTTGTGTGAACTTCCCCAGGTGGACTGAGGATGTCAGTGGGATGCTTACTTGGTGGGCTGCTGCTCAGCATGACCACAAATCCCAGGATGTGACTCCTCACCCAAGCCTCAATCACAGTGTTCACATTCGCCTTGATGCTGTTACAGTGCTTGGGGCTGTGGCTGTGCAGAGCTCCTGCACAAGAACCATGTCATGCTCCAGGCCAGCAGAGACATGTCCTCCCCTGGGAAATGTTAGGAGGTGGCTGTTTCTCCACTGTAAGCCCTGGAGCAGGTTGGTGCCATCCAGACTTGAGGTTAGTATGTGACTGATGGACATCAGATGGTGGAGGGAGAGAACACGCCCTGCTCAGCTGTGGTCTTGAGGGCCTGTGGACTAATCTTTCTTTCATTTACACTTCTGAATTTTTCATGCTACATTAATAAAACCCATTTGTACCACGCTGTAGTCATTTGCTGAATCTTTTGACAAAGGAATAAATTTGGCAGGGTGTCCCTTAATCCATTTGCAGCATCAGTGCTCTGTTCTCCTCGCCTTGCCGGACAGGCATGGTATAGTCTGCAAAATCAGCTGGGAGCAGAAATTCATCAAAACATAAGATCAGCTGTACTGAGTCAACTCAAAAAATGCATGTTGCCATGATCCTATCTGTGATGGTGGCTGAGAGCAGAGCCCTGCAAATATGTATAAGCACAGGGCAAACACAGTGACACAAGTCTATTAACTCTGGCTACATTTAAAAGCAGCATTTGAGCCTGCACAGGATGAGCCTGCGCTGATCTCAACACCACAACTACCCAGGCATCTTCAAGTGCAACCTTAGCTACAACAAGCTGAACACACCTCACAGACAGATGAACACAACTTCCCACCTTGCATTTAATCTTGCAGAAGATCTGACTTCTCAGACTGTTTCTGCAGGCAGTTGTAGCACACAGAAATGAGTGGTCTTCTGCCATTCAAGGGGGTAGAGTGGCTCATTAAAGACTTGCAAGTGCTGGAGCTGAAGCAAAGGTGGGGATGAGACATCAGGACCAGGACTGGGAAAGCAAGGGTTAGGAAAAGCACACGAAGTTTAGAAACATCTCCTCCCAGTGCCTGCAAGGTATGAAATGTGCCCAGTGGTGTGTGAAGCCACACAGCATTACCATGTGATGTGCAACCTCACAACTCAACTTTCACTTGTCACTCTTTATTTGCATGGCAGCAACACATGGGAGACCCAACCAGATGCCCTCATGCCCCTCAGCAGTGCAAAACGTTACCCTGGAGCAGCCCTGCACATCACACAGCTGTCAGTGGGTCTGGAATGCCCATGGCCACACAGATGCTCATTGTGCCCAGGGCCTAATGAGTCCTAGGAATCAGGCCCTGATGATATCCTGCTGTTTTAAATTAGCACGTTGAGAACTCTGTCATCTGGAAACTCCTCAGACCACACAGTGCAAGGGAAAAACAGAATATGTCACAGGGCATCTGTGAAGGCAAAGGGAAGAGAGGCAAGGTGTGATTCAGCATGCCACATCAGCCCACCATGGAGGGAGTGGTGATGCAGGACACTCAGCACCTTGGAGGCCAGGGCAGCCTCTTCCAAACAGATTTTACAGGGAAACACTGGAGCTCGGTGTCACTGAGGTGCAAACATGCTAAGCTTTGAGCTCTGGGCTTGCACCACCTAAGAACTGTCTGGCTTAGGGAATTGTATGCAATCCCCCAGGGAAGTGGTGGTTCCAGTGGGATGGGACTTGTAGGGCACCTCATGGGAACAAACAGCCTGCTGGCTCAGGGCACCTCCCTGTGGAGGGTTGGCTGTGAACAGGTAGAGGTGTATCACTGCTTATCCACCTTTCTGCTTTTCTTTTCTGCCATACCAAACTGTTTCTGAGGCAGTGCAAACTGTGTGTGAACAGGAAAACACTTCTGCCAGGAAGTTGGAGCTGAAGTGTTATTACCAACCTCCTTAAATTTGAGCAAGTCTGTGCTGCTGCCAGCCTTGTCAGAAGGGCTACATCCTCCTATTTCAGTCAGAAAAAAGCCCCACAAACCTACAAACTAAAGCCTCTGCTTGAGAAATGAAAGCATTTTTCTGAAATACATCAGCCCAGGAATTAAGCCAACTCTGGGTGGGATGAGCAATGACCAGCAGGGTTTTTGGTCCTCATAGCAAACTTGGACAGTTTCCTGCTGCTAATTCTCATTTGCGAGTGGTGTCACTGGTATATCATGGGAAGGGTTTGTGCTCTCAGAGACCTGCAGTAGATGTTGCAAGCTGGGCAGAGCCCAGGTACAGTCATGTTTTCTGTGCTATATGGGATGCCACATCAATCCTGTGGATGGTTTGAGTTGAGAGAAGGGGGGCTGGCCTCTGGGTGACTCTGTGGTAACTCAGTGTGAACCAGGGGAAGGAGAGCTCAGCCTCCTAGGAGTGTCTCAAAACTAATACATCAGCACAGCATTTACACCATGCAGAGGGGGAAACCCCACAAGCCTCACAAGGATTTCTGTTAGGGTCCCCACCTGCAGCAATGGGCATCAGGGAGTTGAGGTGGGTTAAAAAGAAGTTAATAAAGGGGGGAAAAGATGGTTTTCATCCAGATCAGGTGCCTGTACTGACTCATCAGGTTGCTCTGCCAGTATATGTATTGATCAGATGGATGTGACAATGAACATGGAAAGGGACAAACCAGTGAGGCTGGCTCTGAATAGAATGCGTGCAAAGCATCCTGATGGGAGTAGAAAGAGTGGGCACATGAGATTTGGGGAATGAGGTCAGAGTTGAGCTGAGCAGTGGGGTCATGCCATGAAAGCTATTATTTTCTGCTCTTCAGCAGTGCCTCTGCTGAAGACAAGTGGAGCAAGATACTCTCCATGAAACCTCAGTATTGTTAAACGTAGCTCAGAACTGAGCTGCAACTTTGTGCAATTGTGATAAATGACTGCCTGCTCTGATTAATGGCCGAAGCTGCCTAGGCTGAGAGAAGGATGTAAATCTCCCCACCAGCAGCTATCCACCAGCAAACGTGCATGAGCCCCACAGAGGTGGGAGAGCACAGGGATGTAGCAGCCAGCAGGACTGCAGCCCCACAGCTGCTGGCAGGGACATACACCAACCCCTCCCATCTGCTGGGGGCAGTGGGAAGGCTGGCACTGCTTTTTGAAAAGAAATTCCTTTGCTGCAGCAAAACAAATAGGAAGAAGCAGCTGGCCAGGAGACATCCCACTGTTCTGTTAAATCCCAGAGCACCAAGGGGACTCTTGCTGGATCAGACTGACATCCACTGAAGTGCTGTGCCAAAAGCACAGAAAACATTGTTTGGGGATGAAGGCAGCAGTGGCACCCTCCTGGGGAAACACAGGAACAATGAATCAATCCTGTGCTTGTACGGGTGGTGGCAAATAGCAGCACAGCAGGCAGCAGTCACTCTCTGAAGCCTCCAAAACCATCCCCTGGCCTTGCAAGAGGTCACGGCACACAAGCAATCTCTACCAATTCTCACATGGCAGAAACAGCAATGCCATAACTGCAAGGTTTAACTCCACTCCAACACCATCACACCTTTATTTCTTTAGGTGAAAAACATACCCTATTTTCTCTGTGCCCTACATCACAGCTGTCCCTTTGATGTCTGGTTTCCTTCCCCTGAGAATGAGCAAGAAGCTCCAAGAGGATGACACCTGAGCAGCTCAATAGGCAGTCAGCACCAAGCCCTGGGAGCTCCTCTGTCTGATGAAATCATCTCACAGTGTGAAGATCCTCTCAGGTGAAATTGAAAAGTTATTTATTTCTCCTCTAAAGGGGAAAAACATCTCATTGTGGAGGCTCTTTGTCCTTTGGGGTAGGAATCTCACTTTTACCAGCTTCTGTATCTCTACACACTGGCTTGGAGCAGTGAGATGGCAGGCAGGCAGGATGGAGCAGTGCTGATGCTCTCCTGCCCACACCCTCCCTCTGCCAGGTCAGGTACACTGAGGGGCAGAGATCAGGTACCAGCTTGAGCTGTTCCTCTCCATGGGATTGTTTTCCTGGGGATCACAACAGCACCATTAAGAGCATGTCTTTCTCTGCAGAAGCCAGTAAGCGATGCAGAGGCTGCTTCTCCATCCCCCTCCCTTGGAACACTGAACTGACTTGATGGGAGCCACAGCTGAGATCTCCTGCACCCTCCTTGGCGGTTCCAGGGATAGCAGTCTTCATTACCCAAAGGGACTGTAAAGCTTGTACCTGTCCCCCAGGTACTCCAAAGGCACATCATGGCATCCAAGGTCCTTCCCCTACTCAGGAGTCAGCATGTCCTCTGCCAGGGTGCTGGTGGACTCTACTGGGCTTGGTAGAGCCCGTCACAGAGGGCCTTTTCCATGGGAATGCTCATCCTGTTCACTGCAGCTGGGACATGAGACAAACTGAAAATCACACAGGGAATGGTTTTACCACTATCCTCATTCTGTACTGCCCTTTCACTTATCAAGGGTGGACTATTTCCAAGCATAGCCTAATCCTGCTCCCACTGCCATCTGCAAGAGGCACACCAGTACCTTGAGGCAGTGCTCAGTGCCTTGCAGTATCCCACCCCAACAGGGCATTGGAAAGGTTTCTGTGAATGTTAAGTTGGCTACTCTACTAGAAGAAAGTAACCTCGAAGCAGGTAAAAGCTGAAGAAGCTGCCCAGGGCCAGTCTTTGTTCCAGCAGAATTGTTTTTCCAGTCCTTGGAGACTCATTCAGCAACTCTACTTGGCAGTGATGTGACTTAGACCAAGCTGATACTGCACAGGATGATTTTGCAAGCTCTGGGAAACTGAGAATCTGGGAAATACTGCAGGAAACCCTTGTGGGTGGTGCATACAGATTTCTTATTCCCCCTTGCTCAGATCCTGTGCTAAGCAGGACTGCTTGCTCCAGCATGGGTAGGTTAGGGGTCCTACTCAGGACTAAGCCTCCTCTGTGCCAGAATAATAAAAAATAGAATTCAATAGTAGCAATGCATCTGTTCAGAAATGTGGATGCTATTGTGCCACTGTCAGGCTTCAAATCTCGAAGGAACGTCTCATCTCACGGCCAGCAGCACCAGCATGCCGATAGGGCTGAGTTTCCACTAGAGGGTTGTAGTGCTGTATGGAAGCAGATGCGGTTACTGTGGCAGAAATATTGCATGTACTCCAGGTCTTTGTCAGCAGATCAAAAGCATCCTATGATATCCTGGCTTCCAGCAGTCTCTGCAGTCTCTGATGTACGCAGCCTGCAAGCTGCAAGAGGGCTGGTGGCTGAGCAGCCTGCTCCCCTGCCTTCCCTGAGCAGCCTCCAGCATTCACATGACTCAGCACCCACAACACACATATATATACATAGATAGATACAGATATAGTAAGCAAACACACTGTGCCTATGCAAATACACACACAGACAGAATGTTTGTTTGCGTACCTTGGATTTCAGTGCATGAACAGCCACAAGGCGTGGCAGAGGCACAGCATGGCAATGAGCCAGGGCACCACTGGTGAAGCAAAGCCCACAATCTGGCAACCTGGCAAATTGGACAATTAGCGACATCGGCACAATGATAAAATCATAGAATCATTTAGTTTGGAAAAAACCCTTAGGTCATTCAGTCCAATCATTAACTGAGCACTGCCAAGGCCACCACTAAACCAATTCCCTCCATGCCACATCTACACCATCTTTTAAATACCTCCAGGTTGGTTATTCCATCACCTCCCTGGGCAGCCTGTTCCAATGTTTAACAACCCCTTCAGTGAAGAAATTTTGCCTAATATCCAATCTAAACCTCCCCTGGTGCAACTTGTGGCCATTTCCTCTTGTCCTAGTGCATGCTACAACCTCCTTTCAGGTAGTTTTAGAGTGATAAGGTCTGCAGTGCATCATCAGTGCTGAGTGCAGGGAGATGGTCACATCAGTGATCCCACTGGCCACACTGTTGCTCATCAGCAGAATTGGGAAGCATTAGCTGTTCATATACAGCTGTGGCTCCAGATCAGGATCTGCCACGCACTGCATTGCACCAAACACAGATGCGGGTCCCTGGAGATTGCAAGACACCCTTAAGCAGGAGTCATCAGAAGGGACTGCCACTTCTGCCACCAACCACATCCCCATGTCCAGTGGAGCTCAGTAGGTCCTCGTAGTTTCATGTGAATGTGACCCCAGTATGCATCCATACATCTTTTACAGTGGTCTTCATATTTTTACATGAGGATCTATAGAATTGTAGAATGGTTTGGGTTGGAAGAGACCTTTAAAGGTCATGCAGTCCAAACCCCCTGCAATGACCCTGTATGTACAGCTTTCTGAGTAGGTAGTGTGCTAAGGGCTGACAAATGAACCAACTAGATGAGTGTGATTTTGCTGCTGAAAACAAAAAATGGAGCTGTCTAGCACAGTGTAGAAAGCCGAAATATCATTGACGTTGCCTTCCTTTCACAGAAAGAGTGGGAAGGCAAATGCAACCACAAGGCTTGCCTGTAACGTGCAAAACACAGTGTGACATTCACAAGAAATTTACATAGTGATCAATTGATATACCACTTGTTTGTCTGATACTATCACTATTTCCATTTACAGATAGATGGAAAGTGGATTTTGCCTACATTTTAATCCCTTTTGTAATCAGAAAGACTTTGAGGAAGCAAGTAGGAGATATTCTTGCAAAATAAATAGTTATAGCAAAAGATAGGCTTCAGTTCCCCTGGAAGATGACTTAATCTTACCTAAATTCAGTTGTGTAAAAACCAACCATACAGTCAACAGAGAATCATAAACTATCCTGAGTTGGAAGGAACCCACAATGATCATCAAGTCCAATAGCCAGATCGTAGAGTGCTGGGACAGATTATCTGACCCCAAATAGGTATTTGAATCCTCTGTCCTTAAAGGCTGGATGATGGAGTGACTCTTCTTATGCTGGCAGAGAAAAAGAAGGAGGTCAAGTGAGCTGCTTCTTGATATAGAGGACAAAAAGGTGCCAGGGGAGTCTCAATCATCTGGGGAGATCTTCAGGTGGGCACAATAGGGTTGGGAAAGTCAACTGCCAGAAGTGATGGTTTCCATAAACAAGTCTCTGACCTCATGGAGACCAGACAGGCTGCAGGGTTGGGGCTGGTGCTGGTGAAACTTCTCCTTCTCTCAACTGGGTAAAGGTGGTGGCAGCATGAGCTTTTGCTGATAGCAATACAGAAGAGCTCTGTAACTCCAGACCACAGTGGTAACTCCTTTCCTCCTGGGTGCTGACATCCCTTGATGGATGAACATGGATGGGCAGCTGGCAATAAATTATGGAGAAAGCCTTGGCAGAAAAGCACAGTGTGAAGGAGGGTTTGGAGTGTGTTACGGTCAGCTGAGAAGGAGGGGAGGGAAGGAACATAAGTGCACTACCTGGGAATAAGGTGTCTCAGGGCCTATAGGTTAGAGCTAGATTATATTTTTTGAATTGCCTGTTCTAACCAGTGAGAACATTTTTATAATCATTATGCAATAAATGTGTTTATTACTAATCTTTCACATCTAAAATTCCTGTGGAAGATAAAAAAACCCAGTGTGTTACTTGGGCAGTGTGAATGGTCAGGTGCAGGGGAGAGCAACTGTGCACAAGCACCTCTGCCCCATCAGACAGCACCAAAACTCTCCAGCCTTGGTGTGGTACAAAGGCAGGCATCTTTCTGCATCTGTTTTTGCTAACAGCTCTGCAAACCCTCTTCTCACATAGCCAGCAGCCTCATTCCCTCCCGAATGAGTCATAAAATACAGCTTTATCCGTCCTGCATGCAGCAATCAGACAGGTTTAAGAGCTTAAACATTCGTAGGGTAGCAATGTTTAAAAACATTGCACCGACCTGTTTGCCTCGTTCCGCGTCGCTACTCAAACCGCTCCTCATTGTGGACTTGCGGGGCACATTGTTAGTGATGGAGGCAAACATTGAACTTGCTAATAGAGAGGGAGTTGTTAAGCTCACGTCCTTTTGAGGCTGTGCCCAGGGCGATTAGCAGCTCGCACAAAGGGCCCGGTGCTAGTCCCCCTGCTTCCCTCACAGAGCCAGCTGCTGAGCCATGGAGCATTGGGATCGTGCACCAGCCGAAGAAGATGGCAGCAAACAGATTTAATCGCTTTACGCTGTTTTATTAAACAAAGCCAATCAAAACAAACTCAACCCCACCGGCAATACACCAGCGAACCCAACCGCACAAGCAACACACCGGCTCCTCATTCACACAAGACTCCTTTCCCCAGCCCTGGGAGAACAAAAAGGCTGAAGTGTAAATGAGATCAGTGTGGTTCAGCGTTATGCACATGAATATTTATCAAGGAAGACCAAAGAGGGGCCAATTTGCCGACCTCCTGTAACAACAGGAGCTTTGTCATCAACAAGTGGGAGGGAAAGGGTAGGTGAAGAGGCTAGTCCATGTCTTTGTGCAGGCAGGGTCAGACGAGGTGTTGCACAAAGGTTATGTTTGCATGTGAGAGTAACTGTGGGATCCCTCAGTCAAGAGCGACACTGAGTGGATCCCGGGCTTTGGGACAAAAGCTAAGTACAACAAAGGTATGAAGCAAGCGTACAATGTCTCTTAACAATGATGCAATCAGCTTGCACTTTAGGGAAAAATCTCTGAAGAATTAACAGAAAGTTGCTACTATCCTTGGGCATGCCAAGTGTTCATGACACATCTTTTCCCCTAAGAAAAAAGCAAGGTTAAATCAAACTACAAAGACCATCAAGCATGATATTTACAGCAATCTAACTGGGTTACGGGTTCATTGCTTAAACAGTTGAATTACGGCAGCTTCTGAGTATTGATATATGAAGTGTGCTGACCCCCTCAGCACTGCGGGGAGTTAGGGTATGAGCAGCAGTGGAGAGATCGCACTGGTTATTGTTCTAATGTGCATTTCAAAGTCGCTTCCAAAGAAGAAGATGAGATAGTAGTTGAGTATTCCAGCCACAGACATAAGGAACAGGAACAAAATGATGCGCTTTCCAAACAAGTAACCGGGAATGCTGAGGAGACAGAAATGGGATAAAATAATTCATTAATGTGTGTGACCTCACATGAGATCTTTAGACTTTGCTGTTGAGACCAGCTGAAAGACCCTCAGAGGCTGAGACAGAGAGGGCAAATTTCTGTTCTGTCATGCATTGCAAGGCAGCTGCATGGTCTTAAAATGTCATTTTCAGGATCCATTTGTGTCTGGATTTGGTGTCCTGTTCTCAACACAGGCTGTTGCCTACAAAAGTCTCTATTCAGAGGGACTTGAATGTATTCTCAGCCACCAGTGGTTGTAGTACAACTTAATTCCACATGTGCATAATAGGCTTTATTAATATAAAAAGGCAATCTTGTGGAAATAATGGCACAAACATGCAAAACGTCTTTGCAGAGGCTGTGAGCAGGAGCTGCAGACCCTCTGACCCCAGTGCTGCTGAATATCCAGAGTCTTCCACAGCTACTCCCCTTAATCCAAGTGAGAGGAGCTTTCCTGTGCTATCCAATGCCAGCAGCAGGTGCAGACAGAACCACAAGCCAGTGGCTGAGCTTGTGGAAGTGGCGGCATCCAGCTGTGCTGCTGCCACATTCTGGGTTTTGTAAAGAGGCTCTGCAAGTCCTTACCTCTGAGTCCTCTCCCCGAGGTAGCCCACAAAGTACTTCTGCCTCACAAACAAATACATCAGGCCAGCAAAGGCAGCAGGAGCTGAGGAAAGGGTAAAACAAGGCATTACAAACACTGGGTCGTATCTCACTGTATCTACTGTTCTCATCTGCTGGCTGGGCCAGACTGGAAAAGGGAATCTGCAGTCTTGGGCTATGGGACAAGCACAGGAACTAGGATGGAGACCTCTGCATGGGAAATATAGCTCTTGCCTTGCTCTCTCTCCAGCTTTTTTGAAGGCTTTGTGAATATAATCTTGCCCACAACTGGGCCCACTGTAGGGTACACACTTGTCACCTTCATTCCAGTACCTAAAAGGAGCCTACAAAAAAGCTGGAGAATTACTTTTTACAATGGCATAAAGTGATAGGACAAGGGAGAATAATATGAAAGAGGGCAGGTTTAGAATAAGTCTAGAAAGGAGTTCTTCACTATGACTGTGATGTGGCACTGGAACAGGTTTCACAGGGAAGTTGTGGATGCCCCCATCCTTGGAAGTGTTCCAGGCCAGGTTGGATGAGGCTTTGAGCAACCAGGTCTAGTGGAAGGTGTTCCTGACGCTGACGAGGGAGCTGGAATGAGATGATGTTTCAAATCTTTTCCAAGCCAAACTATTCAATGATTCTGTGAAATAGTGTGGGTCATGCCAGGCTAAGGAAAGAGGTTGCCAACTCAGGCACTGTCCTCACCAGAAATAAAAGGCAACAGATAGATGCATTTCACTAGCAGCAAGTGGAGGTATATATTATGGTCCAATACTAATTTCTGAGCATATAAAAAGGGACTATACCCCATAATTCTTTCTCGACAACTGCAGGCAAAAGCCCCTCTTCTGATCAGGAAACTCTTTTAGTGAATAATGTGTCATTCAGCAACCAAGTACTAAACTCGTCATGCCAAACAAAGGGAACTCATCTATAATGCCAGGAGGGGAAATGTCCATGGCCCAGAATGCCTTGAATCATGTCTGAGAACACATCTGTTGGGGTAAGGCATGCTCTGAGTGTGCTGCTACCCAAACAGCATGTGTAGCTGCAGGATGGGAGGGTGAGACAGGTTCCTCTTCTACTGGAGCATTGGTCCCTGAAGTTGTAACTTCTGAAGCACTCATCATCCCCTCCTGAAAGTGATGCAAGGTTAAAAGGACACATATACATGAAAAAGAGAATGTTACCTTGGCTGCAGAGAAGGCCAGCACACCAAAGCACAGCAAGAAATGTAGGGTACGTGTATCCGCAGTTCTGGCTAGAATGGAATTTACAGAAAAGAAATCAAAACACGGGGAAATAGGAACAAAATTAAAGTGCTTCACCAGCAGAGAATGGTGAGGTGAGAATTTGGGCTGCACCAATGCCATTGAGGGTAATCTTATACCCCAGTGTTGAGAGGCCCCTGACCTGCTAAGAGCCGATTGGTGTGTTTGTGCCTGAGCACGGCTTCTCCTCACCCACATCTGCTTCACTGTTTCCTCTCATAGACAATGTATGCCTTTGTCCTGCCTGATGAGGAAAACAAACCATCCCACATACATGTCCCTCACCTATGAAAGCCACGTTCTCTTAGCTGTTTGATCATGCCATATATATAAGAGATACTCTGTGCTTTATTGTCTTAAAATCATTGTAATTGAGTCATATTAATGAAGTTAATGAAAACAACAAAAGTAGAATTGCATCACAAATAAAAGTGTCCCACAGAGTTAACAAGTGTCTTTGCAAGGGAACAGGAATAGTTTCTAGCTGCCTCCTTCAGCTGGGAATGCTTTCTGAGGTGGAAGCACTCTGCCCTTGGCAGGGGTTGCACACCTGTGAAGGGCACTTGGACATCTCACCAATTTCAAGCACATTGACAGTACTTCAGGGGTAATAAAAATATTATATGTTTTTTTCTGATTTAGAATTAAAGAAGAGATCTCAAAAATTAGAGGTACAAATGTATACTGAAGGGGTTGCCCAATGATGTGATAGATGCTCCATTCCTGGAAACATTCAAGGTCAGGTGGGACAGCGGTCTAAACAACTATTAGTTGAAGATATCCCTGCTTATGGAGGGATTGGACTAGATGACCTTTAAATGTCCCTTCCAACATAAAATATTCTGTGATTTGATGTGGCAGACAAGTGGAGAAGCAGAGACCTATGTACCAGGGGAGGTGCCAGGGATCAGAAGCTCTGCCACCTGCCTGCTGCTCAGAAAGCTGGTGGCTCTCTTCTGTCTCTTTCCTTTTGAATCACAGTGCTCTGGGGACTCTGACTGTGCTTGTATCACACTTCCAGGACAGAGGAGTGAACTGATTCCCAAAAGGTTACTCATAATGGCTGCAAGACCTACATAGATGTAGCACATGGAGTCCAGAAGGGTGCTATGTTCACCCAGCAAACATATTGGAGAACCACAGGGTCTGAACACTGTCACAACAAGCACAGCAAAGGATTATGTACAAAACCTTCACCTGAGGGCATTTGAGAACCACCTCTGGCCCCTAAAAGGGTTTGGATTAAACCCTAATGAAAAGTGTGATGAACCCCACTCTGCCCCCACTGGCTCCTCAGGTCTTCTCTACTCACTTGGCTGTGTAGACACGTTCGAAGGAGGAGGATCCCTGTCGCTGCAACCCCTTGCCATTGCAGTGTTTGCTTTCATGCTCCAATTTGTAAGCAAAAAAAGCTGTTAAAAAAACCACAGAGTATTCAGTCTGGGATATAATTTGGTGACACTGCAGAAGATGGGATTTGTGGGCTCAGCTTTGCTCTCACAAGCATCCAGGATGGACAGACAGCAAGAGAAACCATGGATGCACGGAGGTGCAGGATGTGGCCAGTGTGCTCACTCTGTCACCCAGGTTTAGCAAAACCCTTTATGCAAGAGTGCACTGCACTGCAACTTCATGCATTCCCCCATGTCCCTGCATGCTGGGTAGCTGGCTCTCACCTCTGTGCCCTGCTTCCTCCCCACATTGCACTTCTGGCAGCCTGCTCCTCTTCTGCAGAAGCACTGCCCTGATGCAGTCCTTTGAGCCCCCAGTGGGAAAAGAGCTTTCCAGTCAAAGTGCCAATCCCAAATCTTGCTCTCCAACAGAGCAGGGAGACAAGGGAGTCTATTCTCCTTTAGTGAAACCCATTTGCCAAACCAGTGACATCCTGCAGGGTTGGTTCTTTTCCCAGAAAGGCCTCTTGAAACCCTGGTCATGATGGCTGATCTGTATGAGTCCATCTTGTGTGCATCCTCCTTTTGAGCTACAGTGTTGTGTCAGAGTGTTAAGCTACTGCAAAAAGCAGCACTTCAAGATAATGTATCATATGCTTGACAAACACATTTTATCTGATAACACTAAACCAGAGACCATCAATCATGTGTCTAAATACACCAGAGAGAGCCCTGGCGGGCTACAAGCTGCAAGCTTTGTGTTGTGGTGCACCCCATCTCAGTGCATTCAAATCACTCTATGGCATAAAAAATAACCCAACAAGAAATACGTTATTATAACAATAGAAATGTAACTAGATGAACTGCAGGATTTCATCCCTGCAATCTGAAGAGTTGCATCTTTTTTCCCCTCATTGATGCTGTAAATAGGTCCTTTGCACTTCTGTTGTCTTCACTAGAAGCTACTGAGTTTTTTACTTCTCAATATTGTGTGATTCCCTGGGGCCAGTTCCACACACGCTGTGCCTCACCTAAAAAATCCACTGCACAGACTCGAAGGACACATCCACGTGGGGAGAGCCCTTCCCAAATCTTCGTTCGCAAAGCCTGGCCATCATCATCATCATCACCGCAGTCCTCCAGAAAAACCCACAGTGCTTTAAGCCAGCATGCCTACACAGAGGCAGACTGGAGCCTCTCCCATTGCCACCAGTACGGCGCACTGGCTGGCTCCTGGAGGACCCTGAGCAGACACCATCCTGTGGCACAGCACCATCTGCCCACCAGCCCAGCCTTTGGCATGAGGTTATTAATCTGCCTACAGAAACTAAGAGGACCTAATTGAAGAGGAGTAGGTTGACCAGCATCTTTTTGTCCAATGCAAATCTGCAGTGATGGGAAACCACTTTTTGCAGGTCTGGGTTTGCGTGGACTCACTGGTAGCATACCTCCTCCCTTCCTTTTAACATGTGTATGAAATCACTAGAAGATACCACAGCTTCTGAAAATCCAAATAAGCTATTTATCTCCCTCTCCACTGCTGTAGACGTTGCCACTTCCGAAATGTCAGCATGCTGTTACAGAGAGGCAAGAGGATGGTTTCACAAGCCAGCTTGAGATGAGTGAGCAGAGCAAGACTGGAGCACAGAGGTTTATTTCAGTTGAGTTGTTCCAGGAGATAATGCCCTGAGGTTCCAGGGCTGCACAGACTGCCCAGAGCCTGAACTGTGGCAGTGCCTCTCTGGTCAATTTAATGTGCAAGAGTTCAATGTAAACCTGGTTGTTTCACAAGTCCGTGCCAACAGAAACCATGAGCTGAAGATCCAACCTAGCCAGTGCTGGCAAATATGCCCCTTCTTTCTCTCAGCTTCACTTTGCTTCTTTTATCCTGATCTTCTCAGCAATGACCACTGATTTTAGCCCAAAACCTGCTGGATTGCAACATCTCTGACAAAAGAACAAAACTTAGAGCTGCATGTGTGACTCAGCAGTATCTGGCCACATGAGTCATTCTGCAGGATATGAGGATTTCCAACATGAACGTCATGGACGTCAGAGAGGGGAAGCACTACACTTAGCAACACCTTAAGGAATAATAGCATTCACCCAAGATGTTCTCTAATCCTGCACCAGAGGCAGAGAAGCACGTAATCACAAATTTACATGGTACTGACTTCAGGTACTGAGAGATAGTCAAGCAGATGCCCAAATGCTTTGCTGAATGAGAACCACAGCAAGAGTTCAGTACAACTGATAGCCCTTCTACTGCCTTAATTATTGCATTCATTGCAGGGCTGCATATCAGGTCTGGTCGTTCTAGACAGAAAGCCTGGGAAGAGGAAATCAGATGATGCAAGGCCTGAAATCATGGTTTAGGACTGTCTGCCTCATGTGATTGGCACACTAAGTCGTCTGTCAAGTGTTCTGATTTCCCTTTGTAGCAGTTGGGTCAATAATCTCACAGACAGACTGCCATGAGATAAAAATGCATGTCGGGATAGAAGGCTGACAAGTGTGAGAGGAAAAAACCTGTATATCAAGTCATATGATTAGTAAGAAATGTATATTTGACACATTTTCTTAATTATGATATGTGCTCTGGTCTCAACACGCCATATTCTGGTGATGTCACACTCTACACATTTTCCAGAAAACATTTGGTTAAATGATGTGGTATTTAGTGCCTATGTCGAAACTAAACCAGTTTGCATCACCTTTTTTTTTCCCTCTGGCAGCTGGGCTCCCATCACTTCCCCTCTCTGCAGCAGCAGAAGAATAGCCCACGTCCTAGGACTTAATGTGGAGTTAGTGCCTATTGGGATTCCTAACAAGAAGGATTCACTAGAGATTTCTGAAATTTGCACCAGCCCCCCATCCCACTGTTGACTCTTCTTGAACCTGGGCAAACTGAGTGCAGCTGGGGCAAAACTCACTCCTTTCATTGTACCCTGGGCAAATTTCCTGCTAAAATGATTAAGTATTTGTAAGACACAATGATCATGTTAAAATATAATTTGCACAGGAGAGAAACTTGTAAGAATAGTAAGGACTATAGGAGGCCTGAATAAGAGCTAGAAAAGGAAACTTCACCATCACAGGAAATGGGCAGTGTTCTTGGAAGCATAGTTAAATGAGATTGCTTATACTGCAGGACTTGGAGATGAAGGAAAGCAGGATAGCTGCCTGCCCACAAATAACCCCCACAGACTTCTCTAATGGGGCAATGCAGTTCTTGCCCTTTCATCCAGCTCCATTCATAGGTCTGACCCACTGCACCTCCCTGGGGACCCAGCCACTGCCCACAGCAGCAGTTGCTTGAGAGCAGCCCTGGCTGACCATAGTAGGGACCTAGGCCAGGAAAGGAGGACTCAGTCATCCAGTCAATACGCATATTGTCACAGGATATCCCACCCATATTAGTCCTTTCACAAGCTGACACATGTATAACAAACTCAGTCTAAAACACCACAGACTAGGGCCATGAAACTGCCAGGATACTGCCACAACAGCACACAAAATTCCAAGCCTTAGAAGACCATTTCAAAATCCAAAGCACACATGCACTTATAACCACAGATTATCTGTCTGAGATCAGCTCAGCATACGTCATCCAGAACTTTCCTCAGCTCCCTTTTAGACCTTAAATAAATGCTTATTTTTGTCTTACCGTTCTGGACAACACTTAGCAGGGTGATGATGGCAAGCAGGACAATGCTTCCCAGGGCCTCCTGGTCCATTATGTGAGTGGGCTGTCAGGGTGGATCGTGCAGCCTTGGTGGAAGCTCAGCACTACGAGTGCAGAAGGAGGAAGTGAAGGTCTTATCTTGAATCACGAAACACTTCCTATGGTTTCACAGGAAAGTGGCAGCATTCTGTGCTCTGGTGCCTGTCAGACAAACAAGCTTGGGCTCACTCATCATATACAAATTAATTACAGATAAACAAGAGATGATATGTCTGCGATCTAAGAGGATATATAATGTGGAAAGATACTTATTGCCCTTCCTACACAGGAGCAAACCAGGAGCCTTGATATCTGAAGTATGCCTGAGCATTTAGCTAGCTGTGCGGAAGAGCAGAAGGCTGGAAGAAACCAGCCAGCCTATCACAGCATTGTTGGCAAGTGACTGACCACCCCACAAGTACCTGGGAGGAGAAATAATGTTGGTGAGTCTCTGTAATGCTGTTGCTCTCAGGCAGATGCCCTCCCTGGTCACATCTCCATCAGTCTCACTAGTGAGGAGACTCCAGTTCTCCCGGTCACAAGCAAAAGCTCCTGATCTACCTGGAATATTGGAATGGCAGTACATTAATGCTGTGAGCACTGCAAGTAAGCACAGAAATATGTCTTTCATTACCAGGAATGGATCCTGTGTCCTTCTCCCTACAAATAACTCCCTGAAAGTCAGTGACAGCTATGAGCAGTATTTTACAGACCCAGACTTCACAGTTGTACCCCCGTTTTAGTACTTCAAGTCCCATATGGCTGAATACAACTGCTGCAGCATGTTCACAGCTTGGCTCAGACCCCCGATGAAGATGGCAGATAAGAAGGCTGTGACTGGAAGTGTGGTGGGTTGACCTTGGCTGAACATCAGGTGCCCACCAAAATTGCTCTATCCCCTCCTAAGTGGGACAGGGGAGAGAAAATATAACCAAGGTTCATGGGTTGAGATAAGAACAGGGAGAGATCATTCCCCAGTTACTGTCATAGGCAAAACAGACTCGACTTGGGGAAATTAATTGAATTTATTGCCCCTTCAGGGGGAAGACTCCTCACAGTCTTTCACTGCTCCAGCATGGGGTCCCTTCAACAGGTAACAGTCCTCCATGAATTTATCCCATAAGAATCGTTCCCAGGAACTGCAGTTCTTCATGAACTTCTCCAACGTGGGTCACAGGTCCTACCAACAAACTTGCTCCATCATGGGCTTCTTTCTCCATAGGGCCACAAGTCCTGCCAGAAGCCTTCGTCAGTATAGGCTTCCCATGGAGTCACAGCCTCCTTTGGGCATCCATCTGCTGTGGTGCCTTGAGCACCTGCTCCATTTCTTTCTCTGCTGACCTTGGTGTCTGTCGAGCTCTTGTTCTCACATATTCTCCCTCCTCTCTCCAGCTGCAATTTTCTTCTGTGCAATGATTTTTTCCCTTATTAAATCTCATCCCGCAGGTGCTACCAATTGTCGCTGATGGACTTGGCCTTGACCAGTGGTAAGTCTGCTTGGAGTCGGCTGGTTGGACATGGGCGAAGCTCCTGACAGATACTCATGGAAGCCATCCCTGTAGCCCTCCACTACAAAACCTTGCCATGCAAACTCAATACAGACAGCTGCAGAAAGTCCCACAGCTTCTATCAGATTGCTGGAAAGCATCCTCATCCAAAATGCACATCCCTTGCTGACCCTAATGACTCTGTTCCCTTTTGTCCATATTCTGATTGGGAAAAGCCTTATGAAAAAAATACTTCCCTTTAGTAGGAATTTATCACTAATAAAAAGTAACATTTCCACTGGATTTAGCCCTGTACAACTTTTGGCCCATCTCTGTCTGTCTCTACTCCACTATGTCCTACTCAAGAGTTCTAAGTGGTGCCTTGCATCCAAACCATGGCCGGACAACTGGTTGCCTCTCTCTGGATGGGACAGAGCCAGGCAGGAGTTCCCAGCAGGAGCCAAACTGCAAAATCCATCTTGTTCAGTGGGGATACAGTTACTAACAATGGTGTTTTTATCCAGGTTTTCTAGCATGCAAACTTTTATGAAGTGTACTATTAGATATGGAAAACTCTCAGGTATTTTGGGTACAAGCAAATATACAGAAATGAACTGGCTAAGAGGCAGGTGATTAACACTGTGACCTGTGACCTCTGGTTATCTTTATAGGAAAAGGCTGTCTTTTTGAGAGACCTTCCCTACAGTCCACACAGACATGACTGTGTGAGCAGCAGTGCCACAATGATCATCTAGGTTTAGATTTGGCGTGTGATATTTTCTTTAGATTTTTAACTCTTGCCAAATTTATTTTAGGAAAAAAACCCCAAAACACAAATCCAAGAACAAAAAGAGGAATACAATAGCTCTTTGAGAAAGCTTTTCTTCAGGCTGAAGTTATGTTTTTCCCCAGAAAATGATCTTTTCTTACTGAACATCAAAGTTTATGTTTTGTAGTCTACCCAGCACAGGATTGTAACTGGTATTTAGGAATGATGTTTAAGGCTAAACATCTACAAATCTTCTGAGAAGAAAACCCCATCAACTAAAAGGCGTTATGGAATTAAGTCAAAAGAGCAATATTGTCTAAGCAGAGATAAATGTTATGACTGTAAAGAAAGGAGTTGTGCATGGACACAGTGGGAGGAGTGGGGTGGGGCAGTGGGAGGAGAGAGTGGCTAACAGAAGAGGGTGAAGGGGACAGCACAGTTCCTCAGGGCATCTATGACAGGATGACTCCAGCAACCCTCCCACAGCAGATACTGAGCCTTCTCTTTCTTCTGCCTATTTTACACTGGTGCAAACCTACCAGGCAGCTTGCAGCTTGCTTTTGATTTACAAGTGGCAGAACAAGCACATGAGCCTGCTCCAGCTTGCCAAGAAAACACACATGCTTCCCTGCTATCAAAGACTTCTGAAAAGTGGCTTGTATTCAGCAGAAGTCTCATGTAAAAGGGGCTATGAATCAGGTTGCTGAGGTTTGAAGTTGCCATAATGCAAAAAACCACACAACATATCATGGGTTTATGCCAGCAGGCTTTCCAGCTGACTGACCCAAGCTCCCAGCCCGCCATCTGTGTGCTGGCTAGGTTGCAAGAGCTGAGGTGTTAATGCCTTCACTTTCTCCTTGTCCCACTCTTTGTTTTCCAGTACTTTGCTTTGCTGTCACTCAGTGCCTCCTACCACACCCTCATGCCCGCTGTGCTTTTCCGCTCTGCCCCTTCTGATTTCCACCTAGCACCTCTTGGCATCACAGGATGCTTTGGCATTTTGGCGCTTGGCATCCCTGGCACTTTGCTAGAAATACAGCCTGTTACCTCCTCTTACCGAGGTTTACTCCAAAGCCATCTGTCATGTACGTGTGGAGGAAAACAGGGTTTCACACTCCTTCCTGCAATAAAAAACCCTATAACATCAATTACAAGGCTTGCTAAAATGATTTCTGGGTGTGCAGGGAGAAAAAAGCTTTGGAAGCAAGAATCTGTGTGGTATGACTGCCTTAAAATATCAACTGCAGGGGTTTGGGTTTTGTTTGTTTGCTGTTTTTTTTGAAGTACAACATCACTCTGAGGTCTCTGCTTGATGAAAAGCAGAGGAAATCAAGATGGTATGAGAGATGTGGAAGAAGTCCTTTACCATGTCAAGTCTGTTGCATAGTCATACAGAGCAGAGGCCCCTTGTGGAGAGAAGTACTACTTTTTCACATCCTTTGACACTGGAATAGTTGCAGGATAGAAGGTTCAGGAAAATTTTTTGCAGTTTGGGGAATTGCCTTGGTGAGGAAGAGCTAAGATGGGGCTAAAATGACTCTGCAAACAGCTTCTGCACATTGAATTGTTCCCTCTCCTTGAGACCTAAACATACACATAGGATCAGGCACAGTTGGCACCACTGGAAAACCTTGTCCAGCCGGGATAAAGATCAGTGCAAGACACCTCCATCATATCTCAGCTGGCCATTTGAAATAGAGGATTTTCTCAAGCCAGCAAAAATAAAAAGCGGGGAGAGGGTAGGAATATACACCTTAGGGAACAGGGCCCACACATCTTATGGAACAGTGCCTGCACCCTCTCTAACCCCCAGCTGTGGTTGGACTTCTTGGAAGAGGTAATTCTGCACTTTAGCAGCTGCTGTCAGACCCTAGCCCTTTTTCTTGCTGCATTGCTGTTTGACATCCACATCGTCCTGTTTGAAAAAGATAACCTTGACACAGTGAGCCATGAAGCTCATGAAAATGTGCAAAGCCAGCGAGCTTTTCCAGTTGTGCTGTGAGGCTTCTTGCACATTAATCTCCTCCTCTGAAATCTTGAACAGCCAATCAAAATAATCCTTTTGTAGAATTGCTTTCATAGTGAAGAGGAAAGGACTGGGAACACAGTTCTATAAATATCTTTGGGGATGTTCATCTCTCCTCTCATGCACTCTGATCAGTGCTCAGCTGCAGGGACTCCAGTGAAAGTGTGTCTCTTGATAAAATAAAAGCTGCTCCTATGAAACTCTCCTATACAAATGCCAGGTGACACACAGCCATTATGCTTTATCATAAATGCAATGGGACACAAGCCTTTTGGACTGGCTGGCTAATATTAGTGCTATGCTTTGCAAACTTAAAGCACCACAGAAACATAAAACATAGTACATACACACACGCGTGGGTGACTACCTGCTGTCACATCAGTCCACTTCAGCATCACATCCTTGCTGAAGCCTGACAAAACCTCAATACAGCGCATGAACAGAGCTGGAAATGTGAAGTGCAACACAAAGAAAGGGGCAATGCTGCAGTTTTAAAAATGCTGCCTTCATTTTACACATCCAACAAAATGACATTGTGGGAGCAGTCAGAGCACTGCCTCTAAAACCGCTCCTTCTCCACATTTTGCAGACCTCTTCCTTTCACTTACTGTCTTTATGAATGATTTGTAAAAATTCAGCTCCAAACACAGAGCTGGAGGACAGAGCCTGTAGTCTCTCTGGGCCCCCTGGCACAGCCTCCTCCTCCTCCTCATACTCTGTGTCTCATTGCTTTGGTTTAACCCCAGTCGGCCGCTCAGCCCCATGCAACCACTCACTCACTCCCTGCCACAGGGATGGGAGAGAGAATAAGAAGGTAAAAGTGAGAAAAGGGAAAGAAAAAGCCACGCATGTAAGCAAAGCAAAACCAGGAATTCGTTCACTGCTTCCCCCAGGCAGGCAGATGTTCAGCCATTTCCAGGAAAGTCAGGCTCCACCATGTATAATGATTACTTGGGCAGACAATGCCATCACTCTGAACATCTCCCCCAGCTTTATATGCTGAGCATGATGCCATATGGTATGGGATAATCCTTGGATCAGTTGGGGTCAGTTGTCCTGGATGTGTCCGCTCCCAACTCCTTGTGGACCCCCAGCCCACTAACTGATGAGGTCATGCGAGAGGCAGAAAACACCTCGTCTCTGTGTTAGCCCTACTCAGCAGTAACTAAAACATCCCTTTGTGATCAACTCTGTTTCTAGCACAAATCCAAAACACTGCCCCATACCAGCTACTGTGAAGAAAATTGGCTCTACCCAAAACCAGCACATTCACACCCTGCTCTCTTCTTCCTGTTTGCAGGAGTGCCACACTGCTGACTGACACCCCTGTGGCTGCACATCACCCCCGGGGCCCCTTTCCACAGTGTTCCTGCCTCACCCGTGAGCCCCATGCTGTGGGGTTTGTCTGCCAGGCTCGCCCCTTCCCCGGGTTTATCTTTATTAAATTTCAGTCAGTTGGGTCTGGAGAGTTGCTGCAATGTAGCAAGATTGGTTTGAACGCAAGTTCCTCCAGCAAGATGCTGGAAAGCCACCTCCATCATGGGCACATCTCTGGGTTTGGTATTTTCTCTGCTAATGAGAGACTGGCTTGAGCAGAGCCAGGACAGCCCCTTCTGAGGCCTCTAAGACAAAGCCCCGTGATTTTCCAGGAAGCTATTCCTTAGTGGGGTTTGAATGGTGCTCAATGAATGGCAAAGCCACTTCACAGGGATGTTCTCTCTGTTTTCTTTCCCTCCCTTGCACCCAAGATGCAGCTTCTCAGCAGCCATTGTGATACCATGTGGCATCACTGTGGTGGGCTCCAGACAGCCCTGACAACCACATACCCTATCACAGTACAAAATTCACAGAATCACAGAAGGGTTAAGGTTGGAAAGAACTACTTGTCCAACCCCCCATTCAAGCAGGGCCATCTAGAACAGGCTGTTCAGGATCATGTCCATTGAGCTTTTGAATATCTCCAAGGAAGAAGATTCCACAACCTTTCTAGGCAACCTGTGCCTGTGCTTTATCATATGCACAGTGAAAAAGTATTTCCTGGTGCTCCGAGGGACCCTCCTATGTGTCAGTTTGTGCTCATTGCTTGTTTCCTGTCACTGGGTACCACCGAGAAGAACCTGATTGGATCCTCTTTGTACACTCCCTTCAGACATTTATAAACTTTGATGAGATCCCTTCTGAGCCTTCACTTCTCCAGGCTGAATAGTCAGTCACTGTTTCTTCAGTCCCTTAATCATCTTTGTGGCCCTCTGCTGGACTCTCCAGTATGTCCATGTCTTTCATGAACTGAGGAGCCCAGAACAGCATGTACTGGTGCATGTGCTGAGGTTCTTTTGTCCACATCTCCAGGACTTTGCACTTCTTACTGTTGAACTTCATGAAGTACCTGTCAGCCCATTTCTCCAACCTGTCAAGGGCCCCCTGGTTAGCAGCATCATCCTCTGGTCTGTCAGTCACTCCTCTGAGTTTGGTGCTGTCTGCAAACCTGCCGAGGATATACTTTGCCCCATCATCCAGATCATTAATGGAATGTTGATCAGTATTGATCTCTGGAGTACACTGCTAGTTACTGGCCTCCAAATATATCATGCTGCTAACCACCATCCTCTGGGTCCTACTGTTCAGTCACTTTTCAATCCACCTCACCATCTGCTTGTTCAACCTACACATCAACAGCTTCTATGTGATGATCTCACAGAAGACAGTGTCAAAGGCCGCACTGTGGTCCAGGCAGAAAATATCCACTGCCCTCCCCTCATCAACCAGGCCAGTCACTTCATCATAGAAGTCTATCAAGCTGGTAAAGGATGACTTCCCCCTGTTTGAGTGTCCTGGGTTGAGCCAGTCCAGGGTTGGTAACAGCTAGGCCAAACCTGCGACATTGAGCCATACTGAGCACTACTATTTCTTTGTCTTTGATGTGCCCGAAGATGGTTTCCAGGATTAGATGATCCATCACCTTCCCAGGCATCCAGGTGAAGCTGATCAGTCTGTATTGTTCAGGCTTCCTCCTTGCTGTTCTTGAAGATGGGGGTGATAAGGGCTTTTCTCCAGTCCTTGGGCACTTTCCCTAGTTGCCATGATCAAAGCTGATGGAGAGTGACCTTGCAGTGGACCTGCCATTTCACTCAGCACCTGTGATATGTCCCATCAGGGCCAGTGGGATTATGTACATGCAGGTTGCTTAAGTATTCCCTGACCTGACGCTCACCCCCCTAGGGTACGTCTTCCAGATTTGGTTTGCACAACTCACATTTTCTGTCACTGTCACCTTATTACTTTTTAGGTGGCTGCAAATTGATTAATAATCCATTTTATATACTTTTTAGAGCTGAGGCAAGGCTGCCTGGGCAGCAGGTTTCCAGGTCTTCCTTTCCTCTCCTCTTTGAGATGCCTCTTTTGCCCTGTCTCATTTCTGTCAGTGTTTTCATTTTCCATCAGCTCTTGCAAATGATTATCAAAGGTCTTTGGGGTGAATTTTGTCTTCTGTTCTTCAAGTCTCCGGTCACAATCAGTCCTTTTGGTACTGAAATTATCGGAAGCAAAGGTGTTGGATACTTTGGCCATGTATTGAGTAATAGGCTGATGCTAATTTTTGCCTTCCTCGTCCTTGGCACGTGCTCTTGGAGCTTCCGTTTGCTGTCTGGTCTGTCTCAGCGGGCAGCTTTCAGGCTGTCCCACCAACAGGCAGAACTTTAACCACTAATTTCTGCTCGTCCACTGTCTCCTAATCCTTTGCTCCTGCTGGTGATGAAAAATCCCAAACCCACCCACTTCCAGCCTCTCAAAGTGGAGAGGAACAGCGGGAGCACAAAGTCCACGCCCGGGCCCGCTTGCCAGAGGAAGCAGGTGCGGTTCGGCAAAAGTAGAAGTCAGCGCGTCTCTGTGGCGCAATCGGTTAGCGCGTTCGGCTGTTAACCGAAAGGTTGGTGGTTCGAGCCCACCCAGGGACGGGGCTCTACGTTTTGGTAGTGTGATGGCGTCTTTTTCGTCCCTTCCAGCAAGAGCGCTGTCGTGGCGGCAGAGTCAGCGCCGCGCTGCCTTTATGCCGCCGGGAGCTGTCCGAGACCGCCTTTCAGCCCTACGATCTCGCTCTACTTGGACCCCCGGAAACAGTTGCATACGCAGCACGCAATGGCTCTGGTATTCGGGGATGGTTCTTGCAATCGCTCAAGTGGGGCGCCAGACCCATTTTGCACATCGGGAGTTTCCGTAGTGTAGTGGTTATCACGTTCGCCTAACACGCGAAAGGTCCCCGGTTCGAAACCGGGCGGAAACATCGTAATTTTTCTCCCCGTCACCATGGATGTCGTTTTTCCCGGTTCCACCTTTAGAACGCGCCACTGGCCATATGGGCACGTCCCATCCCGCGCGAGGAGCGCGCCAGTGGGAGAGGGAAAGCAGCCACCTGGAGTGCCGCGAGTGCCCCCCTAGCAAGGGCAAGGCTTGGGAGCTCTGTGCTGAAGCTGCGCTTCATTCCCACACACGAGCTTCTCCTTGGAAACGAAGTTCCCCTGGAAGGATGGCCCTGAGCAGAAACGCCTGTCAGCTGAAATGGTGTGATCATCAGAAAACTTGGGACAAAATCTGCAAGTCCCTACATTGGGCATTATTCAAGCCCCTTTAAATAGTCATTTACATAAAAAGGGTAATATAGACCCATGACCAGAGAGAAGCATCTCCTGAGGGTTTCTTCAGCCTCTCTGTTGAAAACGTAAGCTGTAGGTACCCAAATCCCAGATTCTGCCCACTCCTTTCCCAGCATCTCCTTCCTTCCTGATCCCCATGGCTCCATGTTCTGTGCCATGCAGCTTCCCTCACAACCACACCATGTTTTGTGCACAGTGCTGCAAAACAAAGTGTGCCGCAAATTTCATCAGCCTTGTAATCCCATTAACCTTATTTTCTCTTTTGCTCTGTCCACCCTCTGTCTTAGTCTATACTTAGACTGTAAGTTCTTCCACTCTGAGACCAAATCCCGGCAGACTTTAAAGCACAGAACACACTTAAAAGCTGCATGAACTGCTCAAAAGGTACCATGCTTTGCTCTGAGCACGAAGGGACTCACACCAAGAAGAGGAGCTGTACAGTTCTGCAAAAGGAACACAGACACGATTGCTCTTGTCAGGAAGGGAATAATTATTTAAAGCAAAAACCAGTGCTGGAAGAAGAATAAAGGACAATAGCCAGCCATAAAAAATATCAAGATCAAAATCAGATTTGTTATCAGCACCACAGTGGATTTCTAGAATGGTGCTCTGGCACGTATACAGCCAAAAATCCATCCAGGCAGCTCTCAAGCAGATGGGCTCGTTTATTGTAGGCAGCATGTGAAAAGGTGGCCGTTTTCCCCACCCTGTACTCTGTGATAAAAAAGTGTTTGAATGTATCATAAAGTAAGATCTGAGTCAGCATGCTATCTCCCCAGAGCTGATTCTGAACGTTAAGTGTCACACTTGTGCCTTTCCAAATCAGAAGACTCAAACTGACAAGGCTCTACAGACGGATCCGGACAGGCTGGATCAATGAGCTGATGCCAACTGGCTGAGGTTCAACAAGACCAAGTGCCAGGTCCTGTGCTTGGGTCACAACAAGCTGCAGGCTTGGGGCAGAGTGACTGGAAAGCTGCCCAGCAGAAAAGAACCTGAAGGTTCTGATTGACAGCAGCTGAACCTGAGCCAGCAGCGTGCCCAGGTGGGCAAAAAGGCCAATGGCATCCTGGTTTGTGTTAGAAATAGTGTGGCCAGCAGGACCAGTGATCTCCTGCTGTATGCAGCACTGCTGAGGCTGCACCTGGAATACTGTCTAGTTTTGGGCCCCCCACTACTGGAAAGACATTGAGGTGCTGGAGCATGTCCAGAGAAGGGCAAAGGAGCTCTTGAAAGGTCTGGAGCACAAGTCTGATCAGGAGCTGAGGTTGTTTAGCCTGGAGAAAAGGAGGCTCAAGTGGAACCTTGTCTCTCTACAACTACCTGAAAGGAAGGTGGGTTTGGGTTGGGGTCAGCTTCTCCTCAGTAATAAGCAACAGGACAAGAGGAAATGGCCTCAAGTTGCACCAGGGGAGGTACAGATTAGGTATTAGGAAAAATCTCTTCACAATAAAGGTTGTCAAGCACTGGAACAAGCTGCCCAGGAAAGTGGTGAAGTCACAGTCTCTGGGAATGTTAAAAAACCTGTAGATGTGGCACTTGGAGACATGGTTTAGTGGTGAAGATGGCAGTGTTCAAAGCCAACAGACTTTTGGAAATTTATCTTAGAATAATAATAAAACTGCCACAATAGAGTGGCTAACTTCTGACTGCTAAACTCTACTTGCTCTCTGCCCACCTAGTGTATTTCTAACTGACAAAAAACTACTGTAATACTCTGTACCCTCTCCATGGCAAATATAAAAACTGCATTTTAAAACTAGTCTGAATATAAAAAGTCCAGTAAACACCACATTCCAAACAGTTCCTTTGGTCATGAGGTTTTCATTCAATCTCAGCTGAGTTCTCACCTGCACAGGCAAGTGAGAGGCAATAAAACATTTATGGAAACAAACAAATCCACATGGTATCACCTTTAGTTTAAAAAAAGGCAGCCAGGAACATGCAGCACTAACAGATTTATTTCATACCTACTTTAATCTCAAGTGCTATTTATTCGCTCTTGGAGCTTCTATATATGTATGTGTACCCACACTGAATCCCACGCAGCTGCAGACAGAGGTGTCCCAAAGTCAGTTTGCAGAGGGGCTTCCAGTGGTGAAGAGGTCCTTGCTTCTCTCTAGGTATATCTTCACAGCAGGTGTGCCTCCATAGCTCCCCTCCTCTGCTATTCACCTTGTTATAATCCTTATCAGCAGGACTTTCTCATCCTCTAGCCGGGTGTCTTCCTCCTGTTCCCTTAGGCATTCTGCATTACCAACCCCAGGATCGTGGCTTTACTCACCCCTGGGTCTGTATTGTGTCCTGAGCCAGTGGTGAAGGCAGCTCTCCACTGCTCCAGGACAAGCAGTAAAGGCTGGGAAAGAAGCTGCTTTGTAGTGGTTTGCATATACACACACACCACTGGTTGGAAAACTACACACAGAAATCCTGTCACCTTCCTCAAGTCTTGCAGATGCACCTATTTTATAAATGGATAAATCAAACTCTTAACTTTGGTGAGTTTTGTTTTAATTAGGGAATTCACAAACAGGCAAATGTTCACCAGCAGTACAGTGGAACTTAACATTCAAAATCCATTGACTTGTTTTCTATTGTAACATTTCCGATGTTTAAAACACAGAAGAAGCTCAAGTTCTTCACAAAGACTTGTATTTCAAGACTGAAACCATTCACTGCCTGAAGTACCAGTTTGATAACAATGTACGCAATTGCAGCAGAAATAACTTGGCATGGCGAGTTCAGGGCCACTGACTGTTTTTAAACACGTTTTGAACCTAGTGCAAACAATCCCAAACCATTTAAATCTGTAGCCAAGCCTTGTAATAACAATTATGTTTAACTGCACCTATTAGAAAAGTAAGACTGAGGACTTAATGTTTTGAACTTGGAATTTAAAACAATGAAAAAATGCAGAAACACCTCTAAAAACCACTGATATAAAGACTTGCTGATAAAACCTTTGTTATTTCTGAGAACAAGAAAAATGTACAGCTAATCTTAATTTGGCATATAGTACCATCAGCTCTGTGTCTATGCATTTAAAATACTCCCATCTAGCAAAACCAAAGCTACACAAATCCAGAAACACCAAGGTGTGAATCCCTCTGCTTACTCACTGCTGCCTTGCTACATTTTCCTATTGCTTTCTTCGTGTTGACCCTCCCTCTCCTTGGCACTCTCATACCGATGGAGTGCAGTGCTCGAGTTGTGACAAAGTCTTAGAGACAACAGTAATAGGCACTGACTTGCAGTTAAATTAATTCTTAGAAACCTTTGTTTTCTTAATGATTTTGCAGGTATGAACAACTAAAAGGTACGTCTGATACTCTTTTTTAGTGATGCAAACTCTGGACCAAATTGTACTGATTTTCCTTAAAAAAATAACATGGCTCAGAAGAATATTCTGCCAAATTACATTCGCAGTTACTCAGGATGAAATCCCAGTATGTGCTAGAACTCTAAATAGGAAAAATTAAATCATGTATCCATCCTTCCTTGGATCCAAGCAGTGTATACATCAGGATGAGCTTGCAGAACAGTAATTCTGTAAAGAGCTGAATGTCAGCCTAACAGAATGTCAGCCTCAAGTTTAGAATGTTACAAATGATCTTCATATGAAAGGATGCAAAATTCCCTGATTACAGAAGGTACTTTTTTTTTACAATGTCAGACAAAAGAACTTCAGGATTTGAGTGATCCTGTAAAGTAAATCACTACTACATAAATAATATTTCTTACACCATTGCATCATCAAGACTACTGATATTTATTATTTCTCAAACTCACTAGAGCATGGATGTTTTCCATATTAAAAGCAGCAAAAATTAAGACACATAGGAGCTTCTAATTAAAAATCATCATCATATCTGACAGCTAAAATAACTGCTTCTCAGAAAAGTAAAATTCATTAAAACCTGATTTGCTTGTTACAGTAATATTTTAAGAAAAAAACCCCTCAAATGTAAATTGTTCAAGTACAGTCAGTGTGCAATTGAACTAGTTAGAAAATATAACTTAGTAGTGCTTTATTTCAAAATATACATAATACTGAAAACACACTTAAAACCAAGAAACCGAGTATTTACCAAGTTTCAAAGAGAGTTTCATCAAAATGAGGTAAATCTATGTCACCTGCCATTGAGCTTGGTGCTGAAATGGAGAACAGGTCTTCAAGGATATCGTCTTCCCTTGTAGGACTTTCAAAAGTAAGTTTTTTCACACTGGGTTTGTTTATTGCATCAAGTTCCAAATTTGTGTCCTTTACAGGACTGTAGTAATTGTGGTCCTCGCTTGTCATTGCTGCATGTGGCACACTGCTCTTCTCATCAGATGCTGCTGCTGCAAAGCTGCTATCCACCATTTCCATATACATACATTCATCTTCACTTTTTGGAGTCTCTAAGGAAGCAATAGTTGAAGTAGGAGACAGTAACTCTGCCAGTATTTCATCAGTGTTACTATGGCTAGTGCACCCTGACACAGAGTTTGCATTAAATTCAGACTCATTATTTGTGACATCAATCTGATACTGCAGTTCCCTTAAAAAGCTCTGCAATAGTTCACTGTCATTTTGACAGTCAACCTGAGATGGGGTGCTTATGTCTGCACTCACAGGTTTTTCCTTTTTCATCTGTTCCACTGCTAGTCTATCCAGTGAAGCCAACTTCTTCTTTTTAGCATTCAACTTTTTTAACAGTTTCAAGCGAAGTTTTTTTGTTTTGTCACTGTTTGACTCTTCTGCCTTCCCAGAGTTATAGCCAGGTGAATGGAACTGAGTCACTTTCCCTGAGGTACCCAACGTACTCGCTGACTTATTCCAAGCTGCACCTACAATAGTGGTATGACTTGCTGTTGGAAGACGAGTGCTTTGAGAAAATCCTTTGAATTTTGATAAAGGATGACTATTATTACTATTATGAGGAGCCAGCGACTTCAGGGTCTCAGTTGTTTTGTTTGTACCTCTGCTTTGAAATCCACCAAAGTTACTTGCGCCCTTAACGGGCAGCCGCACTTCACTTACTTTTTCAATTGAGGGATTTTTGCAACTTCTCTCATTCTTGAGAGGTGAGGCACTTGAAGGCATAAAGGAAGTATTCTTGCTTAATAATTTCTTTACCCAGCTTCCTACAAATCCTCTTTTTTGATCTTTCTGTGAAGGCTGAACAGAATTATTGGCAGCAGCAGAATTGTCAGCTTGAGAATTAACTACAGTTTTGCATGCATATTTCAAGTCAGGTGATTTTTTTGTAGTATTCTCTACTGCTGACAATTTCTTGTTTATATGTATTTCTGAATTTAATCCATGTTCTCTGTTAGCTAAATTAGTTCTGTCATCTGTTCTTTGAACAAGTGATGAGTCAAATGAGTCAGGGTCACGTTTTTTGGGAACAGGAGGAGTAATTGCTTGGTTCAACTCTTCTAGAGGTAAGCAAGTGTTGGAATTTTCATAAAATGAAATGCATTTATTGTTCATAGCTAGAGGAGTTCCAGTAAAGTCTCCTGTATATGGAGTGTTAAGTGAAAAAACTGGTTCCTGCTGTTGCGGTGTGCCCATTTCAACAAGGTTATTTCCCACCATCTGTCCATTTGACAGTGACTTATCTCCTGAGTCACCTTGAACTTCTTCAAGCATCAGTGTTACAAGATCATCATGTGCCAGATCTTCTAAGCCATGATGAACAATACTTTCACTCTCAGCTACTCGCTGCTGTTTCTTCTCTGGAGTTCTCATAGAATCCTCTTTGTGGTGTTCTGCAGGTGTTTTGCCTGCAGTAGTATCAAAATCACAGTGCAACACTGTGGAATTTGACTGTATGTTATTAAGAGGAAAATCATCAATACTTTTACTCTGGAACTGTGAATTCAGTTCTTCTGGAAATTGGGATCTTTTCTTTTCCCAGACAACAATATGAATCTCTGAAGGAGGAACTTGAAATCTTTTATGTCTCTTGCAATATGGCCCCTTTAAATCATCACATTCAATCCAAGTTCCTGAAAAATAAACAGAAACCAGGGCAGAGACTCAGAGACTTTTAAAGGCGAAGTCACTATCCTCCCACTTGTTAAGTAGTTTTATTAACCCATTCCCCTGACAAGCAGAAAATAGAGGGGGTTTTCTTAAGAGAAAACTGGGAGACTTCCACTGTAAAAAGATCAAACACAAGCAGAACTTGCAGCAATGACAGGTCAGAGTAGGTCAACCATAAAACAAAGCTGAGTCTTTTGGCTGAGACATCTTGTCTGAAAATACCCTCACAGGTTTGAGGTAAGCACCACCTCTCAAATTAAGTTCCTCTGTAGACCCTTCCATTGCATGGGTGGGAAGCACAGGGGTTTAAGAGAAACTTCTCACTTTAATACTAGTCTTGTCATCTGCAAATGATTTATAGGTCATGAACAAGTATTTTACAGCTTTGAGAATGTAAAAATACTTATATATATGATGCCTAGGAGGTTCTTAACTAGGCACTTCACAGCTGATTCCTCTTCTACTTTTTAAACTTTGAGTGTCAAGAGGATGGACCCAGGCTTTCCTCAGTGGTGCCAAGCAATAGGACAAGAGGCACTGGGCAAAAATCGATGCACAGGAAGTTCCACCTGAGTATGAGGAAGAACTTCTTTGCTGTGTGGGTGACCGAGCACTGGATCAGATTCCCCAGAGAGCGGGTGGAGTCTCCCTCACTGGAGATATTCAAGAACCATCCTGATGCAATCCTGGGCCATGTGCTCTAGGATGGCCCTGCTTGAGCAGGGAGGTTGGACCAGATGACCCACTGTGGTACCTTCCCATCTGACCCATTCTGTGATTCTTACCATCTGTATTCAAAGACCAAGCTATGAAGTGCTTCTTATCTGCCTGATACTGGACAACAGATGTTATTTGGTAAGTGTCTTCTTCAAACTGAAACGAGTATTTCTTCAGGTTGTTATGTGGCAAGCCTTCCACAAAATGTAACATTAATATTGAGGGTACTCTGACAAAGAAACAATAAAGAACCAGTTTATTACAATAAAACAGAGACAAAAGTTTGTGATGAAAAAGCAAGGCATCTCTAAGAGTATGTGGTTCTGCCCTTACTATTCTACTTCCTCACAGAACTCTTCAGACTTGACAGCAGTCAAGGGAAAAGAATGTCCCAATGATGCCATTTTGTTACAGGTTAGGGGGGAAAAAACAACACCAAATTAGGGATTTGGGGGTGGGGGAAAGAACTGTGCTGTAACCACAGTAGGAAAGGATATTGTTCCTGAGCCAAACTAGTAAACAAATGATCAAACAAGAGTTTTATCCACCAATAGCAGGTGCTGTGGAAAGGCTGCCACTGGATATCATTTGCCTGTACTTACTGCTTAAAACTAAGTATTTATGACCTGAATCAAACACATGCACTGGTCAGCATGTCAAACACTGTTCCGCTTCATGTTTGTTAAACACTATTTGCCATTTCAGCATTTAAGAATGATCTAAAATATTAAAAAGTGAGTAGTTACCAGATTTCAAAATTTAGAATCTCTGTAAACCTAAAATAACAGTTTGGGTTTGAAAGTCACACATTCAATAAATTAAGTTCCAGAATTTTATGTATTTTATTTTCAAGTTCACATATTCACACTTACTTTTCCAAAATCATCTGTCTTCTTTGAGATCTATCACCACAGTTATTACATGGTCCAATATGAACAGCGTTAAGTGGATGCCAATCAGGGATTATATTTGTGAATGTTGTTAGTGTTTTCTTAAATCTGGATACACAAAAAAAACCAAAACAGAGTAAGCTGAGTTGCTGATCAGAAAACAATTAATATATATATACTTTACAATGAGAAAAAAGTGGTAAAAACATTATGGCAAAGCCAGATTCTATTCACGTTTGAGCCATTTGCATGAAATTCACTGTGACTGCATAACATACAAGTCAGCACTGAATTCAGTTCTTCCAAACAGTATCAGTCACAATTTGTTTTCAGCAGCTCTGCGGCCTTCAGTTTCACATTATTTGATTATTTGCTCTTTCTCCCTTTTCATGATAGCTCTTGTTTCCTTTCCAATATCAGACAGAGCTTGTACCAGGATCCCATAATTTACTAACTAATGCAGGATCTCAAGAGAAGAAAGCAGTAACAAAGTACCTCAGAATCCATGTTATGCAAGGCCTTGTTTTTAAAAAACATCACACTCACAGCAGAGATTACATGCAAGTTATATTGTACTAAAATACAATGTACAGGATATTAAAGTGAGAAACATTGTTAATTCATAAGCCACAGAAAGGATTTCCTTTATAATCAACCTAACCTAAATTTTTCAAAAATTTTTAAAACCATAGTATGTAACCAAGGCTATTGAACACATCCTATTAAGCAGGGTTACCTATGATCTGCCAGAGTGACAGATAGCATTAATCTCATTTCAGTTGGGGATCTAGAATTCTATTGTATAAACCTAAGATAGTGGAGAGAAACAGATGTTTCTCAAATAAAGTGAGCTGTCTTCCAAAGGTGTCTCTTTTTTGGCTGACTCTAAAAGGAACTTAAATCACTAGCTTCTACCTGCAGCTACACAGAACTAAATCAATTTGCCAGAACTTCCTTGTGTTACTACTTTAAAATAGATAAATTATGTTAGAGAATCTCCAAATCTTTGTAATCCAAACGAATATGACAGGTATTCTTCAATAGCAAAGGCATATTATGTGTATATTCTTTAGAACCACAACAATTTGAATACTCTCAGCAAAATCCAGGGCAAGCATGGCGAGGAACTCACAGTGTTACCTAGTAGTTCTTTCTTAATTACCTGATAACATGGTTTCTTAAGACACACAACAGTAGTAACTTATTTGCAAGCACTAAGCTAAAAAGGCAGATCATGTAAAACTTCACCAAGATGATTAAACTCAAGCTGTATTAAACCTGGAAATCTTAAAAAAGCCAACTATCACATATGGATTTTAAAAGGTAAGGTAGAACAGCTATCTAGAAGCTACTGAAATAAAGATCTCACCCGTTCTGGTACTTGTAGCCACAATATACACATTCAAACTTCCATGAAAATGAATGCGAGAAAAGTTCCTCAGCTTGTTGATCCAGCTGTAAGAGTAGATGGAGTGCAAACACTGGATCCTCCATATTACCTTCAAAGATGGGGCAGAAAAACAGTCACTGAATAATTGAAAACACCTTTCATTACTTCAAAAAGAAGGAAGATAAGCTTATTGCTAGGATTGAAATTTCAGTTATCATTTCACAGCTCTGTTTCTAATCCTCACAGCAAAGGGATTGATCCATGTTATTAAGTTGTTATCAATGACAATTTCATGATTACAAAGCTGAGAATACGCTCTCTAAAAAGTCAAAACAAGCAAGGGACAAGCCAGATGATCATACTATAAAGTATGTGTATGTCACCAGTACAAGCAAATGTATTTCCAAACTGTCTTGCATGCTTATGTACACACACACTTTTATGTACTGACATAAAAGGCTTTACATGTAGGGTTTCCTGAAAGTCAATACTGAGATGCTGCCCTGAGTACTTACCCAATTCACACCTAAGCCGAGGCTGAAGCTGTGTAAACAGTTCATTTCTGATTTCATTGAGATGAGATTCTGCTTTTGGAAGAACATCTAAAGGAAAAAATACATTTGTCTTGAGGTATTGAAGTGTAACCCTCCCATCATTTCACACACCTGTGTAACCCCTAACACACACTCTTTCTCTGCAAACTGATGCCTTTTATACTGACCCATTATTGCCTGAAATGTGGTAAAACAGTCGATCCTTGGTATTAATTACTTGAAAATTAGAGAGGAACTTACACAAGTTACTCACATTTTACTGCAGTGTGCTAAATAAAAACTACTTGGTGTGACTTAAATTATGACTAAGAGTGTGCACCAGCAGCTACATAGCAATAATTTTTAAGGATAGTGTGACCACACATTACAAATTCTGCATATTAAGAGATCAAGAGCAAACTTTAAAGCCTAAACATTAGGATCAAAAGCACAAAAATTTGCTTTTTTATTTTCTAATGTTATTCAATTCATAATAAAGCATTTAAATATGTTTCAGATTAAATACTAACTTCCTGAGATTTTAAAATAGTAAAAATAATTTTAAAATTGAAAATAATTTTTAATTTATGTATCTTAGTGTGTATTTCAATTTCGCAAGTTATGTTGTTTCAACACACATTCTTTAAGCACAAGAACGTAACTTCTACTATTGAATGATGATCATAACCTGGAGAAATTAAAGGAAGTATACAGAATAGCTCTTGAAACTGTTTATTATGTATAAAATTTATGTAAAGAAAAAAAGGAAAAGAGAAGTTTGTTGCAGCTACATTGCTTTTGATTGCTTTTAAAGACAGCTGTATAAAAGAGATGCTGAAATATTACACAGAAGGGCAGAATAAATTCTGCATCTCTTCTCCACAACAATACTCTTCATGCAACCTCCTCTTCACTGTTACCCAAATAAAGTTTTGCAACAATTCATGGAAATAAAAAAGATTAAGCTCTCTCAAACAATACTACATTCCAACACTTAACATCCCCATTCAAGGGATATTGCACACCACAGCTCCTCTGCAAACACAAAGAGAAAAGAAAAACAGACAGGTTCTGTGATGGTAGAGGTCCTTCCTGTAACAGCTGAAAACCTAAACTCAAGTAGCCTGACTTTATGGCAAGCAAAGAATATGAACAACTTCAGAATACTTCAGGCTTTTTTTCCACAAACCCCTTTTAATACACTTACATTTTTTCCAGGAAAGGCATGACATTCTTCAAGTTACCAAAGACTGTTCTGGAACTATATAGTCTCTATGTTCAAACACACATATTCCAATGGAATGTCTACTGAAATTCATGAGAGGTATTGCCTAACCAGACAGATGATGTCTTAGAAATTTAGACTTATGACACCAATGGTCCAGTCCCAGAGGACTGAAAAAACCATCATGTTAGTTTAAGAGTTTTAAACTGAATCCACAGAACAAAAAAATGATCAAGGGCCACCACAGCAGATTACAGTGTCACATTCTCCTGAGTCCAGCTGTGCTGCCTGGAAGGTTGCCCTGTGCTGCCCATCACAGCCCCTGTGCTCAAAGGTTACAGTCCTCAAACCTGTTAAGCTGACCTGACCTGTTAACCCTCTGTTAAGGGTTAGTGAGTACTCATCAACCCTTCCCAGACCATATAACCAAGATTAATGTGTTTGAGTACTTTCCACTGAAACAGGTTAGGAAGCACTGTCATTTACAGTGTAGCTTGCAGACCCCAGGGGAAGCATTCCTTCAATGAGCACAGCTGGACCAGGAAAGAACATATGTTCCCAGCTTTTCTCTTTGTGGTGTGACAAGGCAACTGCCCATTTAAACAAGGATATAAACCACAAGAGAAATTATTTTGAAGGTTAAGATTAGAACAGCATCCTAACATGTTAAGCAACAGGATGGAAGGAAACAAAGTAAGGCTCACTTACATAAATAATTCACAAAATCTTTTTGTGGGATGTGACAAAAAAATTCAAGAGATGCTTAGTGTTTAATGCCTTCAGAATACATGTTTGCCTCTAAGAAAAACAATTTCAGAAGTCAGCAGGATTCTGCTATGTGAAGCACACAACTCTGCAAATGAATTGTAACTCAATATTTTGTGACCTTGAAATAGAACAGAGGCATATTTAAGTGTACTGTACTAAATTCTATGTATCTGTGACCGAAGAAACCGCAGGTGAATTTACTCACCTTTTACTTTACTCCTTTTACAGGTATTCAGAAGCAGAGTTGCTTGATTATATTTTGTTAGGAGTTGCTGGAGTAAACATTTTCCATAATTATATTCTTCTGCTAGAGCAAGTTTTAATGTTTCTAAGTGCACCAGTGTTGACAAAATGCAATCTAACCAACAAAGATTATGTATGTTTCTCCACTGAAGACAAAAATCTCTGTTATTAGTGAACCCTTTATCCTCTTTCAGTGAAATTTCAGATGTTGTTGATAAAAGTTCAGAATTTGGCAAGAGTTGTGTTCTGGAACTACAAGTCTTGGGTGGACTTTGTTGATAGCTGTCGGACTTGGCGGTTGTTTCAAAATCCACCTTCTCCATGCAGGACTCCACATTGTTACTGGGTTTCTGCTGGTCATTTTGTAATACATCATGCAGGCTTGACTTGGGAATACATAAGCTATTCTGATAGCATTTCACAACAGGGTGTGTATTAATAGTGTGCTCAGCATTTACCACGTTATTTGTTCTTGCTTTTTTTGGATCTGATTCAACAGGAGAAAAGTCACTGCTATCACACAATTTTCTTTTCTTATGAGTAGATGGAACTTGATGATTTTCTGAACCAGTAGAAGTAATTATGCTGTTTAATGGTTTATAACCAAGTGGGTAGATACACTGAAGGAAAGAAATAGAGTGAAATCCACATAGCAATTTCAGGTGAACAAGAGCTAAAGATAAGTACAAAATATAAGGTTAAAATGGAACTTAGGATCATAGAGTGGCTTGGGTTCAAGGGGACCCTACAGATCATCTAGTTCCAAACCCCTGCCATGGACACCTTTCCCTAGACCAGGTTGTTCAGAGCTCCATCCAACCTGGCCTTAAGGACTTCTGTGAAGTAATACTGTAATTAAACCAATACATAAATTCAACATATGTATGACAGGTGTTTCACCCAACCATCAGCAATTGTGAAGTAAATGTATTAGTGCTGATAATTCAACCCTACTTTTCCAGTAAATTCTTTCAGCCCCTGAAAACCACCTACTTTTGCTAAGGAGAGGCCTCTCGTCTTATTCTGGTAAATCCATTCCTTTAGCGTACAGATTCGGCATTATTATCTCACACTTGAGAGACTACCAGTGCCCAACCTGGCAGAGTATCTCTCAGGCTATCCCAGTGCCTTAGACCAGGTGTTGGTATGGTCTCATATACATGTATTATGCAATAAGTTGCTATTACCTATCTCCAGAACTACACTATAATTAGTTAAAAGCAAGAAAGGATGGTGAAAAGCATCTCAGAGACCTGTATCTAGCCTAGTCTCTAGGCTAATTTAAGGGCACCAGTCCATTTGGGATTGCTATATGCTCCTCACATACGTGGAACAGTGAAGAGAGGCAGTAACATCACAACTCAAATATTAAGCAGCACAAAAATCCAGCGAAGGTTAAACATAAATAGGAAAAAAAAGAAAAGGAAAACATTGTAATTATAAACCTATTTGCATTACCCAGACTTAGACAAGGGAAAATGTGAAACTCACATTTGCAAGAATCATGCATTAGTTATATGGATCATCAAATTTTCTGCCTCGCACAAGGATTTATTTAATGCCATTTTAGTTTCCTTGTTACATAAGGAAAACTCTCATTTATTCATTTTAATTTACTCCTTTTAATTCTTCAGGCCAAGTACCTATGCCTAAACACTGTACACAGGTTAATTATGGTGCTTTTTCTATATACAAGCAAATATGCTCCAGCACACAAACTCAAAGGGATCCTATTTCAACAGTCTGCTTACCACCAACAAAATCATGAACTTAGAGAGCTGTAACTCCTGAAAGCAAAGGCCACTGCACTGCCAAAGAAAACTGCTTATTAGTGTAATACCTGAGGATTTTCACAAAGAAAAATGGACTCTTGAAAATTAATGCGGTAACTCCGTAAAGCTTGGATCTGACCCTTCTCTTTGCAGACTGGACAAAACTCATGTGCAGCAGTTTCCACAGGATTACAGTTCTAAAATTAAAAATAAACCAAGAAAGATAAAGCAGCATAAATTTATGCATTTCATATATTATCCAAAAGTAAAAAATACATATCAAGATACAAAACCAATGTGCAACTTCTAAATATAATACAACACCACATAAAAAAGTAAACTCTATTGGTTTCTTTTTTAATATTTATGTATCTGTATGCTAGCATGTTCTAAATAAATTTTATGTTTTTATTTAAATATTAAAATAAGGTGTCTTTAACAACAAAATTATGCACATTTTATTCTATCGAACTCAACCACAAGGCACTTATTGCCAGGGAACACAAGCTCAGATCTTTTTAAGACGAATCAATTTTCATAGGAATGCAAACAGTTGTAAAAATAGTGCCCGTAAAAAAAATTATAGGCACAGATTTACTTAGAATAATCTTTCGCCATTGTTATAGATTTCCGTGGAAAACAATTTTGAGAATTTTCTTTTTGTAAAATTAGGACCAATTAAAAATCTCTCAAAACAGAGAAAATTATGAACTTTGCACATATGTAAAACAAGTTTCAACTGACTTTTCCCAAATACCCCACCATGTGGAGTGTCGATTTCCCTATACCAGTCCCTTCTCCAATCACTTGCAAACCATTTGTAGTCTTCTGGGTATCCATCATTCTGAGCCACTGGCTAACTTAAGTCACTTGTGACAATGTCATGACCACTAAGGATTTTTCAAAGACTCCTGAAAAATAAAAAGTAAATAAAACAATTAAAGAAAAATTAGGCTGAGGTGTAGGAAAAAAAATACCAACAATGATGTAGCTTCTATAATTTGTGGAAATGAATTCAGAAGAGTATTTCCCTAGCAGAAAATACTTTTTTCCAGCACAGATTATGAACTCAAAACTTTAAATTAAGCCATAAAATTGATTTAAAAACTTTAGGTGCTGAATTTCCAAGCTTATCTCTTCTTTGTATTACAAGGTCTCACATATTTTCCAAGTGCAGAAATGTAGATGTCTTGTACTTTGCAGAAATGTAGAAGTCTGGCTGGGCATCTCAGCTTATTCTATCTAACCCTCAGAAAGAAGGAACTTCAAAAATGGCCACAATAAGATCCCGTGGGGTTACAAATAGATGCATTAAAGGAACATTAAAAAAACAACCAACCAAAAAACCCCCACTGTTGCATCTTTCAAAACAATGAATCTACTGGATAATAAACTATTAGAAGTTTAACCTATAAACACAACAATTTTAAACTACAGAAGGGCATCCTGCTGCTACTACCGTTTTTAAAAAATTCTCCTAATGTTAACATTGTTACACTCTTCCTAGCAAACAAAAGCTCTTCCACAGTTGTCATGACTATGTAACTCCATTGCATAAATTTACAAGTGACACTGACTATTCTACTTCATATTACTCTTAAATTCAATGCCAAAATTTTCCTTTCTCACCTATCACACATACACACAGACACAGCAGTGGAGCACCCCTCTAGTACGGCCCAGGTGCACATCACAAGGCAGCTCTGTAAGTCCATTACTTCTCTGGCACTGGGGTTAAACTACACCTTGAATTGGCCAGCAAAACAGGGGGTTAGAACTACAGGGACCCAATTCTGCTCCTGCTGACTTCCAGTGGAACAAACTAGAATAAACACCTATGTCTTCAAGATGCATGAGGAAGTTCAGGTAAATTGAATTGCAAAGTCATCAATCAATCCTTCCTTCAGCCACAACTGTTCGCTTCTCATTACTTCTACTGAAAAGCATCCTCTCCCACACCATGATGTCCTTTCAACCCTTTCATACAGTACAGCACCAACTCAGATCTAGTTCCTTCCAAAGAGAAATTTCTCAAGGCATTCTTGGACACCAGTGCACATACCAATTCAACCTAAACCCATTTATAGTATTTGTCAAGGAGAGACCCTACAGAACTGGACAGAATGCTAAGAATCAACAGAGCATGAATTAAAAAAAGCACAGTAGAAAAATGCAATCACTCCTTTCAAATCACATCCCAGTGGCAACTTAAGACTGGTCAAAATTACATGATGGTGTGTCCTACTGACACATTCCATGTGTTCAGCAGCACTTTTCAGAATTATGTAGAACAGTAAGAGAAGGCAAGAGCATAAAAATATCAACCCACATGCCTCAGAGCACATGTTTAGTTTTCAAAGTAACACTGAAAGGTGCACAAGAAACAGCACAGTTGTGGGCTCACACAAGGTAAAGACTTAGCTAGAAGTATGCAAGCTTGTTGGACTACAAAGCAAGCACTCCCCTTTTTTCACCGTGGCAACAGCACACACTGCAACTCAACTCTATTATCATCTATTTAGTCTAGCCAGGAAGTTGATTTTTTTTATGCAATTACAAGTTGTACAGATATCAACCTGTATCATAGGCTGTATCAGACAAAAACCTGAAACACAAAGCTTTACCCTTCAAAGGACTTTTAGTCAATTCCTTGGCCTGAAACAGACTCAGCTCTCCAGAGTAAATAAAAAACACAGTCCACATGACAGGAATTCTTAGGAATTTCTCACCACATAAATACAACACACACTCAAAAGGTTAGTAACACTAACAACCTGCAGGTTATTCCTTCTTATTCCTTTGCAAGTCCCTGTTTTCCTTGTTAGCCCTCTCAAAAGGAAAACAAGCTGGTTTTTATTCAGTTATGTTCAGTCTCTGTTACTTCAGCTCTTTTTAAAGATTAAATACTGTTTGGAGATGTACAACACCTTCATCAGCATAACAAGGCCTTTTAAAACATTAATTATCCCTTTAGTTCAAAGATATAAACACAAAAAGCAAATAAAACAGGTCTGCCAGTACTAGATATACACAGAGTGGTACCAAGCTCTGCCTGCACTTTTCAAAGTTTGTAACATTGCAAGAAGTTACTGGTGATCTTTGCACAACATCCAAAAATCAGATCACCAGCTGGCAGGAAAAACAGCCAAATAAAAGACTGCTGCACCAAGTACTGAACCAACCCATTGTAGCCATGTACAGTAATTGCATCACAGATGGAAAAGTACACAGGAATGCATTTTCAAACTTACTGGGTCATGTTCTAAACCAATAATGCTACTTTGCTTCTTTTAGTCTGAATATTGAAAAATGTAATTCAAAATATGCTTTGGATGTGGCATAATTGTGTAATTATAATTATGCTATGGTTATGCTTCCCTGTGTACGTGAGTTGGTCTAATAGTTCACTGCAGAACAGGATGGGGTTTCTTTGTTTCTCTTTTATCCTCACCACCAACCTCCCCTGACAGCTGACATCCTCACCACTTTCCATGAGGTAAATGAACTCACAGGAAAGCAGAACACTCAGAAAAGCATGTGTTCTTCTCCTATTCCAGTGACTTAAATTGGCCTATGAAAACTCCATTGACCTACAAAGCTGACAGGGCAGAAGACAGAGAAGGACAAGGTGAAGGGGAGAGAGATGGGTTTGATGGATGAACTGCTGGAGGGCTAAGGAATTGGCTGGATAGCCACATCCAAAGAGTTGTAGCCCTATGCACTATGCAGAAACTAAGTAATGAGTAGTGTCCCAACACTATTTATTGTCCTCAGCAATGGGACACAGACAGTGGGATCAGGTGCTCCCTCAGCGAGTTTGTGGATGACATCAAGACGAGTGGTGTGATTGATGGACTGGAGGGAAGAGGAACATTCAGAGGGACCTTAAAACAACTCTCTCTATATCACAGCCTGCAAGTGCTGAGCAGAATTGCTAATCTCCATGGTGGGGAAGCAAACACAAATTTCTTTTCTGAAGAAAGCCTAACACAGACTAAGCAAATAAAGATAAAACTCATAAAGTTCAAAAATAAAGTAGTTGTGCAAGTTCATAAGCTTCTAAAAGTTTCTTCTACAGTCTGACTTGTGTCAAACATCCTTACACCGAATGCTTTTATGAGTGTATGAGAAGGGACAGGGGCTATGTGTTTTGCTGAGAAATCATTCAGTGTTTCTGGAAAAAATGTTAATGGCTTAATATGGCTTAAACTAATGGCGTTTATTACGGCTGCAGCTTAGGGATGCAAGATTTCGGGAAGAGACTTGGTGCAGGCAGAGCCTCAATCTCTACCCCACGGCAGTGGGAATGAGGGGCTTGGGGTAGGGATGCATGGATGAATGGATGGATGGATAGATGTCAGCTGGGCTGGGCCAGCGTGCAAGCTGCTGCCCTTCCTTCCACACCGAACCATACTCAGGTCTCTTGGCTAAAGCTATGGTTAGACTGCCTCCTGAGTTCTTAATCCACATCCAGAGTGGTCCATACGCTACGAAAAAAATGTGGAAGATGCTGGGACAGGAGAAGCCGTGCAAGGGGCACAGATGTGCGGCCACACTCACTCACACACACACAGACACACATACACTCACACACACATACACTCACAGACACTCACACTGACACACACACACACACAGGGTCCAACCATGCGCGTCTCTGACCAACGGAGGGCCCACTCCCCTTTCCCGCGCAGCTACTGACATGAAATACTAAGTCGGCATTTCGGAACCCAGGAGACTTCCCCGCTCTCCGTCGCAGGCCAGGACAAGGCCGGGGACGCCACTGCCCACGGGCCGCAGCCCCCACTCGGCCCGCGGGGCTCCGCACAGCCACAGCCCCAGCCCCGCTCTCCCCTCCCGGCTCCCCGCGCAGTCCCAGCCCCAGCCTCGCTCTCCCCTCCCGGCTCCCCGCGCAGCCCCAGTCCCGCTCTCCCGTCCGGGCTCCCCGCGCAGCCCCAGCCCCAGCCCCGCTCTCCCGTCCCGGCTCCCCGCGCAGCCCCAGTCCCGCTCTCACCTCCCGGCTCCCCGCACAGCCCCAATCCCGCTCTCATCTCCCGGCTCCCCGCACAGCCCCAATCCCGCTCTCATCTCCCGGCTCCCCGCACAGCCCCAGTCCCGCTCTCCCCTCCCGGCTCCCCGCACAGCCCCAGCCCCGCTCTCCCCTCCCGGCTCCCCGCACAGCCCCAGCCCCGCTCTCACCTCCCGGCTCCCCGCGCAGCCCTGCACCCGTCACGCGTGGCCGCCGCAGCCCGGGCAGCTTCCGGCGCGCTCCCGCCGCCATGCGGGCCCGGCCCGCCCCGCTCCCGGCAGCCCGCGGAGGCGGAGCCGCGAACGGGCGGGGTCTGGATTGCGGCGCGGCCGCGCCAGCAGCGCCCGAGGTATTTTCCACCCCCTCTGTTCGTGCCGCCCTTCCGCGGCGCTGTATCACTCCGGCGGAACGCTGGGAGGGCAGGGCCGAGGGACCGGTCCGCGGCCGCCTCGCCGGGCACTGAGGGTCCCGCAGTGCTCCCCGCACGCCGCGGGTCCCGGGCGGCAGGGGCGGCCCCGCAGCGCTCCCCCCACAGCGGTGCTGCCGCTCCGCGCCTTGCTCGGGGCAGGGAGTTGATAATTAACCTGCGGCTCAATGAATGCCTGCCTAAAGTCGCGCCCAGGGTGGGGTTTAACCTAGTCCGAGGTGCGGTACTTCGGGGCTTGTCTCTCTGCCCGAGACCCTCGTGCTGCTAATTCTGCTGCTGCCGAAGCGCTGCGGGGATGTGCAGCTCTGTCTTGAAAATCTCTGCTCTTAATCTCAGCCTAGAGTTCGCTTTACAGTCGTTTTTGGAGGTTGCAGGCTCTAGAGGTCGAGGTGGTGCATGGCTCTCGGTCTCGGCGAGCATTTATTTTTGCAGTGGCAGCCTCGGGCTGCAGTAGCTGGCACTTGCATCCATCCATGTTGGCCCCTTTTCCTGGAGCGTGAGCCGCAAGGAGCTCAGCAGCCTCGGCATTGAGGTCAGTGCTCTGCTTCTCGTACGTCAGGAAGGTGTCAGCGCGGACCAAGCCAGGCTGCGCCCGGGGCTGCGGGCAGCGAGGGAGGCAAGACATGGTGCTGGTGGCGGCACCAAAAATACCTCCTCGCTCGCTGCCTGACTGTGCTTTCCTGCCACCTTACTCCTCGTTGCATTTTTAAAAAGCTTTTAGCGTTGTATGGTTTACATCGTGAAATGATGCGTTAGTTTAATTGGTCCACTGTAACATACATAATCTAGCTTTTTGCCGTAGTTATTCCTTTATTTTTAACAGCAGTGTTTTGAAAATTGAATTATTGTTTGAGGGTGTTTTACTCCATTGGAGGAAGCTGTTTGCCTGACTAGAAAAACATTGTAATGAAATTTGCTAGTAATTTTCGAGGAGTCTTTTTTAGTATTGTTTTGTCGTTGATTCATCAGTGCTTTCATTGTGGAGAGTGTTTTTTTGTCTGTGTACTTTCATCAGGAGTGTAAAGCACTTTTGGGTATGTTGTGTAAAAGAAGCGACTGATTTGCTCTGCAGCCATTTAGATGGGTGTCTCTACAGACACACAGTGCATTTGATACGTATTTCATCTCTTTTTCCACTGGCTCTGTTTAACTGTTTATTCAAATAGTGCAATCCACTGAATAAGGTTGTTTAGTAGTTTCATTAGGTAGTTTTATATATGCAGTAATTTTTCTCATGGAGTTTCGGGACTCTCAGAGTATTGTGGGTTTAGCCCTAGTAATACTTGCTTATGGTTTAGTTTCTTACCATTATCATGTAATTTTTTAGTTTTCTCAGGGGTGGCTAGGGTCCACTGGTAAATTAACCTAAATTTGGGACAGACGTTTCAACAGAGTCTGTGGCAATAGCACTGGAGCAATGGTTTTAAGTTGAAACAAGGTGGGTACAAACTAGATATAAAGGAAGAAATACTTTACAATTAGGATGGTGAAACACTGGCACAGGTTGCCCAGAAAGGTGGTCAGTGCTCCAGCCCTGGAAAGATTCAAGGTCATTTTGGTCAGGGCTCTGAGCAACCTGGCCTCTCCTTGAACTTATCCCTGTTTATTGAAGGAGGGTTGGACTAGATGACCTTTAAATGGTCCCTTCCAATCCAAACTATTCTATGATTTCAGTTATTATCTATATACTCTTAAGTACCACAGTAGGATTTACTGATATAGTTTCTTTTTTCCTCCCTGATATTCAAGTTGAACAAAGGAAAGCTTGTGCCAAAGAAAGAATCCAAACCTGAGTTTTTCCATATGCTTGAGGAAGATAATTTGCGTGTTGGCAAAGAAAAGAATCTGACGTTTTTCATCTCATGGTACAATAGAACTTCAGTTGTCCTGATCAAAACAGCCCTAAAGTAATGATTACTACATGATGACAACTTCACAGTCAGGGGGAATTGATTTGGATGTTCCAGATGTGCGCTGGTACTGACTTTGGGATCTAGTTACTCTGCTGTTTGCTCAGATGTAGGGCTTTTTGGCATGTTGTGTCAATTTGACTAGATTTGGTTTAGATTTAACTAACAATGTATCAACAGATGGCTTATTCCTCATTTTACTGGTTTCTGCCTCAGCTTTTGAAACTGTTTTTCCTTAACATTGAGTAGAGGTGTTTTAAGATGCAGTTTTTGAAACTGCTTTGATTCAGGTAAGTGAATGGACGTACATAGCTGATTTAACTTTCTGAATCAGGGTATCATCCTCTTACTGCACTCTAGTCAAGCATAAGTTGCCAACTTTGTGATTACAGTGACAGTAGAGACTCATAGAGGCTCCCCCAGCCCCTCCCAACATGAACTCTGAAATGAGTTTAATGAGTTTGATTTCTTTAAGGCTTGATATATATGTTGTTTTCAAAGAGTAACATAACTGTACAAGAAACCATTATCTGGAACATACTTACGAATGTTGGGGAAATAATATTCAGAGCATATATGAAGAAAATTGTATCAGGCTGAGAACATATGCTATTAGTGTGTGTCTTCTAAAAATATTTTCACTTGCAAATTACACACCCGTTGGCTGCTTACTTCTAACCAGATTGTTGCTGCATGATGGTCCCTGAGAAACTGAATATGGAGTGGGAGGTATCAGCTGTAAACTTTTGCTCTGAAGGTTTTGTTTCTTGGGTTTTATGTTTGCTTGACTTTCCTTCTTCTTTTTCCAGAAACTAACATAAGAACACTGAAATTTGAACTTGCAAAGTGCCATTTCAGAAATATAAGAATAATACAGTAACTTATTATATGTATATCTCTTTTTCCCTCTTTAATGCTTAAATACATTATTGATGTTCTGTTGTCAAATACCACTAAAAAGCTTAGTTGCCATCATCTTTGATAATTTCTGTGTATATGAAGTCAAGGTGACTGTGACTGGAAACTTTCTTGGATTTCATAACTATTTTTAAGCCCACAAGCTACTAACATTACTGATTTTAATGTGTACATGTATCCTTTGGCTGTTGCATCGTGGTATTTTAACCAAAGAGAGGGAGATCTTTTTTGAGACAGACGTTATAAAATCAGTAGCTAAAATAAGAGGCCAGGTTCTTTTTTGTCAACTGCAATCTGTTTAAACCCTTTTTTTTCCAGCAGTAAAAACTTGTTATGTTTTTATGACTCTTTTTTCCCTTTACTTTTGAAAGTAAGTGCTACATTTGTTACCTACTGTGGCGTCTGTAGCCCCACTGGAGCGCAAGAAATCTGTATATTCCTCTGAGTTAAAAGTAGACTTCTTTTTTCCTTCTTAAGTCTCATAAGGGTACGTGTCATTTTGCCATTCTTAACAGGAGCATATACTTTGCTCTGTAGCAAAGAGAGAAACTGAACACATCAGACCTGATGTAGTGTTCTCAGAAATCACTGCAAAGATCTCCTTTTGGGAGTTTCAGCTGGCTTTCAAAATACTTGCTCTTAATTTTCATTCTATTCTTTCAGTTATTTTACCTCCTTTTCCTACAGCCTGCAGGCTTCTGACCCCATTCCAGCAGGGAACAATAACCAGGACTTAACTTAGTAGCTCTTGTGTTTTCAGAAATGAATTATTTTCAGAATATTTCTAGTGGGAAAGTATCAATGGTGAAATGTTGATGGAAGAAATTGAATGGCACTGAACATGAGGTAATATAACAATAGCCAAACAGAATTCATGTCTGTAATGGCAAATATAGTGGCTGGTTTGATGTTAAGGACTTGAAAAAACTGATGTGGAAATTTGGAGTTGCATTGGTTAAAAAGGATACAAAGTAAAAAGGATTAGGGCAAGACAAGTGTTTTGAAATTAAGTGCACAAATAGATAGTATTTGCCCAGATATGGTATGTTGGTTTCTGGTTTCATATGTTAATTGATGTTGCTCTTTTAAGGCGGGTTATATTTGACTCTCCTTTTTGTTTGGCCTTTATACGAGTTTTCTCTTTCTCTGCATGAAAGTCTGAGATTTCTAAGGTGGATTTTAGTTTTAATTGACTTAAGGAAAAATTAAAAAGACATTATCAGTAAGTGATTTATCTCTTTTGAGAATCACAGTTTTCAACAGTAGCAGCTGAAGGCAGTGTTTTATAGGACAGAATATTTTACATCATCCCAATTTTCCTATCTCTCTTTTGTGTGTATTTATAAATGGGAAATTAATGCCAAATTATATCTATGCAAGTAAACAGTATTTGATATAACACATGTAACTTTAAAAATAATTGCTTCATTTTGTTTTCAAAGTAACTTTGTTTTCTTGAAAGTAAGTGGTAGTCAAACATAATAATTAGAGTTGAACTCTTGTGATTCTTGGAAAAAAATTTCAGATATCTTGCCTGCAGAACTTGGCTCCTATGTTTGCAGAACAAAGAAGATTAAGTAACACAGTTGCTGTTGAAGAAATTAGACAATTCTTGTTGCACTCCATAATGTGCTTCAAGACATTTTTTATGTATTCCAGTACAAAAGGATGGAGTCTCTTCAAGTAAACTGATTCTAAGTTGGTAAGATGTCAATACATACTGAGAAAGAAGGAGCAATGATACATTTTATGAAGTTTAAAAAATGACAGATTATCCCTTCTTGCTTACCTAGTTAGACCTATACTGACATGGTGTTACCAATCCACTAGGGACTTTTCCCTCTGGTACTTAGAGCGCTTGAGCTCAATTTTATCACTTTTAGTCTTGTGGTTCTTTTCTTATTTAGTCTTGGATGTTTTTGCTTTCTATAATCCCATTTGGGGAAATATCCTGTGTAAGGATGCCAGTACTGTTATAGTCCCTGATACTATGCAAAGGCAGAGGCTCCAGTTTTTGGCATCTCTTTCTGGTAAGTGCTGTGTAAAGGCAAAGGAAGACCAATGCATATTCTGAAGAGTTCAAAAATACCTGTCCCATCTCCTTTTTCTTGAATTGCCAATATATTATATACCTACCTGATTTTTTCACAGAATTGCATGTCTTAATAGTTTGTTAAACTTGGTGGGACTAACTCTGTGTGAAGTTAAAGCCTTTGTAAAATCTTTCCTGTTTTTGAATTATCCTTTGGTGTGTATGTCTGAAAAATGTAGTATCAGGCTTGGTGTTAATGTGTATTTGTGAAACAGCTAGTAAATCTGATGGTATGAATTAATTCTTTGGTAGGGCTAATGAGAGAAAATGTGAAGTGTAGAACAGAGATATTTTTATCTGACAGTTTTTATTTTGTGGTGGTGCTGAAACACCACATCATGATTGAGTTTTGTTATGCTGGTTGCTGTAAGAATACATGTGGTTCTTCACCCTCAAAAAGCAAACATTTTGGGCCTGGAAACCGTTATTCTTCTCTAAATAAATGATTTTTTAAAATCCCCAAACTGTTTTTAGAGCATTTAGCTATGATTCTTGGATCCTGAGTTGGTGAGGGATGTGGGGAGTGAATGAGGAGAATGATGGTGGTAACAAAGAAAACGTTAAATTTTTTTCCCTAGACCCCAAAATATCAATAGTTAAACTTCTAGTTGAAACCAAATATTGCAAGCTTCTTGTTTGCTGATGCAAATTTATCACCCCTCTCATTCTCAGGTGTTGCAAGTTATTGGCCTGTGAAATGCCTCTAATTGTATGTCCTCTTCCCTCTCAATCTCTCAACCTTCCTTTATACTTTAAAATTAGGCATAATGTGTTCCAAAGCTGTTGTAATGTTCAGTAATTGTTTTACATAAAGCATCATTTTTACCTTTGCCTTTAAAACAGAAGAGAATGGCTATAATTGTCCTTTTCAGTCTGATAGTGCTTTTTCCTTATATCAGAGGTGTTATTAACTAGTCACACTAGCAATTTTCATATAACCTGTGGTGTGCTAATGCAGAACTTTTGTGCTGGTGTCATTCTCTGCAAACAATACAGTATAATTGACACAATTCTCTTTCTTCTTTTTTCCCCTTGTTTGTTTTCTAGTCAATTTGTCAGGAAAGTAGTTTTGCACCTTGGCCAAAACTCAAAACCAATCATCTGCTTTTTATATGGCAGTAGCACCTGGCAAGGTGTTGACATATCTGGCTTAGTAGGATGTCAGGAGAGCATCTCCTTGCAATTTGTTGGCTCTTCCCTGACAAGGTGCCAGCACAGTGACCTGTTACTTGGTAGTCAAGTACTGAACTTCCTGTCCAAACTGGAGTGCCAAATACTATGCTCCTATAAAAGGTTGCAAACATGAAAATGCTGTTAGTTTTGTCACAAACAGCTATTCTTTAGTAAAATTTTGCTTTCTAAAACACAAAAGCAATATGGTTTGGTGTTAAAAGGGAGCTTAAATATTTAGTAGAATCAATTATTCAGCTTTATTAATCAGAAAAAATATTAAAGTTTCTTGACCCAAGGATAAAATAAAAATATTTAAAGTAGAAATCTGCTGGGAAGATGGTCTGTCAGTTTGTGGATCTGTCTGATCTCTCAGTTATGAGCTTAGAATTGCTTGCTTGATTCCTGTCTCGCTCCTTCATATGTGCATCTTCTGGCGATGTCCCTTTCTTTCATGGGTGTGTGGTTGATGCATGTGCACCAGCATGTGACCTGATTTCTACCACTTACACGCTGGCAGGAAAGTTTATTGAGAGTTCTAAATTTAACTCTTTTTCTAGATATTTAAGGGAAAATTGTTGGAGTATCCTATACTTTAAGAGCTAGTGTATCAGATGAAATAGAGACAGGCCCTCTATGCAGCCTAGCATATAGCAGTGGCTGTTCATGAATGCTTGGGGAAGGCATGTAAATAATGTCTAGCATTGTAGAATTTTAAAAGTTTTCAATGTATTAAACCCTAGAGCCTAATGTTTTAAAATGCCTTCTGGATAAGCCTAAGACCAAGGTTAACAAAGCTGAAAAAGTAAATTTCTTTTTTTCTGTATGTTCTGTTGGTGTTTATTTCTTGTTTGTATTGTTACCATTTAAATAGTATTGATATGGTTTACCATGAAGTGGCCACAGTATTAATATTTGAAGTTACTTACAATAGCAATAATAAATATTTAAATAAAATCATTATTCACAAGATAAAGGTTTTTTTCTCTCTTTGTGGCACACAGGTAAACTGTTCCTGTGTTTCATGCTTCAGAAAAGAATACGTTACTAAACCAATATAGAGCAAATTTATTTTGTAATTCAATATATGTCACTGGCTAATCATAGTTTTATAAAACATTTCACCTTTTTTTTCCTTTTTACTTGTGCATGGTTTCAGTGTTTTTTTTTTTATTTGCAATGCTGTATCATATTAAATCACTTCTTCATGCATGAAACAGAGATGTAAACTTAAAGAGATCCAAAATGAAGGTCCTTGTCAGAGCAAAACTGGAGGAACAAATCAAATGACAGTACTAAAGGAGAAGTTCTCAAACTTACTTTGCTGAAGTTTGGTCACTGACATTGATAATTGAGGAACTGTTGATGGCAGTGGTGTTGATTTCTACAGTTTTATAGGTATCTCTGGGGTGGTTCCTTGGTGTAATGGAGAGCACTCCAGACTCCAAATCCCAAGGACCTGAGTTGGAGTCTCAGTGGGACCGTCCCCTGGCAGTTCAATGCCTCCCTGCCATCCCATCCCGTCACATCTCAGATGCTCAGCAGGGTCAGCCCCGGTTAGTACCGGGTGCTGTGACAGTCTCGAGGACTTCACTGTCACTGTCCAAGCTCGTTCGGCCGTGGCAGATGGACCTCAGGACTTAAACAGTGGGGCCAGTTCTGCACACGCTGTGCCTCACCTAAAAAATCCACTGTGCAGGCTGGAAGGGCACACCCACGTGGGGAGAGCCCTGCCCAAATCTGCGTTCACAAAGTCTGGCCATACATATAGGTGTCTCTCAGAGCAGGATCTCTATTCTACATTCATCAGCCTGTGAAACACACCTGAAACCAGGACCTATCTCTGTGCTTCTGCCTGGGTTGGTGGTTTATCACTACCTACTTCACTCCATCCTTTTCTCATCTATCAAAATCTACCCCTGTACAGCAAGGCCCCATCTGAAAATCGCTCTCACAACTGTACCTGCTGAAAAGACATTTAAAGTGAAATGGAAGTGTGATGCTGGTTACGGGTGTAGCCAGGAAGTACTATAATGTTCCGTGCTGAGGAATAATGTATGGCAAGTAACTGGTCCCAAAAACCCTTCTGCAGATAAGTAATCCTATCAAAGGCAGTTGAGTGCATTTGATTGAGGATTACATGTGATTAGTGCTCTCTGCAAGGTTAAGAGCACATCTTGTATCATTAATGAGCATTCACATATTAATGCTGCTTTGAGCAGGAGGTTGAACTAGATGACCTCTGGAGTCTGTTCCAACTAGAATGATTTTTTGATTATCACACTTGTATTATGCAAATAGATATTTCATTTGTAAAAAAAAACATGAATTGAGTAAGCTAAGCTCTAGCAAATCATTATTTTTCCCCTTGCATCATGTTGTATCATGGATTTGCAAATTTGACCCAAATTTAAGATTTAAAACAGTAAGAGAAATACACTCATGCCTTTTTGTGTATTGTTTGGAATTCCTTGTATACAAGTTTTATATCAGTTTAAATTCCTTGTGTAGGAATTCCTTCCTAGCATACAGTTGACTTGGTTCCAGTTCTGGAACTAGTTCAGAGTAGAGTGCCTGAAAATTTGATTCTTTATGTGTAGTTAAGCTGTGTAAATGGGCTTAAGCTTACTTTGCCTAATTCAGCTACCACTTGTGCTGAGACTACAGTAACAGAGCCATCATTGCAGGTTAGCAGCCTAAGAAAGGCTTGAGGCCCTAAAAACTTTCCAAAGCAAGGACTGTGAGAGGCCATTCTTACAGTAAAAGAAAATCCCAAACCCATCATCACCCCCAAAAAAACCCCAAAACCCCACCACTGTTAGAATGTACTATGTACATGCTGAATATGTGTAGATGTTGAGATACAACTGGTTGAGTTTAAGAAATAACAGTACTGTCCATCTTATTATTCACTTAACATTTATTGTTTAAGAAGTTGTATTTTGATTAACAATAGTATGTGGGGAATTCATATTGATTTCCTTCCTGTGTTTGGATAAAATTTGTTTCTTGAAACCTCTTTAACTGTTGTCATTTAGTGTTGTTAATTATGTTTTAAGCAAGAAGTTGGTGATAAGAGGAAATCTCAGAATTACTGCCTGTATGTAGTCAAGTAAAAGGCCAATCACATTCACATGCATGTGATCAGAAATGTTTTTATGTAATATTCTAACCCTTCCAAATATGTGAATAATCTCAGTAACAGGATATAGTGGTTGTCATGTCTTATTGGTAGCAGTGTACTGTGAGGAAACATACGGTTGTATGTTTTGATTTAAAGTACAAGGAAGATGGTAACATTGCAAGTATTATTTGAGGGACTTGACATGTCTCTTGGACTTTTAGGAAGTATAGAAAGCAATTTAATGGAATAAGAGGTACTAGGAAGGAGCAGAGTTACTTCTTTATGCTACTCTTCACCACAAAGATGTAAGATACGTTTTACTCTTTTCAAATAATATTGACGGAATGTTATCTGATTATGGGATTAGAGAATCAAAATACTGAATGCTAGAATAAAGTGCTAAAGACTGCTAAGTCACAAGGACTTGGTGCTGTTCATTCATTTAGTGGTTCTAAAGGATGAAGTGGCTGATCTGCTAAGAAGAATGCATCTCGTTAGGATGAGATGCTGTGCCAGAGGACCGGTGGCTGTCAAGTGTTGTACATGCTGTACTTTTAAACTGACACAAGGAGCAGAGCTTGAATTTGCAGACCAAGGAATCTTATTTTAATGCCACTTAAGTAGATTTGAATACTGCATAGAGAGCACAAGATCCAACAGCCACTAGCTTCCTATGTAGTTGTATCTTAGAGGGAATGAAAAATACAGGCTGCAGCTGGTCCAGTTACAAGGTGTGTCTCTTGCGTATGTGCTTGTTTTCTGATAACATGGGCATGGCATGTGCTCCAGTCTGTCATTCAGTTTGGTTAGTTCATGTGTTGGTCTTCTCTATCCACTTGCCCAGTACTTGGAATTCTGAATTCGTAAATGACTTTTCAATTTTTGTCTTGGACAAAGTTTGAAATCAAGTAGTGGATTCAAAAGTTCGAAAAGGTCAGGCCTAACCTAGGCAGACATGTTAAACAGCATAAATCTCATCTGTGTTTGTCAATCTGAACAATGACCTAAGTTGTTTCTGTTGTTAATGGGAAAGAGAGATGCACTCATGTATTCACGCGCTCACACACCGTGTGTAGTTTGTCCCACCTTACACTTGCAGTGTATGGCCTCTGGCAGGAACTGTAACCCAGGCAATTCCGGTGTGGCCGTACAAGCACTCATGTTTTGTGCCATTGTGGGGATAATGAACTGTGATGCAGAGATGGAACTGGAAGTTAAAGCGGTCCAGGAGTAGGCTATACTGCTTTCAGTGGCAAAGCTGTGATTCACCTTGTAGTTTACACTTGGCTTACAACTGTCTTTTCTTAGCACTGTTTTAAGTATTAAGGAATTTGTAGCTGCAATTAGCTATGTGGTCATGCAGTGACTTCTGTCTATGACAAGCAGCAATTTTTAACCCAGATTAGTTCCTCACTATGTTAGTGGGTGGCTCCACCAGCAGATGCATCCACACTAACGTGGTGGTGGCACGAGGATAAGAATAAGCAGCAGGAGGGTCATCTCTGTTTGAACTGGCATTTTACCAAAATAGATGCTCATCAAATTATGCCTCTAGAATCTGTCTTAGATGTGATTCATCTTGTCCTCAAATGAGCATCCAAAGTAAAATGTTGCATACATTCTATAAAATGAGAGAAAGATGTGAGGAACTTGAGAGCAGTCTTGTAAAGCTGGCTGTATTAGCATAACAGGGGTAGATGTCGTTCAGTATTTGTAGTTACAAAATAAGTCACACTGGAAGGAATAACTTGAACTACCTGAAAGATAATTCTATATTACAAGTAAACATTTTGCAAAAATACATATATTGTTATAGATATACCTGTGAAAGCTGCTTTGCAGAGACAAAAGATATAATGTGTAAAAAACAGCCCTAAAATTTATTGAAATGGTGCTCTGCAGTAGCATTAAATGGGAATTCTTTATCTGAGCATTTCTGCTCAAGTGAATTGTCCATCTGATTTCATTAAATCCGTTTTACTTACCGTATCGGTCACTCATATACATATCCGTCATGTGCTTTCAAATCTATTGATAATCAACAAGTTCTTGAAAACTTACTAAAGTATTTTCAGTAATGTTACAGAAGATAAAGCTGCTGTATTTCTTGCTTTCAGTTGAATTCCTTCAGATTATCCGTAAATTTTCAATAATGGCAATACATTCATTCTGCCATTTGGAGGAGCCTGTGCCACAGAATAATGATCTGAAGAAAGCTCACTTATTTGCAAGGAAGAGTCTTCATTTGGGAATAAGCACCGATGCAGCTAAGAGGTGTTTTCTCAAGTTCAGGTAAGTTTTCTTAAATTATGCCTATTTGGATTTGGTACTCTGGCATTTCATTTCAATTAGCATAAATGCCATGTGCTGTCAGAGCCTTTGTGTTCGTCATTTGGCATGTGAAGTATCTTGAAATGAAACGGCATGTGCTGTAGCACACATACTTACAAGATGCAAGGAGGGAAACTGTTGCCTGGAAAATAATTTTAGCACCATTACTTACCTCTGGAGTAGCTGTTGATGATAGAGAATGTGGTGCTCTTAATGACACAATTCTCTTTTATGGAAGCTTTTTCAGAATTTTCTTATGTGTTTATTATATTAATTCAATATTTTGCTGAGCGAGGAGTTGTTGTTTTGGATCTAAATGTTGGTTACCAAGCCTCAGATCATTCAGAGGACGTAAAAAGGAAGTCACAGACAGATTTTCACAATTTAGAAATTTTTCTATTTAAAAAAATCATAATTTGAATTTTCTGCCAGTCATTTTTTTTAATAGATCCTTAAATCTTGGCACTGTAACACTGGATCAGGGTTTCATTTTAGCTGAAAGGTTACTTTGTGTTTATTTTTTCAAGACATCCAGTTATTTTTATAAGATATTAATGACTTCAGAGTGGAAATTTGTTTATAGTCATATTCTGCATGGGAACAATATGCAATAAGAAGTATTAGCACTATCTTAATAAAATACTTGTGAATATTTTAAAAGGTACTTGATTTTTTTTTCATGTTCTCTGACAGAAAAGATGAGGATTCTGACACTGAGGGAATTCACTATAGGTTTGGTGTTTCAACCGGAAGCCAAACAAGTGATAATCTGGAAACAAACGCAAACAACCTAATGCTTTGTACCAGAAGGGCAGAGTACACTTTGTCATCCTTTTCAGTGGTGCACAATCTGGTCCTTTAATGATACCAGTCTACTTTGTTGCTAAATTACTGGATCACTTGCATATTTATAGACAAATATATGATCTGAAAAGCCTTAGCAATACCATTTGTCTTGCTAAAAATCATACAGTATTAAAAGTACTTGATTTTACAAATACAATACTGTGATATCTTTTGAGTCTCCGAACTGAGGCTTGCGTTCTGTATGGTTTTGTGCACATGCTTAACTTCTTAGAGTGCCTTCCTGTTAGAGTACTGATGCTAAGAACTTCAATGACATGGAAAGAACATCACTTTTTTAGTGTAAGGCTTTCTTTTAGTCCCTTATACTTAAAGAAATCATGAAGATATGCTTTATAGATGTAATGGCTAGTTAGAAATCAGAAGCTAGTTAAGAAAAGCTTTTGAACTGTTAACATACTCCAAACAGGAATGCCTGTTCTTCTTAAAGCCGAAATGCATTTCAATAAAATCATCACAAAACAGAATTCATTCTGGAGATAATGCTTCAATTTCTGGTCTTATTTTACAGTATGAATGCTATGAACAGTATCTACCAGACACAATTTTAAAACGCTTTTTTATAAATATTACAGAATTACAAAAACTGATGACTTTGATGTATCTGACTTTATTTTTAATGTATTGAAGAACAACATATATTCTGAAGCCTATCAGGCTTTCCTGTTGGTGAGAGTGCACTGTGGCTATACAGGAAGTCAAATTTTACCAAAACCATTCCATAGAACCCAAAGTAGGACAAGAGCAAAACAGAAACCAAGTTCAGTAGTATTCGTAATGACGCTTACCATGTCTATAATACAGTTATTGAGAACAGCAAGTGTATTTTTTTTCTGACTCTTTCAGCAGAACTGTTATTGTTCCATCTCTAGTACATGGACAAATTTGGGTTTTCTTCATACAACAGGAGTCTTGTACCTGAAGAGTAAGAAGGTAAGGTATTTGAGATTATATTATTTCAGCAAGCAGTTATCAGTAATTTCAGTTACTTGTAAAGCACACAAATACACAAAAATACTTGATTTATCATACATCAAGAAGTCTCAAATGTTTTATATTAGTTTCTGTTCATTTATTGTTTTTTTCCCTTTTTGTCTGATGAGTGCAATTACTGAAAGTATTCAGCTCTGCTTTCTAGAAGTGTATTCTGTGAAGTCAGTGAGCTGACCTGAGTGGGAATAAAGGTTGGTTTATCTTTAGTGAGTCAAAGTTAAGTCATCAACAACTGATGTTGAAATCCCATCCTTGAAATGTTAGGTCTCTGACATTCAGTGGGATGAGAATCTCAGAACAGACTACTGGGGACTCCCAAGCTACAGTTCAGGTAAAGAACTTCTTTGGGGGAGGAAATGAAAGGTTTCTTCTTTTTAAAATTGTGATAGTTAAGTAGTAAAGCAACTTAAGCTTTCCACTTAACATTTAATTTAAAATAGTTATGTCTATATTTGTGAGAGGATTTGATGGTTGCAGCTTGAGCATTATATAGTTAACTAATATTTCAGCAGTGCTGTTCCTAAAGAGGACTTCAATACTGACACAGAACATGAATGTCCAGGTCTAATTCCAACCACATTTTTATTTTGTTTCAAACATGTAGCTATGAATGTGTAGCTAGTTAACTAGTGCAATTTCCATTTTGCAAAGACAGAGATGTTTTTTGGTAATGCATAATTTAGAAGTAACAGCTTTTATATTGGAGTAAGTGTTAGGGGCTCCGTTCAGATCATGGGATTAACTTGATTTGTTTCCTGCTCCAGCTGGTCCCCACTTTCTCCAGGGACAGGGTAGCTCAGTTGTTTGTATTGTGACAGCTCAGTAGAGTTTGTAACCTACAGCCTTAAAGTCAGCCAGAACAGGTGCTTTGTAATTTATTTTAGCTCTTGAAACGTAGCAGGCACTGCTACCTCAGTAACGGAGGCTGGAAACTTGGAGAGGAACAGGGTGTGCAATGGCAACAGGAATTATTATGGCCATCTCCAGTAACTTGTCATAGTTTATCACCCAGGTCCTCTTTCACTCTCTGTTTTTTTTGAATGGGGTGGGGAGTTAAAATGTGGAAAATAGTTCTGTAATTGTTAGAAAAAGAGCAATAAATTTTCCTGGTTAAAAACCAGAAAGTTTTGCTTCTGTGTGATGATGTTTCAAAGAAAGAACATTAAAAGATTTGGGGATTTGTTTTTAAGACTTACCCGATTTCAACTATAGGCTTGCTCCCTTGCCGTCTTCAAAAAGAGAAAGATACTATAAAAGGTCAGTATTTTGAGAACAAGATCAAGAATAAAAATGGAGAGTATTTTAAGATAAAAGATTACAACAAAGAAATACATGTGTTAGCTTTTTAGATATCTAACTTCAATGAACCATTAACATCAATGAGATATATTTAGGGTTTCTTAAATAGAATGTGACTGAAACAGGTGCATCTGAACGAGATCATCTGGTTTAAGAAAGTAACTATTCCTGCCAAGCAATTGGTTAAAGAACACTATTAAAATACAAGTGGTTTTATAGTATATAATTAAGTGGAAGAAGTATCACATGCTTGTAATAAGTTGCATGTTGATGGTGATGAGAAATACAGATTTTTCTTTCCCCTATAGAAATCAGTAATCTCTGTAATTCTTGCCAAGGGGTATACTAAATGATGGGGGCAAATTTCTGCACCTCCTGAATTTGTAAAGTTACAGAAAATCTGAGCAAGAGTAACTAAGAGTTCTTTATAATTAAAAAAAATCACATAGCACACAGCCTATTCAGTCCTAGAGAAGTGACGTATTTTAAGTGACAGTTAATATCACTGTGGATAAGTATGTGCCATTAACACTTTAAAATAGGAGTATCTGAGCAATGTATAAGCTCAGATTTCTCTCTGTGGCTAACACATTGATGGATTAGTTTTATGGAGTATTATAGTTCCATTCCTCTTTGGAACATAATTAGCTTCCTGCCCCCTCAGAAAGACATACCTTAACTTGTTCCTGGGGCTTGTGTTCCAAGAATGTCTGCGAGAGGACTCACTGGCTGTGCAAGCTAATGCATAGGTTACCTTAGGGCTTAACAACAGTGGCAGAACTGGATATCACACAGCATGCTGTGCTGGTTTTGGTTCCCAACATCATGACATTCTTTTGAGAGCAAGCCCAGAAATTCATTATCCTGGTCATCAATATGCAGCTTAAATACTCTCCTCCTGGATCCCACTGTTGTAATGTCGTATTGAGCTGGTTGGTTACATTTTTGAAGGAGGAGACTCTTGCCTTATCTGCAGTATATCTATGGGAAGTTCCAGGGTCTTCCAAGAGGGATATCTCATTCCTGACATCCTCACCAACCAAGAAGAGGTGATGAAGCTTGTGTAGGGCCTCAAAGATTAACTCCATTATCATACTGTGGAATGGGTTATTGTGTAGTTATGAAATACCATCTTACAGGATACAAATGCTTATCAAATGGGAAGTCCAATCAGTACGTCGAAGAGGGATAGTCAATAACCTGAATTTCAGTTTCTGCAACAGTGAATACAGCAGTCATATGGAGACCTGGCTTTGGGACTCCAGATACTTCAAAAGGACAGTGGTTCAGTTTAAGCCACACTTAAATTAAGGGGCCAAGTATCTCAGTTTGCAGATGGATGAAGTGCCCTCTGCTTTGGTTCAGTTAAAGACTGTTGTTGGAGACTTAACTTCTTGCTCATATCTACCTGTTTTCACAACTACTTATGGAATTCTTTTACTCTGTAGCTCACTGGTGAAGATGAGGCGTGTCTGTTTTGGCACAGCCTTCTGCTTCTAAACACCATGTGAGGGTGTTTACTTTAGAGTCTGACCTGTTTCTGCAACTGCTTGTTTCTCTCCTCCATTTTTACACATTGTCTTTAATTGCAGCTTACTGTCAACTAACTTCCTACTGGATCATTTAGTCCTGAAAACATCAATTGTGTATGCTCCCACCCTCCAACCTTGTTTATCTGACTATCCTTCACACAATAAAGGGTAATTAATAAATACTTGCCCTTCTTAAGGGCACAGCATCAGGCCAGAGGCAATGGCTAGGTGGAGTGAATTTCTTAATCATGCTTGATTCAGCAGAATACATGTATCAAAGATTATTCTCACCTTAGTAACAAAGAAGGGAGGACCTCTGAAGATTGCAAAAAGTATCTTGGCTGAGAGATTTGTGGGGAAAAAACTTCAGAATCTCCAGGAAAAAGAACAATTTTCCTCAGTTTTCCCTCTGATGGAAATTTTAAAATTTCTTTTCTATTCTATCCCAACGTTAGAAAATTCTGCATATGTCAAAAACAGCACTGAAATTGATTTGTAAGTAATAACTTAAAGTATTGCATCCTTCACAATGCTTTCTGTATGTCTTTTAGACTAATTTGTTACAGAATTTCATAGCAATTTCTGTATAGAATAGACTACATTTACTGGCAGGTCTTTAAAGTGTTCTGCTAACTATTTGCAGTGAGATAATTTTTCTAAATAGAGAAATAATGTTTGTTTAACAAGATTTTCTATGTAAGTAAGCCCTTCCCATTAATTTATGAAGGGTGCTACTATTGTAAGGATTATATTGTTGATTTTTGTTTTCATTTTCTTACTAAGGTTGACCAACTAGCAAACAGAAAAAAAAAAGAACTTTAAAGTACCTCAGTTTGCAACACAGATCCATCTCTAAGAACAAGTTAGCTATAAAAAAAATTTATTTTTTTAATAACAAATTTACCTATCAGTACATTCTGTGTGCTAGCTAGGTTATGGTTGATAAAGTTCACATTTGATAAGCAAATTAAAATTACAGATATTTCACTTGATCCAAAGATTCCTGAGAACAGGGGGAGATGGAGATAGGGAGACAAATGCAATGCATGTATGCATTTATCTGGAGTCTGGTTTGGAACTTATTGTAAAACAAGTTATAGGTAAGGAGGATAATGCATTCTTGTTCTATTGGGTGATTCTGATGTCTCAACTCAGCTGTCTGGGAGTTACCATAGTGTCCCAAGGAGAACACCCTGGTTAAAACTTTTTTTTTTCTCCTTTAAGGAATACTTGGAGAAGTTTGTGCCTTTAGAAGCAAAAAAGATGGGGTTTTTGAACAGTGCAGTGGATTTCCAGGTGCTGTTTCAAACAAACAGTATTGGTGGAAGTTATATTGTGCAGCTGAACTAAAAGGATTTTCTGGATAACTACTTGCCTGTTATTGTCATTGGCAAGTCAGAGGTAATTTCCAAAGCTGTAGTCTGGCAGAGGAGGAGTAATTGCTTTTATGTGTATTTTTCAAGCCAAAACACACGCTTTGCTTTTAACAGTGTTTTTACAAAGATTCAAAATTGCCACAATATTGTTGCTGAAAAAAACCAGTTCATTTTAAAAGGAAAAGTATTATGAAAAGAATAGTGACATCTGAGTGTCACACAGAAAACTCTTGTCAGCTGAACCCCTGACAGAATCTGGCAGAAATTCAAAGTCTGGTTTGTCTCTAGTAATTCCATTAACATTTCAAAGGTTGGTGATGTTCTGGGAATTACACAGGAGGGATTATTTTTTAAGTTACGTATTAGTACTCTAAAGCTTTGCCTGCGCTAGGAATATGGTTGCTATCTTGCAAGAGGTAAATGGACTATATCTGAGGCACTAAGTTCTCTATAAGACGTTTTTCTACTTTATCTGTACTGGCATAATTAAAGTATCAGCCACCCATAGTGTGAACAGAGCTGTATCAGTGTAAAACTGTATATACTAGTGGTTTATTTCTGCATAGAAGGAAACAACCTGGGAAGGCTGGCCCAGTTCCAGAAATTTTGAAGTATATTGCAGTTGCTATGCCTGTATAAACTATTTGTATTGGAGACCTTATACCAGATGAAAGTGACTTCATTCTAGTTTATTTGCCCTTATCCATACAGCCCTGTAAAAAATTACACCCCTTCAGTTTTGTGGGTTTGGTTTGCCTTTGTGGGCAGACTTGATCTATACACTGACTTATCTCCATTTATGCTAGAGGTTATAAATGATGTGTGTTTTGAGAATGAAAATGCTGCATCTTCCTTTCTGATAGAAGCCTAATCTGCTCAATTAATACTAGAACAAGCACAGTTTACTGGGAAGGTTAGAATATTTTCATCTGCCAGCGTGCACCAGAGCCTATGGAGTAGCTGTCCCCAAACTGAATCCTAACAACTCTCTCTTATTCAGTATGGAATACAGTGTTTTACATACTCCTGTCAACTTTCAGCTACTGCCTCACTCTTCTGCTGTGTAAATGAATTTTGTCCAGTATTTGTTACCTATGAAAGAATTTGAAAGGTTGAAGTCAGAATATCAGAACTTGGATCATTTGCTAATAAGGCTGATCTGCATGTTCTTGTTCTATAAAGATAGTGTTGAGCAGATTGAGATGATCTCTGTTTTGAAACTACAGGTTAGGGAGAGATCTTTGATCTTATGTTGAAAGGTGGGGAGGGGATTGTGATGGGGAAAAGACTGAAAATCAGTATAATCCTTCTGCTCTAAGCCCGGGAGCAGTACAGAGAGGACCCCATCAGAGACTCAAAGGAACAGAAAGAGCCAAAAGCCCATGGACCTTTGACCATACAGAGAACATTCACTAGCTTTAATTAGCTGTTCTCCGTCCTGTACTTATTGACTGTTCCTTCCACCCCCTTGCTGTCCATTCTATCTCTTTATTTCTGCTTCATTCCTGCTTACTACAGATGCTTCCCCCCACCCAATCTGCCCATCTTACCCTCTATCTCCTCCTATTTTGTTTGCAAGCAAAAGCCACTGGCAGAGTAGAACTAGTGTTACATTTACTATGATCCTGCTGTTTGCACAGTGTGTGAACTTTTCCCCCATGCTGTCTTACCTGTTTAGGCTGTTGGTTTTTTTATGACTGGGGACCCTTTACTGTTCTGTGTATATGCACAATCCAGCATAATAAAACTTCAATTTTCATTACTCCTTAGAAGATCTTAAGAATGATTAAGAAAAATGTTCCTTTATCCTGTTCTTTTATAAAAAAATCATTTATAGGCAAATGACCACCCTTTATGAGATGAGGTATATGAGATTTCACAGGGTAAGAGGAATTTCACTCTTGCAGTTTTTCTATAGGTGAACTAGTGATTTAAAAAGTATAATGTTACAACTGTGGTTATATTAGTGTCCAGCATAATACGATGAACATTTGAGAATGAATTTTATATTGGCTATGTTTGCATTGCACTTGCAGTGGTTTGCAAATTGCTGGTTGGTTTTCCATGTCTTACAGCTATATAATTTGCTTTCTAGAAATCATTTTAGTAGGTGTGGGTTGCTTGTCAGAAATCCATTCCAAAGCCTGAGTGCAAAGCAAGCAAGGTACTAGTGATGAATATGAATGGATTTCTTGAGGATAACAATGGATATGTCATCTTCAAAATCAACAGCATTCTGGTAAGAATTTGCATGTAATTTATTAAACACTACTTGATAGTTCTCAGTAAAATCTGTTTGTGTATCTCTCTGAAGATTTCTCTGATGAAATTTTCTTCTAAAATGTGAAAAGTAGGAGGATTGCTCTGTATTGTGCAGTATTTTAAATCCTGTAGCAGTGTACAACAACTTTACTTAGCAGTGACTTCTTGCATATGAAAACAGTGAAAGTATCTTTTTAGAAAAGGAAGTTATTTTAGTGAGGCAGTTAGTGGCCATTTATGGCTCACTGTGAGCCTGTTTCTCTGAATATTTAGAACTGAATATTTTTGAACTGTTATTTAAAAAAGAAAACAGCTGGTTTTTTTTCTTCCACTCAGAGTATGTTATAACTAACCCCTGGTGGCATATTTCACCACTGCACATGTAACTGTTCTAACAGGCATTGATCCAATTTTGCAGCAGATATGAAACATTTATGTAATTATTCACAAAATAATCATAGCTGGAAAATTTTAATCCTTGCATAGATTAAAAAAATGTAATGGTGGCATGCTAAGCTGCTATACTGGTACTACATTGTAGAAAGTTTCACACTGTTTAAATAATACACAGAATTGGAAAATGAAAGTAGAAACACCAATGAAAGTTCTAGTCTAACTGTAGTATAGTAGAAGTGGTTCCTTTTAGTTTAGTGTTTGAAATAACTTAGGCCAACAATTTCTTAAGGAAAAATTCTTGTTTTCACCAAAGCCAAGTATATCCTTATCTGTGGGTATCCACCTTGTTGAAATTCACAAAGAATTTGTGCCTTTTTTATTTCCTACTCTTTGAATCCCACTGGAGGTCGATACTGCAGTGGAACTGTTCTGGTAGCAGCTGGCAGTTCTTAAAGCTTCTTTGTAAGGGTATTTTGAGGTGCTGGATGTATATATGCTACGTAGTAAAGAGCAGCACAGACAGCGAGTGCCCTCGCGATGAACTGGTTTCACAGCTGAGATAGCTGTTCCAGCAGTGTGCTACTGCCAGTGACAGTGGGGTTTTGACAAAACTCAGGAACTCTTAATTTTCTCATGCCATGCGGAAGGCTGTGGTGGCTCAGGAGCTGATTCACAAGCAGATTAGGCATTAATCGGATAGAGTGTGTTGGTCAAGGGGTGGTGGTTAATGTCTGAGAGTGGTAACAGCGTTCGGGCCACTGCGTGCCTGTCAGAGGCCTTAGCCCTGTTGAGAGGGAAGGATAAGGAGCTCAGAGGCATCGCTGTGCTGAGATACTTCCCGTGGGCACACAGTGAGAGCAGGAACACAGCAGTCCATCCTTGGAGGGCAGAGTACCAGCCAAGATGACAGAGTCCACTTGCACCGTACTCAGTTGCACGGTATAGACGTGCATTGTAACAGGTACCTAAGGCAGTGTTAAAACAGAGTATCCTCACTAAGATACTGGGAGAAGAAGTACAGAGAATGCCTGGTAGGTGAGCTCCTGAGAGCTCTGTGCCAGACTCCAAAGGTCTGATCTAAGTGTGTAAGCTAGACCTGAAAAGATTAATGTAAGCAGTCTCTTTATTTGAAATGAGGTTGGTATGGAAGGTGACTAATAGTGACTTGTATTTAATATCCCTTTCTGTAACACTCGGCTTTTCATTTTTACTTTCTAGGTGGGAGGGAGATAAAATCTGGCCCTCAAAGTGCTGTTTACTCATTCCAGTGCCAAAATGCAAAACAAATAAGCAGCTGTAATTTGAGGGCATTCTAGGTTCCTTCAGCTGCATTGGAGAAATACGCATGTTAGATATATGAATATAAGCTTAGATACCTGTCTCTCTGTATTTATAGGTGGTTTTTTAAACTGCTGTAATTCTGTAGGCTAATATAGTAACTTGGGATGAGGAAGTTAGGCTGCTTACAACTATTTTTTTATTTTTCTTGACAGGCTAATCTTTCACTCAGGTTTGTTGCATGGCAAGTGTTTGGTTAGTTATGTTATCTTTCTACTTTTCAAACCAGCATCTGGAGGGAAAAAAGAAAGGGAGGGATTGTATCTTCTTAATTTTAAATCATCTCAAATTCTGAAGGATGATAGCAATGAAGAAAGACCTAGCTTGCAACTTCCATGTCATAGAGGTGTCTTATCTGTAGTTGCAGCATTTATAAAAGTCAAGTCTGGAATGTCTCTTTCTGTTGATCTTGTCTAAGGTGGTTGTACTGACTGGTATTGTTTCAAATAAAAATAGTTTAAGTGATTGACTTGTAAAAAAGTTGACTGTCATTTACTGCTTAATTCCTCTTTTGCTGAATCATTTCTGTTATATTGACTTAATTTGTGACACTTTAGTAGGTGCAAGCCTGAGGGAAAAAATGTTACAGTTCTTTCACAATTCATTAGTTTGTGGATATTTGTTATGTTGTTTCCATACTGAATGACTCATATGTTAAATGAACATGCCAGCCTCAAGGCATGCCCTCACTATTGCAGCCCACAGTGAAACTTGATGCCATCACACATAAAAATGTGGAAGATACTCATAGCCGTTTGAATCCTTGAGAAGTTTTGTGCACTTTGGACGTGTGTGCTAGCAATTACTCAATGTACATTCTTTCAAAAAGCTGTGTTTTACCATGTCTGATTGCTCTTTTTTCACACAGTTTGCTGAGTTTGTAAGCTACATCTGTCTTGTGAGCATAAGTTGGAACTGAGAAACAGTGATTTTTATTTTTCTTTTTAATAAAGTGGCACAGTTTCAGTGTATTCATTTCTGGACTATTTCATGAGAGACCATAGAAGTAACTGATTTGTATTGCCACCTGTGTATTTTTTTAAGTATTTAGACAGACTCCGAAATTGTTTTACTTGGGAAGTTGATAGCACAGATCTAATGCTCTCCACATTGTGAAAACACTAATTAGTATTAGCTTGAACCATTTGGCCCCTGGTCATATTAGGTGTCCTTGAATTTTGGCTTACTTACAAATTTAATTTTTCATTGTTCAATAAGAATGTAAAAGACAAACCAGATTTACCTATTGATAATGTCACATAAATTATCACTTACATTAGAGAAGCTTCACACCAGAATATTGCAAGAAGGTTCTTCAGTATCTGTAATAGGGAGAGAGATGTGTATTCACACCAGTGAGATGAGAGGAAAGGATTTTAAACAGTACATTAAATAAAATTTTTCTGATATTGTTTGAATCCTTAGGACATTTGGGGTTTTTTCATGTGCCTTGTAGTATTAACCCAAGCTTGAATTGATTGATATGTTGAAAATACGTGCATGGCTCCAGAATTTTTGTTCTCTAGGTGACAGAGTGTGATTCTGGTAAGAGTAAGACAGATTGCTGTGGCAAGATGGATACACCATATCACAAGTCAGGTATTTTGGCTTTTAAGTAATGGTCTTGTTCTGCCATGCATGGTATGTAGTGGAGGAGTTTATGCCAAACAGTACAGGTACATTTATGGGAAGACTACTTTTTAATATAAATTTTTCACTTGACACTACTCATGGCTGTGACTTTGTCTGTTCATCTCCCTGTTCATTTTCAGGAGGAGGTTGTCATTGCTCACCTAACTCTACTTTCACTGATGTGGAGCTTGTCTATTCCATCTTTTGTCAGGTTTAGACTTTAAGACTATAGACGTGTTAATAAAAGCTATGTGCAAATATTAACAAAATTGATCACAATTTCCACTGGAAGAAATGGAAGGCAGTAGAAGTAACCCTTTCAATCCTGCTTCTGATTCACGCACCCCAGACCAAGTCCTCTTGGGCCACTTAAGAATGTTTCACTGAAGCGGTATAAAGATGTAACAATACTACTGTTTAATCTTCAGGGGATGTTGAAGTATAGGCAAGGAGAGGAACGAGGTAGCAAAGTGAAAATACATCAGAAAGTACTGCTCTGGCCATGCTGATGTGTTTGAGAGGATGGTGTGTAGGTGCAGAGAGTGGTGTCTCTGCCTTCTGTATAGCTGTGTTCGCTTGTAATAAACCAAAGTGGCCAACACTGAGCCAGAAGGCAGACGTGCTGGTACATTCCACGTGCACAGGTGTAAGAACTGCCTTACGAGGTTGTGCTTCTTGCAGTCTTGTCGTTTGAGTCTTTGGCTTGTCAGGAGCCTTTCGTTGTTTGCTAGGAGAGATCCTGGAGTCTTGCTTGTGTCTGTACAGTTTTAGTCTTGCTCTCTCACTTTTCCACCTGTTTTGGGGCATTATTTTTCTGTTCCTGTACTGTTTGATGAAGATGAGCAGCTCTAAGGTAAAGGCTGAGTTTTGAGGAACAAATCAGGGTTTCTTACGAGCATAGAGGTGCATCAATGTTGGGGCTGTCGCTACTGGTGTTTTCCTTCTTCTGTCGAATCCTTCAGTGCTGTCTCTCCTGGGGCAGTGGCTTCACCCATGGCTGTGCTCTGCGCTGCCAGTCCCCGAGCACACGGAGGTTTTGCAGGTGAGCGCGTCTGGGTGGTTCTCCGTGGGATCAGAAGTCGCACCAGCGCGGCCCGAAGACTATCCGTGGGGATGGTCAGGGCATCGCTCGGGCCGCTGCACTGCGGGCGAGGGGCGGGAGGCTCCTGCTCGGGCTCGGCGGCATTAGGACCCGGCGGCTTCTCTCTCGCTCCCTCTTCCCTTGCTCCCTCTGTCCCGGCGGCCCCGGGAGCAGCAGCGAAGGGACCTTTGGCCACAGCCCCAGCTGGTGCCCGGGGCGGGCGGCGCGGCCGCTCCGCACTCGCTGCGTGTCAGTTCTCCTTCGTGCATATGTAGCATAAACTTAAATCTTCCTTCCCTGGTTATGCAGTGGATTGTGGCAAGTGTTCGTGTTCAAAAGCTGCTTTGACCAATTTTAAAATAACATCCCATTTAATGCCTACATGATACTCACGGTACAAGGCAGGTGGTGTACTTCAATACTGCGTGTCATGCTGAACTCTCTACAGTATAATATTTGAAACAAGGTGTTAAGAATAGGAGTTCTGACCATTAAATTAGAATTAAAGTGAAGCAGAAGCTGATACATTATCTGACACTTGGCTTCGATAGTGCCTGTCACAAAGTAATGGCTCTCTTAAACTGTGCATTAATCATCAACAACAAGTTCAGAAATGTCTGTTTCAGTCCAGAAACTTTTATTACCAAATAAATAGGTTTGATACTGTTGGAATGAGAAAAGAAATGCCCTTAACAAGAAATTCCTTCCCACCTAAGTGAAGTTAGTTTATACCTTGTCCCCCATGAGTTTAGTTTATTGCTATTGCCCACTGTATACTTAAAAGGGGAAAAAGGCATGGGGCAACTTCTCAGGTCAAGGTACAGTGAAGTATATTTCAAGTTATGTACATTCAGAACATGCTATTAAGCATGTAGTCTTTGGAAAAGCAAAATGTCCCTTTTATTTTAGAAAGTGATCAATATTTGTTGATGGGGTGTGTTATTAAAATGATCACAGGCAAAAGCTATACAACTGAAAGGCAAATCTGCCAAGTAACAGTTCTTTCACTAAAACATGCAGCCTGTGAAAACTGCAAAATGGTAAGGTACACAAGAAGAATAATTACATTACAGCATGCTGATGGTGGTTTGCTGCTTTCAGAACATAGATGAAAGGTATGTTGCCTTTTGGGTTCAGAAACTTTATATTTCTTTCTGCAGCCTGTTGGCTTCTCTTATTCCAGGCAGCTTTTCTGTTATTGCAGGGCAGTAAGGTGGGCTCTGACCCACAGCTGCCTATTGACTGGAATTCCCTTCTCTACCAGAACTAGTACCTGTCCCTGCATTGAAGTATCACCATGTGAAGTTCATATAGCTCTTTAAATTTCTCAGTTTCTTGTGTCCTAGTACAAGCTGTATGCTTTCTATCCAAGAAAGAGTTCCCAGGCACTCTTTCTGTTTCTTTGTGCTCTCTGTATTATTGACATTTTGAGTCTTCATTTGTTCCCTCTATGGTACTGTGTGATGCTTCAGACATTTACTTCTGCCCTGTTTACCTGACTAGACTGTGAAGTCCCAACCTCATGCTGACAGTGCTGGCAGCCTCTCCTGTCCCACCACCTCCGCACAATATAATATTCTCTTTACCTTCCCAGATGCAATGGGAAAAAAATCAAATAAAATAAATGAAACTACATTTTTACTCCAGCTTTAATTTTTACCATGCCTATCCTATTGAAATTAGGACTCACTGCTCTTTGAGAAAAAAGTATAATTTTCTGTGGTTTTGTAACGACTAAAGCAACAGGGCAGAGTGGGTTTTGGTATGTGCAGTGACAATATGCGTTTCAAACTAAACCAGGATGATCTAATCAAGATAACCAGGCAGTATAGTGGTGGCATACTAAGGATTTAGTGCTTAAGCTAATTCTAGCTGCCCTGTTAGTGGACGATCAGTAAGTATTCACTTTTTAGGTGCTCGTTAGCAAGATCTGTGATGAGAATGCTCCTTTAAAAAAGTGATAAAGGGAAAACTGTTCAATGTCAGGTCTTTGAAAAACAGACAAACTTCTGAGAAGCTGACTGTGATTGGAAATCAGAGAAAAACACATTTTAGGTAGAACCTGCAGTGAAGGAGAAAATGAGTTTATAATCATGCTGTTTTTCTGTTTTCATGTATTTGCCTTTACTGCTTACATAAAATCTTAATGTGTCCAAACTTTTTACTGTTTCAGAATCTTCTAGGTGTGACTATACTGTTGTTAATGAGCTATTAATAGCACTTAATGCAAACTATAGGAAACATTACTGTGAGATTGGGAATAAAATTTGAATAACAAAATCAAGTTGTTATTCTTTTTCTTTAATTGATATTTTTACACAGGGATTATCATATTTACTTAAACCATAATACAGTTTCCTGCTTCGTTAGTAAATACATCCTAATGCTTCAGTTGATGTTAACTCCAAATAAGTTGCTTCCTGATTTCTTTACGTATTAACTGGTTTCCTCTATAATATCATTGATAGGGATACTGTATTTAGAGTAAGAACTGAATTTCCTTGACAATCAATATGAATGGATTACATATGATGTGAAAAAACATATCTTCTGATCAGTTTTAAATTCTCCATACTTTGTATGTTTCTTTGTATTTTTTCTTGTGTTGTAACATAGCAAGCATAGAAATCTCTGATCTGACCACTCTACAGCAATTATTATTTCACATATCCATGTGTAAGAGTCCTGAATTTAAACTTCCTAATTTCTCTTCCTAGGGTATTTTCTGTGTTTATTATCGTTCACAGTTGAACCCTATCCAGTTTTTAGTATCCTTTTGGAGAGGGGGTGACCTGCACCTCATATGGGCTTTTCTTTTTATGGTAAGGTCGGAGCATTGATTTTTATAATCCTATTACACTGGCTTTGTTCTAATTCTCTTCCATTGTTTAAGCTGCCTATTTTATTACTTTTATTTTGATTGTAGTGGGGTGTTGAGCAGAGGTTTTCACTAAACTTCTGAAGTGGGCCCTGGTTCCTTCCTGAGGTCAAAGCAACTGGTGTGCTTTCCCATCATGGCATAACTGATCTAATGAATGACTGCCATGAAACAGAGGCAATCCTACCACCTCACATGCTCCTGACACTGGTATGCTGCAATAGCACAAGGGGTGTTGTCTTCAAACTGAGAGAGGGTAGATTTAGATTAGATATTAAGAAATTCTTTACTATGAGGGTGGTGAGGTGCTGGAACAGGTTTCCTAGAGAAGCTGGGGATGCCCCATCCCTGGAAGTGTTCAAGGCTGTGTTGGACAGGGCTTTGAGCATCTGTGCAGTGAAAGGTGTTCCTGCCTATGGCAGGGAAGGTTGGAACTAGATGATCTTCAACATCCCTTCCAAACCAAACCATTCTATGACTTGCCTGCCCCAGTGTTGCAGGGTTAATTTTTTTCCCTGAGCATGCTTGCCTGTAGTGGCTGTTGCTGTAAGGAGAATAGAGGAGCAGCTGACAAGGGAAGAAGAATGGAAGGTGTCCTTTCTACAGCAGTCTGCATCAGATCAATTTAAGCAGCACAGAACTATGCAGAATTGTAACATAAGTATTACAATTGGTATAAATGCAGGATGGATGAAAATACATGTGTGAGCATAAGGTGAAAGAGTGAAACAAAGGGTTAAAGAAATGGCCTCTGCTGAAAGCAAAGGACACCATTTTCAGGACTCCATTCTGAAAAGTACCTGTGTGCCACAGTACAGCTGACTTGCCAGCAGAAGACCTTGTGTGCTAACAGTAGAAGGATGGCAACAAGGTTGTAGTATGTCACTTGACACGGTGCTTTTTCCTGTTAACCAAACAGATACATATTTCAGGCTTATATTCCAAAAAAAAGAAAAATAGACAATAGGCAGCAATATGGCCTAAGATTTAGGGAGGGTGAGGTAAGCAAGATCTGGAGGCAAAAAAACTATTTTATCACAATGGATGATCCCTGAAGGATATCCTGAAGGGTATCCTAAAGGATCTGCTCAAAAAGCTAGGGTTCTATTGACAATTAACTCCTGAAATGGAGTGAGAACTTAATAGCTGATGGCCTTTGTCTTTTGTTTTTCACATGTTATCCTGGTCAGGCCATTTGGACAGTGCTAGTGAGTAAGTGAACTTAAGATTGTGAGTGAATGAGTGAATTAAATCTATGTGAGAATAAATGTTAGTGAGTAACATCAGTTTGTCTGGAGATTTTGTAGGTAACTGTTACCTTCCCCTTGCCTGACACATACAGCTTTATTCCACTAAGTTCCCTACTGTTGTGCCTTTAAATTGAAACATAAAACACAGGCAGTTTTCACTTGGATTTATTTTAGTATGTGTCTGGTATGTATCTATCATCATTCAAACTTGATTTGACATTTTTGGGGTCCACTTACTGATTTTGGTTAAATAATTTTCCATGATTCTGAGCAGCTGAAATTACTGCAGATTTTATGCCATGGTACTCACTGCAGTTTCTGGATGATTAACAACTGTACCATAACATAGGATCAACCCCATTTTCAATACACTTTGTAGTTAATTATTTGCTATTAAAGAAATGTATTATGATGAAATCAATCATTTAATCCATTTTTCTCTGTTTAGATTTTGATCAGGTTTTGATCTGTGATTGACTATGTCCTCATTTTTTTTGTTTGCTTGCTTCAGGGTGCATTCATGTCCTACTTTGAGCTTCGAAAGAACTTCTTTTCTGTTACCTGGATGATTAGCAAGAACTAGATCATCATCAGTAGTAGTTGTTCTGTTTCTTTTTTGCATTATGCATAGTATGACTTTTGCTTATTGTTTGTGTTAGGATTAGATTTCTGAATTTATGTGGGACTCCTATTTGATTATTCAAGTAACTTCTTGAAGCTCATTGTTTTTTCATAATGTTTTATTATCCTTTTTCCCAGCAATGAGCATGTTTTTGGAGACCCTTATAATTTCTTCACATGTAAGATATGTCAGGGGGTTTTGCTTTATTATTTTAGGCTTTAGGGACTTTCTTACGTTATTGAAATCTCCTTTTTAATAGGGTAGATTTCAAGTTCAGTAAGTTTAACAGGGAGAAGCATACATTATGGGGCATGAACTCTGCATATATGAAAGAACTCCTTATGTTTCTTAATTTTGCTTTTACCACTCCTACATTTTACCATTTTTTCATTAACTGTTTCAGAAAATAGCTTATGACATCTCTTACCCACATAACAAGAGTTTCCATGGTTTATTTCCTCCACCCTGCTTCCCCTGCCAAAAATTCTGTGTGTGTCCTGGATCCACCTATACCTTCCCATCACTCTTATTATTCCTTCTGTTCTTTTGCTGTATTGAATTGTCTTGAGGATTTGCCCATCATTCACCCTGGGGAAAAAAATAGCTGGTGCCAGCCATGAACAGGTTCCAGCTCTTTGTTACAGGACTGAGGAATTTAGAAAATACCAAAGTTGAAGGTGATGCACATAGATGTGCATAGATACCAGGTGTGTGTGTGTGTGTAATTCTGTGGTAATTACAGGATCAGATACTGTTTAATAAAATACTCGTTTTGTGTAATTGTAAAATTGTCTTATTAGTTCCTAGCATGCGAGGCACCACAGAGACATGGGCTGAAAAGATTATCTGCAATTTTAAATGTTGGAAATGTAAATATAATGCAGTTGAAAATGGAAAATGAGAAAGGAAACACTAGTAGTTAGGTGGAACATTCATACTTTAGGGATCCAACTCGTACCTAAATCAGAAGACTGATCTGCCTAGACCATTTCCACAGCTTGTACAGAGACTCCTTCAGGGAACAGTTTGGAATGTTTCAAGAGTTCTTTCAACCAAATCACTCTCAATAGGAGCCTCTCTCCACTTACTGCATAGTAGGATCTCTCTCCTACATCTCACTTTCACTTGCTTTAGGCACTTGAAAATAGGTGATATATATCTAACTACTTACCACACATTTTGCTCATAGGGGCTGTAGGGGTATGTTAGTAAGCTGAATTTCAAAGAGTGCTTTGAATAAAAACAATGCAGTATGTTTTCATATATTTAAGGGAGTTTCCATAAAGTGTAAGGTGTAAAACAGGGAAAAAACAAGAAGTTTGTGTGAAAATACAATGTAGGTGAGAGAGGAGCTGAAAACTGGAATCCTGATACTAAATGGCAGGTGGAAGGAAGGAAGAGGAGAGCTACAAGGAACATCTCTGAATTTTATTTTTTTTACCACTAAAAATGAGGGGGAGTGTTTGAAAGCCTTTAGCCAATAACACAGTAATAATCAGATTGAACAGCATGATCTAATGGTCTTTTAAGCTTTGTTTATAAATATTGGCCCAGCTTCAAATATGAGCAAACCACAGCTGTCTTCCTGACAATGATCAAGAAGCAATAGGTATGGTAGTGATAAACCTTGAAAGTGAAGACAAGTAATAGATATTACAGAAATCAGGGAGAACTGTGGAGACTGATGTGTTCTCCAAGTGATCAGCAAGGGAAAGGATCCTTGCAGCAGTTTTCTGAGTGAATGCATGCAATATTAGTCTGTGTTTCTCAAAAGCAGAGAGAAAAATGTGGATGAATCAAAATGCGATGATGATGATCATTAACCTGATTGAATACTTTAGCTGTTCAGAAGAGTTAAGGAAAATACCATATTGGAAATGTTGCACTGAAAATATCTGCAAATTATGAATATGAATCTTTGGATTTGGAGTATATTTGGGATCTAAGCTGATTAACTAGAGTTATATGCCTGAGCAATAGGCAGGATGGTGGCGTAGCTATGCAGCTTTGTGTGTGTCACCGGCAGTTAAGTCATTCATATTGAAACCGTAAAGATCAGTCCTGAAATACAATTGTATTATTTATTATTTGAAGTTCTTCACTCCTACAATTGCTTCCCACATGATATTTTTTAGAATATTTCCCTACCTGCCACAAAGGACTGGGTGTTAATTGTTGAGTTTGATTTGTAATGTCACAGTGGGGTGCTAGCATGAAAAGATGTGTTTTGAATTTGCTGAGAAGGAACTGATTGTTTCATTTGGTTAATAGTAGTAGTGAACACTGGATACAGTAATTTCTTTACAATGAAATTATGAAGTTAAGTCTTCTAATAACTATTCCCCGTAGTACTTCAGTAATAGTTAATTGATTCTGTTCCTTGTCCTGATACAGCGTGATGATGTAAGAATTCTTCCCACAAGGAGGAAGCTTTCAGTTTACTTGGGACTTTTATATCCAGTTCCATACCAGCCACAGTCATCTTTTGTTTTCCCCTTCAGCACATCCCAGAACTCACAGGTTGAGAAAGGAGACTGGAGAAAGGACAGAGGAAATAGTATTTGCTCTTGGCTGATTTTCCACTGGCAACTTTAGTATCAAGGAGGCATAACCTGAAGAAAAGAAAAACAAATAGCATATTGTTTTCATTCTTGTTATTTTTATAACATTTCTACCATGTGTGGAAATCTAAACTGTTAATGCATTTTTACAAAAGCAGGAAGAAAGGTTGCCTTAGATTAAAAAGTTAAAACTTGTAGTATGCTCAGGGAAGAGAAATTAAAACCATGCCTTTCCTCAGAAATGTAACTTTGGAAAGGAATTTGATATAATAGCATGTCAGTAGTTTCAGGTTATTCAGAGAAAGAGCAGTGATAGCCAGGTAAGGTAGGAAATGACCCTTTGCTTGCTAAAAATTTGTGAAATCATAAATTTGTGAGCAAACGTGCCCTGCTGGCATTCTGTGGTTCCCCAGCTGTGGTAGGCTTAGGAAGCAACAGCCAGGTTTTAGTCTGTAACTCATTTTGAGATGAAGTAACCAAAATCTAATAGTGCAGTGTTATAATAGTGCAGTGTTATAGATGCGTTACCATGTACCAGTTTTGGACATGCAGGCGGGGAATTCAACATTAAAATGGAAGTAAAGATTTTGATATCTATCCTGAGCTAGCAACAACACTGAGAAAACAAAACCATTACTTCTCTTCCCAAATTCTGGAAGTCTCATCTGCCTTGCATATCTATGAGTTTCTTGATATATAAGTAGTCTAAATAAAGTCAGTTTCTCATCATGGCAAAAAGGGTTTCTTAATGTCCATGTGCGTGGAAAACTTTGTGTATAATACTATTTTTTTCCATCTAGAAATTATAGCAATTTGAATCCTTACCTCTCCACCAGAGCTGTAACAAATCAATGGTTCGTTGAATTTGAGGTGTTCATGCCCTCATACATATTCAGATAATTTTTAAACTGACTATTTTATATAAAGGATCTTGCTGCATCTTAAGCCACCCTATAGGAGAGACAAAAGTAATCAGAGATCACTAAGTGGGTAGGAAGTGTGTTTATACTGATTTATCTGGTTACACACTGATCTCTGAAGGCATGACTCTATTATTGTAATGGGAAGAGTAACACCATACTCCTGGACAACCTCATTCTGTCTTTGGTCTGGCTGTCTCAAAGCTGTCATACCAGTGAAAGTGCAAGTTGCAGTGACATTTACAGGCATGTTGAATGGGCCACTACACCCTCCTGAACTGACAGAAAGCCATGGGAAGGTCATAGCTAGAGAGAAAGCCTGGACCCCTTCCTGGGGTAGATGAAAAGAGCTGGTGTTGAAGTTTGGAAGACACAGTGGTCCATGGTGTAGCCTGCCTATGTTTCTGTGTGCTTGTTCCACCATAAACCTGATACTCCTGAAGTGTCTTCACTGGTGTTGTCACACACTCCTGTTGTATTCAAGTGTATTTCAGTGGACAAACATCATTATAAGGGAGGCATTTTTTGAGGCAGTGTATCTTCTCAGTGGCAATTGTATGTTACTAGGTGCATGCTACTGTGGGCTTTTATTGGAACCTTGGACACATTGCTGAGCTAGAACTTCTCACAACCTTTAGATAGGCATAACAATGACACTTTCTATAGAAACATTATTACTTTCTGTCAGTTCTACAGTGTTTTAAAATATGGGGAGATTATCTCATGTTAGTTTTTGCTACCGTGTTACCAAGAGGCAGAAAATCTATATGTCTCAAAGTAAATTGTTGAAGATAAATATATCACCTTTATTGACTGTGGACTACTCTCTTTTATGAAGAATAATAAAAGAAATTATATGTAACTGTGAAAAAGCAGCATTACACAGGAAGTGAGCAAACACAGTGCAGGTACTCATGTTTGCCTGAAGGGGAATACTCAGTGATCAATTAACGCTGTATAAACCTCTTGTTGTAAGGTATCACTGTAGCCTTCCCTGTAGCTGCAGCATTTTATGGTAAAAATGTAGATCTTGTCATGGTCTAGGCACTCAGGTTATTCTGTGATTAGTTTGGTGTCTCTGTAATTAGAGCTGTGTTACCTGATTTCATCCTCTTTCTGTTTACACATTTAGGCCCTAATCCTGCCTCTGGATTTGTTCAAATGGACCTTGATGGCCTGAGCGAGTTGATGGGACTCCTGGATAACTGCAAGTTCCTACTCTGAAGATCTGATTGTAGGCCTGAACCTTAATCTCTATTTTCTTCCCCTGTCTATTTGCTTCTAATTGATGAAAATTACACAACAAAACAGTGTTGTCTTCCAGTCTCATGCACATCACATTAGTAGCATTCAGACACTGTGTGCTTGGGATGTTGTCAGACATTGTTAAAATATTTCTGTTGTGTCATGTGCCAATACCTCATGATTGATTACGATGTTACATTTTTACATTTAGTATCTTCCTACCTAAAATGGAGATCTTCACCTGTGTTTTCAATCATTGTGGTATTTCTCTTAACTCAGATTTTTGAGTCAGAGTAACTGTTGAAACTATTCAAGTCTTTTTAAAGGTGTGGGTAGATTTGTTTTTTCCTTGTTGGACGCAAAGTACATGTATTTTATTTTATTTTGCAAACTTAGTAGCCTACTATTACTGAAAGCTTTCAATATGATGATACACTGATGCAGACCAATAAAATAAGTAGGAAGAGGCATTAACTTTTACTAGCTCTCCTGTGGCTTTTCTATTTCTGTGGCTGTGATTACATGACATACAGCCGAGAGTGAGGATATTTTTATTTTTTTGTGAGCCAGTGAATATTTTTTGTTTACAGTGAGTGCTGTTCCCTGTCTATTTTATATGATGTTGCAGTTTCACTGAGTATCAAAATTATAACCTTGATAGAAGCTGGAAAGGACTTTGCAAAATCACATTTAAAAGAGTCTGAGCGGAAATATAGGTATGTTTCATCTCTGTGCAAGTTCGTATTTATTCTGCATATTTTTTAAAAGCAAGTATGTAGCGATATATGATAATTAACATATTAAATATCCAAAACTTTGTATAAAGAGAATCAGAAAAACCTTTATTGTTTTTATAGGCTTATTACAGTGATATCTAAGAGCTTGACAGTATTAGATGAATTTTTGCATATTCCCAGAACAACAGAAAAGCATCACTGTCCTTTTTGACCAAGGAAAAAACTGAGCTACTCATTCAGTCAGTAGTAAAATCAATGATATTAATTGGATTCTCCTGCCTTTTAACCTTGTGCCTCAGGCTCCATATTTCTCCCTCAAGAGCCAAACCTTCCATTATCATCATCTGCTTTGCATTTCTATATGAAAGGCCCAAGGTGTTTCAGTTTGGACTTTCAGAAAATGAGGAAGACAAGGTTGGTGGCCATCTGCCAAGGTGCTTGGTCTGACTTGCTCCTCACTCACAGAAGCCAATGGCAAAGGCAGAACTGAGTGTTCCTGTGTGGCATTCAACTGCCTTAACCACATGCCCATCGCTCTCTTCCTGTAGTTGTCTGTCTTGTTCTCTGTGTAACTCCTAGTGCAAACACATATACCAACCTATAAATAATCTAATTCGATGCATAACCCTGATTCATTTCCTGAGCTGCCTGTCCTGTGCACACAGGGTGGCTGTGGTCCCGTGGAAGAATTCAGCAGAGTGCATGAGGCCAAATATTAAGTCTGTTAAGTATTTAAACTTCACTATGAAGCAGCATTCTTTTAATGTAGCTTATTATAGATATACCTTGAAGTATTTTTAACAAGGAACAAGATTAAAATGAAGGCTTTTAGAAACGGTTGTAACCTTTTCCCTGTGAATGTGAATACCCAGCTCAGTGAAATACAGAACATCAGCCAGTGGGAGGAGGCTGGCCACCTCCAGGGAGGAAGGGAAGGAAGAAGGCTGGGTAGTAAATGCCATGGGTATACCCAGTTTGTTTTCAAGTCTCAGGGAACACTTGACTAGTGTTGACCCTAGCTTTTTAGCTTTTGTTTTCTCTTCATCATTCCCAGTCCAAGAAATTAGGTCCTTCAGCAGATTTTCTCAGTGCTATAGACATTGGGGGTATTATTGTAGTCTGCTAATAAATTGAATAAAGAAATGGAAATCAAAGATGGGCTTTACTCCTATGTTTTTCTGTTAAAAATAGAAGATGCTCCCAGTCTCACAGTTCTCTCCCTGATGAATTTCAGAGTGATGCATGTGATGCTTAATTTCATAAGTATACAGCAAAAACTTCAATAATAGAAATACTGCTCTCAGCTTGCCCCTTTAGTCTTATTCCCAGTCAAACCATAGTGGCCAGCTCAGTTTGTAATTGTATTGTGTGTAGGGTCCAGTGCCAGAACAGTCATGCTGGGAATCACAAGCTCATCTCTTTATCTTTTATGTTAGACTTCATTAGGAGGGGAGGGGTTTTTCAGAGAAATCTTGCCAGACCTTGGGCTCAGTTTCAGTTTTTGTTAATGTCTACCTAATGTATGGATGGCACTTGAGATTTGGTCACCAAGCTAGTGATTTGCTATGAGGAAAACAAAACAATCTCATGCTTTGCTTTTGCATGTTTTTCCCTGGGATATGCAGTCTCTTCCCACAAGTAATGCAGCAAATTCAGATGTTCTGTAAACAGCACAGGTGGGGATACTGTCAGGGAAAATTTGGTTAACCTAATGCACTGAAATTCATAAAAATCAAAATGCTTGCAAAACTATATCAGTTCCAATGTCATTATGTTGCAAAGAACACTGTTTTTTTTTAAATATCAGTTTTTGTCATTTCACAGCTGTAGAGAAATTGTGAGAGCAGACTGAAACAGTCTTGATAGAGCAGAATCACCTTAAGCCAGTATCTTACACCTTGTTTCATGAAACCATGGCTTGAAACTGCTGCCTGTCATATCAGATAACATTATCATTGATTTATTATGTTACTGCATCTTACATGTTTTTTATAACCTTTTGGCAGTGATTGTTATTTTTTTGATTTGGCTTTTTTTCTCTTGGTTTTGGTGTTGGTTTTTTTTTGGAGGGGGGTAGGTGGGTTGGGTTGTTTTGGTTTTTTTACCTAATGGAGCCCCAATCCATGACTTGGCTTCCAGGTACTAGGATAATAGAAGTAGTAATCATGCCTGCTGCTAAAAATTTTCTACCTTATTTCACTTGCATTTGTTTGCCTTCAGCTTCCAGTCATTGATTCTTGTTATGCCTTCTCTGATAGATTAAAGCACTCTTTAGGACTCACTATTTTCTCCCCAGGAAGGTGCTTTTCCCCTGTAATCAAGTTACTTCTCAATTTTTTTTAAAAAAAGCTAAACAGATTGAGCTTTTCATGGTTCTTACTAATTTTTCTCATTCTCAGATTATTTTTGTGGCTCTTTTCTATCCATTTTCTATTTTTTGTATTAGAAAAGAGACATAAAACTGTATTTTATTAGTCACATACACAGAAATAAAATTACTTCTCTAGTTACTCTTGTGTTAGCATGGTTAGAAATTGACATTTTTGCAAGGTCAGATAAAATAACTACCTAATATGACTTCTGCATTTCTGAGTGTATTTATTAGGGACAGAAAAGGATGGATTATTTCAAAAACATTTAAATGTCTTAAAATGTTTTAAGCTGATCCAGAGATCAGCAACAGTGAGTGTACAAGAATATTGCAAGAATATTTGTGTTGAGGTTTTTAAGGAGATAGAAGTGAAATAAAAAATGTAAAGCACAGTCAAATCTTAAGTGCTATGTGTAACACAGTGATATGTACTTGCTGAAATTTTTGAGGGTTGGATGAAAAACCTTTGTTATTAACAGACTGTTGTGGGCCACTGGAAATAGAGACAGTAAATGGATGTGAATATACACATCCTTTACATCCATGTAAACCCGTGAGGTTCCACTTGCTTTTATTTGGAAACCCAAGAACAGTTATGTGATCTGTTATGGTGTAATTGAAGAAATATCATAGAATTGAGAATTTCTTTTGTTACAAAAGCTGTCACCATTAAATTACATAAGAGTTCAAACAATCAAAATCCACAGCTTCAGAGAGGCTCTTGAAAGTTTTACTGCTTCAGTATTTCTTTCCAAAGGAGTGACTATTCATTTTGATTTTTATCCATACTTCAATACAAGGTTGAGTTAAATTTATATGAAGAAGATTAATGTCTCCTGGTCAGAGCCTGGTCAGAGCATCTCAGCTTACCCACTGACTTTTATGCATATCATGCATATCAGCATCTGAATTGAATCTGTATTCCCAGCCCCACACTTATCCCTTCTGGAAACTATCAGATTTTCATTAAATTGAACTACAGACTGGTTAAACTCTCAGTGCTGCTCATCAGTTTAATGCAAGTTTGTCTAATGTGTCTCACAAAAATTTGAGATCACCATGTTGACTTTCTGCCCAAACTGCCTTTGTTTTTTACTTCAAAAAGCAAATGTCTTTCGGTTGTGATAGCATTCCTTCCCTCTGTGAAATGTGGGGCATGTTAAATAAAGGACTTAATTTGGTTCAGCAAAATGAAGGTTCATGGAACCATGGTGAATTAGGAAAAAAATGAGAATTAGAAGAATGCCAAAGACTTAAAATCCTCTAAAACTCCTGGAAAAGAAGTAAAGGTGAATAAGGACTGAATAGAAAGCCAAACAGCTTCTAGTTAGAAAAGTACTCAGATAAATAGATTTAGACTACAAGTGGATGTGAGTTAATGAAATTAATTACTATGACTTGGGGTAGAAGTTATCCCCTGTGATGAACTCACGGAGTCCTTTTCAAAACAACTTGTTGGAAAAAGATGGGAGAAGTGGACATTCCTTTGAGTGGCTTCTCATATCACAGCCTTAGTCAATATAAAGTATGGCATTTCTTACATCCTAGGTTGCCTCAGTTTCTTCTCCTGCGTCTCCCACATCCTGGAATAGAACCATGAAATAAAGGGAGATGACAGCACTGGGAAAGAAGATAGTAGAAGAAACTGTGATAAAAGCTGGAGACAGTCTCTGTGAGAATACTAGCGTGACTTCATTTCTCTGAACAGCCATTGAAGAGGTGATCCTCCTTCCTAAACCAGTAATAAATTGGAATGGCTGCTTATAATGATAGGTGTTTGACCAATGCAGCATTCAATGCAGTACAACATATACTGGATAACTATTCTGGAAGTGGAGGGAGAGGGGTCATGGCTAAAAAATTACTTTCTCATTAAATAATGCTACTTATGATTATTTGGTGAGCAAGTACAGCTGCCACAGTACATTTTTCAGTTTATCTTTGCACAGGAGTATGGAAAACAGAAGAGAAGAGAAAAGGGACAGAAAGGAGAGAGATGGAAGAAGGATAACAGTTTTTTGAGGCTTTTTCTGCTCTTCCAGGGTACGTTCCTTGCACTCTTTAAGTGGTGTACTCTGATAACTTGTAGTACTTGCAATATTCCTTAAGTGCCATATCTCATTGGGAAGTTAGCAAGTTTATGAAGTTCCTGAGTATGTGGACAACTCCTTGGATGAATGAGAAACACTCCATTGTGTACCATTGTCAGGGATGAGATGGACACTGCTCAGTGACAACCATGTACACTTGGCAGTATTCAGCAAAAGGCTAAGAGTGTCCTGTCAAACTGTGGAAGTTCCTTTTTTTGAAGATGTTGGTAAATGGTTGTTTCCTCCAGCAGTTCCTGTAACTGTAGGCAGTCTACATCACAGTAGTTGCTGTGTGGATACAAAACAGAGTGATTTGTGTTGCATCCCCTGTTTCTTTGGATATAACATCCCATAAATTCACGCTATTTTCCTATTTTCTGGAGATAAGACTGTGCTAGGCTTTCTAACATTGGGGACTGTGTTGATATTGAGGTGTCGTTTTCATATTCAGAAGCAGATTGTTTAGTCTGTGTTGCAGAAACAGAGTCCTACGTAAAGGATCAAAGTAGAGGTCAGGTGATGTTTGTGTATTGTGTATTTTCAGAAAACACATAGATAAGGGAATAGTAGCTCTGTCCCAGCACCATACATGGCTCAACAAATCTTTCCAATTTGCCAGGTAGCACTGAGGTCTGTCTAAAGGAGTCCTGCATGTCAAGGAGCATTCCTTGTTGAATCTTTTGGGCTGGATAAAATAGGCAGGAGGGCAATCTCAGATATTTTTTATCACCTTAGGCCTGATTGGATTCTGCCTGTGCAGGTGGAGAAGTCTGATAGCGGTGTCCACATCAGAAGTTTCCCTGCCTCTGGACTGGAGCCAGGGAGACTGAGTACTGGCACAATTAGAGGAGAGTGTTTAGGAAGGTGGACAGCAGCATTTTGTGTTTATTACAAGCAGCTGTTAACCTTTTTTTCAGTAGTAGGCTTGGGTGTACAATACATAAATGATCTGGAGATTTTGGAGGGGATTGGATATTTGATGCCATGTTTCCAGAAAGCTGAAGAGATAAGTGGATGTTGCACTGCATGTTGTGCTCTCAGCAAAGCAAACATCTCAGCAGGTCAGCGATTTTGGAAATAGTGCAGTCCTGAAAGAATATTTTTGAACTCCTTTTTGCTGCTGAAGCTGAACACAGTTCCCATCTGTCTGAAACTCCACAGTGAGAGCTTCACAGAGGCACTTAAAGAAGTTATGTACTTATGCATAAGGAATAAGATACTAAATTAAATCATATTTCATTATAGTTAACCTATTAACTTTACCATGAAATGATTACTTTCTATACACATATTCACTGTAAAAATGTTTGTGGTATACTGATGATCAGAAGAGTTCATATTGATGTATCTTCGTCCCTTTTGCCCACTTTCTGGGGTGAACAGTGTGGGTATACACTTTTGCTATGAAAATCTGTTTACTTGGATACTTTACTGTATACCTGTTAATTCCTCAAGAAGTGTGCAAATTTTCATGTTACCAATTTTGTGGATAAAAGCACTGTGTAAGTACTGACCCCGATTTAAGAACATATCAGCTCTAGAAATGATGGAGTTGTCTGCAGGGCTCACATGTCAACAAAAATCAGCTGGTTCACACATGAAGCTTGGTGAGCAAATCACTGCAGCAGCACCGGTGCCATCCCTGCTCCCTGCCTGCCTCTCCTGGACCACTTCCTTTAGTCAGCTGAGGTTACCTTGTCTGTGCCCCTCCTCCACTGTTACCACTCACACACCTTGGCTGGGCAGCCCCTCATCTGTGGTGGGCGGACAAATGGCCTTCTGAAACCCTGTTCGCTAATAGAAGAGAGACATCTATATATACAGATTACTTGGCACAATGTGAGCAAATGCAGACAGAAAGGTGAAGCAAAGCAGATTCCATACATTCAGTACTGCTTGCAGACACGCTAAGTCTCATTTCTTTGAATGGAGCCTTTCTCTTCCAGAAATGATTTTAAGGAAATTAAAGTATCTCCTGAAGATTTCAAATAAGACAGCAGAGGAAAACACTGGTTGCAAGACTGCATCTAATAAGCAACTGAGAATTGTGTTCATCTGGGCTGCATCATACAGGCTGGCACTGCAGCCTCAGGAAAAGGGCAAATACAGCCAGTGCTTTTCTTCCAATAGACTGTGAACAACCTATCCATGGTACGGCTGGGAGTGTTCGAAAGCAGCAGTGACAATCCAAGTTACCAGCAGCTCCATCATAAGTACAAATGCCCAGGTGCCCTGTCTCTGCAGATGTTTTGCTCTTGTTTTGAGCTGAAAATATAATATTTTTGTTGAGAAAGGCTTTCACGTCTCATTAAAATTAGCCTAATAGGAGCTTTGGATTTGACTGACAAGCTAGTTGTTATTGTGCCATTTTCCCTGTAATAGTCTATTAATTTTGACCCAAGGAAACAATGATCTCATTCCTGGGGAGGGAGGACAGTGACAAAATCCGGAGGTCCCGTGACGACACTGAATCTTTTCATTGTCAAAGCAAGCTGTGAAATCATCTGCCTTCCAGCCAAAACCCCTGGGGAGCAAGCAGTGTCCTTCACAGAAGGCACAATATGCAAGAGAGTTGGGAGCATAGGAGGTGTGCTGCCCCACATCTTCTGTCTGCTGGAATTGTTGCAAGTGCATTTCCCCACCTCTGTCAGCAAACACAGCACTAAAGTGGGCAGAAACTTTCTAAGGTTCTTTATATACTGTGACATCCTCAAAAATTCTGCTGGAGTAGTCTCACCAAGGTGTTTCACAGTTACTTTGAATGAGACCCTCACTCTGCATCTCTCATGATCAGGCTTTACTGCCAGCCAGGTAGTCTGTACTTCTTGGGACTTTCCATCCTCGTTTGTCTTCACTAGAAATCTTTGGTTATGAGCTACATGGGTGATGATCTGAAGTGAGAGGATAATTTTAATAAAATAAAACTGGTTTTGTCCTTCAGTTGAAGCTTTCCTGTTCCTGCTCAGCAATACACTGTTAAGAAGAACAGTTCTGTCTTTGGAGAGGCCTTTCTCTGCTAATTCTAAAGAAAAAGGGGGAGAAAAGGATGCTTTAAGAATAGATTGGAAATGTATAGCTGATGTTTCCATCCAAGTTCAGCTTGCCTTGCATGGAAAAGGAGTTGAACCAAAAGGCTCCTTTCAAATGTTTCTACTCATTTCCAAGAAAGTATTCCAAAGAATATCATAAAAACTGAAGTATTTGAAAACACTTGTCTAATTGAAATCAGTCTTACTCCTGCATTGCAATATGACATCCAATCCCTGTGACTTTTCCCAAAGTATGCTCTAGTTTGCAAAACACAAAAATTACTAAACAGGGGTTTTGAAACTTCCTGTGCAGATGTGTACTTTTTTTCCCTTGAGCGGTCATATAAGGCTGCTATGACCCAAATATTCTGTGGGCAAAGCCTCTGTGCATGAAGTCTAAGGTGTTTTGTGTTATCCAAGTGATCTCAGTGACTTCTCCTGTCCTGTGAAGTGTAATTTAAAAAAGATTTGATCTTCAATGCAGAAGAAAGTATGTTTGTAAGGTATCAGAAGGGATGTGGCACAGCATGAACAAGAAAAGAAACATATACTGCTTCTGTAAAAATGCTACCATCTGCAACTGATGAGTAAATTCTTTATTTATTTCTGTCATCAAAGGCTGCAGAAGAAACCCACTGGAAGATGCAAACCTGTACAGGCCTTAGCATATAACTAGCAGAGATGAAGGAAAAACTTTACAGGAGTATGTCATGTAATCAGAACCTCCTCATCACTTACCTTTTACTAAAGTTTTTGCTCTAGACAACAGCTGGGAATAAAAGCATTTCTTTGCCTTCCTTTCAGGTCTGGTTTTTACAGAGGAAACTTTAAAAGAAGTTCAGTATGTGCAAAGCTATCAGCTTCTACACACTAGCCACGTAAATGCTAGTGATTTTTACAATTTTCTTCTGCTCCATATTCCATGTAAAAGTTTAAACTTTAACATACAAATCAGGGAAAAAAGAAAAAAGCCAAAACCAAAAACTGTAAACCTTTCCTTTAGACATAAACATTAGTGTTCCTTACTATTAGTGTGTTTTTGTATGATTTCAGATAACAGAACAGATAACATGTCTTCATATGTCCATCGACACTTCTTCATAAACAAGGCAGTTTAGAATTAGGGTAATTATTTAGAAGAATCTTTGACTTCCATAAAGCTCCATGCCTTAACAAATGATCAATAATTGCAATAGAAGATTTGGTGTTTGTTTGCCTTCTCACCAGCAATACCTTGAAAGAAGTACCAGCTCAAGGAGGAGAAATGTGGGCTTGGACACTGGATCTAGAACAGAAATTACTGGACTTCAGGTTGAATAAGGGGAATACATCTTAAAAACCGTTCTTACCTTAAAACTGTTGTTTCATTGGCAATATGAGTAACAGGTGACATTAAGAGGTGGTCTGTATGATCCTTGAGTCTTGTAGGCCACCTAAACATGAAAACAGGACAAATCCCTGAGTCAGATCACAGACTCTACCAAAACTTCAGATAGGAATAGATTTTGAGAGACCACGATAATTAAGTAGATATTGAAATCAACTATTTACACACGAATATTTATGCCCAAGGTACATCTCTCTTCACTCAAGTTTCTGTTACTACAGTAAGTGTGCTGATGCCTTTTGGGGCAGTGGGTTTGGATTTTTCACAGCAGCGCTCCTCCCAGGGTTGTTTGCGCCAATAAACTAGATGTAAACAGCGAAGCTGATGATGCGGAGGTATTTCCCCTGTTCGCTAGTCCTCTACAAATGACTCGTGCCGTGCAAGTACCAGTAAAAAAGCAAGGAGAGGAGCGGCACTGAAGGACAGGTGAGAGGCGGCCCGGCCTGGCCCTGCCCCGGGATCTGTCGGGGGCACCGCTGCAGGACCGCCGGGAACATGGGTAGGGGGGCGCTACCTGCCCACTCCGGCTTGTTTATTTCACCGAGGGGTGAAATAAAGGAAAAGCCAGTACCTTCCGATTCTTGTTCTCACAGGTCATTTACCAATTTCTAGGGGAGAAAAATTAAACCCCAAACAATAAAACAAAACAAACACCCCCTAACCTCGGGGAGGGGGCAGCGCCGCGTACGCCGCCGCGGTGGCGAAGGGCAGTGCCGTGCGGCGGCGGAGCTGAGCGGGAGGCGCAGGAACACGCGGGCTCGGCGCGGCTCCCCAGCCCCGGTTGTCGCGGCTGTGCGGCCGCACGGGGTAGGAAGGTTGGGGGCCGGCTGCGTGGGAGCGCCCACATCAGCGGGGCCCCGCTGCCCACGGCGGGGCGGGCGCAGGGTGCCGGCGGGGCGGCCCCGAGCCCCGCGGCCCTGGCAGGCAGCGGTACATTCCCGATCGGCCACGCCACACTCAGCCCCGCCGCCGCCGGCTCCCTGCACTCACTTTTATATTTGCGCGCCCTTTCCATGCTCCGTGACGTGTCCCGCGCCGCGCCCAACCCGCGCCGCGCTCTGGTCAGGACAATGGGAGCGCCTCGGCCAATCGGCGCGGCGCTCGGCTTGGCGGCGGCCAATGGGCGCGGGGCTATGCTGAGAGTAATGTTACCAGCGCCGCGAGTGTGAGGAGGCTGCGTATCGATCCCGCGCTCAGCCATTGCGGTGCACTGGGCTGCACAGCGACCCAGCCAGCGCTGGGGCCGGGCGGGCGGCCGCGGGAGCGTCTCTGGGGCTCGGGGCCGGGTGAGGGCTGCGTGCCGACTCTGTCTGACACGGGTGAGTACGCGCCGGGGGCCACCGGGCCGGCCGGGCGCGCTCGCTCGCCTGCCCGCCCGCCCTCCCGCCCGCTCGCAGCGCGGCGGTGAGCCGGAGCTGGCCGTCGTGCCGCCGCCACCGTCGCCGCTGCCTGACCGCGGGGCGCGGGGCATCGTTGGCTCGGGCGCCCGCACACAAAGGCGAGCAGGGTTGTGCCCGGGAGACCCTTTCCCGGCCGGGGCGGGGCGGGGGCGGCGGGCGACTTCGGGAGAGCGGGGCGGCGGGAGGCGGCGAGCGGGAGGCAGAGAAACGGGCGACGGGAACCGGGCGAGTGACCGGGGGTCGCCCGCCGCGGGGGGCGAGGGCCGCGCCGTGCTCCACCGTAAGCCGCTTACACGGCGCCTCGCCGTAGCCATCGCGGGGTGGCGGGGCGGGCGGCGGAGGCTGCTGGCGGGCCGGGGCGGCGGAGCGCGGGGAGCGGGCGCGGGCCGTGGCGTGCTGGCCCCGCGGCCGCCCGGCTGTAACATGGCTGACGGGAGCCGCGAGCGAGAAAACAAGGCGAGCGGCGGCGGAGCAGCAGAGGAGGCGCTCGGGCGGGCGGGGGCGCAGTTCGGGGGAACTTTTTTCTCCAGCAGCCGCCGCTCGCCCAGGCGCGGGGCCCGCGGCCCCGGGGCCGCACAGCTCGACGGGGCGCGGGAGGGAGTCGGGGGACCCCGACGGGGCTTGGCCCGCGCCGCCGGGGTTCGGACGGGCGCTGGAAGCGCGTCGGCCCCCCTCAATCATCCTCCCCCCGGCTCCCACCCACCTCCCCCCCGTCTCCCTCCCGCCCTCCCCCGGCTGCAATGGCTGAGCGTGTGCGCCAGGGTAGCGGCGCGCTCACACAAAGGGAAGGGAAGGGAGGAAGGAGCCATGTTCTCTGCGCGGCGGCGGCAGCGGGCGACGCCACAGCGGCCATTCCGCGCCTCTCGGGCTGCGCTGCCGCCGCCCCCGCGGACGGGGGTCTCCGCCCGGGCCCGCCGCGGCCCCTCCGGCCGGGGGTCCCGCGGGCCCGCCCCGCCCGGGCGCGGGGGGTGTGGTGGCGCGGGGGGGTGGGAGCGGCCGGCGCTGCTCCTCGGTGCACAAAATGGAAGGAGGCTCGGTGGCGGGTGACCTCCTCCGCCAGGAGCCTGCGCCATGGCGGCCGCTCCGCCGAGGCCGCCGCTGCGGCGTCGCGGCCGGCAGGGAGGGAGGGACGGACGGAGCGAGCGCAGGCCGGGGCTGCCTCGCCTCATGGCGGCCGGAGCGGGCAGGGCCGGCCACAGGGACGTCCCCCCCCGCCGCGGGGCACGGGGCGGCCGCGGCAGAGAGAGCGCTTTGTCCCACCGGGGCCGGGGGTCGCCGCCCGCGGGCAGCCGCACCCCGCGGCGTGTCCCGCTCCCGGGCATGTGCTCCCGCCCGCCGGCCCGCTGCGAGCCCGCGCCAGAAACCGAAATAAAACTTGCACAGCTTCCCCCTAATAACGGGACTCTTTTTTTCTTTATTTTCTTTTTTTTTTTTCTCCTTCCCTCTCACCCCCAGCAGGTCTCTTGAGGGACTTGCGAAGTTTCCCTCTGCCCCCTCACGGGGAAGCGTCCAAAATGGCGGGAAGGAGGAGGCTTTTAAACGCCAGCCCCAGGCCACGGGCCGAGCCCGCCCGGCCCCGCCGAGCCCCCAGACCCCCGGCCCGGCCCGGCCCCGGAGCTGTCTGGCCCTGGAAGCGGCTCCATGGCAGGCAGGAGCGGCTCCTGCTTCTTCAGCCCTCTTGTTTACTTGATAGAAACTTCAAACCGGACGTGTTTAGTCACAGAGCAGAAATCTGCTTCTGCCTATCTGCCAGGCCGATAGGAAATGCAGCTTCTGGGGCAATACGGGCAGGCACTGCGTGCCCTTTCTTTTTTTTTCCCCTTCCACGCATTTTTGTTTTGTTTTTTTCTTCTTTTAATTGCTGCTTAAGAGCAGAGTTTGCCAGGGTGCAAGTGACTTTTTCCAGGGAGCCATGAAGAAATACTCTGAATGTCTGACTTGGGTGTGAAAGTTCCAGGAAGGTATTTTTCAGTCCCTGAAAGACTCAGTCCTCGTGCAGACCAGAGCTCTGCTGGCCATACGTAAATGTCGTACTTTTCCCTGACTAGGTAATAAACGTGTTTGACCAAGTGCATTGTTTTGTTGCTGTATTTTTAGGTGTATGTACAAAGGCAGTAGGTTTTTACAGTACACATAAGGCACGTATGTACATATAAGGGGACATGCGCATATATAAGGACACATGTTTGCCATACAAAACATAGAAAATAATAAATACATGTATTTTGTAAGAACATCCAGGGCCTACAGGGGTTTACAGACACAGGCTGTAGGAGGAAAGAATTTAGTAACCCAGAAGGCCAGCTGGGACAGGGTACTTGGGTACTTTTTCCCTCCTCTTGACAGAATTTATTCTACACTATGAATAATCATGGTGTGCAGTACTTGCCTTCAGGTTGCTTAGAAGGAGAGTTTGTGTTTGCAGGAGACCATAACTGCCTATTATAAAGGCTTGTTGAGTTTTCAGATTGGTTGCATTCAGGTTGCCTCAGACAGGGATGACAGAAATCTTCATTAAATTTTTCAGAAGGGTAACTTCTTTCTGTTGTATGATTTCAGAATACTTCTGTAGCGGGTCTTGTTTGGTGTGATCCTTCATTGGGACTTCCTGCTGTGGTTTGTTAAAAGGACAAGTTCTAAAGGTGTATCCTTTGCTTTGTTACAGAAAATCAGCAAAAATGGGCAAGGGCGATCCTAAGAAGCCGAGAGGTAAAATGTCTTCATATGCCTTCTTTGTGCAAACCTGCCGGGAGGAGCACAAGAAGAAACATCCAGATGCTTCAGTGAACTTCTCAGAGTTCTCAAAAAAATGCTCAGAACGATGGAAGGTAGGAATAGTTGCTTAAAAAGACCCATGAAACCTTAAATGACTGCTTCATGTGAAATACTGTTTGAGATTATAAATGATGTATTTATAAGTTCAGGTTTTAGGTATGAAGTGCAGTTGTAAGATTAGTGGTAACTATCCATTGTCCTTGTCTTACCTTTAGCTCCCCCAGCTGAAATTTTGAAGTGGACTTTGATACATTTTTGAATCTTAAAATACTGTTTTGGTCCTCATGTGTGCTTTCTGAGATATTCTATGATTCTAATTACCTTCCAGACTATGTCTTCTAAGGAGAAAGGGAAATTTGAAGATATGGCAAAGGCTGACAAGCTTCGTTATGAAAAAGAAATGAAAAACTATGTACCACCTAAGGGGGAAACAAAAAAGAAGTTTAAGGATCCAAATGCACCGAAGAGGCCTCCGTAAGTAGATTTGTGTTTTATGTTGTTTTACTTGGGACCATCACCCTGGTGTGTATCTATAAAACAGTAATTTTATCCAGGTTTAGGAACCAGAAATACAAGATTACATTATTTTCCTTACCAGTGGCGTAAAGGTGGGTTGAAATATTAGTTGTAAATGCTAGGCTTTTATTTTCAGGCAGGCTGTCCTACTGTCAAAGTTGGAGTAATGGCAGCCTTTAAAAGTAGTTGCAAAAATTGGCAATGTGTCCTTCTGACAGATTTTTCTAATTTCTGTTAAGAGGATAGTTCTAGTGTAATACAGCAGTAAAGTATTGCAGGCATCACCTGTTGGCTTGAGCAGACTTTTTGATTGGCAGTCCATTCAGTACTGGAGGCTTTTATACAGAACAGGTTAGAGGGATGATCTTGCACAAAACCAGCTTGGAGAGTTAAAACTTCAGCCACTACATAATGACAACTGGCTTCGGGTTTGTCTCCTACTAGACACCTGTATTTTACACAAGTACGTTTTTGTGTGTGTGTTTTAAATGGAGCTAATGCAGGGAAATTGCTTTGCAAGCTAATGTTCTTTGGGCTGATGCTGTCATCAGGAAATCCAGACTTTCATAACAGATACTGCCTCTTGGATAGAGGCCTCCTGGCCTTCAACAGCTCTGACATAATATTTGCTCCCCTGGTATTATTCACTCTGTATTTTTAAGATTTTCTCTGTGTATGGTATATAAAATATGATTTTCTGGGGGCCCTGACAGAAATGGGACCATATGTGAGGCATTACTTAAGAGACAAGAGTGTTTTAAGTTTGCAAAATAGCTCGTTCAGTTCTAATACCTTCCATTGTAATCAACATTTGTCTCTCTTTAGGTGCTTTTCCAAAACACTCTTAACAAATGTCACAAAACTTGCTGCTATCGTGAAGTCTAAAATGAAAATAATCTTCTCTTATTTCTCCTCTGTAGTTCGGCTTTTTTCTTGTTTTGCTCTGAGTTTCGTCCAAAAATCAAAGGAGAACATCCTGGTCTGTCCATTGGAGATGTTGCAAAGAAACTGGGAGAGATGTGGAACAACACCGCTGCAGATGATAAACAGCCTTATGAAAAAAAGGCTGCTAAGCTGAAGGAGAAGTATGAAAAGGTAACATTGACATCTATGGAGATGGTTTGGGGGAGTCAAACCTCAATTTAGACAGTAGTTTTCCTTCTCATGTACTCTTGATACCTGATGTTGCAATTTATAATATGCTCATGACAGATTTAATTGTATTTATTGAAAAATACCACATAAGGGGTCATAAGGTTTGTAGCCGTAACACTGAATTGCAGTCCTTTGTCTTGAACTATTTGCATTCATCTGTAATTTGGGGCCATCACTGATGGTTTGACAGATGCCATGGTGTCTGTATCATTATTGAATCCATAGCTCACTGTGGTATCTGAGTTATGGTAGTAGTAACTAACACTGGCAAAGAATGAATTGGTTGTCCCTAATTCCTGACATAGTGGTCAGCATCCTTGAACAGTAGGGTAATTGATACACATGGATGCTCTTTAAAATTTATTCTTGGGATAATGACAAAACACTAAGGAGATGCTAGTTTTAGATGTGTTTTTCCTGGACCTACATTTTGTCCATCTTCTTTCTAGTAATTAACTTAGTCAATTATACATATGAAGCAGCTTGTCACAGAGTTTTTTAAATTATTAAAGCTAAATCCCATTGGCATAATTGGGGCTGTAGAACTCTGTTGTGCACACGGGGTTTTGCTGCACGTGGTGTGATTTCTAGAGGCAGATTCCCATCCCAGTATGTGGGAGTCAGGGGAGGAGGGGATGCACGCTCTGTCCCCTGATGATGCTTTGCACTGGGTCAGCTAATCTATAGCACATATGTCTGTTTGTGTGCCGTGACCTTCCCCTGGATATTGCTTTTGCTGGCAAACAGATCCACTTGAAAATTTTAGCACTGTAGTCAGCAAGGTGGAACCTTTGAGCCCTGATTATGTGCTGGACAGTGATTGCAGGTTTAGAAGCTTTTTCACGTGATGCTTCCTGTACAGCATCATGGTGGTAATTGTTTGTACATACAGGTAAAGGTAATTCTTAAGACACTTTCTTTAAATGGTAAAGTTGTTAGTCTATAATTATTCAGAAATACTTCAATTTTCATTAGTGTTGTCTTTATTTCTTACACTTAGGGGTTTTTAAGGTGAAGTAATCTCAGTATTTCACTGCTTGGCCTTTGACTTATTGGCAATTTTATCTTCTCAAAATTTTATGCTAAGCTTCAAAGGAGTCCAAGGGAACTGTAAGATTAGTGGTGTAATGTTTATTATTAAGTGGTGAATATTTGAAGATTTGGACCATCTGCACAAATGTGTTGATGTTTCTCTGTAGCTGGTGTGTTTTATGTCTTGTAGATCAATTCTTTTACCTAATTGTTCTTCCATGATTGGCACAAAGTCAGGAAGTCTTAACTGCTTTTCTGGCTTGGCCTTCTAGGTACAGTTCTGACTTCCCTGTAATGGGAACTGAATGTTGAGTGTTAAAAACTAGGAGAATAAATTTATTGCATGCAGAAGGTGGCACTGTCTACCCTTTAATGAAGTTCTTATACCTTTTATTTTGTAAATTTCTGTTGAGCATAATGCTGTGTAACTGCTCTTTGCCGAGGCACAGCATTGCAGCTGTTAGGCTGGGTCGTTCTAATGTGTTCTGGGTGGCTAATTGCTGTTTTGTGCCTCAGACAAGGGTTTTCCTGTGCATTTCTTTAGGCATTGTAGAAGGTAAGGCTAGAAAAGGACCTTAAGAAGTCTCCCTATTTCATTTCTTTATGGGACAGTGGGCTCAGCTGTCCCCTTTATCATCAGAGACAGCAGCTTTCTAGCCTGTTCCCAGAAGCCTAACAGTGGAGATTCCTTAGCAGTTGTGAGCGGTGTGTTGTAGTGTGCCAGTATTATTTTGGTGTTAGAGAGTTCCCCTTTCTTTGGCATTGGGCCTCGGTTCACCTCATAACTGAAGGTGAAGGTGCCTCTCCCAGTCCTACCCCAGTGGATAAGGAGAAAGGGCAGATACTTGGGTTGCTGTGGTTTCACAAGTACTGTTTGGAAGTGGCTCAGACCTCTTGGCTGGTTAAATCTTTGAGAGATTCTTCCTGCTTTTTTTCCTCCAAGGATATTGCTGCATACCGGGCCAAAGGGAAGGTTGATGGAGGCAAAAAAGTAGTTGCCAAGGCTGAGAAGAGCAAGAAGAAGAAGGAGGAAGAGGAAGATGAGGACGAAGATGAAGAGGATGAAGATGATGAAGAGGAGGAAGAAGAGGAGGATGAAGATGATGATGATGATGAATAAGTCTCTTTTAGAGCAATTTCTTTCTTGTCTATAAAGCATTTAACCCCCCTGTACACAACTCACTCCTTTTAAAGAAAACAAAATTGAAATGTAAGGCTGTGTAAGATTTGTTTTTAAACTGTACAGTGTCTCTTTTTTTGTATAGTTAACACACTACCGAATGTGTCTTTAGATAGCCCTGTCCTTAGTGGTATTTCAATGGCCACTAACCTTGCCTGGTACAGTGTGGGGGTTGTAAATTGGCATGGGAGTTATAAAGCAGGTTCCTGTTGGTGCACAGCACAAATTAGTTATATTCGGGGATGTAGTTCATTTCTCATCTTCAGTTGTCTCTGATGCATCATAAAAATAATTGTTGTTCTGTTAACTGAATACCACTCTGTAATTGCAAAAAGGAAGAAAAAAAGTTGCAGCTGTTTTGTTGACATTCTGAATGCTTCTAAGTAAATACAATTTTTTTATTAGTATTGTTGTCCTTTTAATAGGTGCCCTTGAGAATCATACTTTTTCTTTTCTCTCTCTCTCTTTTTTTTTTTTTTTTTTTTGAGGGGGAACTCATCTTTTGCTTTATTGAATGCCCGTATGGGATCACGGGAATATTACAGTTTTCATCTTTCATATAACCAGCTGATAAACAAAGCTTTGATCTGCATACCCTGCATTATCATGATAGGGTAAGACAAGAAATATATAGGCATATGATGAAAGAATATACTTCCATAACTGGAAACAAAACAAAAAACTTCAATCTCAGCCAATGGATACTTGTTCAGATTTTTGTGAAATGTAATATTCTATTGAGTTGCATGAGTTTACCAGTCTTGGAGAGTTGAGAAGTATAGAGTTCAATTTTACAGAAATTAAATACTTTCAGGGGGTGGGGAGGGAGGGAATGTTAAATTTTGTCCTAGAAGGACCCATAGGAAGAGTGTATGTCCATCTGGTGTGGAGAAATTTACACGTGTGACTCCGTTACCATGTAATGGAAGTTATATTTGTAAATCTCTGAACACCTGCAAGGGATGAGCGTACCTAAAATGTGTAAAGTTAAAAGCATGAAATGACCATATTATTTTTTGGTGACAGGTCTGGTGATGGCCACGGGCTTTATACCATGAAACTCCTGGTATGCAAATGGCCCACAAGAAATGATTTTTCTTTCTAAGATTTCTATAAATGGTACCATTATTATTTGTTAAATCTATGTAAATTCATATTTGTATTCTTGAAATTCTAGTTTTAGCCCTTTAAAAAAAGTTGTATATTGTCTCAAATTGAAAATGAGATAAGATGTATTTTTCCTGTTAGGTTTTATACCGCACTCTTGATGTTTGCCCATTTTTAAGTTAAATATAGTTGTATGGAAAAGTACATTTTATTAAATTTTGCATTAAAAAGTTAAATGTTTATGGTATACCAACAATGTCTAATTTGGTCAAATACAGTTCTCTTCCAAAACCAAAGCTTAAGGGGTTTTTTGCATATTTAGTAAAACTTCAAGTGCTGGCAGCTGTAACTATTTTCACATATACCTGCTTACCAGTTTGGGGGACAATTTGGCAATTTTGTGGTTACAAAATTACGGTTCTCTTAAGTGCCAGTGTTTAAAAAAAAAGCATTCTTGTAATTTTACACGCTTTTGTGATGGAGTATTGTTTTGTTATACAATTTTGACTTTCAGATTCTTATTTCAATTTGCATTTATGTATAACTTCAGGAGAAATATTGAACATCTGAAATCCTGGATACTAATAAACTAATAATTGCAGAGGTTTTAAATACTTAGTTAAATGGCTCACTTAATACCCTAAGGATTTGGGGTTTTTTTGTGTGTTGGTGTTCTCAGATATGTACATCCCTGCTTTCTGTTTCAAGCAGAAGAATGATGCTGTTTGCGAGGTCACGATACGGAAAACTTAGGACAGACTTTCTCTTCTTAAACTGGATATTACACATTCAAATGCTCGTAACTGATGACAAATAAATTTTCTGTGCTGAAGGGTTTTTTTGTTTCCCCAGGTCATCAGAGGAAAGTAGACACATTTCTTGTTCTTGGAACAAACATACTAAATGAGATCCCTATAATCTTGTGCCTTTGTTCTCGGTGCTTGATGTTGACAGAAGTAACCTAGAGGATTCAGCTGAACTTAAAGATGAGTAGCAGGCGTTTACCCAGCAGCCAGGCATGGCCTTTGCCTTGTGTTTGGGGTTAGCACACTGATAAGAACCAGCATGTCAAGGCTGAAGAGGGTAGGTAATATAATAATTACAAATTCTAGAGCCCCCTGTCTCATGCTGCAGAGGCTGATGCTGGATGGGAGGTGTACCAAAGCTTCCAGAGCTCACCAGAGTGACCATGGTTTTCTCTGGAGCACTTGGTATGTACCTGTAATTCAGCTGAGCTGGGACATGTGTGTTGGACTGACACCTTTGCTTGTGTCTTCTAGAAAACTTAAAACATAATGAAACTGCTCTTTCTGAAGAGGAATACCATGGGTAGATAATTTCTCCTTTTAAAGTCAGTGCTTCTCAGGGTTGTTGCTGGAAAGGACCTCCCTGTTCATAGCTGTGGAGCACTGCAAGCTCCAGCAGTTCAATAATACTCTTGGTCAAAACTCTCATTCCCAAACAGATAGGTCAGATTTGACCATTCCAAGATTACTTGATCTGAGGTCAATTACTGATGACACTTTAGCTTTAATATGTCCCCCTATAAACTTTAAAAGTGAGTGCTTTTTGGGGAATAACGAGCAGTGAAACTGCATCCACTTAGGCAGTGGTTCCCTACAATTGGACAGCACTGGCACCACTGTCAAAACAGTGAGAAAGCATTTCCTAGGGCTTTAACCTTCACATAAATGCTTGATGTAGAGGGGAAAAAAGGCTTTTCCTGTTCTAAACAACAACAAAAATGTATTGGTCTGGCAAGAACTTGAACATTAGTAAGTGGTAGTAGTGGTAGTAATGATACCTTGAATGCCAAATGGAGCCAAACTGATTTGATGGTTGTTATCTCAAGTTGGTCCTGAATGGAGATACAGTTGCAGGCACCTGCTTTCTGGATACGATCGGTAAGGTTACACTGGTTTTACTAAATGCACAAGCAGCGTTCGTCCCCTCTGCCAAGCCTTCAGTGATCACACCAGTTCTAGCAAAAAGTTGAACTTGCTTAAAAATTTCTGTCCAGGCAGATGGGCTCCTGGAAACCTGAACTAACGGGTATGAAGTGCCTGATTTCTGTGGCTTAATTAGGGTGCTGCTGCCACTGCCAACACCAAGTCTCTTTACAGCTGCTTTTATCAGTGTAACCAGCCCATCATGAAGGAGAAAAGGCTGAGTAATAGGTGGGTTTAGGCTTGCAAGAAAGTGGGGAGTTGGATTTGAGTGACTCCTTCAGCAGAGGAGCCAGGCAGATAGCAGCCACAGCATTAGGTTCTCTAGGTGGGTGACAAGCCAAGCTTGGAAAAAAACTCTCCTAATTCTTGCTAGCCTAAGGGTTAAACCTGCTAGTTAGAATAAACATTCCCATTCTGCCTTCCCAGCTATGTCTGACAGGAGATTAAAGGAATAAAGGCAATGTGCTGTGTTGGGTTATAATGTGTTATTCAATACAGAGTCTGTAACAGAGACATGGCAAATACAAAGATAGTATTTACTACAAGAGATGATTAATTTTCACCATTTCCAGGCTGTGCCATTAGCAGCTGACCAGCTACAGGCTTTTAGGACTCAAATGTACCAATCCTATCACTAATAACACTAAAATGCCAAATATTGTCAAAAAACATTATTCCATCATACCCTTTAGCTTACAGGTCGTACTTGACTACATATCACATCTTTTGGGGGCTGCTTTAGAAGAAAATAACAGTGTGTTCCTTTAGCAGGCAGCAGTAGACATTATTTTAGCACCTGAAATACATTAAGGGATGCAGTGCCTAAATGTGGGTGTGTGTCAATAAGCTGCTCCCCACACTTTGCTTCTGGATTGCATCTGCATCTGAAAACCCCTTTGAGATGTAGTCTAGAATAGATGCACTTTAAATTAACACCAGCCTTTATTCCAAAGTAATGTACTTGTAGACAAGCTGTCAGACTTTCTTCCACTATCTGAATAAGAAAAAACAGAGAAAGTAAATCTCAGAGAGTTTTTTATCATTTTGCTGTCTTGTATTTTTGTTTTGTATATGTCGTGCCCGGGCTTTTCTTTTGACAGTATTTCGAGCTGAAAAACAAAGATGGATTTTTTCCCCAATGAATTTATTATGAAGAATGAAGGTCAGATTGCTCCTACTGCTGCCTTGTGCTGCTGAAAAATACAGCGTGGCTTCTGCTTCCAGAGCACCTAATTTTGAAATCCATCTTGCTGAAGCAATTGCTATTAGAGGTGACCCACAAGAGAGAAGAGCCTTCCCTTTTGCCACTTTATGACAGAATAAAAGACTTCAGCGATAAATTAGCTTAGTCTACCTGTTTGCCACATCAGAAACTCAAGCCTTCCCTGCAGCAGGAGTGCTCAAGATCAAGCAAAGCAGCAAGACGGCACAGCAACACAGAGCAAGGACAGGCAAATGGTGGGTGGTTTAGCTACACCTTTTAAAATCTTGCTTCTATTGTTAAAAAGTGTCTCACTTAAATGATGGTCGTTTGGTTCATCCATGTGCTTCCAGCAACCTTTCACCTATTAAGGAAGCAAAAGCTGAATTCAAATAATTCTGACCTCCGAAAAGTTCCCTGGTAAAAACAGGAAAGACCAAGTAATACAGCTTGAATGCCTGGAAAGGCCCCATCTCCCTGCACATCTTACAGCAGCAAGAGGTCACCATTTAAATGCTTTTTGCAAGACTCCATTGAAAAAATTAGGCTTATGGAGGGGAAACCAAGGGCATGTGCTGCCTTGTTCGTCGAGTACATTTGTTACCAAGAATAAAAACATCCTCCCAGCCCAGGGAGAAAATGCCTGTCCTCTAAACTAGCACCAGCGAGCAGCACTACAGATGATGCAGGCTTGCAGTAGTGCAGGGGCACGGATGGCAGCTGGAGGGGGGGTTGCCCAGCTGCGAGTAGAGATAACAGGCACCAGCCCTCCCAAGACTCAGCTATGCAGTTAAAAGTGAAATTACAGTGCTCTTTAAAAAAACTCAATTTGTGTGGCGGTATTTCCTAGAAGAGAACTTTCATGCGCTGGTAAATGATTGAATAACAGTGACTCATGTTTTATTATCAAACTTGACTGCAGCGGCGCTTACGCTCTCTCTGGTTTTGTTGACACACGTTTCTACTGACGCCTGCGAGTAAGGAAGGTGCTGTGAACTAGCACTGTAGTGTAAAACTGATACTGGAAAATGCAGGACTGATCATAGCCTGAGCCCCTTGGCACAAGGAGCAGCTTTAATGGCAAGTTTTGGCGACAGGAGGATTTGGGTTTCCTATACCAGCCACTGATGGCAAAGTGCAGGTGGGTTTGTGCTCAGGGTGGGGGCTGAGGGACACGGCACCTGCATGGGTGTCAGGGCATTTTGCAGGACTAACCCCTTGGATCCTTCCTGGGACTGATGGCTGGTCTGAGGGTTACACTCCGGAATGTGTAACTGTCTCCCAGTAGGACTCTGCCAGAAAACCCACCCATGGCAAGGACCCCTCCTTGCACCAGCCAGGCAGCAACTGACTGAGAGTCCTTCCAACACTGGAAGTCCTTCAAGGTGGAAGAAGGAAATGATTTATTTTTGGGGAGCATTTGTACCAGATGTTCAATGACAGCAACACTATCTCTAGCACGTCATGCTCTGCTTCCGTGCAGGAGTACCCAGGCCCTGTCTGCTGGGGGTCACCTGGTGGTGACCCTGCCCCTTGTTCCTGCTCCACCTGACATCCACCACTGCCAGCCCTGCTCCAGGAGGAAGCCCCACCAGCTGCTGGGGGCTGGATCTGAGTTCTCCAGGTAGTTCAGAAGATTGTCTTGCTGCTTGATTACCCACAGGCAATCTATGCCATTTCTGTGGTGCCAGGAGGCTCAGGGATACCCTAATACTAGGAGCAGCACCTGCTTTCCACACACCCACAACACAGAGAGGGAGATGATAATGTTGGTGCATGGGGTGCAGCATTCTCAGAATGTGCAAGTGCCTGGGATGGATGTCCCTGGTGTGTTGGCCTCAACACTCATCTTTGAGTCTCCTGTTCCTACTGATGTGGGTTTTTCTTTCCATCTGAATCATTCAATACGACTTTGGAGCACAATGGAGCTGTGATTTTTTTTGAAGCTGCCAGCCTGCAGGAAACAGAAGGTCTCTGAATAAAAGGGAGGCTCTTATTACAACTTTCAGAGAAGTAAAACGACAATGAATGAAATGGAGGATTAATCATGCGTAGCACTGAAATATAAACAAGGAGACTACACATCCCAGAGCACTGCTCCAAGCAGTGGCTTGTGCCCACAGTGTGCTGAAATCTCACAGCACCAAGACCACCTGGGATTTAATGAAAAAGGGCAAAAGGCAGCGGAGGCTCCACAGGTGGTTTTTCAAACCTAAACTTGCAAGCTGGGAATTTTACATCGACTTTTCTCTGTTCAGCACTCTCAAAAGTTGAGTTCACGTTGATATCCCCTGTGCTTAATCACTGGTCTGTGACCTTTGCAGAGGAAACTCCCTATTTTCGCATTTTTCTGCATTACTTTTAAAACTTTTAAAATGTTTAAAAATAAAAGTTCAGGACAACTCCTTTATCCCACAGAAGCCTCTTAAAAATGCTTCAGAGAGAACCTACTATGCTGCACGGTGTGTAGCTTTGCTCCTAGAACAGGTTGTGGTCATTAGGCTTGCTCCCTTTTCCACTCACTTTTGAGTTGGTACCCAAACACAAAAATATTACTAATCATGTTCCTTATTTATTATTTTTAATCAGAGATTCACTTATATTTGATTTTAAGCTGTAGATTTTGAGCATTCACACCAGTCTCTGCAAGGGTGTTGAGCACCTCAAGTTAATTGGTAATAAATTGACCTTGGGAGGTTGTTTGTGTGAAGCAGATGAGATGCATACAGTTTTGTGAAGGACTTAAGCAAGATGTAGGAAAGAAATGTGAAAACAGGGATGCCTAACACAATTCAAATAGCCTGAAGTGTCTGTAATAAATGGCTGATTTGCGTATCTGAATAGCTGCATCTGTCAGGTAAGCTGATTTTTCTGGCCTTCGCATGATGTATTTAATGTGCGTGTTGAAGCAAAGTGGAGAATATAATTGTTAAACTGATAGGGAAGCTGCTTCTGATCCTTATTAAAAAACTCAAAGAAAGCTCTAAACTGTTCTTTTTTACAGTTCTCTTTAGAAAAGATATATGAAAAAGTTAGTGAAAATGTATTTGAGCCACGTGCAATAATAAAATGGAAGTGACCCAAGTCTGAAAGTACCTCTAAGTGAATATAAAAAGCCAGAGGATGTGATATAATTAAGCTAAGAACTAAACCCAACCAATGTGTATTAACACAAGATTGGAGGATTATGTGAATACGAGTCTAGGTGACCACAGTGGCGATGTTGCTTAACTAATCCCTGCTGTAACCCTGCTACCCAGCCTTGGCAGGCAGCAGCCAGGCAGGAGCACTGCCATCTCCCTGCTCACCTGGGGGCTTTGCAGCTTGCTCGGAGGGATTTGTTTCACTTTCTCTTTCTGCTGTGCAGGGCTGTGCTGGATGGGTTGCAACATCCTCTGTCAATTATTTACTCCGTTCGCATGGAAATCATAACAACATATATATTCTTTTCAATAATAGAATTATTTTTTAATACTACCTCTAAAGCCATGCTGGTGCTGCATTAAGCTAGTCAGTGATACCCTTTTAAATGCCCTTTATAAATACTTTTTAGGAGGGGAATTGCCTTAACCTTTCAGGTGCAACTTCCCTGTTTACACACAGCAAAGGTGCTGCCATGCTGAGCCTGCCTGCCAGGTCCATCCTGGCCAGGAGGAGAAAGGTGACCCCTGCAGGTCCCACCACTCTGATCCCCCAGCACTTGCAGCCTCCAGGTGACTCATCTCCAGAAGTCTGATTTGCCAGTGGTTCCCTGATGAGGAAGAGAAGGTGGGGAAGAGCTGCCTGGGGTCTCTGGTCATGGTATGAGTGCTTCCCAGGCAGATCCTTCATTGCTTACCTTTGATTTTATTTACTTTAGGGTAATTAATAATAGATACCTCCTGAGCAACCCAAATTTGTACAGTCCTTGGAGATCCAGATGTCAAATTCTATGAAGAGGCTGTTTTTAATCCTTTTCACTACAGCAGAAGTTGGAGGATCTTGAGTCAGGACGGGGGTTTGTCACTGTGCCGTGCTGGGTCCCCTCTCTGGTCACGTGGCAGTGGCATCCCGTAAGCTGGTGAGAGTGTTCTGTCCCAGCATTTTCCCATGAGGATGTCCACACTGACAGCCTTGGGGATCATGAAATCTGTGTGGCATTGGCTGACTGAGCCACATGCTGCCAACACAGCCAATGGCCAGAATGGTTAAAAGGATGGTTTTCCAAAAAGCTGCAGTTCCTCAGGCAGTGAAATACTCAGGTTGACTGAATAGTTCAACCCTGTAAAAAACCCTCTGCTCCTTCAAGAAGGCTTACAAAATACACAGATGGTTTTCATCACATGCCAGTGAGTTGCTGTGATGGAGGGAGGAGCTGTGATGGCGATGGAGTCGACTCTGCACTGGTCTGGCCTCACCTTGAATATTGTGTGCAGCACTGGAACAGGTTCCCCAGGGAAGTGGTCACAGCACCAAGCCTGACAGAGTTCAAGAAGCATTTGGACAATACTTTCAGGCACATGGGGTGAATCTTGGGGATTGTCCTATTCTGGGCCAGGGGTTAGACTAGATGATCATTGTGGGTCTCTTCCAGCTCAGCATACTCTGTGATTCTGTGATTTGAAGCAGGTACTCTTAGACCAGGAGCTGCAAAATGTAACCTACACCAGCAGCACTGCTGGAGCGGGGTCAGAGTGGAGCATAAGTAAGACTGTGTTTTCATATTTTGTTGTTGTAACTGAGCTGCCAGATTTAATGTATTCCATTTCCAGGGGCTGATGGAAAATGCAGGCATGTTTGTGGTGCTGGATGCTCAGGGAATTGCAAAGAGATGATGGTACAAGATGACCTGGCCCCTGGACTTTCCCCCACTCCATCCCTCCCAGCCCAACAGCTCCATCACCCACATGGCCCCATCGTCCCCTTATTCCCATGAATGGCAGGGGTGTGGAGTGAGGCTCTTAACATCCAAGGGGCTCCCCTTGGAAAGCCAGGAGGCACCACCTGCCCACCTGCTGCTCACCCTGGTATTAAGATTTCATGGCATACTTGTCACATTTCGCTGCTGGGAAATGCTGCTGGGACCATGGTTTTGGACCTCCCAGACAGACATCCCATTGCTCTTACACGCAGTTTCCCTGAGGCCTCTTGAATTCAGGAGAGTCAGAAGATGTTAAATGAGCTCTGAATATGAACTGAAATACTTATCTAAAATCATAGAATCACTTAAGTTGGAAAAGACCCTCAAGACCATTGAGTCCAACTGTTAAACCAGACTGCCAAATCCACCGTTAAACCATGTCCCCAAGTGCCACATCACACATCTTTTAAATACTTCCAAGGTTGACAACTCCACCACTTCCCTGGGAAGCCTGTTCCAATGCTTGATAAAATGCTAATAAAAGAAAGTATGCTGGAATTTTTTTCCCTTTTCTGTCCTAAGTTTCTAGGTTCAGCTTCTGCTACCAGAACCTTGATGCATCTTCATGATGAGAACATTCCCAAAGTTTATAGAGCTTTGCTTGCTTTTGGACTTGGTCATGACTCCTCCAGCAAGTCCCCTGGGAATTTTATATAATTGCCATTATACAATAGATTGGGGAAAAAAAAAAAAGATGATATATTGTTATAAAGTCTGAGGGCGTGTCCCTCCCGGGGTCCTCACAGGATTTGATCTCTCTGCCTCTTCTGGACACAAGACACCTGGTAGGGAGCCTTAAATCTCAACCCTCCAAATTATGGGGAATTTCTAAAAGGGAAGGTGTGTGCTCAGTGTATCACCCAGCCAGGGCGAGGAGAAGCACAGGGAGAGGGGTGCAGGGCACTGCCCCCAGTCCCAGACCCCTGTGCCTCTCTCCTCCTGTGTCCCCTGGGATGCCGCGAATAGTAAGAGCTGCACGAGGTGGTGACAAGTCCCTGGCATTCCGGGGGTTTGATCTGAGGAACTCACCAGTGAGACAGGAAATGTCAAGATTACATCACATGCATAATTTTTTTAAAGCCCTGAAAAAGAGCTTGTTAAAGTCCCTGTCTCTGCAGTGTGATCCCAACTCCTTTCGGTTTTGCTTTGCATTTTCATTTTACAGGAACAGGCATGCACATCCTCCCCCCAGACATCACTTTGCTTTTCCTTCCCTTTGATTTACAGTGCTTTTGTTCGCCATGGCCTTGCTGCTCACTGGGGCTGGGGGAGCAAGGGCTTGCTTTGCTGGCCCCCCAAAGGGAAGATGTGTTGGATGCCCATTGGGTCACATGGAGCAGCCCATTGCTCCAGCACCCAGAGCCCCCAGCCAAGCACAGGCCTGAGGCCCGGGGGGGATGCTGACTGCAGCACAGCTTATCTGCACTGGGAAAGAATGGAGAGGACATGGGAGTGGAGCTGCCAGCCCTTCCCCATGTGTTTGCTCATGTTCTGGGTGGGCACCCTGGGCAGCCCAACAGAGCTGCAGGGAGGGACCAAACTTTATAAAGCAAAACTGCACCTCGTTATTCCATTGATTTTGCAAAACTATTAAGGAGAATCCAGCAGAGTATATGACCCACACATGTTTAATTTCTTTTACCATTTCTGTTATGATATATGCTGGATGTGTTTTTATTAAATGAAGATTTATTGGAACCTGGAATTTTATGGCTTTAAGGTTCAATTGAGTCCAGATTGTGAGTTCCTCCTTTTGGAAGAGGAGGAGAAGGTTTCAAAGAGCCCATCCGCCTGTGGCACTCATTGAAACGCTAGGCCAAGGATGACACCTTTGCCCTTAAATTCTACTATAATGTCAAAGCAAAAATTTGCCATCAAATATTATGTCTTCCATATGTGATGCTGTAGATACAGATCACGGCAATCATGTTGGGCTTCTTTCTTTTCAGTTGTTATCTGTGCCATAAGAAAGTCAGGACTTGGTGTAGGATCCAAGGAGGAGTAGCAAGACAGCACAAACCAAACCATGTATAACTAATGACAATGTGCATTCGCTTTAAAATGTGCACTTGCGCTCTTGATTTTTCATGTCCAGGCACACCAATGCCTTTGCTGCCTGCAATGCTGAGGACAGCAGCATATTTTTAAAACACACTTAGAGCAACTATTAAACACATTCCATGTACTTATATAACATTAAGCACAAACAAACAAAAGTATTTTCCTGGATGCTAAACATAGCTCAGTAAAGAATAACATGAGTTCAGAAGAAAACTCAGACTCCAGTTTTATACCAGATCAAACCTGACATTTGCTCTGGGATCTGTCCAGGAAGGTGGTAGATGCCCCATTCCCAGAGACATTCAAGGCTATGTTGAAAAGGGCTGTGAGCAACCTGATCCAGTGGAAGATGTCCCTGCTCATTGCCAGGGGTTTGGACTAGGCAGCTTTTAGAGGTCCTTTCTAACCCAAACTATTCTGTGATTCTAGGAAGTAACTCTGTTGCCTTCCGCAAAATTCCTTTGCCTTTGTGCCCGCCAGGTATGAGTAGGGCTGGGGTTCCTTGTGCTGTGGGGTTGGAGTAAGAGAGGCTCTTATGGCTGCCTGCTCAGGGGCCTGCAGGAGCTGAAGTGTTCATCATGCACGAGCAACATGGTAAGAAAATAAGGAAATGCTGTATTTCTGCTTTGCTGCCAGTGCCAAACAGCCTCAAGTGCTCTGGTAGGAAATGAACAGCATCCAAGGAAGCAGAGCCTGAGTCCAGCTCTCTAGTTACCACAACATAAGTAAACAAACAAGTTTATCACAAGTAATGAGGGCATTGTGCCAGCTTCAGTTAAAATAATGAAATTAAAAAAAATCAAACCCGAAGCAACAAATCATTACAGCATGAGGAAAGTCCTGAATGAAATTGATTGTTCATGCCAACACCAGAAATATATCTTGTCATATACTCAGGCCTCCACATCTGTTTCAGCACGAGCAGATTCTTTATAAACAGCCTCTTTAATTTTATCTAACAGCCTGTCTGCAGACACACAGTCCAAAAATACATCTCCTTTTCCTCCTCACACTATCCTGAGCTTGGCAGGGCACCAAACATGAGGTTCAGCTCCTAGTTCAAAAAAGCCCTTCTTTAAGCATTGACTGAACTTGATTTAAAAGAAACTCTGTCCAGCTTCCTCCGGGCAGCCCTAATGGGATGCAGAGCTCTGCACTTCTTGGGTGCTCTTCCAGACCTGCTCTGAGTCAGGCACTAAGATTTTTTTATGGTGAAACAAAATTACTTTGCAATGAAGTTGGGGAACAGGCTGGTGTTCCCCAGAGTGTCTCCCCCAAAATGATACAGAGCTTCTCTTTCAGCTATGTCACCCTCTGCAAATGAGAGTGAGCAGGCAGCACAAGGCAAGCAGAAGCCACAGCATGGGATGTCATGGTGCCACTGGTACCCTGAGGGATGCTCCAATGCCACTGGTACCCAGATCCCCACTCCTGCTGGCCCTGCCTTCCCCAGGGGAAGATCAGAAAAGCATCAAAACCCCTAAAATATCTTCCTACACCCAAATTCCCCTGAGGGGGAAGATGCGTCCATCATGTCCCCAGTGTGGCACCACATTGCCTAGGGTTTGTAGGTGCTCCTGAAGGAAAGACTGGGTAGTAGTGCCATTCACTGACATGGAAGGGGTCATGACGCTTGTTCTGAGGGGTCATGAGGCTTGTTCCCAGAGGTTATCCCTGACAGCAGTGGCAGGACAACAATTTTTGCACCACCTGACACTTATGTTCCCAAGCACAACACTGATTTTCTGGCTGCTGATTGCCTGGGAAAGCTGGAAGGGACATGGGCTGCCTTTTAATCCAGGACAAGAGTGGTTGATGTCACCTTAGAAGATAGAAAACCTCCCTGCTGTGAGGGCTGCACCAAATTAATTACAGGCCCAAATTTCATAAGAAATTAGTGCAAGAAACACTGCAGAACATCACATTCACCACAACAAGGATTTAGTGCTCATTAGCTGGGTAGTTGAAAATGTTTCATAATTATCCCATTTGACAAACCAAGGTGTGGATTTCAAGCCTTGAAGTTTGTGGTGATAAAGAAATTTTAATGGCCTGGCACGTGATGATGTCCAGGGGAAAAGGATGTTCAACAGTTTCTCCTTTGGTTCAGTTGTTTATTTAAATTACTTGGAAACAAAACCAGCAGCAAACACAACCACTGCTGTTGGAGGGTGCGATAAACAATAAGTAGATTTTATTTAGCATTACAGCAAAGGATTAAATGGAATAAAATAAAGGAGGGGGAAGTTTCTGGAGTGTTCAGCAAGGCATATCCCATTGCCAAGACATGGAGGAGGGTCAATGGAAATCATTCAGAGCCAATCCCATCACTTGGTTGTGCTGATAGAGGCAAATGAGCAGTGCAGGTGTCAATGAAAGGAAACCTCTGCTTTTGGCAAAGGATGCTGCAGGTCTATAGTGATGGAGGGACTCTTGGCTGGTCTGGGGGATGCTGGTGGCACCCTGGGGGGTTCCATCACCTCCTGGGAGGGATTTTCTGACTGGTCCTTGTGGTTGTGCCACGGAGGCTTGAGAGCCTCGTGCTGTTGAGCTGTCAGTCCCCACCAGCACTTGTCCTCCACAAAAGGGAGGAAACCACGATTTACTCTAGTGGGGGTTTGTGGTCACTCCAGTTAGGTACCAAATTCCACTTTACAAACAGCACCAGTTTCATCTGATGATACCTTACTGATGCCTTTCACCTGAATTTCAGCTGACTATTTAGGAGAAACAAATCAAAGACAGTTAATTGAATGGGAGAAGTGGGTTTAGCTGCCCAGCTGTGAGCTGCCGTATGCTGATCTTTCCTCTAATGTACTACAACAGGAATGTAATTCAGTTCTAATTTACTGAAAATCCTGCCCTTTTATAAATCACGTTTTGGAAGATATTTTATTTAAACAAGCATCTACTTATCAGTATCAGAGTGCTAGTAATACCTGTGCATGTTCTGCAGAATTTCCTATCATAACTACATTTCACATCTCCCTGGCACAGGTTCAGATAACCCCAGCTGAAGGGTACACGTAGATCTTCCTGGCATCCCTTTTATTAGCCAGTCCCACAACTGGTGGGTTCAAATGGAAAAGCCACTTCTGAGTTAGGAGACCCAGAGGGATATGGTGGGCAGAGGAACAGGATGTGGGCAAGCACAGGCACCTCCACTCAGGTGGTGGCTCTGCCATTTTTGGAGAGCTCCCAAAGCTGACTGGATGAGGCTTTGGAAAACCCCATACCTCTCCAAAGGCCTTTCAGCCTTGCTTATTCCATCTGGAGCTTGCAGGCAGTGACAGTCTGGTTCTGCACATTGTGTACAGAATGCCCCTCAAAATCCCCTTGGGCAGAGGACCCAGCTCACTTGGGCTTAGTTGATACTGCAGTAGGAAGAAGGGTAGGAAGGGGGCTTGAAAAGGTCACACTGAGACTGCAATTTCCAAACCAGTGTGAAAGAACTGAATGCCCTAATGCCCTCCAGCTTGAACACTTGGTCTTGGCTGTTAATGGAGTACCTTGTAAAATAGCATTTGCTTTTCCTATTCAAGGAGAATTAGAGGGAGGGACCGGTTAATACCCAGGAAAAAACTTTTTGTCTGTGGACACTGTTCTTCTTCACAGGTTGCTGGCAGAAAGTAATGGTTTGTGGATAACCTGAGTCAGTGTGGCTGCAACAGCAGCAAAGTGGAGGAGGGGAAACACAGCCTCACAGAAAACTTAGACAATAAACAGAGAAATAACAGGTCTGAGGCATCTATAGGTTTCCTGGATTAATCTCTCTCCTTTTCTAGCATTTTCCTGAGCACTATAGCACTATTCAAGCCACTATTACATGACGAAGTTTTTTGGCTTTTCTGCCTGCAAAAACAGTCATCACTTTCAAATTGAAGGCATAGCTGTCTTATCTGGTCTGGAGCCAGAGGGGCTGGAAGCAATAGAGGAAGTGTGAACTTTCTCCTTCATCTCAGAGAACATTAACTTCAAAGCCCAGCCATAAACTTTCAGATGTAATGACTATTTGTCCAAAAGAGAAACACATCAGCTTGATCAATGACTGAAAGGTATAAAACACAGAGGTTACATTTGCTAAACGCTTGGGAAAAATACATGCTTATAGCGGGGTGGATGGAGGCAGGGAGTTACTACTGAATTATTTGGGCAGGCAGGTCCAGGGGGCAGCATCAAGGTTGTGGGTGGTTGTAGGTCCAGCACTGAGTGGTTCCAGCCCCACAGGAGGCTGGGCTGCCATGTCAGAGCATGGTCCAGTGTGCCCTTGGATGCAGACCTTCATCACCAAGTGGGAACCTTGTGGCTGCCTTGGCAGTAACATTACTCTGACACTATTCCAAAAAACGGTGGGACAAAACATCTCTCCTTGCAGCTGCTCAGACAAAACATTCAGGACCACCAGCACTTTCTCTTGTGTCCTTGCTTCAGCTGCATGAACACTGATTGGAGCAAAAATCCACCATGGGTGCAGCTGCCTTGTAGCTTGAGCTACAGGGCACAGGGTCCAGGCAGTCCAGCAGTGCTAACACAGCTGGTAAGGCACACTCAGAGAATTCAGACATCTTTGGTAAGCTCTCTCACATCCTTTTATTTTCTCTTTTCTTCTTTTTCTTTCTCTTTTTTCTTTTTTTTTTTTAAACATGCTTTCCATTTTTCTGATGAAAATTCCACAGAAAAAGAGAGTAAGGTTGTATTTTTGTTTCCATGGCTTGTATATGAGGAATCTAGACGGAAGAGAATTATGTGACTTTTTCCCCCCAGGATAAGATTGCCCTTCCTGATAACATCCCTTTTTCCCTCAGTCATTAGGGCTTGCAGGAGAAACCCAGACCCAATCGTGTCCCTGAGTGGTGGGTGCACAGTCTTTGTGCACAGCACACAGTGCTCAGGATGGGCACGTTGTAGGATTAATCAACTATTTGGTGAAAGTGTTTTCAAAAGAAGTAATTGGGACAATTCGCTGCTAGGCACTGGCTTCTGCTTGCTAGGGCTCCAGAGCTTGGGAATGCAGTCCAGACCTATGTGATTCCTGTCTGAGGATGGAGCGAAGAAAGCGCCAGAGTAAGAAGAGAGATTTTGAAAGGTTCGTAACATCTTCTGCCAACATCTTTTTTGAATCAGCCTTGTGTGAACAAGGGAGAGCCTGGAAGAGCCGTGTCATCCTTGAAGGACAGCTGGGCTTGCTGGGAGGCTGCTCCATTTGGGATGGAACACAAAGGATTGTTGCCACTGCTGGGAGAAAAGAGATGTTGGTGGGTTTGCTGGCTGCTCCATAGGCTTTGTTAGCACCTTGCTTTCCAACCATGTTGTGCTTGTCTGTCCACTAAATCCTCTGCAAGGTGTCAAAATGCATTTATAGGGAACCAAAGAGCTAACATGAGCCCTTCTTGCTTAAGTTCCCAAATCCCTGTGGGAGCCAAGGGGGTGCACCCAGGTTCTTTGCCACACAGATGGTGTTGGGAGGAGATGGTGGCTCAGCTGTTGAAATGCCTACCTGCCCCTAAATGTGCTCTGGTCTCCAGGGGGTCCAAGTGGCCTTCTCTAGACTGTCCCCTCTCCCCCACTGCATTCCAAAACAAGCTCCTCCCAGCATCCTGGGGAACAAGTTTGGGGGGATGGTCATGAAGTTCTGGAGCTGGGGATGGCAGTGGGGACTGAGATGATATTCTGAAAATGTAAAGAATAACTTTGTGCTGAATCCATCTGGTCACCCTCCTCCTTGTGGCAGATCACCTTCTGCCCTGCCTTGGTTCCAGTGGGGGCTCCAGGAACAAGGACAGATAATAGCAGGTAGAGATGGGGCAAGAGGTGCAATAGGGGGGTAGTTATTTATTGTAAGGAGGAGGTGGCTTTACCCAGGTAAAAGCAGTGCAGTAGCAGCAGGTCTCCCAATCAGATGATTTCCAAGTGTGGAGCAGTGGTCAGCTTTTCTTGGAACACTGCTGCTTGAGGGAGACAGCTGGATGCTGGACTCCTTATCCCCTGTAAAGTCATACCTGTGCTTTGTAGGTGTGTTTCACTGCATTTCAGCCTGGTCTTTGCAAAGGGATCCACTATAGCAATCTCTTTTTGGTGCCCGGAGTCCCATATTCCACCTCCACTGGATCATGTCCTGGGCTTCAAAGCACACAGGGAGCAGTGACCCATTTTATTACATGGTCATAAAGCAATGGCCTTTCTCTGTTCCTGTATAGATAATAAATAGTAATTATATTTGTACATGGAGGCCTGCCAGAGGCCTTGAGTGTGAAACTTGAAATTTACTCTGAAAAAAGGAAGAAGAAAACAAGAATCCTGACAGCTTTTTACCTGGCTACGCAGCTGTGTTGAAAGAGATGCCCTGTGCATCAAAGGGAACCTGCTCCTGTTCTCCCCAGGTGCTTCGATGCTTCGCCTATTAGAGCAGATATTAGTTATCAGGCAGCAGTGCTATGAACAGCACAAACGTGCACCTTGCTCTTCAGAGGCCAGGAAAGCCAAAAGGATGCCAGATTAGATTTAGAAAAGCACATATGGATGTGTTGCCTTCTTCAGCCTTCCTCCGTTGCTCTGGAGGAAGACAGAAAGGACGGCTGTGTACAATCACAGATGTAGAAGCATAATTGCAATTGCTGTCTGAGAGCTGCTTAGTGCTTCTGTTAATCCTGGAGACCTGCAGTGAGTCGCTACAGCATGAAGGGAGAGTATCTGGGGGCAGGGGATACAGCATAGAAACAATACTGCAGAAGGATTGAAAAAAACCTGCCTCTAAACTTGCAGTGTTTGCATTTCACTGAGGGAAAAGATGCTCTGAGGCACAAGCACAAGTTCAAGGCTGAAGCCCAGATTTCCTGTTCTGGGATTTCAGGTGTTTGCCAAGTGTCTCTGATGCAAAGTCCTATGCCATGACTTCCCCTAAAGGCTGAGATGCCACCTCAGCTTGGCACTCAGCCTAGTCAGTGGCCAGAACTACAGCACCAGTCCACTGACAGCAAATCCCACCAGTTCACTTCATGTGTTCAAAGGGATATTTAGCTTCTGGGGAGGTAATGGGAAGGTGACAGCAGTGAAGTTTCATTTCAGTGTTGAGATCAACTATGTTTCAGAAAAACCTCCCTCTAAACCCCATACACTGTGTAACAGATGGCACATCTGTTTCTGCTTCCAGTAGGATCTCACTAATCACTTTTTAAGAATTTAGCATCCAGGGTTAATCAACATGAGCTGAATTACAGTAAAGGTTCCGACAGCAATGGAAAAATCCTGTGCAACTTCCTTTCCTCAAGTTATCCTCTTGGATAGTGAGGTTTATCCTCTGCCTGAATTCTGCCCAAAGCCTCATGATCATTGAAAAGTGAGGGCCTTTCTCCAAAGAGCTTCTGCCTCTCCAGGCCTTTGTCTAGTTGACAAGGGAGATCTGACAATAGCTGATTTTCTGTTTGGTAGTCAAACTAAAAAAGCATGAAAGCCTCACGGGAATGGAAGGGCAGATTCCCAAGGAGACCTTGTCCTCAGTCTATGAAGAGTATCTGTCATCCACTATAACCTACTGCCTACAACATGGCTCAGAGCACACAGGATGCAAGTTTAAACCTTCTGTTTCTCCTACAGAAAAATATTTTAAAAAAGGTTTCCAAGAAGCAGTATCCCACCCAGTGTGCCAGGCAGCACCTGAGGCATGTTGAGAGAGAGGACAGCAAGGCAGGAGGACACTGGCTCCTGGTCATGCCTATGCTGCTCAATACAAGCAGGCCAGGGCAGAGTGGCACCGCTGGGCTCACAGACACCATACCTAGAGCTTGCTTCCTGAGGAGAAAATTTGTTTTGGAAATAGCTATTTGGAGTGATCCAAACCAGAGCTCAGAGTTAGCAGAGAGCCCAGTGTAAAACAAGCATAGGTCCAGGGTTGGAGTCCATCTTTTCTTTGCTGGTTATGTGGATATGCCTGGCAGATATGCCTACAATGTCAGAAACAACTCCACAGCTGATCCTCATCCTTGCTTGTCCCCATCCTTGATCATTCCCATTGTGTCAGTTAACACATACCTGTGTTGTCCTCTGGATGTGACCAGTAGCTCCCTCCGGCCACCAAGCAGCACTGCTCTGGGCATAGCTACTCCTGGGACAACTTTCAAGAGTGACATGGACAAGTTCTGTCTCCCTTCTCTCATGATGCTCCTCTAGTATGGTCCCACCACCCTTCCCATTCTCCATCTCTCTTAAATGCTGGCATGCCTCAGTCCAGGGCATGTGACACACCATATGGAATCCAAACACTGATGAGCTATAGCATTGCCTTCATTATCCTGGGCATTTTATGCTGGGACAAAAAGCCACCATACCTACAAAATACTAGTTTTCTCTTAGTCCATAGGCACAACACACAGGGCCAAGCTAAGCTGGAGTCAAGCGTCACGCTATGCAGTCAAGGCCAATCTACTCCATGTTGGCCAGCCCAGAGCAGCCAGCACTACTCTGACACAACCACTTTCATCCACTACCTCCCAGATGCCAGGCCAGCTCTCTGGGGCAGGCAGTTTAGCCCTGCAGATATTCCTGCTCTATCTGGTCCAATAAACAGTGTAAATAATTTAGATACCATTATACCCCAAGCAGGAGGATGAGGAGAGCCCTTCTGCAGGCTGTCCCACAGCCTGTGGTTTGACCACAGCCTGAAGATGTAGCATTTCAGGTAAATCCTCACTCCAGCTGAGGCTTCCTTCTGATGTTAGTTTCAAAAAAAGTAGGGAAAAAAAGAAAACAAAAAGAAAAAAAAGAAGACATGCCATTTTGATGTTTCTAATTTTCTGGGCTAATTCTCATTAATAGATTGTACACTAATTGGCAGATAGCTTTGCTCAAACAGAAATTGTGCTTTTCAGTTAATAAACTGTTCTTCAGAGATCATTGGCTCTACTTGTTTCTCCTTCCCACTGCCACAGGAGTGTGTACGATCTTCTCTGCTCTGGCTCTAAAGTAGCCACCAGCTGGTCTTACCCTCTGGCTGCTCTTCCACTTGGAAACACCAAGGATCATCAGCAATCTTCAGCAGCAGCTGTGGCAGCTTCTTCCTTAGCCACACCTCTCCCACTGCCATCAGAAGATTTTGTTATTTAATTTCCATATCAAGGATTTTTAGCTATTGTCATTGGTGTTTCTATGTCCTTGCTTTCAGGCCACAAACCTTTATGATCCCATCATGTTATGCCATCTATTGTCTTGTATTTTAAACACTTTCCTAGAAACAAATACAAACACATCAATGCTGATGCCTGTTACCAGGACATGGCAATGGGTCTCCATGGGTGGCTTAGCTGAGAATGGCCTCAAGTCACAGAATCATAGAACGGCTTGAGTTGGAAGGGATCTTAAAGAACATCTAGTTTCAACCCTCCATCATCGGCATGGATCCACCCACTAGACCAGGCTACTCAGAGACCTGGGATGTCCTCTGAGAACAAACTACTGGGCCCTGATTTTTTGCCATCTCCACCACCATACACACCAGCATCAGTCACCAGGGTCCCCCAAAGCCCACAAGAGCCTTGGCACTTGTAGGCTGAGCACAGCCAGTGTGGGTGACAGCCACATGTTTGTAGGTGCTTCTTTTAAAGCCGATTTACTTCAGCAGGACTTTTACAGTGCACAGCTGGCAGTGCAGGCCAGCAGACGTGGCAGTCTCCAGGCTCTGGTTAGAGATGGCCAAAAAGACTCTGGAGCTGGCGAGGGACTCCTGGAACCCTTTGGGGACCACCTGGGTCAACCTGCATTGGCTGACCCACTTGAGCAGAGGACTTGGCCTAGGCAATCTCCAGAGGTGCCTTCCAACATTAACCATTCAGTGACATTTGTGTAAACCTCTGACACAAAGCACAGTTATTTTCAAGTATGCCATCAGTTCTCAACTCAGTACAGGAAATGTGTCTTTCAAGGCCAATAGCACATTGAACCTTTACCAGACTGTGAAGCCAGAGATTCAGTAGAGCTGTAACAATTTAACAAACCAGGGAAGTACAAAACGTGCCAGGCAAGTCAGATGTTTCTATGCGACAACCATATGATCTAAAGTTTCTCAAACAAAACCATTTGCTGTCAGGACACAGTGGAGCCAAGTCAGTGTGATTCAAGTTTTCAGAGTCAATTTTGTAAAATGTCAGAAGGAGTTACTTAGTGCCACCCAGTGTTGGCATGAAGAAAAAGGAAGGTTAAATATGGTTACAACTGGGTGTAGCCCACTGAAACAGGACAAAAATCCCAGCTCTTGCTTTCTGTATCAGGGGTGAGTAATTCCACAGAAACTGTGAAATGAGGCTTAGCCATCTTATTAAAAAAGCCTACCACTTTTTATATTCACTTTTCAAACCAGGTAATCAGTTTCAGATACAGATGGCTCCTTTCGTCACAAGACTCACTCCCCTGCTCTGACATCAGTCTAGTGAGAAAGCTGTGCTGACTTTTCTGGTTACGTGTTCAGGAATTTAGATGAGAAACACATATATAAGATTTATCCCTTTCCTAGAATAAATAAATACAATTAAACATTACCTTCCCCCGCCTTTGTCTCAGATGCTGCATATGACTTGCCTTTTCCTTGAATTCTCTAAAATTATACAGGATCTCATATATATCAGACATGGAAATACTCTACCACTTAGGATATTTGGATGAGTGAATAACTGCACTTATGCTTTTGTCCTTCAAAGAACTGTATAGAAGCACAGAGTAGTTTGGGTTGGAAGGGACATTAAAGATCATGTAGTTCCAATCTTCCCGCCATGGGCAGGGACATCTTTCACCGGACCAGTTTGCTCAAAGCCCCATCCAACCTGGCTTTGAACACGTCATGGTCCCATTTAAGAGACATGGAAAGTGAGGTGCTGAACAGGCCCCTCTCTCCCCATCAGAGCGAAATGCTGGGACCTTGCCAAGAGGGGATGGAGGAGATCTGGAGTCAAGAACCCAAGTGGGAAAACTGGGAAGGGGAAAACAAGGCCCCAAGATACCTCAAACCCACCAGATATTGACAGGTGAGGGCATTTCAGGGTTGTTGCTTCACCTGCAGAGCCATAGCAAAGAAATTCTCCTTCTACCATTTTGGGCTCCTTCATTCTGCCCTGAAGTACTCTCACTGCCCAGAGGAAAAAACCCCAAAAAACAGACAGTGGTCTGAGTGGTTCTCTGCCAGTTCTTTATTTCAGCCAATAGAAGAAAAGGGGCAAGGAGGGACTGACACAGGAGTTTATCTCAGATAGATACAACAAAATACGAACAGCAAAGTGCAGGGTGGCTGTCCTCTGAAGTGACCTCACCTCCATGAGCTGCCACACTGGTGGATCCATGTTTCTGGATCGGAGGGCTTCCTACTGGCATTATTACTTTTTTTCTCTCACTCGTGGAGCCACCTCCCAGTCACACAGCTGATCCCTTGAATTTGTTCCTGCTGACAAGAAGTCTCCTCTCTCACTTACCTTTCACCGAGTGCTGGGAAACAGGCCAGGCAGTGTGGCCACAAGTTACATGCTGAAAACTCCTCTTCTGGGGCCAACACAATTGGGGTGTTATTTTCTTTTCTTGCCGGTCCCATGACGTTCCCGGGGGATTTGGAGGCTGGGTTTGCTCTGCTGGCTCCTGTTGGAAAATTTCCACGGTCATTAATTGCATCTGCATTTCTCGCTAGGACCCTACACATCCTAGGTGCTCTCCATGCGATGAGAATCTCAGTCCTCCTCCCACAGAGTTCACATTTAAAACTCAAGGCAGAAAATCACTAATTCCTGTGACAGTTGCACAGCCTGTCCCTCAGGTATTCATCAAAAAGAGAATTTTCCCAAAGAAGGCCACAGGATGCAGTGTGCACAGAAGGAGTTGGTGGAGGAAGGAGACAAGACAAATAACAGCATTCTTGGGAAAAAAAAAGGTATCTGTGTGTATCCCTCCAGTTAGAAAGGTTTACAGAGTAGGCTCACGATGAAAGGCAGTCCCTGCTCTGGAGGTTTCACAGTCCCAGCAATCATAACGAAATAGTAGGAAGGAGAAAGGCAGAAGCAGGAGGAGACCTGTTAGTCCCTGTGTTACGCAGAGTAATTCTGCTCTCTTTGCAGGTCTGAGGCATTTTTAAGCCTAAAAATAAACTGGGTACGCTAATGATGCCATTAATCTCCACTGGCCGCCGTCCCAGCTATTTTCAGTGGCGAAGTTACTTTGCCTCTCCCAGGAAAAGTAAGTCTCGAAGGGAGGGTCAGGTGAGCAGTGGGGATGGATGCTTTGTGCCCGGAGCCAGGGCCAGTATCCTCGGTGGGAGGACACTGACAGCGTCCTTGGCAGCCCTCCAGGAGGAGGTGTCCCAGGCACCAGCACGAAACTCACGAAAACAGACATCAGTAATAAATGACGGGGAAAAGCAGAGTGCTGGTGGCTGCAGAAACGTGTGACTGCTCCTGCCTGCAGTCCCTATGGCAGAGTTGCCTTCTTCATCTCCTGCAAGGAGATACCCCGATGAAGACAGTCTGCTCCTCTGTAGCTACTGGAAGCCTGCTCTGCCTTTCCAAGAGCAGAATGGGTCAGGGCTTGGAGCTACAGAATAAGGGGGAGCCCTCTAGGAGGGGACAGGTCAGGGCATCCCAGCACACTAGCCCAGGGCAGGGAGCGGCTGGGGTGCAAGTCCCTGGGGAGAACAAGGTCTGCCCGAGACAGTTTCTTGCCCATCCCTCCAATAGTCAGTGCTTCCCTCATAGGCAGAGGGAGAGAAGAACTCCCTTTGCTTTCCACACAGGGGAGCAGGAATGTCATAAACTTGGACAGCAAAAGTTGCTTTTCCTTCTTTCCACAAATACCGGGGGGAAAAAAAGAGGGGATGCATGTTGCTCTTCCATTCTTGCATGAAGCTGAACTGAGATGGGTCAATACACAGATGTCCCACAGCACATCCTTATATCAATCATCATGTGTGGAGAAGAGGAGGCTTAGAGCTGATCTCATCACTGTCTATAACTACCCGAAGGGAAGTTCTAGCCAGGTGGGGATTGGTCTCTTCATCCAGGCAGTCAGCAATAGGACAGGGGGCCATGGGCTCAAGCTCTGCCAGGGGAAATTTAAGTTGGACATCAGAAAAAAATTCTTTCCAGAGAGAGTCATCAAGCATTGGAATGGGCTGCCCAGAGAGGTGGTGGATTCACCATCCCTGGAGGTTTTTAAACTGAGATTGGATGTGGCACTGACTGCCATGATCTGGTAAATGGACTGGAGTTGGACCAAGGGTTGGACTTAATGATCTTGGAGGTCTTTTCCAACCCAATCGATTCTATGATTTTATGTATGGTGTGACACAAAGAAAAGCTCTGTCTCAGCTCTTCACTAAGGTGTCACTATGGAATTCTGTGAGAAGTCCCAGGAATGAGGTTCATCTTGCAAGTATACCATGCTTTTGTTTATTTTATTATTTCTGTTACAGTATGTCAGGAAAAAAAATTATCCCTAAAAGAAAATGATATTCACAGTTACTGGAAATAGGTGCCTTTGAAAATCAAGTCTACACATTGCTTTCCTTTGACCTGCCTGCTCAGATATCCAAGTTGGATACTACTACAGAGGGTTAGAAAAACAAATGTTCCTGTACTACCAGAAAATAACACTGGCCAGCATTTTCCTTTCTCTTCTGCAATGAGTTCAAGATGTTGAGAAATTTGCCAAGTAATATTACCAAACAATTGTTCACACTCTGGTCTCAGGTGACATTTGGCTACTGAGCTACTGACTTATCCTCCTTAAGCATCCAGTGGCACAGGACTCAGTTTTCCAATCTTCTCAGAAAGTACCTACTGTTTTTCGTTCTTTGTGTTTCTTAGTGTTGTTTCCTGAATTCTTAATGTCTGCAGTGGTCTGAATGACAGTTGTTTACAATGTACCAAATAGGAAAAAATAAAGAGAAATTTGGATATTTCCCTTACTTTAACAGTGATATTTTGGGGACAAATTCAGCAACTTCTCTGTGGAAGAACCTGTTTGACCTGGCTGGAAGCTCACAAAAAATACAACCAGTTCTCCCTCAAGAACTGCTAAGAAATGTGTTTAATTTACTTGAGTTTTGCTATTTTGCCTCAATTATATCCACTGGACAATCAGAAAGTGCTGCTGATGCTATGGCTTCTATGCTGCCACTGCTGTCTATGCAGTGTTAAGCCACTTTTTGCAAAGCCTTTGCAAAGGCTCCTCTCTGATCCCTACTGACTAACTGGTACCTTAGGGAGCCCATCAGCCCCACAGCTCACTTAGGATGCTGCCCTTCCAGACCTGCTGATGTAGGGAAACACAGAGCAGGCATTGCAGTAATTCTTTGGCCCCACGGAAGTGTGGGTTGGTCACATCTCCAGCAGCTTTGGCAGATTTGGTGCAGTTGTTATTAACTCCTACTTGCTACTTGTGGACTTTGCTGGGTGGTTGCCAGGATGAGAATTTGCTTTATCAATGGAATTTCATCAGTTGAATTTGCTTGCCATGCATTGGTTTGTCAAATTCAGAGATACAGCCATCTAAATCCAGTATAAACTGCAGCAACATCACTCTTACTAGGGAAGTGGGGGAAAAAAGCCTCTCAAAGGTGTTATATGTCTGCAGAAACAGCATGTCCAATAAGAAACTAACTTGCAACTGCAATTTTGCACAAGCTATTCCAGATAGACTTAACACTCACCTTGACAAATTAATCAGCTTATCAGGCAAAGGAAGCCATTGTGGCCAGAGTGGTACTGGAAGGTAACTAATACTCTTCATCTGCAGCATGAGTCAATTAAGTATTTAAAATATTACAAGAGACGAGAACTAAAATTTTAGAGAAGAAAACATGCACACAAGAGTGAAGACAGCAACATGCAAAGGCCAGAAAATGGAAAAGAAATGCCAGAAATGTTTCATATTGACCCAAATAAATAACAACCTCAAATGAAATGGTTCAGGCTTGTTTCATATAGTAAATATACAGGCTAAGCCAAGCAAATGGTCTCAGGCTAGTAGCACAGAAGATATTATCTCCCTAGAGCAAAAAAGGCATCTGTTTATTTGTCTCGGTTATGAAAGTGTCCTTGTAAGATGTAGGCTGAGCTCTCTCTGTGCTGGTCACTTACCTCCTCTCGGCTTCAGAAGAAACCCCTAAACCACTGCCCCCACAAACATGATACGTCTGTGCAACCTGAGCAGTTATCCCTCCTCTCTCCAGGAGTGCTGAGCTACCTGAATGGTCTCAGATGGCACAGACCTTCCCAATGCCTGGAAAATCCTGCCACAGAAAAATGACTGCCAGTAGCAGTGATACCGGAAGAGACTCCTGCACTTTCCTGAAGCCTCACCTGCACAGAATCACTCTGTGGGACCAGGGTTACATTAAAAGTGCCTTTCATTGCAACACCAGGTAAAATAATTCCTTCTTGCTGGCCTCACTGCTCACCTACCCCAGAGCATGGCTACTTGCTGGCACAGCCCTTCCTGGCACCAGGAGGGAAATGCTGAGGACCAGAGCCCAGAACTGATCAGGCATAAATAAAATCCAACAGAAACTTGTTGCAAGGTATAAGAAATTATCAACCAAAGAGAAAGCCTAAGTCAGGATGTTCCCTGCTTGGCATGCCAATGATGAGGTTGATGCACTGCAGCTCAGAGGTAGGAGGGAGCAGCTAGAGTGGGCATTGCTGCCAAAGGCTAGCCTCAAACTATGGCCAGTGTTTCCACACTGCCACAAGGATGGAGAGAACGGTGACAGTGTCTAAGAGAGGCAATAGCTGGAGTGAGGTGAGGGAGCTGAGACCTGCACCCAGGCTTAAGTGAATGGATACACACAACTCCTGACTTACAGCACTGGTGTCTCCAGGAAAGCCTGAGGGACTCACACCTGATCTACGCATTTTGGAGAGTGAGAAGAGTAGTGATTCATCAAATCAGTTGTAGAAATGTGAAATTCTCTCTTGTTAATGCTATAAATTAACTCTTACATTTGCCTGTGAAAATGGGTCCTGGTGCCTTTGCTCTGAGATGCTCAGGGATGTGGCAGTGGAAGCCTATTGCTGCCTTCTGTAGAACCAGGATGATGCTGTGTTGGCCAGGCAAGAAAATGATGTTGCTCTGCTTGTTCTAAGTGAGTGCTGAACAGGACACAAGAACACTGGAAATGCCCACATAAATATGCAATATAAATGTGGCATTGCACTGTGCCCCTGCAGCAGGACAGCCTCCTCCTGCTGCTGGTCTGAGAGGACTGTGTTGGCTAGTATGGATTTCTCAGAGTCCTGGAGGAGACATTAGACAGTTGTGAGATTCAGTCTCTAATTAGGTCTCTGTAGTGGTAAGATTGCTTCCTTTAATCACTCAGTGGGAACTGGTACTTTATACTCAAATTTTTATTTCTTTCACCCTCATTTTCTCTCCAAGGCCTGGAATCTCCAGTTCACTGGATGACAGCTGCAAAAGCCTCCAACATTCACTTTAAGGATGATTCTTTTCAGCCGCTTCACATTTCCTTTTGACAAGCTCTTCTAGTGATATTTACTGCAACTAATGAATTAACTCACAGCTGGACCACTTACTAGCCTTTTCAATCCAGAGCTGTTTTAAATCTTGATTAGCTGGTTTGATTTGTAAATCTCATAGGACTGCTGATTCCAAGCTGTCCTGTCTCACCCTGTGATCAGGCAATAGTTTCTGGTTATGCAGAGCAGCAGTACACAGGCATTAGGCATTTAGGAGGATTCCATGGCTGCAGCAGGTAGAAAAATAGTATTTTATCCAGAGGAAGTAGTTCAGTTCACAGTGAAAGTTATTTGGATAGCTGGAAAAGAAAAAGTCTTACTATTTTAAGTGTCTGTGAAAAATTATGCAATGCAACATGTACTACATTGCACAAGCATCTTGCACAAGTGGTATTACACAAATGCACCTTTCTCCATATTTTTTGCACATCCTCTTTTCTGTTTCTAGCTTCTGAACACATCCTTAGCAATGAATAGCAGTCCAGCATTTCAAATGAGGATCCTTATTTGAGTTTCAGCACAAGATTAGTCTGATTTGTATAGATTCCCTTTCAAGACCCAAGATTTTTATAGGGTCAGCAGGAGTTTGACTGTTGAGATTGTCAGGTCATTTGTATTTTGGCAACCAGCTGTGGGTTTAGGCTCCTGATTTTCAGCGTTTTGACTTCTAATTTTAAAATTTTGTCTGGAGGTAAGCAGCAAACTGGAATTTGTGGCCCAAAGCCCAGGAACACACTAGTCAGATAGTTGCCTAAATTCAGGCTGAAAAGCAAATGCACATGGAGGCTCTTCACTTGTCAGAAGACTTACAGCAAAACAGGAAGTTATTAATATCAGAGCCTGAACCGACTTGAGAGTCAAACAATCTCAAACAAAAGGTGTCTCCCCCTTTTCCTGTTTATCTTTTGCTAGTTTAGAAGACAGAGGAGATAAAGAGTCGAAGAATTTCTCAATTTGGTGCTATAAGGAAGTGAAATCGGACCGGCAGACTGTACATCATCACAGTAAATATATGGCATCTCTCTCCTCAAGACTTTAAAGCTTTTGCTGTACTTTTAAACAAACAGGCAACCTATTTTGAAATGATGGGGTGGAATGTGACAAAAGAATGCAGTGCAATGGCATGCAGGAGTTTAGACAAAGTGAGCGATAAATGAAACTACAGGGGAGGGTGATAGGCTGACTAGGTATAATTATCTCAGGAAAACACTGGAACTAAAGAACTTTCTCCTCAGAAAGTGTAATTTGATTTTCAAATAACACAGGTCATTAGGACTACAGTCCCATGTTGTGTCTGCATGATGGTTTATCAAAGCAGTATCAAATTACTGCCAAGATCCTGGAAGGAAGCTCTAGGGTAAAGGAAAAATGCTGTACATGTCGGCTTGCCACAACACAGTGCAGAAATGAGCAGAACTTGGTCATGGCCCAGCCTCATCACACCAGCACAGCACATACCAGACTGCGTTTAGCCCCGTTTTCACTGCTGCTGAATACAGTGTTTTCTTTCAAACAAGAACAAATTTAAAAATTTCCTTTTCTAAAAGGAAAGACGTGACTGAGCAGGAAACCCTGCATTGAGAATGGCTAGCATTGGGAAAAATGGACTGCAGACCTGTTGGGATATGGGGACATTGGCTGCCTGAGCTCTTATGTGTTTTGTCAGCCGCTGTGGAGGCAACAGGGCTTGAGAACTGCCTCCCTGAAGTCCATATTCTCAGAGACTTTCTCAAAAGGCTCATTTTGGGCATGGAAAAACTGGTACTGAACAGACAAAAGGCAAACCCTGAGAATACTTAATTGTTTTGACTTAAAATTGGGCAGGTTATACTTCCTAGAGTAACTTGGCTTTTCTTTGAAAAACAAAACAAAACACTCTCAGTAGGTGTCAATTCCCTTGGAAAGGTTTCCTTTCTCTTGAAGGAACAGGAGATTGCATGTGAGGACTCATTCACTGTCCTCTTTTGCTCTTTCAGGGTTATCTGGAGGTTTGTGTCTCTTTCTTTATTCCCACCCTATCTTGCTGAGCCACTCACAGCCATGTAAAATGAATTCCTAGAAGGTGATCACTCCACAAAGCCCTATACCTCTCAATTTACACTACAAAAATATTCTTTGTACCTGCATAAGATTAAAAAAATAGAGGTACATCTTTTCTGCCCTTGATAAGGTTCCAGCTGCAAATGCAAGGCAAGAGTCACAGTGTTTCCTTTCTACAGAGGCTGCTGATGTCAAACAAAAGCATCACATATTTCGTTGCTACCTAATGGAGATCTGCTGTACATGACTTGCAGGGACCACCACCTCTGACAAGATTTGTTACCTACAAAATTGATGTATGAAGCGAAATCTTCAGGGGAAGGCCCAGAAGTTGGCTGTCCCCCACAATGACCCCTTTTCTCCACTCAGGTCACTTTAGGGGATGCTGAGTAAAGAGGGGTACAGCAAGCAGCTGCCAGACTCCCAGCCACAAATTTCTGTGATCATGGCTGCAGCCCTTACTAGACTTTTTCACTGCCCCATGCTTCATCCCTAAAAGGGAAGGAAAAGACTGTTGACAAGAGAGCACAGGAGCACGGGATGACAACATGGATGGCCCCACTGACCGGCAGATGCTATTGCATGTTACAGCTGAGTCACCCCAACAGCTTCTTGATGTGGTCAGCTCCTTACTGGCTCTGGTTCTGTGCTCCCACTCTTGCTGACTCCCACCTCATGGAGTGGAAAGCTGTTTCACAGATCTAAACCAAAGAAATCAAAGTAAAGCAAGTAAGTTTCATGAGTCCCAGGCTAGTATCTTAGCTGCTAGACCTTTCTTACAAATTGGGAAAGGGAAAAAAAAGGTAACGAGAGGGCAGAGACAGGACCTTTAAAGGCTTGGATACACAGTGATCCCATACTATTACCCCTGGCTCTCCTTCTCTCCCCAACTATCTGTCCAGCAAGCTCCAGGTTTGGATCACAATGCTTCTCAGAGGCCTAGCCCATGGAGGACCCAAGCTGCGTGCCAACTGCTTGCTCAGAACACGTTGGCCTACTCTACACTGCAAGCATGGCACAGATGGAAGGAATAAAAAATCTCTCACCTCAGCCTCACCTGGGTGCTGAGCAGGAGGCAGAAGCTGGGAAGCAGAATCTGTAAATCCTAGGGTTTACCTGTTTGCACAGTCCTAGTAGGTGTCCCAGCAATGCGTGGTTCCCACCTAAGCTCATGTATGAGGAGGAGGAGGAAAAGAGGAAGAACAGTTTCAGATGAAGTGCAATTAGGAAAGACAAAAGAGTGTGGTTACTAGCAAAGAAAATGAATGATATAAATAAAGAAATTAATAGTTTTCATGTTTAAGCAGAAAATGTGAGAGGTGTGAAATGAAGCAGAATTAAGAGAAAACATTCTGCAGAGTGAATTAGATTTACAGCTCAAAATCAGTTCCCTGTGCAGCTCAGGTCAAACATGACTTTGCATTTGAAATCAGCTACACTGAGTACTCTGAAGGATTGCCTTTGCTGTCCGTGGTCTACAGTCAAAATGTAACGCAGAGCAAACCTATTCAGGGCCTAATATGGCTCTGTCTTGTACTGTACCTGAAAGCCTCACAAGTATTAATCTCATACACCTCAGGGGCATGGAAGCACCATTTTTCGTTGGAGAATGAGGGGCAAAAGGCAGAAGGATGGGAGCAGCTTACCCGAGGGAGTCACTGGCAAGGCAGAAACCTGGATGTGTATCTCCTAAGTCCCAGGCTAGCACCTGAACTTCCAGACACACCCTCTTCTCCCCCCAAATGTGAGAAAAGTAGAAACAAAACCAAAACCATACCACAGTGGTTGAAGTCATTTAAGAGTCCTGGCTGCAACCTCCCATCCAGCAATCACCACATAATTCTGGCTGCCTCTACCTCCCATCTTACCTTTCCCTGTCAGGTTTTCTGTTGCATTCTGATATAAACTGGGAACTGCCTGAGGCAGAAGCCATTTAAGCTTCCCCATTACTTTGCATGTGGCATGCAGTATTGTGAGGTATCTCAGTTTTTGACTTTGAGTTGAGTTTTTGACTCAGACTATTTCATGTTATTTGTGTCTGCCTTCTGAAGCTTTTCCACCCCTATGAGCTGCTGACTGAAGCAATATGATTGAGCAAGAGCCATCTCTGCACATGGCTCAGGTTTTATTTCTGCTCATTCTGAGATTTTTGATATTAGGCCAATTATTTAGGTTGCAAGTGACAGCTCTTGAGGGCAACAAGAATCTGGCTAGTGACCCTGATCTTAGGCTAATGAGGCTAAAAGACCTATATGCAGCAGAAGTTGCTGTATAGGAATGAGGCCCTGCAAATTTGTTTATGCAAACTGATGTCCAAAGTGCTGCTGTGAGCATTTATGCAAAAGATACATGACAATGTGTTCCTGTTTCACTGTTAACTATTCCTCTGTGTCTCTCCTCTCACTGCCCTTCAAGGCTTTCCTCTGAATATAGTGATGTATACTGTTCCTGAGGAGTCTTGGGAGAGAATGTAGAGGGTAAAGATTTGCATCAAAGCAGATCTTCAAGCATCTGTTTGTACTTATGGCACGAATATTCAGCACAGTACTGCACATAGCTGCCTGTAGCTTCAAGGCAAACACAAATGCTAAGAGGTATTAAACACTCATAAACATAAACAAGATAGCCTGGAGCAGCTTATCAGTTAGGTGGTAATGGGTGGGGAAAGGCTCACTGTATATTTAAGGCCCAGTTGTTTTCCTGATGAATTTTGCCATGTTGGTAATGGGCCAGGGAGAGGAAAACTCCCGCGTGTTTTAGCCTGGAAATATTGCTCAGGTTGGTCAGTCCCAACTCACTTCTGCTGTGGCTCCTGCTTGCTGCTGCACCAGGTTGCAAGGGAAGGCTCTGGCCAGCTACCCTCCAATTTAGGAGAGGAAAGAGACAATGGCCAATGCCAGTTCCATTTCTGACAGCCAGGCCACCACTATGGCATGTTACTCCTACAGCAGAATGAAGATTACAGCTGAAGGATAAGGGGTAACATTCCCAGCAGCAGAGGTATAGCTGGCCATACAGAGCATTGTGGGAGGTTCTGGCCTCAGATCATTGTTTGGTTGGAAAACAAATGAGCAGATGAAGACATTATCACCTGCTGTTGCTTGATACCACTCTACCACCAAAGGCTAGAGTACAGTTGAGACACGAGGACACACTTACTGTTATCTGCAAGAGAGGTATTGTAATTAATCTGATAGAAGTTAGTGATGTTTTAGTTCCCTTCACACCTTCTAGGTCAATCATTCAGCTGGCTTGAAGTCTCTATATCATCTCCTATTAGAATCAGTTGACTGCCAGTTCTGATGCAAAGAGGGGACAAAAACAGGGGCAGAAGCTGTAAGGATCTGAGGCGTGGAATGAGTGCTGTTTTCAATGGATATAAACCACTATGGACTACATCTAAGCATCTCTAGTTCACAGTCTTCTGTCTAGTCTAATCCCACATCCTTGGAGATTTGAACTCAAATGTCATTTGGAGCAGCTCTGCCCTGGACATATGTTGTCTTCTGCCAGTTCTACTGCAGGAACTGTAATCTTTGCCAGCAGAGCATTAAAAACAGCTGGGCGGGTCACCTCTTCAGTCATCTCGCCATCATTTGCCAGAGCTTGTTTGTCAGAGCCCTAAATCATAACACAAACACTGGAAATCCAAAATCGATATGGCTAGACCACAAGACCTGAAAATCCTCTGAAAATGCGCAGTCTAGCTCAATAAATAATGCCTTCCCTGGGAAACATAATTTGGGTTCTCCAAGCAATCAGTGTCAACAAGAAAAGCAATTTACATCCATATTTTGGCAGTATGGAAAACATCCCTGTATATTACAAGGTACTTACTACACAGGCGGAAGCTTCCAATGTTGATCCACATTCACTTCTGCACTTCTGGAGGTGAAGAGGAGTTTTCAGTCATGTAGAGCTAATGCAACTGAGCCAAGAGGAATTAAAGTTATGCCCTTTTCTGCCTGTTGAGACATGGTGAAAGAAAGCAGCTACCTTAAATCAAAGGGTCCAGATTCAGGGAGGTGCTCCAGCTAGAAATCAGAAGGCAGTTTACAGATACTTTGATAACTTGAGCTTTTATCATTCCACAGGCCCCCAAGATCAGTTGGTGAGGGCTGGGTGAGTTTCCTCATACAGTAATTGAAGGCAAAGACAATCTACATTTGCTTCCCACAGGCAAGCTCAGGCAGCTACAGTGTGTTATAAGAAGAGACTAAATGCAAGTTTTGCAGCATTACTGTCTGAAAAGATACAATCAGTTCTATCATTAGGAGATTAGGAGTTATGATTTTAAATTTGAAGTAGGCACCTTTGAAGCACCAGTTTTGTCAAGAATATCCCATGCTTTGTCCTATCTTGAAAACTGAATTGTTTAGCTATTAAAAGATATTAATGTAATCTCTGTGTCTATGAAATTGGATTTTGAAACTGCTTACTTACTGTACTATCTCCAGTGCAGTGAATGAAATTTCTGCTGGTATTTATGTTGCTATGAATTACGGGTCACACCTTGTTTGAGCCCAGTGTGTGCTGGCATCACCAATGGGACAAAGTGCCTGGCAGGCTGCAGGAGGAGGCATGTAGCTGTCAGGGAGAAGGAAGCTGCTGTTCCCCAAAGGCCACTGGCAATGTTCCATGTTGCTTTGGACCCCTCAGTGCGAGTGGGCCCCGTCAGAGAGGTACTGAGGTGACTGGGGCAGAGTGTACATGCGCAAGGAGCAGAGCATGGGAGAGCTGAGTGGGTTTAGTCCATAGACAGGGAGCCTGATAGGAGCCTACTGCAAATCATGCCTCCCTCAGTGGGATGCTGACAGAGCCCAATCTCTCCTGTAAGCAACAAATGGACAAATGAGGGACAAGTCCAGGCTGGAGGTTGGGAGAAAAGAATGGACATTAGGGAAAACACCTCCCAAAGAGAGGGGTACTCTCCACTCTCCATGCTTGGAGGCTTTCAAAACTCGGCTAGCCAGTGTTGAAGCTGACCTGATATAGTGTTATAGACCTGTGCTAACTAGGAGCCTGGATGACCTTGGGCCTTCAGAGGACCCTTCCAACCAACATTTCTGTGTTTCGGTGCTTTTCCTAGTGAAAGAAATGAACAGTGTTCAGCTCCATCGATATGTATCTTTTTATGATACCTAAGGACCTGGTCCTGCAGTCTTCCTTCTGAGAAACTAATAGTAAAGGTTAAGAAATCCTGGCCCCTCTCCTCCATGTTGCCTCCTCCTCCCACAGCCAGCAGCAGCATGTTGTGCTCTCCTCCAGCCCCTGCTATGCCACAGAAATATGGCTTGTGGTCCTGTGTTCATGGACTTGCCATGAGTGTTGACAGTCAAGTTGCTTCACTCAGATTTAAATGGTAAAAGAAGTGATATCCCAGGGCAGGAGGCAATTACTGTTGGGATTTCTGCTTGTTGTCAACTAACCCAGACCATGCCAGATCACTTGAGGATCCTGGCAATAATACTTTATTTCTGCTTCCACCCTTGCATCCCACAGGCACTTCAGCGGGCTCCTTTTCTGCTAACAGAGGGACCATGAAGCATTCTCTGGATGCCTGAAGTGAGTTTTCTCTCTAGCCAGAGATTGGTTACTTCATGCCCCAATCTTTGTAATGCTTGCTAGTCCTTTGCATGTGCTGCATGTCCTCTGCCAAGCTCCCCTGTCTTGGGAAAAGGGGACCTATTTGCTGAGCTTTTACTTACTCATCATGGCAGCACTGGCTAGACAAGCTTCTAACAAGGCATCCCTCTGCATTGCTGCAGCCCTACAGTGCTGCTCTGAGTGGATAGTGGATAAAATTAAAAACACTGGGGTTTAAAATGGTTCTTATTTCATTTTTTTTGCGGCAGGTGAAAATCTAACTTGTTTTCTGTCTTTTTCAGAAGTAACCTTGACTGCAGTGGCTTGAGAAGCGCCCTGGCAGTAGCAACGTTGTTAATGAGTGATTGCTGCAGGGCAGTGGATGATTTGGTGCTCTGATACAGGGAGAACGGCAGAAGAGAAAGAAGTCAAATGAGTAGGAGCTTTTCCTGATGCATCTGGCAGAGACTGCAGAAATGGCTATATGATTAATGGAAGTGCTTGTGTAATATGGGGTGCCCCACACCCTGAAACACCACAGGCACAGATGGTGTCACCACTAACACTGCTCTCCAACACTGATGCAAGGGACAAAGAACCAACATCTGTGTTCTCTGTTCTCAGACAGGGAAAAGAAGTATTTGTATTTTGCTTTATTCTGAACTTTGTAAACAGTTTTAGAGACTGTTTATACACAACTTGTTTTTTCCAGTTGGATACTTGTTCTGTCTGTTGTCTCCAGCAGTAAGCACCATCTCACTAATTGGCGTTTCTTTGACCAAAAGCTTTACTTTTGCCTTCTGAATTCCATAATGAATTGAGAGCATGCACATAAAAAGCTCCAGTTAGCTCTCAATGTCTCCCAAGGCTCTGAGATGCCCTCAAGGCCAGATTCAAATCTCATAGTGAAGAAATGGCACAAAAGTGCAGCCTCAGGGCTTCTCTCCACCCAAGAGCACACTGGCAGCCGGGTGCCTGTGCTAGCCTTTTCACCCCAAACTACATTCAGCCCTCGATAACTTGCTCCCTTTGTTCTCCTCATGTAGCCGAGAGCAGCCCCACAACCTCTGCTCACTGTCCCAGGTACACTGACAGGGCCAGTCATTCTTGGGAGCTCTGCAGCAGCAGTATTGTGGTATGATGATCCTGAGTAAGACTGAACAGAGACAAAAGGAAAGGCAAAGATGGCATCATGGAAAGATGACATGGAGCAGCTACCGTTCTCTCAGAGATGCACTAGCACCAAACACTGCACCTCGCTGGAACGTGCTGCAATTAGAAAGCCCACCTGCATGTAGTACATTTTCAGCTGTCAGGGATACTGTCACAAGGTCTGGGGGGACCTGCTACACATACTGGGTTGTATGCATGCTTTGGAGCTGGAGGAGTACCCAGTAAGTGCTGGGAACTGACAACATTTTACATGAACACACACCTTTACATCGTGTCACTGGTACCTGAACATTTACTACTGCTTAAAAGGCAACTCACTTCTAACCTACCTACTGAAAGGTTCTTGGGTATTGCTTTTTAAAGGCATGTGGAAAGGTCAGAATGCAATCATAGAATCATTTATGTTGGAAAAGAGCTATAAGGTAATTGAGACCAACCATTAATCCAGCACTGCCAAGTCCACCACTAAACCAGGTCTCTTAGTGCCACATCTACTCATCCTTTAAATATCTCCAGCCATGGTGACTCAATACTTCCCTGGGAATCCTGTTCCAATGCCTGACAACACTTTCAGTGAAGAAATTTTTTCTAATATCCAGTGCAAAGATCCTTTTCCCACTCTGAGACAGGTGTGCCCTGTCACCAGCAGCAATAGCGTCACGTAAACTGACCCATGATCAAAAGTGCCAAAACTCTGCGGGTGACACCAGGCTTGGAGTTGGGTATTGATCTGTTGGCTCTATTTATTTCCTTATCATTCCCTGCAAGTGGACGATAAGCGAGAACAGTACCTGTGCTCCCAATCCCTTAACCACCTATCACGAAGACCTGAAGTATTTCCTGATTGCCCTTGGATTTCTTGGTGCAAATTCATTGCTGCCAACCTGAAAAACCAATAATGGATAATCATCTGAGGGCTCTATGAGGATAGGAAGCTTTCTCTTCACAACTTTAACCCAGGCCACAGACAGGCCTTCCAATCCCTTCAGAAGGGAGTCTCCTGTGTCAAGGACCCCATTTTTTTTTAAGGAAGCAGTTTTGACATAAACTGACTTAACCTGGGTGACAGTTCCATGCAGGATAAACCTCTGTCCTCATTATTGTTCAGTTCCACTTGCAGAGCCTCACACCCACTAAGCCAGGGCACCTGGGGAGGTGGGGCAGTCACAGAGGAGATGTCCCTGCTGTGCTGGCCAGGAACTTTCACCATTGCCCTCATACCTTCAATTCACTGTGTTCAGACAAGTGGAATAGGGCAGAGAATCATCTGTATTATCTGTCCTGTCTGCCTGTTTGGCCTATACCAGGTAAAGCAGGGTGTGCAAGTATTCTGTGCTACTATGTATTACATTTGGCTCTACCTGCTCCTGGTGCCATGATTATCCCTATATCCATCCAATTTTTTCTTACAGTGAATTGCTTTGGAGCATGTGTGCCTTATTCCTTGTTGAGAGTCCAATGCATCATGATCCCGGTTATGAGCACTGGCTCTCAAGGACTGTGAAAAAACAAAGTCAGCAGAACATCTATGACAAAATGCCTGGTTATATTATTAATAAAAGCCATCCAGTATTTCTACAGAATTACTAGTTCATGATTCTCTCTCTTTGGCTAGTGTAGCATAACTAGGTTACAAAGACAGATTGCATTGATAAGGCTTCTAGAATGAAGAATTAAATTATATTTACCATCAGCAATGTGTTGTTGAAAGTATGAACTGAAAACTCACTGGTCACCAACCATTGACATTGCCTGAGCACCAGAAAACATGAAAAAGAAAAGTTCTTGACTCTGGGCCAGTGGAGCTGCCACTTAGATATTTCTGAAATTTAATTGAGCAAATGTCATCATTCCTAACACAGACCATCTTGTGGTGAGCATGCTTTTGAGTGCTCAAAGCAAAGCAAAAAGGAGCTCTGGAACCCTGAGGAGTCAAGAATTATTCCCATATTAGGTACTATTTCCACAATGAGTTGCATTCCTAGTGTATCCATTTTCATTACACCAATTGATTGAATTTATGTACTAGAGATATGTGTTTAGATTAAAACCTCATTTTTGTAGGTGCTACATGAACGAGTCATGAGACAGTCCCTGCTCCTGCAGACTCCAGTGTGGTGCCACAGTGGATAAAGGCCACGGCCAGTGGGGAGAATGTGAAAATTGATGTGTCAGTAAAAAGCACATTCTTCAGAGTAGGCAAAACTTTGCTTTCCAGGAGAAAAACTGTATGGCACGGAAGTGCACATGGACTATGCAGACATCTCATTTATATTTAAGGGTGGGTGTAGTGCTTATAAAATGAGACAGACAAAAAGCCTGTGAAATTTCAGTCCTCTCTGTCTAGAGAACAAGTGTATCAGGTGGCCATGTTTCTCTACACAACCTGCCAGTCATAAATTTAAAAGCATCTGGGAAGAAGAGGACAGTTCAGGCCTTGTACCCATCACAGCTTGCCCTCTCTGCTCCTGCTGCCATGAACAGCACCATCTCCACCACTGCCTTCCTCCCATCCTCAGAAAAAGGGGCTAAAAGAACTAACATATGCAGACCTCTGATGTAACAATAAAACACCCCACTGTCTGCAGGGGTTTATAACAGTATCTTGTTTTCCAAAGAGATTTTGGCATGAAGGAGCCTGAATGTGATTATAAATGTGTGGAAGTCACAAGTAAATAAGTATATTTTGAAAACAGGGCTCAACCACGTAGCTAGAAAGCCATGAAGGACTTCAGGATATACCTACACTGCACCAAGTGAAAGTGGTCTGCATGGTCCAAGGTGCCCCCAGGGTTAGGTTCACCATAGCCAGACTGGTCAAATCCTGGCTGAACAAGCTTTGCTCTTGTGCTGTCATGTTACCCAGTGCTAATGCCAATATACTCACCTTCCTACCCTCACAGCACCTCTGCTTGGCACTGCACAGCAGCACATGGTGGCACTAGCTTGAAACAACTGCTGCAGGGGTGCAGTGTGGACACATCTGCAAGTGCTTGCAACCCCCATTTATGTGGGACCTCGATCTCTACTTAATTCTCAGAGATGGCCTGAGGATCTGTTTATAGGAGCTGGTAGGACGCAGGGGAGCAGATGGGACATCCAAAATAGCTTTAAATCCAGTGAGGGGGGAAAAGCAGCTGATAGAACAAGCAGCAGTGAGACCAGGCACTGAAATCTGAAAGTATAGGCAATGTTATTAATGAAGAGACTTGTTTAAGTGTCTTGGTAATGTGGCAGTGAGAAACCTTATTACTGCTTCAGAAAACAGTGCATATATAGCATGATATTGTGAAATCTTGAAATATTTGTACACAAATACAGTTAGGAGAAGGAAAAAAGTAAAACTTGGCCGTATTTCTGAATATACTCCCTTCTTCTGAAAATAATGTTGACGCAGCTAGAACAGGCCTGCTATATTCAAGTATCATGCACATGTCCTCATTCCTATGGTTTAATAATCACAACGAACTATGAGGGGAAGGTAAATAGTCTTCATTCCACATCTCTGAGGATAATAGTAAGAAGGAAGAGATTTCAAACATTGTTAATGACTTGTAGATCTGCGCATTGCTTAAAACATTGACCAAAGCCAAGAAATACCCCTCAAGGCTGCAATCAAAACCAGTTTTTGGCTCTGTGCTGTGAACAGAAACACTATTTGATCAAAAGAGTTATTGCAACAGACTTGCTGTTGAGAGTCTGGAAGCTGATCTCTAACGTGGCACCCCTCACTGCAGCCAAAGCCTCCTGCATGGCAAAGCTCTGGGCTCATGAAATGCTGCTGTGGCTCACAGCTTCAGGTTAATCACGATGACCACTGAGGAGAGCTTTGATGCTTCCCCTGTGGCTACCACAGAAGTCTGTGTAACTTTTCATGGGGAAATAAGAGAGATCTGAGACTGGCAAAGAACTCCTCTCTCTTTTTCTGAGCAGCTGTTGATTTGGGAAAATGTAATCAGCTGAACTGGGTTTTGTGAAGAGGTTCAGCCTTCTGCTCTCAGCAGCTGCACAAGTACAGGGCAATCCCTGGCCATAGGTCTCACCAGGCTAAGAAGAAAACAGATGTATATGAGGCCTCCTGGCCAGAACAACACCCACCTGCCAGAGAATAGTTGCAGGGAGAAAAAGAAGGAACCAAAAAATAATTTTTAACAGAGTTTCTCAGAAAATGACAGACTTTCTCAAAATATTTTAGAGTTTTTTGTTGTTGTTCTTGAAATGTAAAAAGTAGACATTTAACTTGAAATTTGGAAAACTGAAGGTCTATTATTCCTATACATATCTGCCATCAGAAATGTGTTTCGGGCTGGCATCACTAATTAAAAAAAAGTTAAGAAGAAAGGTGGTTGTTAAGAGCAGAAAGTAATTTTCAGCAAGAAACAACAAGCTATATTGATCTGAGAAAACCAAATGATACTGACTACTCCTGAATACCACACACTGAACCCTATCCAACTAATTGCTTGGGGACATATGGATATTTGGCATCTCCATGCTGGCAGTTTGGTGATCTGGCAGAAGAGAACCTTCTCCAACCATGGGAATAAAAGTTAAAAAACCCCTCAAAATAGGCTCCTGTTCAGCAAAAAGTAACCAATGGGGCACAGAGAACTCTACCTGTGTCAGAGACTCAAGAGCTCTGATGCAAACCAGACTTGACCTTCCTGAGATCCTTGGGAGAGAAGAAGGAATTTCAGACTAACATGCCATAGGATAGAGCCCCAGAGCCCAGAGAAGCAACTTGGTCTCACATAGGCCATGAACAGAAGGGCCAGAATACAGAAAAACTAAACAAGCAGGAGATAGATGTATTTTGGGTGTGTGATGTACGCTGACTGACACTCCAACACTGAAACAGGCTGCCCAGAGAAGGATGTCCCATCACTGGAAATGCTAAAAGTCACGTTGGATTATCCAGTGAGAGATGTGCGTGCCCACAGCAGTGTGGGTGGACTAGATGATCTTTGAAGGTCTCTTCCAACCCAAACAAAATTATCATTCTATGATTTCCTACTTCCACACTGAAATAAGCAGCCTAAAATTTGATGGTTCTGACAGTCTGACGTACCATTAAAAGCACCAAATACTATCTATGGTGGGTTTTTTCAAACAGAAAACCACTAACATCACTTCCCATCCCCTGCCACCACCCCTTCCCTCCCACAAAGAATGGGGAAAGGAGTTTGCAATGGGTTTTAGAGTCTGTGACTTTTTTATTCCAATCCAGGCAGTATGAAAAGAAGGGACAATACATTGTTATGTTTACCTCTCTAACAAGAGGGAAGATAGAGTGGAAAAGTATAGAAGAAGAAAGAGGAAAAGCAAGCATATGTCCAGTGTTGGCACCAGTCTTTATGTTTGACAGAAACAAAACAAATCACCTATAGAAAAATAGAACACCTATTTCCAGTGAGAAATACCCAGGTTAATATTCCAGCTAAAGCCAGACAGCAGTTGGAGAGTACAATAATAGTGTGTATCCTTGTCATAAGGCCAAGCTGAGCACTTGCTTTCTGCAGAGTGGCCTTGGATGGGCAGAGAGAGTTTTTCTGTATGGGAGATGTTATATGAGTGTTACATCCAATCCCTACTTCAAAAAACACATAGTGTCTCCATAGCATGGTGATGGCTGCGGGTACAGGCATCAACAGCAAGTTAACAGCAGTAAGTTCTGGAGAAAGAGCAGAGGGAACATCCCAGGACATCTGGGAACAGCTGTGTGAGCAGTTAAAGCCCATAAGAAAGGTTAGTACGTACTACGTGAATGAAAAGCTTACTTGTAATAAAAAGCAAATCCCAAGAAGAGTGTGTTGCATCAGTTGGCAGCACATGTAGATTTGGGGCCAGCTGGGGAGATCTTCAGTGTTAACACTGTACCTTTCATCTCCTGCCTCAATAAGCCAGAGAGGTGTCTGGAAGCAATCCTGTGCAATGTGCTCTAGGATCACCCTGCTTGAGCAGGGAAGTTGGATCAGATGATCCACTGTAGTCCCTTCCAACCTGATCCATTCTGTGATTCTGTGATTCTATGGTACTTGGAAATTATCACTGAGGTAGACACAGGCACTTCACGCCCCCCGTGCTTCCTTGACAGGGTGATGAGGATCCACAGTGCAGCACCAGTTCCCATCCATGCCTCTGTGCAACTATGGACCTGTGGCTGTGGTCCAGTGTTAGGTCAGGGACTGGCCTGGACCACAGCCAACTCTAGCAGCAGAGAGAGAACTGTGAAGGTATCTTAAAAACTTGCCCCTTCTCTTGTAGTAAAGACAGTCACTGAAGTAGGGGGTCCCCCATTAGTCACAGGAACTACTGAGGCCTGAGAAGCAACTGGGACTTGGCCCAGTGCAGTGCACACTGGTCACAGACAGACACCATGAGTAGGGCCATGGTTACTTCTACTCCCTCAGGAAAAGAATGTCCCCATGCTAAGACCAGCTTTCCTTACACATGCTCTGCATGACTCCCCTCAATCCCCAGAGCTGCTGCCTGCCAAGGAGGGAACGGGCCCAGTGACAACATGGTGGCTCCCCAGAATGGGTAACATTTGGTCATTCAGGAAAGCTGGGAGAAAAAACCATGCCTGAAGCAAACCAAACCCATCCCATCCAGTCATGAAACATGACTCAACAGATCCACACAGGCAGGGCTGTGCAGGCTGTGAGCAGAAACCAAACACAGAGCATTCAGAGGGCTGGCAAGCTGGGCTTGCTTTTTTTTTTTTTGAGTCTTATCTTTCTCTTTCATTTAAGCAACACTTCCAAAAGGAAGAAAAGCTGGATGAAACTACTGCCTCATCACAGGGGCCTCTCACCAAGGTCTGCAGTGCAGCTAAAAGCAATCTTGCCTGTTTTCCTAAAATTGTGTACAGCTGGTGCCTCTGCAACAGGACACAGAGGAGGAGCCTTGCATGCAGGCAGAAGGCTGAGATAGGGAGGATACCCTGTGGCAGGGAGAAGCTCCTCAGCTTGTGTAACTTGCCAGGGTAAGAATTGCTCTGACAAGTTACACAGGCTTCTACAGCAGCTATGAATTTGATCCTATAAAAAACAAGTATCAACAACTTAATCACATGCCTGGGTCACATGGAAGCAAGGGCAACACGCAGTAGCAAATGCTGGGGTTTTTTTTTGAGTTTGTTTGTTTTTTTAACATAAAGTGGGAGTGAGGAGTGAAACTTGGGTGGGGCTTTCTACTATTCACTGGGAGGAAATAGAAAGGCTTTGCAACAGCTCCTGGCTTGTTTGGGTGTCCCTCAAGACCACAGGGCTCTGCAGGCTCCGCTGAGCTGGTAGTAACGCAGTTTTTCCAGGACTCCCAGACCCCAGGCAGTTCTGCAGGCCAGAGGAGCTCTGGCACTGCCTCACCAGGTCTCCTGCGCTGAGCCGAGCTGGAGTGGCCTGCGGGCAGCAGCTTTGGCTTAGTGCCCGGCACAGCCCTGAGCGGCTGGCAGCAGTGCTTGGCAGGGCTGTCTTTGGGAAGAGATGACGGTATCCGGAGTGGGCGATGTCAGGCGCAGGGAGGAAGGCAGCGCGGGGCAGCTGCGCGGCTGGAAGGAAACTCAGTCACGCCGCTGCACGGCGCCCGTGCGGGGGTGCAGCCCCCCAGCCTCGCTGCCCCGGGAGCACAGGCTTGCCGGGGCGGAGCGCTCCCATCAGCACCTGGCTGTTCCCAGCAGCCGCGGGAAAGAGATCCTGGGTGCCGCAGCCAGCGGCGAGGTGTCCTCCCGGGAGACAGCGGGTATCTCAGGGATCTCGGGGTCAGCGCTGCCGCAAACCCAGAGCGCTCGCTGCAGGGTCACATCCCGCCGGTCGCAGGGGGTGGTTAGGGTGTTTCACAGACACATGTCAAAGTCATCCTGTCTGAAAGCGTCTCAAAGTGAAACAGTTTGTTTTAACTCACAGAAACCTCTGGGTTTCATGCTGTTCTCCACCTCTCTTTCTTTTCCGTGGTAGCAGAGACTCCAGACTCAAATCAACCAGCAAACCACCTCTTTTATTCTTTTTTTTTTACAGTTTTCAAATGAAAACTCTGTCTTTTCTTTACCTACTTTTGTCAGTCAATATCTAAGTACAGATCTGCAGGTCTCACACGTGTGGTCCATTTTCAACAATTCTGTTCGTGTTAGACATAGATTATATAGATTATTGCAATGGGCCAAAATAACAGAAAGCAAAGAAAGCTTGGTTGTCTTACACCTTGAGGTCTTTGTGTAGATGCAGCTATTTTGGCAAAGCTAATCTTTACTGCTGAATCTCACATGCACACATGTGAAACAGCACAAGTGTGCGTACCTGAAGCTGGAAGAGCTGCACAAAACCAAGCTCCTGCTTCGCGATTCACAGGGCTCAGCCAGCAACCAGCTGCAGGACACGCTTGGCTCAGCTCTTTCAACTCCTCTGGTACAATTAAAGCAGCATAGACCCAAATGTGGCTGCAGTGATGCTGCCATAAAAATACAGGAAGGGAAACTAAATTTAACAGAGCATGACCCTTCATACTTGCATAACTGTTCACACTGATGTACCAGCATCAATCTCCAAATTATCTCCCCAGCTGAAAGTCCTGAATAGGCTCTATGGGGAGATAAGACCCCTGTGCTACTCAGTAGGAATAGTTTGTGTCTTGCAAAGTATCCTTCTAGTTTAAAGGAGCCAGAAATGTAGAGGAGAATATTTGCTTTTCTTTTAAAAATAGCTTGTTCTAAGGAATGTCTTTTTCAACCACAAAGGGATACAAGATGGAAAGGATACAGGACCTAATAACCCACCTGGAAATACTTTGTATGGAAAAGCAGTTCAGGCAGTTTGGGGATTGTGCCAAAGAATTATCAGACAGGCCTTCCTTGATATGATTTGGGTTAGTGGCAGCTTTTACAGCCCAGCAGGATTTCCCAAAGCTGAGGTGCTTTTAAGCTGCCCGTGTATGTGCCTGGCCCTTATTGCAGTCCTGGCTGTTGGCCAAAGTGATTTCTGTTTGTGAGGGAGTGAACAAGTGAGGATCATTATGACCTGGAAGGAGCTCAGTTCTTCCTTGATGAGAACTCTGGAGACATAGCATGGGACAAAACAAGTACAGAAATGTATCACAACGTGGGAGCTGATAAGTAAATGGCATACCCCTGCAAATTTCAGCTATTTAGGACATGGCCCACAGACTGTGGGACAACTCGTATGCAGAAGTAGGTGAACCTGGATGGAGGAGAATAGGAGGTTTTCTGTAAGATCTGTGTGTATCTCATTCTGAGGCAATTGCATATCAGCAGATTTGTACTCTGCTCATGGAGGGGTGGATCCAGTGACTTTTTCACAGCTGTGATTCTGCCTCTCATTTTTCATGGTCATGAGTGACCATATGGCCTCAGGAGCAGCAGCACAGTGTTAAAAATGTGAGTTTTCAGCAGTCTACTGCAGAGCCCCTGCTGCACTTTCTTGAAGAGGAGGGGAAGACAGTTCAATGAAAAGGTAAAGACGGGCCACCCCCCTACCCTCGACCCAAGTATTTTTTCAAGGTACAAAAGGACTTCTAAAGAAACTATCCCACCTCCTGCAGAACAGGACATTTGAACTCTGACATCCATGGGGCCTCCCAGGTAGCATTTCCAAATGAAAATTTATGGATTTTTTTGTAATCTTATTTTGGGGTGTGGGGAACAAAAAAAGGAAAGAAGGAAAGAAAGAGAAAAGAAAGAAAGAAAGAAAGAAAGAAAGAAAGAAAGAAAGAAAGAAAGAAAGAAAGAAAGAAAGAAAGAAAGAAAGAAAGAAAGAAAGAAAGAAAGAAAGAAAGAAAGAAAGAAAGAAAGGAAAGAAAGAAAAAGAAAGAAAGAAAGAAAGAAAGAAAGAAAGAAAGAAAAAGAAAGAAAGAAAGAAAGAAAGAAAGAAAGAAAGAAAGAAAGAAAGAAAGAAAGAAAGAAAAAGAAAGAAAGAAAGAAAGAAAAAGAGAAAGAAAGAAAGAAAGAAAGAAAGAAAGAAAGAAAGAAAGAAAGAAAGAAAGAAAAAGAAAGAAAGAAAGAAAAAGAAAGAAAGAAAGAAAGAAAAAGAAAGAAAGAAAAAGAAAGAAAGAAAGAAAAAGAAAGAAAGAAAGAAAGAAAGAAAGAAAGAAAGAAAGAAAGAAAGAAAGAAAGAGAGAAAGAAAGAAAGAAAGAAAGAAAGAAAAAGAAAGAAAAAGAAAGAAAGAAAAAGAGAAAGAAAGAAAGAAAGAAAAAGAAAGAGAAAGAAAGAAAGAAAGAAAGAAAGAAAGAAAGAAAGAAAGAAAGAAAGAAAGAAAGAAAGAAAGAAAAAGAAAGAAAAAGAGAAAGAAAGAAAGAAAGAAAGAAAGAAAGAAAGAAAGAAAGAAAGAAAGAAAGAAAGAAAGAAAAAGAAAGAAAGAAAGAAAAAGAAAGAAAGAAAGAAAGAAAGAAAGAAAGAAAGAAAGAAAGAAAGAAAGAAAGAAAAAGAAACAAAGAAAAAAGAAAGAAAGAAAGAAAAAGAAAGAAAGAAAGAAAAAGAAAGAAAGAAAGAAAGAAAGAAAGAAAGAAAGAAAGAAAGAAAAAGAAACAAAGAAAAAAGAAAGAAAGAAAGAAAGAAAGAAAGAAAGAAAGAAAAAGAAAGAAAGAAAGAAAAAGAAAGAAAGAAAGAAAGAAAGAAAGAAAGAAAGAAAGAAAGAAAGAAAGAAAGAAAGAAAGAAAGAAAGAAAGAGAAACAAAGAAAAAAGAAAGAAAGAAAGAAAAAGAAAGAAAGAAAGAAAGAAAGAAAGAAAGAAAGAAAGAAAGAAAGAAAGAAAGAAAGAAAGAAAGAAAGAAAGAAAGAAAGAAAGAAAGAAAGAAAGAAAGAAAGAAAGAAAGAAAGAAAGAAAGAAAAGAAAGTTAGTTCCATGGAAAGCTGCCATTCTTCATTGAATCAAAAATAGAACTTCTTGGAAGTTTACCAAGCAGGCATTTTTGTGTGGAAAACACTAATTCTGCAGATTGGGCACTGTCCAAGTTAAAAAAACAACACCAATTTGGGACAGAAATAGTTAGGGGTCTAGGTGTGTTCACTCTGAAATACTTGCTGATGAACAGGTCCTGCTACAGCAAAACATGAGACACAACACCTGTTTTTTTCTGTAGCACTTTATAGGTCTGGCTTTGGGTCTTCAGCTGTGTATCCACAGAGCTTCTGGGAGGTCTCAGGGAGTCCTGGAGTGTAGCTTGCCCTTTAGAGTCAGTAGAGATTTACTTGGTACATTTACTGGAGTCCCTGAGCTTTTTTTCTTTTTGACACCTGCACTTGGAGACATGACTTATGCCTGGCACTGCAGTTGCAGTGAGGGGACTGAAGGGAAACGATGTCAGAGTGTGGTTTTTCAGGAGTGGTAACAGGACTGTTTTGTTCAGTCCAAGTGTCTTTTTCTGAAGAATAAATCCATGTGTAGCAGGAACCAAGGTACAGAAGGAGCAGGAAAGAAGTTAGGAGACTGAACATCCCGTGGGCTGTAGTGGAATTTGGCATTTGCTACAATTTAAGGATTGCTACATTGACATCTACTGGGGCTGGTATTTCACACCTGATACTGAGTCTTGCCATGAGTCTTTGGGCACTAGATGAGAATGGGAAACAGGAACACAGTTTTTAGCTTGGGAGGCTTCCTCCTCCCACTGAAAACTCCCAGACTTTACTTTGATCTATCTTTGGTCTCATGCATGGTAAGGAGAATTTTGAGTTATTTTCTAGCCCTCTTCAAACTCTTCTTCTGTCTTCAATGCTTGTCCTAACAGTATTGGACCACCCACCTTTTCCATCTGTGTCTCTGCATACACCTGCCTGTGCAATTCCTCTGTGTTTCACCTTGTGCTGAATGCCTTGTGCTGTTCTTGGTGAGTCAAATCCAATGAGGCATCGAGATGCCCTGACTTTCACCTAGGGAAGGCACTGTGCTGAAACTCCTCTTTGGTTCTGCACCATGAGCAAACCCTTTATCCAGATGGGTTTTTGTTCCCTTGCTCCACGTGTCCCTTGGAGCCACAGTACCCTCAGCGAGCAGGGCTTTACCACCTGGGGCTGCACTGAGAATGCCTGATTGTTTCACTGTAATTTGGAGGGAGAAGCCTCTGTTTGTATTCTTGCCTGGGGCACAGCACAGCTCCTGAGCAGGACTAGTATTTCTGGTTTCTTCACAATACCAACTTTATCAGCCAGACGAAAGCTGAACTCTTGAGTTTTTCCAAAGAAGGTTGCAACAAGCTTGACTAGAGCCTGGTGCCAGTTAGCTGTGTCCTCTGAGTGCTTGTGGCTGGGACTGCACAGAAGAACACGGCCACTGGTGCAAGCAGTCTCTCTCTCTCATAAATATTTAGAGCAGCTCAGTGTTCTTTTGCTTCTGTATTTTCATGCTCCAGTTGCTCAGAACGATGCCAGAACCAGGAGGGGATTCAGTGGAGCTGGTATATATATATGTTTGTGTATGTACATAGATAGACATGTACCTGAGTATGGAAGGTGAGCTAAGCACAGTTCTTGCTTTTAGATAGTATAAAGCTAGCATTTTTGCTGGTGGTAACTTCCAAAGGGTAAAGAGGAGGTACAGCAGACCTGATCCCACATGGTGTCATCACTGATGGGGCAGGAGAACTGGCTTCAGCCATACTCCGAGCAGCTCAAAGGTACATTCCCTGGTGTAAGTCAAGTGAAAGGTTATGTGCCTGTTTGGCAGCATGTCATTTAGATAGGGATAAGCTCCACCAAGACTAACCCAGAAGCTAATGAGACAGGGGAGACTGGGAATGTATTGAAAAATGTCCTGAGAAGTGAAGCAGAGGACACAGAGGAGCCAAGCTTGTCCCTCTGTCCAAGTACTGAAGTATTCAAGCTTGCAAGGACTTGAGTCTTGTGATCTGTGCAGGAGTGCAGCCACCTCTCCTGCAGAGAGGGCAGATGGTGTACCAGGTCAGAATGTCTCCTGGAGAAAGGGCTTAGCACTGAGAGAAAGATGGGAGGTACAACCGTTAACTCTGAGAGGCAGGGTCTGACATGAAAATGTGAGCAGACTGGGATGTTAGTTGCTCTGGAAGAGGCAGAACATAATAGCTGAGCAGAAAAGTTAAACTAAGTGGTTTTTATCCAGTGAGAAAGCACTGGAAGGCGGTAGCTGAGCCTTAGGAATTAGGGTAAGTGAGCCAAAAAGTGTCTGTGATTGGGGGTGGAGATTCTATTGATACACTCTATCAAGGCCAGACATGTGTTCCCTTGTGTCTGTGACTCTAAACTTAGGGAGCTGATTCTCTCTTTTTCCTTTTTTTTTCAGCTGTCAACTTATGCTGGTGTAAGGAGGTCTGTCTCAATGTTGTAGTAATGGCAGAGGAGTTTCTTGAGAAATGGGGGATAGGAAGGAGGTTTGTGAAGTGGCCTGTGCATTTCTGAGCTGTGAGGATAAGAGTCAGCTGGGAACAGGTGTTATGTTTTTGGAAGCCCTGGGTGGGTAAAGGGTTTGGAGGACATCAGTGGAGTTTTGAATGATTCTAGGCAGGCAGCTCTGGTTAAAGGAGAGGGAGACCTGCCTTTGGGAGTTCCTCCTGGGGCTCCTTCTGTGGCCACAAAGGCACAGTCATGCTTGTGGAAGCCACTGAACGCTCATGACAGTCATATGCAGAGGACCCCAAGAGTCAGGAGGCCATGACAGGAGCTGTACAAAAGCTCTAGATAAGACCAGATTTCCTCCAAAATGCCTGACATCCAGGAACAAGGTAACCAAGTTTGTTCATTTTAAGTGCAGCAGTACAGGACAGTTTGAGACTGCTCCAAAGAGAGCTGTCAAATCGAGTATGTTGGCTGGGATACACTGGAGATGAAGGGGATGTGCCTGCAGCAGGGCTAGTAGTGCCTGCACTGTTATCAGCTGGTGGAAAGGGATGCTGCTGTCTGCTCACCAGTCTCTGACCTGAGTGAGAGACACCTATGCAAGGTGGTTTTGCAACACTGCAGGGACAGAGATGACCCAGCAACCCGAGCTAGGTGTGAAGCGAGGCATCACAGAATAGCAGTGAGATGGTCTGGCACATGCCTACACAACCCCCACACCAGCAAAATCTGTACCCGATGGACTTCCTGTAACTCAGAGGAGGATTACTTACTAAGACCACGTTTTTGACTTTTTAAAGGAAAAAGTGGTGCCCCATCAAAAGACAGTGTAAAGCAAACAAGCCCAATAAAGTCACAGTCCCAGGAAGTACAGAACAAACCCACATCCCATCAGAAATAACACGCTTATGGCTTTGCATCCAAAAATATTAGTCCATTTATTGTCCATTAAAAATTCCCTTTGTCTCTTCTCAGTTGTGGTGCATGCTTGGAATCACTGTCAGTCTTTAAAGTAGTATTTGAGATCAATTTACTAATTGACTTTCAAATGCAGGACACTTTGAAAACCTTTTCCTAAGGGCATCTCTGTGTTCTGTTTGAGAGAGTTACTGTTGTTTTCTCACCTCCCCTGAAGGGTTGTTTACAATACCATCTCTCCCTTTTAATTCTCTTTTCCTTTCATGTCTAACAAACAGTGTTAAACAGAACACAGGGGGAAAAAGGCAGATCTCACACATTATAATCATCTGTAGTTAACTGAAGAAATGCTTCCCAATTACAGGTCTTGTTTTGTAAATTAATGCTCAAGAAGCTTTTTCTTATGCATTTTCCAGATAAAACCTCTGTTCTTAGAAGCTCAAGGTTTGTAGGTATATTAACTAAGATAAAGAGTTTCTGACTTGATGTGCACTCTGTACAGAGCTGAGCTGCCACAAACAGGATTTTCCTTATGAGATCCTGTGCAGAGGGATAGAGGGATGACTTGAGATATACACACAGGAATATAGGCAGTACCAAGATGTTGAACTATGACAGAAGACATTACATTTCAAAGCTGGCCACTGTTTCTATGGGTGTTTTTACAGTATGCTTTGATTTCTCTAGCTCTTTTTGCCCTATATCCGAGCACTTTAAGACTGTGAATATATATATAGTCACAACTTTTCCGTAGGGTGGTGTGGAACTCCACATTATACTGATCTGAGAGGCTATCATTGGATGCTGCACTTCTTTCAGCAGCAGCACCAACATAAACATCCCCTGATTTCCCCTTCCCCTCTCCCACCACTCACCCCTCAGCTGTGCCAGTTTCAATGGTGTGTGGGAAACAAATCGCAGAACACATCCAGGTTAAAAATAGCTGAAAAACAGAGAGAGAGAGAGAAATGAATTCCAGAACCTGGACTAACGTCCTACATGTACATCCAAAGCTGATACAACAGAAGCTCTTTAGCTCAGACTCAATCTGCCTGTCCAGCTCCATCAATAATTTTTACCTGATTTCACAAGGGAATGGTAGAAGTTTCAAAAGGTATTGATTTCCTTTCTAAATTTTGTGCAAACTGATGGCTGGGTGAGGGATAGAGACCTCAGTTAAAGAAATGGAGCCAGAAGTTACTTGGCTAGTGAGTATGTGCATGCTGGCTGGCCATGAATGCATTACCTGGTCAGCCAGCATATACTTACTTGCCTGCAGCCCAGTAGAGGGTCTTCGAGCATATAGTGAGGGAAGAGTTGGGCTAATTGCAGCCATTTTATTTCAGGAGGATGGGAGAGAAGGGAGGTGACCATAAGGCAATAGTCACAGCCCCACAGGAAACCACTAGCCATTAGTTCCACTGCTTACAAAGCAATTTGTTTCAAAAAAGCCTGAAATTCTACAAAGTAAGACCTCTTCTTCAAGTGAGCCTCTAAATCATACAATTTGAGAGAAAGCTGAGAGCTCAGCCTCACATTCCTGTTCAGACTTCAGCAACTACTTCTGCTTTTAGCACTCTGAACTCCTGTGGAAACCACAGATACCGTTTTCTTTCCCATAATCAAATGTCACTTAAAGCCTTTGTTTCTCCTGAATAACTTATTTAAGCACTTGCTTCATCTCTGTTCCTACCTGCCTCCTTTTTAATCTACAACAACTTGCCAAGAGCTCTGCTCCATTCTCTTCTTCCCAGTCTTTCATGCTTCCCTTCTGGCCAATGAATGGCCTCAACTTTGCTAGGGGGTGGTACACAAAATATTTAGCAAATTTTATCTGAAATCATAATGATGAGTATTTTGATGCAAACAAAAGCTGGCTCCTCTGGCTCACCTCCTCTCAGGGGAAAGCAACCTTGGGTGTCCTTGCCCCTTTTGCTGACCTGCAGAGGGGACTGGGTACAATCGGAGCCACAGGGTGGAAGAGGAGCCATGATGCATCCCATGAGCTATGGCTGTAGTCCCTGGATAGAAATGGAAGGGTCTTTATGTTCCTGTTCTCATGTCTTCTTTTCAGCAGCCCTCCTAGCTGAGAGTGTCACCATCAGCTCTCTAGCACTTGAGGGTGTGCCTTCTGTCATGCCCAGGAAACCAAGCACTAAGCACGCAGCATCTGGTTGCACATGCAGGATGCAAGTGGAGCTGTGTGGCTGCTTCCCTCTCTTCTTGGAAAGGGAGCAGCGGACTGTGTCTGAGTCAGAAGCAAACACTGTCTTTGGCAGGGAAAGCTTTCATCAGAACAAGTCTCTGATGGAAACCATGTCTATTCCTACCATTTGTATGTTTCCCCAGTAACAGAAATTATCATCACCATAGACAGGTCTTGGGCTTCTTCAGATGGGAATCCAGAGGTTTCGGGCAGCTAGGGATTTTCCTGGTGTGGGAAATCCCTGGGTGGCAATAATCCAGTGTACTGGGCTCTGTGCCATCCCTGCTGCAGACACCCAGGAACATTACTGGGAGTTGCACCCAGTGTGATCTGTTTGCAGATACTCCAGTCTCACCACAGGTATGGAGCAGGGTGTGAAGGGAAAGACCTGAGATGGTCCCAGGAAATCTGTGTGCATTAATTCCCTTGTCATTGCATACCTCTGAATCTGCTCCAGTCTATGCACTGGGTTAGCTGTCAGAGCTCAGCTCAGCTCCTGCAAGAGAAGTGTCTTCATAGATCTTCCTAGCAACAATTCCACTTCCAGAACTAGTTTCTGTAGGGATTTTTTTCCCCCCAAATGGAAGAATATAGTAATTTTGCAAAGGTGACACTAGGGATCTATAAAGGAGATCTAAAGCAGAAGCTAAGGCTGCCTTGTTGGAAAAGAGTGTTAGAAGGTTCCAAACCCTCTCCTCTTCAGACACAGGAGCATAAGATGCTGGTGAATCTCCACCAATATGGAGCAGCCTCATGAAGAGCAGAGCAGCCCTTACATTGCTGTAAGTGATGGTAGGATCTTACTTTATCCTTCTGCAACTACAAAATTTTGGGAAGTGGTGGCACGGGAGAACGACCAGAAAGCTGGCAGAAATTGTGTAATTGGTGTATCAAAGGTCCTTTTCCTCTCCTGCAGTCACATTTTAACAGTACCTTATTTTATTCTATGTCTCAGTAAACAACAAATTCATTACTGATAAAACTTGCCTGAAGCAACAAGACACATGTGAACAATAAAGCACTAAGAGCCACATTTTCAGAAGTGTGTCTGCAGAAATGTCTATTGTACAATGTATAAGCAGCATGTGGTCTGGATGTGGCAAGCAGCAACGGGAGAGGGAAAGGGGAACAGATGGAACCTGTACATGAGTGACAAGAGTGGACGTAGGCTCCGATCAAGTTCTGTACTGTGCAGAGTCTGAGCTTTTGAAAAACCTTAAATAATAGTCACATTTTAAGGAGGACTGCACTAATGGGGCATGCACATAAGTGCACTGAATGGTGGAACTGCAGAGGATGCAGCAGTGGAGACAGTGATATACACAGAGCATATGAAAAGTTTGGTCTGACACGCTAGCCATGCGTACAATCAAAGGTGTGCACATTTCAGAAACATCAGCCTCCCTGAAACATCAGGAAACGATAAGCCGGGGTCAGAAAGGTCTGAGAATTCCACACAGCTGAAATAAAGATTGAGCAAGAGGAATTAGCATCAAGAAATCAGATTCAGATGTTTAAAGCTGATTGTCTGAACCAAGTTAATATAATGCACCATGTGTCACTTCAAAACGTTTGGATCGTGCCGCTGGAAAGCCCTTCCCGTAATTGTGAAATGCAGCAGCTCACTGTATTTGAGAAGGCTGGGATGGACATGTCTGCCTGGACATGAGCAGCCTGTAAATGATGAATTGAGATTAGAGCCTTTACTGTCCCAGTCGAGTTTTACCAGCTCTTTGGGCCACTACCATGGAAAACAAGCCTGGCAGTAAGGCCATATGAAGCTTCTACCTTCACGTGTTCTGGACTTGTCCTCTCTCTCTATTTATCTCCCCATGGACTGAAAAGGCTTGTGCTCTTTTATCCAATGCAAAGCACTCTGAAGATCAGCACTCTGAAGATCGGCACCCTTTGCTCTTATTTTCATCCTATTTAAAAGAACACCTTTTCAGTTATCCAGTCTTTTCAAGGAAAATTATCCTCTCTCCATTCCACCAAGTCTAGTGTTGAAGTTCATGGCTCTAGAAAATTACATTTATAAACCTCCAATGCTATGGGACAATCACATTTTCCCTCATCCTCACACACACAGAAGGAAGCCTTTGCCTGTTTTAATGCAGACCAGCACAACAGCCACCTGTGTGGGACACTGCAACTTGTACACTTTCAGTGCTGTGGTTTTTATTCTCCGATGAGTTTATATCCTCTTACAGATACACATCTCCTTCACCCTACCAAAATAATCCAATAATCCAGCAGCATCCACCTGAAAACCACATCCTGTGGGGAATGAGAATCCCATAGGTGGTAAGAGGGTTTTGCAGGATGGCAACTTGTTTGATTTGTGGATTTGTTAAATTATGTATCTGGTGAGAATGTCTCTTTCCTATGATGAGATCACACATTCATTAGACTTTGGGTGAGAAACTAATTTAACGGAGATCAGCATAAATTCTGTAACAATATTCCTCCATGTACCATCTGCTCACTGTGACCCATTCTGGATTGGAGTGATGTTGTTCATACAGAAATATTTGACAATACAAGTATTAGGCTCTCAGATCTTTTCCCCTGCTCTATTCACATGCATTTTCATGGCAGCTGGACATACACTATACAGTTAAGGGCTAGAACTTTCTCTGGTACATCTCTAGTGACTCTGAAGACCAATGTGACACTGATTTATGTCATGAACAAAATAGACCAGGGTGTGTTCTCTCCCCCATTAGAAAGTGGCACAGCAGAGCTTTTATATATGGCAGGCTCCTCTCCCACAGTCACCCCTAAACAAAAAAGGGTGGCCAGCCTGAGGAACAGGGTCTCAGGGAGCACTCAGAGACAAAGGGCAGAGCTGTGCCAATGGAATGCTCAAACACAGGCCTTCTCTTGGGGCAGATACAGCCAAGACGAAGTCACTTCTTTCACTTTATCTCCAGAGCTTGCTGATTTCATAAGACTATGTAAACCTGCAGCTGAAGTGCATGGCCTGGGGTTTTTGCCCATGCTATGGGACATTGGTTAGGGTTTGCTCTGTTGCTGACAGCTTGAAATTTCCATTTGCAGCACCTTCCTGTTTCCTTTCCAGATATGCATCATACAAACCCAGAGAGGCTGAACTCATTTACCAAAACGGTGAGAAGAGACATTCCTTGCCACAATGAAGCTTTCAATGTGCCTAGTCAACATTGAAGCAGCAGAGGCAGACCTGGGCAGGCACCTCCTGATGTCCTGGCAGGTGCCCGTAACCACACCTGCCCGTAACCACACCCTGAAGAAATATACCTTGGTGGCGATGGTTATCTGAAGTCCCTGTCCACAGCTCCCACCCCTCCTGGGATGCCTTAAGAGACTGGGAAGCATGCAGGGGCATTTTTTTAATTTAAAATTTGCAACACTGCTGCTGTCTCATAGAGAGTTGGGTCATTTACTGCTAGCGGTGAAAGAAACTGTGTGTATGCTGGAGTGGCATTCATCCCACATGTCCACAGCATGGGATGAAACCTCTGAGAGGTCTACTCCCATTTCATAGCTAGGCTACATGGGAAGATGGGATTTGCTGCCTAGAGCCCATACCTGCCCACACACATCCTGAGATGTCCTAGCCAGATGGCACCTAACTGTGTCTGCAGACCTCTAAGCCACACGGACCTCACCGTGCCTGGCAGAGAGCTGGTGGAGCTCATGGCACTGTCCCACCTTGCTGCAGCTATGCCCAAGAGATTTGATTGTCTCCAGTAGTTCCTCACCCCACCCCACCAGTACAGAGTGGTGCCAGCCACATCACAAGGAGCAGGAGATGAGGTGTCTAAAATAAGCAAAGGATTTTAAGCCCTTTTGCTTTCTCTTTGCACCCTTTTGCACCCTTTTGCTCCCCTATATTGCACCTGGCATTAGAATGACCAAAATTGTCCTGTGATATCACTCATCACCCACAGAAAAGCTCAAAACAGGCAAATTCCCCATGGAAATTACCCGAGGAAACAGGCTTGTCTCAATGCCTAGAAGAACATCCTGACTGGTCACTTGTCTCCCAGGCATTTTATCAGGAACTGAAGCTCATTGAATCAGTGATTCACTCTCCACTCAGCACTGGCTGACTGCATTTTGTGTGCCTTAGGATAAGAATCATGTTATTCTTTGTTTGGGTCCAGGATGGCTCTGATATGTGCTAGAATATGTCTGGCTTGTTACAATTAAAATTATTCCAAATTTCATGAGAGAGGTATTTTCATGCATTGCCTTTTTTATAGAGGGCTTCAGTGGGGGTTCATCCAAACCTCTAGATCAACAACACAAGGAAATCAATAAACACCTTAGCATGGTGATTTCCTTGCCTAAATTTGCATCAAGCTTGTTTACAGCCAGCAGGACAGGAGAAAAAAGGTCATTTATAGTATGTGCTGTGGCACTGCTCGCCTGAATTTTAGGAGTCAGCAACTTTGATAGACTCTTGACGCAGCTTTCAGACACAGTTAAGAATGTCTCTTCCGCCTACTGCAGGAAGCTGGTCACTGTATCAAAGATCAAAGTTGCTCACACCAACCCAAGAACATTTTATACAAGCAAAGGGGAACTACAAATGCTTGGTTTTGGATGCAGGATTTTTCTACTTTGCACGTGTTGGTCTCTAAATTTGACTATAAACTGCTTGAATCCATTCAGGAAAAACTCCCACTTGCTGCAGCACCACCCAAATTACTCACAGGCTAATCCTCCTGTTACAGGGACAAGATACTCTGTTGTTATCAAGATGTTTGATATGACTTTGAAAAGATGAGTTTATTGAAAATTGTATTAGAGATTTATTTGGAGGGTGTAATGACCTTAAGTGGTTATACTTTAAAAAGGCTAACAGAAGAGTACGTGACCTGAAATGGGCATACATTGCAGGGAAGTCATTTCCCTCTGCTACACATACAGCACACAGCATGAGCAGAACAGGCAAATGCTTATCAGGAACTGAAGCTCATCAAATCAGTTAATTGTTTCACAAAAACAAACTAAGTGATGTTTTTTTTAATACATCTTAAAAAATCACAAAGGTCAACAGGACTTTTTCAGAAACTGTTTTTGAAATCAAGTGTCCCTGGGATAAAACACAGCTAGGAATTACTGTTAAGAAACTTTTGGTCAGCTCTGGCAGTTTTGATGCAAACCTGGCTGTTGCTGGAGTCACTACTGCAGGGCTGCCGTGGGAGGAAACACTGGCAGGGGAACTCAAGCTGAGTGTGTCTGCCCTCTTTTCTCTCGCCTCCACTACAGGATAAGAAATCTGAGAAAAGACAAATAAACGAGATTTTTAAATTGTTTCAGTGGCTCTAGTAGGCTCCTGCACACAAACAGGATTCATGACCATTTTGGGTTGATTTCCTTTCAATTCTGCTCTTTCTGCATCCCCGCTCTGTTCTGGTTTGCTTTTCTCCAGCTCCCTGTACAAACAGGATCTTTCCTTAACAATGTCCTGCCACATCATCTTCCTTCCTTTGTATACAGGCTGATGCTGCCTGTTACACACCATGCGGCTTCCTAAGGCACCTCATTTCTCAATGCTAGCAAAAACAGGAACCAAAAGCAAAGCTGCAGTAACACACTAAATTCTCACCATAGTTTAAAATGAAATCTTGAAAGTTTCCGATTCAAGATGACTTCTCCGTTAACGGATTTTTTTTTTCTAGTTGAGTGCTCTTCAGAATATGTGCAAAGGCAGTGTTCGTACTGTTTATCAGATTCAAATGCCACTGCACCAAGGTCTGCAACACTGGCCCATGCATTTCCTCCCTTTCTTTGGTGTTGAAAAGCAAACTCAGCTGAGCAAAGTGCACGTTGGTTCCCTGTTCACCCCTTTTATCCCATGTTGTAAGGCTTTGCTGTCTGATTTTTTGCACTGGGGAGACTTGGCAGCATGTCTACAGGGACAAGAGAAAACCACAGGCCACAGTACATATTGCACAAATGCTGTTATTATTCTGAGGCCTGAAGAAACAAGGAAGGAAGCTTGAGGCTGGTGGTTTGGCAGGTGTGAGGCCTTTTCTACACAGACATCTGTTTTAAGTGGTAGGTCTGGGCTTGGGGGTGAGCAGGGAACGCCTGCCACTCCCACCTGTTCTCTGTGTCACAGCACAAGGGGGTTTGGGCTCCTGCTGAAGCGATGTCACCTACTTGCTCAATCTGTGCTTCGAGATTCTGCTGTCTTGTATTTATGGGGCAGGGCTGAACAGTGAGGCGATTCCTCCCTGCAAACTGCCTGAGGTGCTGCTGCTACCACACCAACGTGTATGAAATGGATGGAGTTGGAGTACAAAATGCATGAACAACAACATGTAGGCTAAGCTCAAAGTAAAGCCCTGATGAAAAGCATTTGGATGCTACCACGTACACCACACCAACGATTTCTAACCCCACTAGATTATTTCTAGTGTTTTGGGTTAACACTGCTAGTGATCTCATTACAGTTTTGAATGAACTGCTTAATTTGGCAGGATGTTACAGCACACTGTGAAGTTTGCACTTTATTTGAAGGAATTCATTAGTGTTTGATGGTTGTCTATGCAACAACGTATCTGGTATCTCCACTTTAAAAACAATCTAGAAAGAAACTGCAGTTTTTAGCGCTGGACCGTGCTCTGCTAAAACACATGTGTAGGGAAGGAAAAAAAGGGTTTGTATAATATCATCCCCAGTAGGGATTCTCTGGGACAAGTTAGTGTTGAGCCACATTGTTATTTTAAACGACAATAGGTTCTTTCTTCTGTAGTTCACAGCCAACTTTAATGAACATTTAGCAACTTAATTATCTTTGAAGACTGTTACCCCTGTTACAGATTGCTGACATTGGTCAGTGAATTCAGAAGTTCCTGGGGGAAGGGCAGATACGCAGAAAATCTGAGACTGAGATACATGTACACAGCTGACCTCATTTCCATTAGAAATCAAGCTGAAGCCATTTCAGGGTGAGGGACTGTGGTTTTAATCCCTCCCAACTCATTCATTATTATATATCAAAATGCATCTCCATATCCACCAACAATGAGAGTCAATCCAGCACCACTTTATTCTGGGCAGGAGAGGGGCTGCAATTTCATGGGGACTGCTGGGTTTTATGGCATCTTTGGAATGTGCCATGCGCCATGCCATGCCGATGTGCCTTCATTCAGAACTAACTGAGCAAGGGGTAGGTGACATGGTGGGACAACTCAGCTCCTGTGTTCGTTTTGTGTGCAAACAACAGAATAAAATCTCATGATGTCCACCCCAGAATGGGCAAAATCCTGGTAAAATGAAAGGCTAAGCAGCGTTTTGACATTCTTGGAAAGGAAGACAGAATTCCTGACATGAAGCATCTCTCTGCCACGCTTAATATGGTCTCTAGGACGACCATGCCATTTGTGTTGGTCACCTGTGAGAAGCACCATTGCAGCGCTCACAGAAATCTAATGAACTTTGGAGCTGGACTCCAAGAAAAAATTGTTTTGTTCTAAGGATTAAAAGAAAAAATAAGACAAGCAAAGCCACACAAGGAAGCCTGATGCTCCAGCCTGCTATCTTATTTTTTTTCCTTTTTCCCATCTGACAAATATCAGCATGACAGCAACCAGAACCCTCCCAGTTCACATGGCAGCACAACTTAACTGTGCTGGTAAGTGGTGAATTGACACTTCACTCTAGCATGGCCCTAAATTGTACCATTAACATGTGGTTATAGTCAGAGAACACATTTGGTAGGAAATGGCACCTTGTTTCTTCCCAGATTATCTGCTCTCTATGGGGTAAATATTTTAAACATCATGCCGGGTTTTAGCAGAAACATCCCTATTAAAGTAAATGGGATCTGAGACTGGGTAAATCCAAGCACGCAGTGCTGGAACGTTACACCTATAAATCTTCTGTGGTTTACGCTTTGTGCTTTAATCACTGACAAAAGACAAGTGTTTGCTGCTTGTGTAAGGTTTCTAAAGCACAAAGGGAGGGTGTGTGCTCAGCATTGCTTCCTGTAGCACTGGCTGCAGTCACAGCACGCCAGCCCGAAGCAGGAAGGACACAGGGATTGCTCAGCGCAGGCTGCAGCAGCACTAGCGGGAGGAATCTCAAGGGCGAAGCCATACAGTTCACTGTGCCACATTTACACAGTGATCAAGCTAGTTTTGAAACAGCATCTACCTTTAAGCCAGGACGTATTTTAGGCAGCAGCTACCTTACAGGCCCCTTTGTGAGAAGTATGAGTGTGATTCGTGGCGGTAAAAACGAATGGGTTATTGCGGCCCATATAGTGACATGAGAAAAAACATATGACCAGCCAATTAAACAAAAATTCCAACTTACACCCACATGGAGACATAAACAGGATAGTGTTAAATCACTTTCTCTCCTATAACTTTGTCAAGGATCACATGAATTGTAACAAGAAGGTTGAAGAGTTAAACTTTCCCATATCTAAGGGGAACAGAATTTATGGTGGGGTTATCATTAGGGTTGTAGAAATAACTTAGCTATAGTGGTGTATGTTAAACTGCTTAACAATGTATGTAGAATGTTTATGCATAAGACGAATGAATATGTATGTAGAAATTAAATAAATGTTAGAGTTACACTGTGTTCAGTGTGTGATGGCGAGCAATGCTTGCGTCCATCGCACCTGGCATGACGGAATTGCTTTTATCATATAAACTTTAAGTGAAAACCTACAAGGTTGAGACTTTGTTTCTCACAGCTTCAAGGTTACTGAACATGTATGAAGCAATTTTTTGGTAAATTTTGTCTTTTGCTCATATCAATCCCATCACAAGTGTGGTCGTAAGTATCCCAGTTTACATAACTGCAAAGGCTGGGGAAGGCCGTTTCCTTAGGGTAGCTACCTTAAAACAAGTAACTTGAGTTTAAAAAAAAGAGCCTGCTCTGTCTAGTAGGCATCGTTTCATGGTTTAATAGGATAAATGTAGCCTACATGTGCATGGTATATCTGGCAACATTTTTTGTTACTTCACTAGATGGCGTGTGGCCATGCCTGGCAGGGGCAAGAGAAGGGGGAAGAATTCCATGTGTAACTGGCTGTGCTGCACTCCTGCCTCTCATGTGTCTATAACAACAGGGGGCTACGAGTTACCATTTCAAGGGTGAGAACTGCATTTCCAGCATCAGAAATAGGATGCCCAGCTGAAAACAGCTTCATTTTCAAAAAGCTGAAACTTTTGCCTGAAGAGCGCCCTTAAATCAGCAGTGGGGCAAGACCAGTGGAAAAGAGGTTTATTAGACCAACCCATTTCCTAGGCAAAACATGCTTTCACAGACACAAGTTCTGCAAATGTAAAACAAGCCTGAAGGAGAGCTTATGTGTGTCCTTTCTACAATGTGGTCAGCTGATCTAGTAAAAGACCTTATCTCTTCCTATAAATTCTGCCATGCTGGTAGCCTCACACCATCACGGCTGCAACACCACTGGAACAATATCCAAAACTTCGTGTGGTTCTTCAAAAGGCAAGCCATAAGGTTAATTTGTCCTCTTATTTCCCCCTGTGTATACAGTGGCATAGCTGTCCTCTTTTGTTCTTCTATTAACTATTTATGCCTCCCACTTTGCAAAAGAACAAGACCCCCCTCTGCCCTGAGGCACTTCCTCTCGTGGGATAATGGGAAATCACCCTCACTGGCCATTTAGCAGCAAGAACCTTCTCCTTTCTTGCTTGGGAAAATAGGCATTAAATCTGCAAGGTCTCAGACACGAATTATGAAAGTAGCTGGATCCATTAAGGAGGCTACAGGCTCCCTAACACAAACACTGACAGCAAAGCTCGCCATGGCGAGGTTTGTCAGTGAACACATCAGCTTTCTTGGCAGCTCCGGGACACTGTGGTTTCACAACTGGCCTAAGCTGACCTACAGATGGGCTCCTGCCAAAAGGCAGCTCTCCCTCTCTGCTGACTCTTGTGCTCCTTTGGCTGGAGGGTCTGTGATGCCAGGGGCTGATTGGTCTCGGTACAATCCTCCCCTCTTGTTTTTCTCACTTTTGGTAGGGTTAATTCTCAGTTGGCTCAGTTTGCTGAATTGGCTGGCTGAGGGGTTGGGTGGACGCTGGGGCTGGCACAAGGAGATGGTCAGGGATGCCAGGCTGGAAACTGCAAGATTGGCCTTTCTGCCAGCAGTGTGCGCAGAGCCACCAAGAGCCACCAGGAATCAGAGGGCTGAGCCACCAGGAGTCAGAGGGCTGAGCACCACAGTGGGCTTTTGCAGTGCCTGCAAACTGCCCCAAATGCTGTAGGAGGTCAGGGAGGACACTGCCTTAGGATGGGATGCAAACATTCCTCCCCTCCTTTGAACACAGAGAAGAGGGGTTTTAAAACCATCTGTTAAAGGATGGTGCCATGAGGAAAACGCATCTGATACACATGCAAGTGAGGGGTTTTCCTGTGGTATTTAGGCCTGAGGTGTTTACTGTTTTACCATCCAGCTATGCACCCAACCTGCAAATGCGTTTGGTGCAACACATGCACCAGATTTAACACCTGCTACACCACCATGGCTATAGTTGTAACAGCAGCTTATACCCTGGCTGTATCAGCCACCAGAGCCACAACATCGGCAGCACTCTCTCCAAGAAACAAAATTATGCCCAAAATCAAGTGTCTTCCTTTGCTGTTTATGGCTGATGGCTGTTCCTGATGGGAGAATGTATTTAGCAGGTGCCTGGTTTGGGTGAGAGCATCTGGTGAAGTGCCAGTGCAGCAGGTGCATGGGGAGATGTGCAAAAAAGGACCTAGTGCTCACACTGACTAGGGAAAATCAGCAAACACTGGCAACCAGCTGAACAAGAAGCTCCTCCGGCATTCCCTGAAGCCAGAGCTTGTTCTTCCCTTGTGAGTCAGGTTTGTGTGTCCCCTGTAAGATGAAGCGACGTGGTAAGACAAGTTCTGCCACGGTTAAGCCACAGCAGCCTCTCCACTAACCCTCCCCTGAAGCAAAGGAGGTTTAAGATGCTAATGGCAGAGGAAAACCAGGGTCATAGGATGGCTTATAATCAGTTCTGTAGAAAAGGAAAGTCACTACACAACTTTCTGTCCATGAAATGCACCTCCGTGTCTTAGACCAGCTCACTCAGCTATTTCAGCTTCCAAGTGCAGTTGTCTTAGCTAATCTGCTTCCCCATGCCATCATTAGAATTTAGTTAGTTGAAACATCTGGATGAACCCAGAAAAAACTGTCAGTCCTTACTGTATATATTCCAAGTAGCCTGTGCTTTGAAAATCACTGTACATGCAACACTCCTCTGCATGTAGCCACCCATATCCCCTCAGCTCAGGTTCCTGGTCCTGGGTCCCACTCTGCTATTCCTTTAGTTGGTCTCTATAGGCTTCCAGGTTTTAAACTTGTCTTACCATCAGTATATTATGTTTGAATTTCAGAATTGTTCATATACATCTCTTCCTCTAGTAAACATACAGCAAGGAGTTAAGATAGAACTGTTTGGGCTATAGAGAAATGCTGCCAACTACTGTAACAGGAAAACATTACAGCTTCATTTTGCCCCCAAAATAACATATTCTTGCTGTGGGTAAACAGCTATTCCAGTTCTTTTGGGAGCAATAGTCATGGCTCTCTCTTTCTCCAAAGGCAGTGTGCAGTCCTCCAACCAAGAGGGAAGCTCATTTCCACTGTGCATATCCAGACAACATCAGCCTCTGCCCAGGAGTGAGGGTAGCAGAGGATGAGAAGACTGGCAGAGGTGGATGCTCCAAGGAGGCCGCTCATGCACATGACAGAAGATAAAAAAGCATTCCCCACCAGAACAGCACTCAAAGGACTCCATCTGGGCTCTTCTCTGTTTGGGAAAGGATCTTACTTGGTTTCTTCTCCCCCTACTGCATACCCTGGAACCTGTAATTCTAAAAGTGAGGCAATGTCTACAGGGACACAGATGGCATGTGAGAATCCAGAGCCCTGGGCTGTGTTTCATGCAATGCCATCTTATTTCTGCATTTTGAGGCAAGTCCCCTTACCTCTGTCATCTCCTTATCTAGCTTTATTTCAACTGCTGCTCAGGAAGGTCACAGGGCCCTAGGTCATAAACTGTGTTCAGAGCACCTAGAGAACTACAGGTTCCTTTACATGGAATTTCCAAGTACAAAATTAAAAGAACTGTAAACCAAGGAAAGGAACACAATTTATCAAACTCAGTTATACCACAAAGAGCAGATAAACAGATACCAAAATCAGAAGTTAGTCCTCCACCTCTAATCTGGTTTTAGTTTGTGTGAGTTTTGCCCCAAGGACCTCTTTCCTCACCAAAATGCATGGGTTTTGATCTTCCTGCCATTATTGAGGTGTCAGCCCGTAGTAACTTCCAAGCAGCTACTCACGTTCCATTAGCATTGATCTCCTTTGAGATGACCACTGGCCTCATAAGGCTTTACTCTGCTTCCTGCCCCATTGTTCATCAGTGAGATAACACCTGAGAAACAACACTGGTGCTTAGAGCAAAACATCAGGACAAGTGAATCCAATCCCAGTTCTACTGACAAGAGACATGTGTCCCTTTTGTTTTTTCTTTTCCTATCTGTAATGGGAGTAATACTGATACTTCTTATGGCAGATGCACAACTGCTTGTTTGTAGAACACTTTGAGATGATATAGCACATCTCAACAAGAGTACAAAGTGCTACCGCTGTTTCTAAAGTGAGTGATGTGGGTCCTAAACTAACCCACATGACCTGACACTTCACTAATCTGATCCCCCAACCACACTTCTACTGTAAAATAAGCTGGTTTAGGGGTGAACTGTTTATAACATACGCAACTGCAAAATTAAAAGACTTTCGAAAGAGTTTGCTTGTTTTTAAATGGCTGCATATTGCAGATGGGAGATAACCTGAGAACAGCAAATATATGGCCACAAGAGTTCATAGGAAGACACTCCAACCCTTCTATAGGTACACATGATGTTAGTGCAATGTAGCCCAGACCTTTAGGGTTTCCAGAGGCCAAGAGGCTGTGTAAGGTTTTTTGCTCATGACAACAGCATGAGTGAGCGGGTTACATAACTGATGAACTAGTCACATCTTGGTAGGCATAAAAGCATTTATTTTCTTGTCACCTAGCAATATGACAATGGATTATACCTGCTTCTTTCAAGTTTTGCTGCAAAATGTGCTTTGTCTGTGGATGTTCATCCAGCAACAAAGGGTGTACTGTAGAAGGGTATATGGCTGTGAATTCCTATTGTGAGGCCCTGAGTCTGAGGCTGTAGATTGCTGCTGTCAGCAACAAAACTCGTTTAAGTTATACCCACCTCCAGGCTGTACAATCCCATGTATCGTTGAACTCTGACCTCCATCACGCTATTTCTCCTCTGCATCACTTCAGCAAAGTGGCAGGATCTCCAGAACAAAGCAGGTCAGGTCTGTGATAGGTGTATTTGAGCAGGTCCTCAGCACTGTCTCCTCTTCAGCATCGCGGGGTGCCACGCAGTGTGCACTGACCTTGTCACTGACATGGCAGTGACCATGGTGCACTGCCACACAGGTCCTGGGCACAGAGTCTGATTCCTTCTTTCTAGGTCTTCTGGACATATAGAAAATGTGTACTGTGTTCCTAGCAGACAATGCTGAAGCAGGAAATGGCTTAAATATATATATCTGACATTGCAGCATGCAATACCAGAGCCACAGCTGTCTGCAGCACTGAGATATGCATGTCCTCTGCTCATCCAGAACTGCTCCATATTGTCTCTGCACATTACAGCTCAGCCTCTCCAGGGAACACTGTGTTTGCTGTTCCATTTGCACACCAGCCAGCGCTTTGCTTCCTGGTCTATGAATGGCATGTCCAGAAATTGGCTCCTATGCTGGTGCATTTCAGAGAAGATAATGCTGTCCTTTCCCCTTCTGTTTATTGTAACCCTAATTTCTGACAAACAAAAGGGATGAATTCTGGGAAATTTACCAACAATCAAGCACAGGGTGAGCAGCATGGCTTTACAATATGTACAGCGCTGTGTGTGGGGCTCAACAAAGGCCTGCTACACTGGGCAGCTCACTCACACCAAGGCTTTAGAGTGAGGCATCAGTGATAAGAGAAACAAACCTTGTCTGCGCTGCAAAGCGCAGCCAGAGATCATAAAACTTCCAAATTAGCAACACAACAACTATATGGGAAACCTGTAACATTAAATATATGAAAGGGATGCCTTGGGACTATAATGAATTGAGTACCTTCAACACAGAACGGGTAATCCTCAGGGGACTATTTAAAAATCATTGACTAGGTATGCCTACTAGTGTAGCTTTGTCAGTCAACATAGACATCCAAAGTTTGTACAGAGGAAGTTTCCTCAGGTACAGAAGAGCAGAACAAGACTTTCCTTTTTTATCAGTCACCTGGCTCCGCCCTTGGGGCAGTAATCCTTCAGAGGACTCTTGAAGGTTTCTTTTGTCATTTGATGGTTTTGCCTCTGACATATGAAGTCATGTGAGTGGATCTGAATGGCTGAGGCAGGGCGGTAATACCAGATGTAGCTAGGATGTGTGTAGCAGGGTTTATTTCATGCCATAACATACAGCATGCTTTTCTACCTGCAGTGCATCCCCAGGTGCTCTTGCTCCAGGACTCTGGCGGAGAACCTGATTGATCTATCCCTCAGCTGCCTTACATGCAGAGAGCTTAGGACTGTGAACTGCACTGCCCCGGGGATGCCCAAGAGACACACTTTCCATATAAAGCATCCTGGCCCTTCCTCATGCTGCATTGCCTCCTTCCCTCCACCAGCCTACTTCAGTTCCATGCTGTGGTGTCCCCTGTCCCACCCTCCTTACCAGTAGCTGCCCCTCAGCCCCCAAACCTGGCTGGAGCAGTGATGCAGACAAGGCTGTCAAGCATAATGCAGAGGAACAGAGGCAAGAAATGGAGAGGCTACAATAAGGTAAACACTCTGCACCCTCTAGCCCTCTTATTACCATTGGGACATAAGCTAAACTGTTCCAGCCAATCTGTCTTAGTCCTAGCTACATGTTCTGTGAAGACAGGGGCTGAACACAGCAGAGAAGCCTTTAATACATAGTGTGCATGGGGGTAATGCTAGTTATGTGGGTAGAGTTCATTGAACAAATGTAGATGTTAAAACGGGAGGTGTCCATTTGTGAGTCAGTCACCTTAGGATACCGTTTTAAGTCAGAGAGAAATGGACACTGTTGGCATATGATAGAAATTTATGCCCAGTTGAACTGAATTGTGCCTTGTGAGCTCCTGCTTCTCCCCACTGGCAATACATGGAGTCAGGCACAACTAGCACACACATAAACGCCTGTATGACACACACCAAATGGTGGGCAAGATCAATCACATTTTGTATGGCTTAGTTTTGACACAGGCGTGTTACACGTTATGGGGCTGCCAGAAGAGAGCTTCATAGGGTGCCTGGTGGAGCACACTCTGGCACGTTACTGCAGAGGCCAGGGAGCCAGATTCAGAAGAACAGAGAGATGCAGTGACAGACACAGCAAAACCCTTTGGGAACATGGCTGCTGAAGCAACCATGACTTCATTAGACTTGCTCAAGATGCCCTCTAGCCTGGACCTTTCACCTCATTTAATGGTTTCTTGGCCTCAATCCCTTATAATTCTGAAATGAAAAAAAAATCTTTTGACTCCTGTTTTCAAGACAGGGCTGTTTGATTTGGAACGCTGCATTGAAGTCTGTGCTACTGATTGATTTCAGGTTTATTATATTTCCCCCTTTGAAACATGCTACAGTAAAAAACCCCACTTTGTCGTTTTTCATGTAACCCCCCCCCCTTTTTTTTTTTTCAATCTCAGCAAATGCTCAGTCTTTTCCACTTCAATAGCTTGAAATTCTCCCCTGGGAGCCCTAAGCTCTTTAAATATTTTTAGGTTGCCAGATTTCTTATGTTCTCTCTCCAGGAAGCCAATTTTGTTTCTAAGCTCTTGAGAGTAGTCCAGTTTCATCTTTTGCGCACTCACTGCATCACAATAAAATGCTGCCTAATTGCTGCCTCAGCTAAGTCCCAAAGGTGCTGGAGTTTGTCTCTAGGCTACAGTTGTGGACAATAAACTCTTCTCAGACTGGAGTTAAGCCTTTTTATTATTTAAATCTGAGTCATGTAAAATTAGTTTACTAGCAAGTTACCCACAAAGATCTAGTATGGAAAGAAACTCCCACATATTGTTTTCCAACACAATGAGAAAATGATCAGATATAGAGATTTGCAAGTGGCTTGTAATACAAGATGTACATAGAAAGACCAACATTTAATTTAGCCAAAAAGACATGAGAATGTTTCTGTGAGCCTAGAAATTACTCTCAGACCTTGTCTGTTTGGTGTTCTTTACCTTCAAATTGAAACTGCTGGTATGAAAACTTCCTTCCTTCCTCTAGCTTATCCATAGTCTGAAATACCTATGAAAGAGGAAAGGCAGCTGAAGATAACAAATGTCAGATGTGCAAGTGCTTTTTTATCTCAGTCTAGCACAGCAGTGAGAAGATTTAGCGAGCATTTTGCTAGAAAATAAGCATGAATATACTAAAACTGGGTGGGTGCACCCCATTCAAGTTTGAGAAGTCCTGTGCAGCAAGGGACAAGTGGACAATATAGGGAGTGTGAATGAACACATACTCTTTCTCTTATCAGGACCATATTCAGCTATCCTCAATATGAGAATAAGATATCTGTACACAGCATTTTCTCCCTTTGTGTTCCTATTTGTAATCTGTATTTTAAAGATTTAAAATATGCTGTCCAATATGGCTTCATATTCCATGGACATTATAGTGAAAAGACTCATTGATCATTTTTTTGATACTCTGATTCCTTAAGACAGCAATTTCTTTGCATGCATTTTGTGCTGTGAGCCAAAATACAGTCTTAAGCAAAAATGAAACTAAAAGAGACCACTAGATTTTCTTGCAATGGTTACACCATCCTTTAATGAAATAGGTCAGACGTGATAGTAGAGACCTGACATAGTCTTTTTGGTGGTGTCTTTGTGGTTGCACATTTGCAACCTGGGACACTCATGAGGAAGGACATCACACATCCAGGTCAGGGCAAGCCGATCAAAATGGCTCTTCGTCTGGCTCCTTTTGTCAGCACAGAGTGCATCTATCTGCATGACTGCAAGGAGATTGTTAACCACACATCACACACTCACTGTGCCGAGACCCCCTCCTGTTGCTGGAATCTCTCACTCCTCATTTATTAAGAGCAAAATGGCAGACACGGCGTGGACCACAGAACCTTCATTACTAACGGTGACGCAGAAGACAGGAAGGATGCACAGGTCTCAAGTCGATTTTGGCAGGCAGTGGCTAGAAAAGCTAGGACACAATTTCAGCTTTACTCAGATCAATGGGAATTTTGCCACTGATGTCAGTGGGATGAAGACTGCTCCGCATGTCTGCCTGTAATCTGAGAGCATGTATGCTGCAAGTCCTGGAGACTCAGTGAAAACGGGACCCCACAGAGTTCATCTCAGATTCACTGCAGAAATAAAACTACGTGGATTCTTTGTGCCCCTTTCAGTTATCTGTAAAACAAGTATGATAATGCTTTGAGTGCTAAACAATACAAGGTGTCTAAGAAGACACAGTATCTTTTATTAGGCCAACTGAAATAGTTGGGGAAAAACAGACAAGCTTTCAGGTTTGTCTGAAATGCTTTGAGATGCTCTGATGAAAGGTGTTTGAGCTGTGCAAGTGATCATTAAATTACATTCTTCCTCTCTCTGGAAATCATTTAGTGATATTTCAAAGGAAAGATGCTGCACAGAAATAGCTGATTTCTACTGCAAGTGCTGTCTGGAGCTAAATATCTTCCTTCCTCTCTCTTTATGAACTAATCTAAAGAAAAATATGTTTTAAATTAGTATGTTAGGAACAATTTTGTGGTATAATGTATAGTTCTGTGAAATGTTCTGTGTTAAGCATAACCACAAGATCCTTAAGCATATTTCAGTACACTCAAATAAAATGGCTGGATTTCTGTTTAACGCTTTGTGGAAATTATGAAGTTATCACTGTGAAGAAATTAGAAAGCATGGAAGGTTGGTGAAAATGACAAGTGAAGGAAAAAAAAAGGCAGACAGTGGCAAAAAACTACATTACACTTGTAAACATTGGCTAACAGGCCCCTAGACTGTCACTATTGAGCGTGGACATCGTGCATTCAAAAGCTGTGAACCAGTTGGTGCCCATAAAAGACTGACAGAAACAACCAAACTTAACCTTGTCCAGGAAGGACAAAATGAGTTGGGAATGCTCACTTGAAATTAGCCAGAGGTGAGAGACCAACACCATTATGGTATCGCAGCTGGGAGTGCAGCAAGATGTATCAGTGCCATCATGGAGTCAGGGGACCACTGAGGGTCCTGTGGGCCATGAAGAGGTAGGGGAGGGAAGGTTTAACTCTGCATAAATCCTACTAGGATCACTTTAGTAGTACTGTAGTTCAGTGTCACCACACAAATGATGTCAAGAACAGAGAAAACTGGAAGCAGAGGAATCATTAAATATGTGAAAAGTACTTTCAAAGAAGGATGAAATAAATTTGTTTATCTATTAGAACAAGCAGCAACTGGGATAAGTTGCAGCAAAGAAGACTGACATTAAACCACCAGACAACTGCCCAGGATTAAGGAAAATAAAACATTGGTATAGACTGCCCAGAGAAACGGTGAAACTTTCATCACTGAAACATGTGAAAAATGGCCTAAATAAATATCATCAAAAGTTTCACTATTGATGATTGGTCACTGAAGGGAAAAGTAGACTCGGAGATTCATTGAGAAAGGTTACACTGTGTGACCAGGTCTTCCTGGATTTGTTCTCTTTTTCCCTCCCAGAAGACATTGTTGAAGATTTTCTGTTTGTGTGAGATTTCAAGATGCGCTTTTCTGAAAATATTTGTCTAACAGAGGAGCGGCCATTCATCTCCTGAAGTCCATGTTCCTCTCTCTACTGATCACAGATGCAGTCACAGATTACTGCTTGGCATGGACACCTACTTATTGAATCCCCAAAGTCAGACGAGAGAATTGCCATCCTTAATGACAAATTTTGTCCTTTCTAATATATTTCTAGCTATAACACTCATTCACTTCATTAGTCATTCCAACTATAATTACTTGTTGTGCACATATGAGGTGGCACCCATAAGACATAATCATAATGTTATTTACTGCCCTGCATTAGTAATTTTATCACATTATACTTAGATGCCATATGGTGTGATGGTGAATGCAATGAATGTTTCCTATGCAGTGAATAGAAAGCTCCTAGATAACAATTAATATAATCTATTCCACTTTTGCACTGCATTGCTACTAAGAATATCAGTGAAGTTTAAAGTATCTCAGGAAGGAAAATTCTATTTTTAGATCTAAGACCCAGCCAAAGCTCTGCTGAGTTCCAGGTAGAGCTAGGAATGTAAGCGGCTTTATTTCAGCAGTGTGTATGAAAGAATAAGGTGCTTCTGATGTGTGGTATCAATCACTTCTGTTTTCAAAGTCTGTGTACAATAACACATGGTCAGCTCACCTGGATGAACCTGTGTGTTTATATTTCACTCATCACGCCACAGGACTAGAACTGGGCACTTAAAAGATGTCTACACTGTATCCCCACACTGAGGTTGTGAAAGGAAGCCTGAGCACCCAACTGTCACCAAACTGTCCCCTCTGCTTAACTGTTAATTCTGTCCGTGGGGACCTGTTTAGGTACATCCCATGCATTCAAGATAAGGCATGGATCTTGAGTAGTTGGGATTCCCCACAAACAGCAATAAAGCTAAGAACATTATTTTTGGCTCTCTCAGATCCATGTTGTCTTTCACAGGCTTCTCACACTTGAGTGTGCAGAGGAGGGACCCCACAAGGTACATGTATGTGAGATCCAGAGTACAGGGCCATGTGGCATGGACAGAGCAATCTGCAGTAGCCCCAAGCATCCTGGGTGTGAGTCAGCACACACCACCAAGCCTTGGTGATGGAAAACTGCTCCTTCACTTCTAGGTATACACACTTGCAAATAACGGAACAGGCTGTCTAACCGTATCAGCCAGCACTGCACTGACCAGCGGTGCTGGACGCTGCTTTCATCAGGTAGAAATGTCCCAAGGACTGTCTCAGTAGGAGGAGGATTTTTTTGTTATATCAGCAAAACAGAAACCTGGAATAAAAATGGTAAAGGTGACAGGGAGAAACAGCACAGGATCACCTTCCCCATCCTGAGAAATCTGTAGACTATTATTATCCTGTGCTCTTGGAACAACTTCTTTTAAACAACTCTTATTCTTTTGTAGTCTGTAATTATGGAAACTTCAGTCTTATATCTTCTTATGCATGAGTACCCTCATCATATATATATTGCTCCACTGTACAGGATGAGAAGAGTTAAGGCTGGTTTTGGCTGGGATAAAGTTAATTTTCTTCACAGTAGCTGGTATGAGGCTGTGTTTTGGATTTCTGCTGGAAACAATAATAGCATGGGGATGTTTCTGTTACTAACAAGCGGGACTTACAGCATCAAATTCTCTTCTGCCTCTCACAACAGCCTGCCAGCAAGTGGGCTGGGGGAGCACGTGATGTTGAGAGGGGACACAGACAGGACAGCTGACCTCTGCTGACCAAAGGAATATCCTATACCATGTGGTGTCATGCTCAACACATAAAGCTGGGAGAAGGAGGAGGAATGGGGGATGTTCAGAGTGCTGGCATTTATCTTCCCAAATAAACATTAAGTGTGATGGAGCCTGGCTTTCCTAGGAGATGGCTGAACACCTGCCTGCCTGTGGGAAGTGGTGAATGAATTCTTTAATTCTCTTTGCTTGTTTGTGTGGCTTTTGCATTACCTATTAAACTGTGTTTATCTCAGCCCACAAGCTTTCTCACATTTATCCTTCTGATTCTCCCAACCCACTGGGCAAGGAGTGAACGAGCAGCTGTGTGGGGCTGAGCTGCCTACTGGGGTTAAACCACAACAGGCGCATTTTGTAACTTCATTACATTTAAAAAAGCATCAAATGTGGAAATTGAAAGCAACACTTCCCCTCTCCCTTTTTTTAAGGCGATATGAAAAATTATTTGAATGAGGAAACGCATGCGCGAAGACAACAGCACATACAGATTTAGCTCCAGCTTAGCATATAGAAGTTTAGCTTCAGCTGTGCTTCCTTGTGGATTTTAAGTTCTTCCTTACTTGATTCTTTAGGAATGTGTTCATTCTTACTTTCATGGAGAAGGCCTGGAAAGAGGTAAGTACCTCAGCTAAAAGAAGCAATTAGGTAGGTCAAGGTCACAGAGAAATGTAATTAATCTCTTCACCGGTTATTACAATGCCTACCTGATGACTACTGAACTTCTTTAAAAAGCAGCACAAGATGCCATGCAAAACTTAATAACTATTAAAAACTCTCACCTCATTGGGTTTGTGGCTAGCATTCCTAATACATGCTTGTTTTAAAAGAATACTGTTCTGTAACAGTATAGTTAATTCAATAACACCTTAACTGTCAGGGACTGGTGGGGGTCACCAGTGGCATCAAGTCTCTCTGAATCAGAATGGCATTTAATAATCAGAAAGTGAAGCTGTAGTGGCATATCAGCAGCTGTGCCTGGTGGTTTTAGAGGTTGGCACACGAGGCAGTTGAACCTTCCTTGCTGTCACTAGCACTGCTATATGTATAAGGAGCGGCTGCACAGCCTGGAGGTGGCATTCAGCTGCCCAAATGGAGGTATTTCATGTCTAATGGGAGTATCTCTTATGAGGCATATAAAGCATCATCTAAAAGGCATTACCAGATTTTCCATTGATTTTGAAAAGAATTTAAGACAAACAGCTTACGAGGAGATGCCTGTGCTGTAAACCATTAAAGTTGGGTACAATGCATCTGGCACGCCTGTTGAAACATTAGCAGCCCTGAGCTCATGGGGTGGAACTTTTTAAGCTGCTCAAACTTGATTGCAGCTGCTCTATGTTAGTGGCAACACCAGGCTTTTAGCTTATTTATAAAGTTTAGCATACCTTTTTATGGTACATTTGTAAATCCTAGAAACAATTTCGTTTAAATTATGGCCATTTTTTACATGAATAACAGAGATACATGGCTAGACTATATCTTTCTTACAGGGATGCAAATCACAATAAACTTCTATGACATTTGTGAAACTATAATGCTATAAGAATCATGTCTTTGAACAGAATGATATTTAGATACAAGACTCAGTCTCCTTAACTTCATCCCAAAGTTAAACATATCTTTTCCTTGGTAGCAGTCTTGGGCAAATAGGTCCCTAAGTTCAATAACACATTTCTGTCCCTTGCTAAAGCTCATCCCTCCCTCAGACATGCATGACCTGTTTACAAGGTCATGCAATAAACAAAATCAGAAACATGACCTAGGTTAAAAGTTACACCTTCTTTTGCAGGGTTCTTTTTAACCTAGATGATTTCACCAACCTAGTTGGCAGTGCCACCACATCAACAGCTGTACTAGCACAAGCAAAAGAGAAATATGTAAAGTAGAAGGCAAGAACAAGTGCTGAGGGGTGGAGACCAGTTAAATCAGTTTAGTTGCCAAGGAAAAGATGCAAAGAATAGCACAGAATGGCATTCAAAGTTGAAGAGGCTCCTCTAGATGATAATTCAGAGCAAAAGCCTAACTAACAGTATGAACTGCTCTCTGGAGGAGCCTCTCTCACTCCTTCAACTATCCAAGGCATCTAGGGAGACAAGCCTCCTAATTTAGGCATCTAAGTTAGATGTTTAAACGTAGGCAGTGAATATTCCCCCTGAGAATGTGAATAGGATGTTATAATAGTTTAAAACATATTTAACTGAAGTGGTGATACCAATGTCTGTTCTTTTATGAGATGTCTGTTCTTTGTGCCACCAATCCTCTACTGACACAGCCATGTTTCTCATTTATTAGATAAATGAACAACATTAACAAAATGCACATTTTTCAACTGTGGTCCCAATTTTGACGTTAAAAAAAGATTCCTAATTTTACTCTCAAAATACAAACCAGATTAAGTTGTTCACATGCAAACCACTGCAAGTTCCCTGTAGTAATCACATCAGGGGACCAGAAAGGGAAAAGAGATTCTTCACAATGATCACCAGCGTATCTAACTTTCTTGCTCTTCTCAAACACTTTAAGTTTTCAATTAGGAACTTTGATCTGTAATTACATCTTGCCATATACTACATTGCTCTTACCTATTCAGAACTTTTTACATATTCAATGATGGGGGTTTAAGAAGTGACTGATAAATGGCAGAGGTTGTGAAGTTGTTCTTTCAATTCTGATGCATGGCTTACCTTCTGCCCTGCAAAATCCTGGTACTTAGGCACAGGCCAGAACACAAGTTTTCAGTGCGTCTTTCTCCAGCGTAACTATTCTCATTGCCATTGATCACAGCACTATTCAAAGGACTATTTGAGATAGTCCTGGAAGGACTAGTGATATGTTAAAGAATTTCCTTTAAATGTACCAATCTTCTGTCCTGGATGAATATGTTTACAGAGTGGATTGTTAAAAACAATTTATTTTCTAGTATCTCACCATGCAGAAATAGAACTAACATGTCTAAGAAATCAAATTGCTGGGCAAGCCATTAACACATATTGGACTCTGCTTTGTTTATTCTGGTGGTTTGGGCATCTAAACAGTGTGTGCAAAAAGCTGCCTAACAGCTCCCTTATTTGAAACTGCCCCTATTAAAGTCAGAAGAATATCTGCAGGGGAATGAAATAATATATACCAGCATGACTTAAAATTAATAGCTGCACCTAAGCGAACAGCCTCAGCTGATATAACTGGTTCAAACCATCAAAGCCCAGTATCCTACGGTTTTGTATCCATTTCCACTTAGCCCTCATCCCTTCAATAAAGCTGCCTATGGACCATACATGATATTGCAACTGTGCACAGAAGTAGATGCTGCAGGCAGCCCTGAATGGCAAGTCGTCAGTCATTTTACATAGGCAGACTGGACAGCTTGCCTTGTGCTCAGCAGAGGCACCAGTTGTGTCCATTTTTATTGCTGTGCTACTTACACAGAACTAAAAGGAACTCTGTTAGACCTCCAATCTTTAATAAATGCAGTAGAAACTGGCCAGTGATGTTCAAAATTATTGCAATGGGAAAGACAGACACTTCTGCAATTCCCGAAGTGTCACATCTTTACAAAAACAGCTTAAAATCCATGCTGTATCATGAACAAGTTGTACTGCCAAACAAAAGCACACCACAAGAGATTTTTTCTCAGTTGTCAACCCCAGCAGACAGAGTAAAGGAACTTTGCCACTTGATATCGTCTGGTGCTCTGTCACAGGACTGAGATGGTGTGAATAAACTTTCTTTCCCTGTCCAGGTCTTCACTTAACCATTGCTGGCACAGCTTCCTGGGCCTGACTACTTTCTCTGACATTTCCATCCAAGTCTTCCTCTCTCCTTCTTTTGACTACTCTTATTCCTTCTCCAAAGTGTAATGCTCCAACATATGCAAAATGCTTCTGCATCTTGAGTATACACAGAAAAGAAACATGATATCCTAGTTCCTATAAATTCTTCTAATTTCTGCCTGCAGACTCAAAGCAGAACAGGTGGGGTTTTTTTTCAGTGTACTATGGGCTTGCCTCAACCCATTTCAAAGATCTGTCTTCTCTTCCACCTGTACTTTCCATTAATGTGACACTGGCTTGTTCTTCATCATTTTAATCAACCTACTCAAAACTGCCATGACAGCTTTCCCTCTCTATGGCTCTGACAATACAACAAACATACCGATTGGGACTCCTCTTACATACCTTTGGGTATCTAAAGTGCAAACACTTATATTTGTGCTGATCAGCTAGGTCTGCTATTCTGGCAGACTGGAAAAAATTAAACACATTCAGGGCACAGTCCACATTGGTCAAAGCAGGAACTGTATCCCGAAAGTATCAGTCTCTCTCACTTAAGAAGAAAGCTAACTCAGAAGCAGAGGTCTAGAAGACAGTTGTCTGCGTTGACCAGATAAATAAAAACACTCATGTCCATTCCTACTCTCACTTTCTGGCTTAATTGAAATACCATTTGAGAATCAACTGCTTTCCCTTAAACTGTCCTCTATTAACAATTCACAGCACTTTGAGATGTGCCTTGTGGGAAAGATGTTGACTAAATCTTTCTGTGTTGCCACTCCATCACAGTTTCTCAAGGTTCAGACTTGGAAGTTCTTTCCTAGGAGAGGATGTGGATGTGTCATACTGATAAATACCATAACATAATAAAATCTCTGCAGAAGAACAATTAGTATGTGTGTATGAAAATTAACAGTCTACTGATGCCTTTACTGACTTGTGCATATAACTTCCCTTGGAAGGTTAATGCCCATGAACATGTAAAATGTACCTTCTTTTTCCGTATTGCTTCCCTATTGTTTTTCACTTTCCATTATTACAGCATTTCTCCACGCAGCCTGTGAGACCTTTGGTAAAGAGTTATGTTTACATGTGACCATTAAAGATTATCATGAAGGCACAATAATTCCTGTAGTCTAGTTAAATATAATTGCAATAGGAAGGCAAGACAAAAGCAAAGGGCAGTTCATAATTCATAGACTTCTCACATGTTTTCAACCTTCTCCTGCAGAACTTTGTGTGTGGGAGGAGGTTATAAATGAAGCTCTCTGTTACTTTGTGCTAAATGCCTGTGCCGGCCCTCTAGTTGATGGAATTTATGTAATGATAACCAAATCAATTCAGAAACCAGTTTTGTTAATCTGACACAGACCCTGAGATTGGATAGTTTTAAACTTCTCTGACAGTGTCTGCAATTACTCTAGCTGAAGAGACACTTCTGAACCAAACCTAATGTTTATGGCAAAAGAGTTACATTAATTTATATCAGCTTCTGATTGAACTGACTGGAATAAATCAGAGCGAGAGGGCATACAATCAGCTCTGCTGGCAGATTTGCAGATTGCTGGAAAGGGGCACGATAAGTCTCTGGGCTTTGGCTTTGAGGTAATGCCCTCCTCCACCACCACAGCTGGATCCTGCCTAACCACAGTTGCTGACACCCACCAATATCATGTCTTATCCAGAGCTGCTACGTTTATAGCCTCTATTAAAAAAAAAAAGAAAAAATATGTAAGCAATGAGAATATAGTAGAACAAGTTACAGTGGCTTAAGGTGTCATACCTCCTCCCAGCAATTTCTCACCTTCTCTTTGCCTGAGATTACTGCCTCACATCAGTCAGTGGAATGAAACAAATGCACTAGTCCCAGCTGCTTCAATACAAGGTCCAATTAGCCAAAACTTCTCACAAACATGACTTTAATGCCATATTTGGTATTAAACTGTATTAGAAACATTAGCATTTTCCAATCCAGGGACTGTTGTAGAGGCAGGAACCTTCAGTAAGGAGGTGGAATAGATAGTCAGGAAAGCAGTTATTTTTTGCACAACTCCAGTCAGACTTGATGGAGTTTGACTGCATCAGTAGGAAAGACTATGAAACTTCATGCTCATAGCTGTCATTCTTCTGCCTTAATAACAGGTTTATGAACATCTGATTATCTAGCTGGACTAGATGACCTCCTGAGGTCCCCTCCAACCTGAATTACCGTATGTTCCTTACATACACTCAGTGTGCATGGCTAGGAACCTGGAGACATGGTTCTCTCCCTGCTCACCCAGTCACTTAGCGTATCTTTGCAAACTGCTCAGAACCATGCATACCAAAATTGCCAGCAAGGTTGACACTGGTATTGCTCTGGTGCTGAGCAACTGCTTTTCAAAGGGGTGTCAGCGGTAGTGTGGGTACCCTCTGCCACAAGGAAACACCCCACTCGCTTCAAGGGTTACTAAAAACAGGGATAGGGGAAAAAAATCATCCACCAACCAACCAGAGATTATGACCAACTAACCAGCCTTCTGTGTGTCACTATTTCCTAGCTGGGGGATACAATCTTTACACTAAGTGGTTAATGTATTGCCTGATGTTATAAGAGGTACACAGTCTAGAGGGAAGGGATATTAATGGCAGTGCTGGGAACAGGCTGCTTATCATCTGCTCTCCCCAAGAAACACTGAACTCTGTAAGGTCTGCACAGCATCTATGCTTTTGGGTATGTGAAAAACCAGCAGGAATTGATGTCACGGGCAGGCAAGTTCGAAGAAATCTGGAAAAGGGGGAAGCCAGAGTTGCAGCTGTTATGAATTCATCACGATTTTGGCTCCAGTTCTAAAATAGTCACAAAGACATAAGAATCTCCACATGATTTTGAGGGAAGCAAGATCTGTAGATATACGAGTGACACATTCACACATGCTGTATTGTTTAAGAGGCATACTGAGCTTTTAGTTTCAGTCCTTGCTCTTTCACTTGTGTCATTAACATTTCGGAGAACCTCATTGTGAGGTAAAACTTCATGCAGCTGCCTTAAAGTAACTACAACAGATATTTTCCAGAGAAATCACACACTACTATCAGGAGCATTCACAAGATCATCGTCCCTGGGACACTCTCAGAGCTGTCACAAGGCAGGTTCAGGAGTAAGGACTTGCTGCAGTGGTGCAGCTGTACACAGAAACACAGCTCAGATCTGCTGGGATCTCAATGGGCTGTTCCCGCCTCCACATTCACTCTGCCTTCCTTAAGGAACTTCATCCAGCTGAACTTGGGAAATTTTTTGGAGGGGCATAACTGGTTCTGCACCACAGATCTCAGGCTTGCCTTGCCAGATGGCAACATCAGTGTTATTGCGGTGTAAATAACAAACAGGGAGGCATGGCCATGATCAGAGAGGAATGCAGGACTGCCCCTTTTGGTGGTAATACAGACATAAGCTGGCTTGCATTAACTGTGAAATTACATCCCTAGAAAGGTTTATAACCGCATGGCTCCCCTTGAAGGAGATCAGGCTGCTCATATTAACCATGAGCTGCATGCTTCAGAAATGCCAGGTCACACTGATTCTCTGCAGACAACACAGACTGGGTGGTGCCACCCTGTGAGCCTGGCTCTGATCACCAGGTAGCACTGTGGTCCAGGAACAGGGCAAATGCCCAAATCTGTTCCTTTACTGAACTATAAAAAGCAATTAAACCACTATAGCAAAGATGGAGTCCAGTGCCCTTCTGTGTGTCCATGTAGGACAAACACACGTTCTGCCTTTCCCAGATGCTTCCTCAGCCAAGATGAAGGCAGATGAGGTTTGCATGCAGTGCATGAATGAGCTCAGTGTTAATTCAGAGCTCTTCTCAGTGATGCCGAGCAACAGGACAAGAGGGAACGGGCAGAAACCAATGCGCAGGAAATACCACCTGAGCATGAGGAAGAACTTTACTGTGCAGGTGACCAAGCACTGGATCAGATTGCCCGGAGAGGGTGTGGAGTCTCCCTCAGTGGAGATACCGAGAGCTGTCTGGGCGCGACCCTGTGCCATATGCTCTGGGATGGCCCTGCCTGAGCAGGGAGGTTGGACCAGGTCACCCACTGCGACCCCTTCCAGCCTGGCCCATCCTGTGATTCTGTGTTCGGCCACTCCGACCCGCAGGGCCAGTGCTCAACAGCCAGCCCGGGCTTTGCTCTAGGCACTCTCTCCCTCCTCCCCGGCCGGGCACTACGCCGCTCCCGCAGCAAGCGGCACGCTCTCCGCCCGCCTCCGCCCGGGATGCTCCAGCGCGGAGCCCTCGCGAGCGCTGCCAAACGCGGGCTGTGCGGCGGCGTCCGCAGCCATGCCAGGCGGTACCGCAAGGTTTTCCTGAGAGGAAACCCCCTTTTCCCCCCGCCAGGGCCAGGCGGGCGCGCCCCGCAGGCCGGAGCGGCGGTGCCGGTGCCGTCCCCTCCCCGCGCGCGCCGCCGCCATGGCAACCGCCCGTCGCCGCGCGCGCGCACCCCCTTCCCCGCCCGTCCCCCGCGCCGCGGCCCCCCCGCCTCGGGCGGACAGAGCCGCAGCGCCGCGCCCCCTCCCCGCGCCCGCCCGCCCGCCCGCGGACACGCACCCCCGGCGCTCCCAGGTAACGGCCCGGCCCGGCGGCGCCGCAGCCCCTCACGGCGGCGCTGCCCCAGGCTGGCGGCGGCTCGAACCCCGCCGCGCCCAGGGAGGCGGCGGGGATGGGGGGGAAGCAGGGGGAGAGGCTGGCGAAGGGATGTGGGGGGTGTTCCCCCCGCTGCCGCGGGGCATGTCGGGAAGTGTAGTCCGCGCCCCCCCCGCCGGGCGCTGGAGGCTGCCGGGAGAGGCCGCGGCGGGGAACTACAGCCCCCAGCGCCCTCGGCGGACTTGGGGGGGGGGAGATGGGTGCAGCGGAGGAGACCCCCGTGGGGAGCGGGAGGCTCGGTGCCAACGAGGGCGCTTGGGGGGCTCGTCCGTCCGGAACAGCGAGGGGGAAGCCGCTGTGCCGCCACCCGGGCGGGAGGGGCCGCAGGGAGGGAGGCGGAGGGGAATGCGGGGGGTGTGCGGCTGCAGAGGGGAGGGGAGTGCGGCAGAAACCTGGGTGGGTGCGTGCGGCTCGGGGTGTGGCGGGGAGGAGGGATGGGGTGGCGTGTGGATGCCGGTGGAGGACTCCATTGGAGGTTGAGGACAGAAAGAATACCAGGAAAGGGGCAGAGATACCCACATAGGTGGGTGGATGGAAGAGGAGAGATGTGCCGGAGGAGGAGTGGCGGAGCAGATGGGAGGGGAGGGCTGAGCAGAGGGCAGAGCAGACCGGAGGCCAGGTGATGGGTAGGCACTGGTCAGGGCTTGGAGAGTTTCCCCAAGTTAAGTTTATAGTTTCCAATTTCATGTGTCCTACAGCCACGCTTAGGCGCTGCTGATCTTATTGCACTAGGTGTTCTAGCCACAGTGCTACCTTTTTAAAACAATTTTTCTACATTTCTAGCGCCTTCCCCCCCCCCTCCCCCGCCCCCCAATTACTGTCATGATGTCAATATTGGCATTTGTCCCTTTTCTCTGTTTCCTCTATTGACAGTTCTTCATTTTGTATTCTCCAACTGCTATGAGCAGGAATAAAATTACAGTTTCAGTATCAAAAAATACATATTTATGAGTCGTATATTAGTAGGGTGTTATTTTTTCTTCATGAAAATCTGTATCTTAAAAGCATCAGTGTGTTAGTACTCCCTTGTATGTGAATATTGAATGCCTACTCCTATTACATGTCACAAATATAGATTTCTTTTATTTTTATTGAAGCTGCAGGTTTTTGAGTGGTTTCTTTATTTTTCAGTTTACCCCATCCCCTATGTCAGCTACATCCTAGGCAGGCTTAGAATTCTTGCAGCTTTTGGTACTTCCCAGCCTACAGAAGTGGAAATTGCAGATGCAACATGTGTCTATCATGCTTTGCTCTTGGAGACTTGAGGTTTTGATCAGGTAATGGAGAAGAATGGCTCCTGCCCTGAGCTAATCACAATCACTGTAGTAATCACAAAGTAAATGGAAGATAAAGAAGCAGCAACAGGTCTTTATCTGGCTTTTTGTGTAAAGAATTAAAAAAAAAAAGATTATTCATCTGGGAGTGAGCTGAGAATGTGAAGACTTGATGTCTGTAGAACTATGAGCAATATGCATATTAATTTATATTTAATATATACTGTTCCTTAGAACAATTCTAAAAAGAAAGATTCTATTAAGAAATACACATTTTTAGTCCAGATTCTAATTAAGAAATACACATTTTTAGTCCTAAAGACCCAATTCTTTGGAATTCAGAAGGGAGTTCAAAAGGTTGAAAAGTATTTAGGCCAAAATTCTGACCTTATGAGTCAGGGTTATAAACACCTGTGTGAGTGCATTAAAACTGCAATTTTTCATGGAAACTTTATCCGGGTTGCAGATTGGCTGCACTGTGAATGTAGCAGCAGAACGGAGTCTTTGTGGAGCTGGCTATGGTCTGGCAGGGCTCATGAGCAGCAGCACGAAGGGAACATGGATGTGCTGTATCCAGGGCCAGGTGCAGGAGCAGTTTTACTGCCTTTCTTGGCACAGAGCACGACCTAATAAACACTTTGAACCCAAGCTGGCTCTGCGCAGACCCATCTTACGAGTCTTTGGTGGCATGTTTGCTCTGTCAGAAGTGCTTAGACACATGATATGCAGAGAGGCAAGTGGCTCCACAAAGGACTTGAGGGATTAATAACTTGCACCAAGTTCCACTTTGTTGAGATCCAGACAGGCCCTGCAGAATCTTTCAAGTGTCTGGGCCCTGCATTCTGTCAGAGGAGGGATCAGTCACTTCAGGGCTGGTCCCACTTGAACACGGGCTTGGGTTTGATGTGGTACTAATGCCAGAAGCCCTGGAAGCTGAGCTGGAGAGGAGAAAGATGTGTGGAGCCAGCCTGGGTCCAGCAGGGCTAAGACACAGCAGAAGTTAGCAAGCCTCTTGCTGCCTGAACTGTGTGTGTGTGGAGTTACACTCCACAGAGTGCCCCACAGCATTTGTGTTAGCTGTTCTCCTTCTGTTACCCAGCCTGGGGGTGGTCCCTTGGTATAACGGAGAGCTCTCTGTACTCTGAATCCCAAGGACCTGAGTTCCAGTCTCAGTGGGACCGTCCCCTGGCAGTTCAATGCCTCCCTGCCATCCCATCCCGTCACATCTCGGATGCTCAGCAGGGTCAGCCCCGGTTAGTACCGGGTGCTGTGACAGTCCCGGGGACTTCACTGTCACTGTCCAAGCTCGCTCGGCTGTGGCAGATGGACCTCAGGACTGAAACGGTGGGGCCAGTTCTGCGCACGCTGTGCCTCACCTAAAAAACCCACTGTGCAGGCTGGAAGGGCACACCCACGTGGGGAGAGCCCTGCCCAAATCTGCGTTCGAGAAGTCTGGACATACATACCCAGTCTGGAGGATGAACACCTCATTACTCCAAGTAATGGTGATGTGACCATATGGCTATGCCTGAAGCTGGTGCATGAGGTGCCTGGAGAAGGGTATGGTTTACATTATTTTCGGAATAGCACAGCCATCTCTGTTTTTCCTCTTTCTAGTGCTTCAGAAAATTTTAGTTCAAAGGCTCTGCAAATGGACATTTCATTGTCCAGGATGGAGGTTCACCAAACTAATTAAATTTCTAATTTAAATATCTGAATTAATAATTAAAACACTGAACAACTATTTAGTGGTTTCTTATATGTTTACTTTTAACTTGTGGTGAATGTCTCTACTTTATTTGAAAACTTTTTTTTTTCACTTGCATTTGAAGTAACTCTCTGTTTCAAGTTAGCTATCAGAAGATTTCACACAAAAATAGTCTGAGGCTTGCATGCATTCTGCTTCTCCCTCCCATTCACATTTCCCCATTAACTCCACATCTGCTATTGTGGAACAGAGTTTCAGTGCAAAGAAGCCAAAACGACATAAAGCAGTTCACTGACTTGAGAGACCCTCAGTGCTGGGTTTCCTGGACCGCGGTGTGTGTGTTTATGTTTTATCTGGCTTGTGTGCAGCTTTGAAGAAGGGTGGGACATTAACCTTCCAATGACATTACCTGCTGCAACCCCAAGCGCTGCTGCTGCAGTTCTAGCCATTCCTCTCACTGCTGATACTCACAGCAAAAGGAAAAAAAGAGCACTGGTATAGTGCACTTTTCATCTTTGATTCATTTAAATGTAGTTTAAATCCAATTCTGCTGAAACGTGAGTCACGTATGTACTTAAAGATACATTTTTAAGAGGAGTGTGTGATCCTGTGAGGTCATGCTCGTTGGCTTCCACACCAGTCCATGGGACCACAGCTGCATGTTTAAACAAAGCCTTGTTAACAGGAAACGATGGATTTGACTGTGGAACTTGGCAAACCTTTTGTTTGTATTTTATCTGACAATGATCAGTTAAAATGTTGGGATTGTCGTGCAAACGTAATGCCTGATAACTGTCTGCAGCATCAGCAATTGCTTCTGAACAGGGACAGTTAATTAGTAGAAATAAAGACCAGTTGTTCTGCACCAAAGTCCAAAATAAAAGGGATAATCTTTATAATAAAGCAAGAAAGACTTACTTATTTTTTGAGTGATTGCATTTTTTAGTAACTTAAAAATCAAATAAAATACATCAAGCACATGAAAAAAAATACAGTCTGTATTTCAGTCAGAAATAGGCTTCTGTAGGCTTCTAGTAGGAATAGCATGTCATGAAGGGAAAAATGCTTTTTTCTTCCTCTGACAATGTTCCAGTTAGTGTTGCTGTTTATGCTTTTCCAGGTAGGCATTGTCATACCGTTATATGTCTCAATTTTAACAACTTTTAACTTTGAAGAGAAAACTGAAAATAGGATCATTGTACTATTTTAAGCAAAGACATAATCAAGGGAGAGGAAACTGAAACTGGTCAAAGCTGGCATACAAAACCAATATGGCCTTAACCTAAGAAGGGCAAGTTTCAAGGAAAAGCTTCCAAGCAGTAAGAGGAATTTGAGGAAAGAACAACTTCAGTTTATTGCTTAGACTGGTAATGAAAATGGGTGCACACAAAAAGAGGATAAATCCAAAAATTAAAACCTCATAACACTGGAATTCACTTCCTTGCTTTGCTCTGTGTGACAGTTGACCTGTTCGAGGCTGTGCAGTGGCAGAGAGTCATCCTGACTGTCTCTTGTAGAAGTGGAAAATGTATAGTCACACCTCAGCACTGTGTTCCAGAAGATGGTGCCTAATAGCGTGACTCTGTCTTGTGGCATTAGCTGAGTCTCTCACATTGCATTTTGGGATGCCCGACATTGTGCTGCATGGCTGATTTACAGAAAACGAGACACAGAATTAGTCACCAGTCTTCATGTACGTCCAGACCTTTCCAGATGTTCAGTTGTCCAGTCAGCAGTACCACAGAGCTGCTGTGATGTGAGAGCATATGTCCAGCAATTTCAGGGAGCTGCAGAACATTTTTGTTTTGCCTGGGTAAAATTTTGATCAAAGACACATGTCCAGAAAAATCGAGGTATGGTGTAGCCCTAACAGTGAGGAATTAACATCTGATTTGAAGAAAAGTCTGATCAGTACACATTAAATGAAGTTTGATGAGACTATTGAAACAATGGGAGTAAAGGAAAAATTGAGTAACAGCTCATTTAATGACAGTCATCTATCCTGTGCAAGAGTTGAGTGGCTGTGGAGTAAATGGGATGCTGTTGTGTTACTGATTGTGTCAAAATACATGCATAAAAAAGACATGCAAAGATAGCAGAGATGGCTTCTCTTCTGGCACTTGCAGAGTGTGTGTTTGGGATCAAACAATAGGAAAAGCCCTGCTACAGACACCCTCTGTAAGGGAGGGCATTTGCTGTCTCTGGTGGCACTGTAGTGAGGTAGTGCTCAGGGAGTTGGGCTGAAGGGGTCAGTCATCCTGTATTCATTCCCACTGGTGCTGCGTGCAAGTTTAGGATAGTATGCTAAGCAAGCTGTCCCCCTTTGCCTGTCATTCACACAGTCACTGTGTCTGCCTGTGGATATGTTTGTGTGTGTATAATGCTTTAATGTTAAAACAGAGACTGTCTGTTGGATCCTGCTCAATTGTGCATTGCTTTAGTTCTGGGAGAAAAATTCTTTTCTGACCCCAGATAGGGATCAGCTCAGCTTATGCTCCAAAGAATAGAGATTACTATCCCCTGTGACCTTTTAGCCTGGCTGCTGCAGGGTTTTTAACAAGTGGGTTTAAGACCTCATGTGTGGCAGCTATGCCGACATGAATGTCTGTAATGTCTCTTCGTGTCAATGATCCGTGAACTAAGGAATCTCCAAGGATATCTTGAAATGCAGTGGAGCTGTTACTGTCTAGTGCAGGAAAGAAATGCACAATGACAGAATGAAAAGCTGGTGTCACAAGTAATGTGTAAATTGTTCTAAATGTAAGTGACAACAGTTGTCTGTAGCTGTATATTTACTTAAAAGATGTACCTATGTTGTGATAGGAAAACCAAATATTTAAAACTGCAAGTAACAAAATGCACTATTTATGATTTCTGTTTCCTTGGATGTTTCTGATGTTGTATGAACTCTATAATATAATGTAGAACAGGTAATAAAAATCAGTACATAACATGAAAAAGCCGCCCCCTGTTTCTAGCTACTTCTTCCTCCCCACCCCTGATACTGAAGAGTGGGATGTATAGAAAACAACACAGGAAGGAATTCCTTCCTAAAAATAATTTTCCCTTCATTTTGGATGTATTTTTTTATTTGCTTTGGTTATTCTGAAGTAACGTTGCCATCACTGGTGTGTGTAAGAGATTCATATTTTGTTTAAACCATTTTTAGCCATCAGTTTAAAATGGCCATAATTTTTGCAGTGGAATCTCAGAGAACTGCCTATGATTCTAGGGAAACACTGATTTAAGACTGAGGTCTACAGTTGCTGTTTGAAACATGGCTCAGGTACATGGGTGATGTTGTATTCACTTTCTCAAGTTATATGACCTGCTTTGGTATCTAGGGTAGATGATAAGTAAAAACTGAAGTGCCTGAATCCAAGAGAGATCCAGAGGTTTTTGTCAGCCTTGCTCTGGAGGTGTTGACCACTCAGGTACACAGGTGTACATCCACCAGCCTCCCTCTATGCTTCAAGTTTCAGTGCTTTTTCATGTTTATAAGCTTGCTAGTGTGACACACCAGGCATCAAGCTCTTGCTTAAGTTTCAGTGTTACCAGCATGAGGCTAGAAGCCCCCAAACTCTTGGAAGAAATGGAAGAGTGTGGTTTGGTTCGCTCCGGGAGTTTTAGGACTATGTACAATTTTTTGCCTCCTGCTTCCCAACTCCCTTGTCTAACCACTCTGCTGAAGTTGGCACGCGTTTGTGTGGCTCCTGTGCCTTGCCTCCTCCCCATGGATTGGCCCAGCTTCCATCAGATGCAATGACAAGGAGGTTGTCTCCTCTGGTTATCAGGGGACTCTTCTGGAATTAAGGGGACTTGGATGTGAGTGTCAGCCCTCTTAAGGCAAAAGAAAGTTTAACAGGCCCACAGGATGGAAACTAGCTATGATAAAGAGACACAACAGGCTGTAAAGTAAGTATGTGTTCTGTTTAATGGAATTCTAGGAATTGAATGCAGCAGTTCCTTAGAAATTATTTACTCTCTTTTTCACCACATGTGGGGAAAACCTCCACAGATTTGAGGACTGTTTTGCTTATGGTGACAGGCTGGTTGCGTGGCAGATCCTAACTGGATGTGTTCGAAGACAGTCAATGGATTCTGCCCCAGGTGGTGTTTTGTTCATTTATAAGTTGACTAATCAGATCTGAATGGGTTGTAATTTATATTCAATTCCTATCTTTTTATCCATTTTCAGTGTAATGTGAATAACATCACTTTTTTTCCTATTAATGATCATCTTCTGTATTTAAAAATAAATGGTCTTAATTGCCTTAGAGCTAAAGCTCTCTAGCAATGTATCCTGCCTATGTCAGGATACATCAGCACTGAGAAAACAAAATTAGGGTTGTTGCCCTTTCCACCTCAGGCTTTCTCCTGCCCAAAAGTTTTTAACAGACGCCAGGAATGATGTCCGAGCTGAAATGTGCAGCACAGCATGAGGACAAGTAAGCCCTAGTATGTCCTGCTGTGCTTCATGAAGTGTCAGCTGTGTTCTTGCATCAAAGTCTTCAGCCACGTGGAAGCTGTGGGACCTGTGGGTTTAAGTGAGGGTGGGAGGTTTCCTTGGCTTAGTTACAGGGAGCAGGAGTGACAAGTTAGTGGAGCAGACATGATGTGCAGCTGCAGGCAGCAGTAAGGACAATCAGTTTGGCACCAGTGGGAGGTGGAGCATGTGTTTGCTATAGGCAGTGTTCAGGGAGGGCAGAATGAAAGTCGTGGAGATATCTATTTAAATTGTCAGAGGTTTGAATTTTACTAGGCACAAGGGAATACAAAGGCATGACACATCCTCCTTAAGCCATCTTGATCTTGCCTTGTTAGTTTATAAAATCTATTAACAATTATATAACCCACTAGGATGTAAAAGATTGTTTCTCCCTGTTCTGGCTTCTGTCCACTACTGCTTGTTCCTTCTGTGCCTGAACCATGTGCTGTGCCAGGCCCTGTCTGGTTGTATCCCCCCTTCCCTGTTTCTTCTCCATGCCCTTGGTCTTACCAAACCCTCGATGCAGCAAATGGACAACCCTCCCAAGGTGGCCTCCTCCCTCTTGGTCAGTGCAACTCTGCATTGCATAGCTGGGGATTGCAATTTTGATTTTTGATTTCCAGAGGTTTATAGCTGGGTCAGTGTCAGGGAAACCACTCATCCTGAGTCAGAGAGCAAGGGAAAGGAACTGATGCTCTTTTATGTGTGGTAAGGACCTAGAATTTGGGTAACATGAGATTCAGATAGAAGGGCAGGCAGTGGTTTGATCTTGAACCTTAAATACAGACCTAGTTGTGCAACACAGTTTGCTTCTGAATGTGTAGGTTATTGCTGTTTTGTTCTTTATATTGCTTTCTTGAATGGTTACTGGGAAAAGCTGGGCTATGGGTTTGCCTTAAAGTCACACTGCAATTTGCTACTTATATAAAAAAATTAGTAGAATCTATAGATCTTAAATAGTTTTGAGGACTAGTGGAAAGTTGTACTTTGGGAATCAGTGTTTTAAGGAATCTTAAATTTGGATTGCTAACTCTGCCATAAATCCCAAAGTGACATGTTAAATTTAATGAAAAAATTCAAATCAGCTTGTGGATGTTGGAGTACTTTGAAAGAATATTTGAACAGAATGAGGCGCTCAGGTTTGTCTGTAGTAGAGCAGTCATTCAGCCATATCATAATCTTATTAGGGTGAGGGCTCTTAAAAATGGTAAGCACAGACTTCCCTGATGCTGGTTGGCACATTTAGGGATGTATGTAATGCACTGGTATAAAAAGCAATTTAATGCCTCGTGTGATTTGTGATTCAGGGGCTGATGGCTGCTAGTATATTGTGGTGATCTACGAAGTAAGGTTTGGTTTGCAGGGTTCAGTGTGGGCAAGGCATTTAATTTTCTTGCACTTATTTAACAGGATTGGGTCCAAAGGAAGCAAAGAAGTTGTGGTTTTTACCACTATAAAAGAGTTATGATTCATGACCTGAAACCTTAGGCTAGTAAAGAGAAACTCCAGAGCTAAATGGTTGTGGAAGAGTGGGACAGGATGGGAATGGGTGGCAGAAAGACACAGTTCAGCTATGAGAGAAAAAAAAGCCCTAAAGTGTTACTGTCTGAATTACTCTACAGCATGTAACATTTATTTTGCTGATTATGTTCTCTTTTAGATTTCTGAGCGAAGATGAATTTAGCAGAGATTTGTGATAATGCCAAAAAAGGAAGAGAATATGCACTCCTTGGGAATTATGACTCTTCTATGGTATATTACCAGGGTGTCATCCAGCAAATCCAGAGACATTGCCAGTCGATCAGAGATCCAGCAATTAAGGGCAAATGGCAACAGGTAGAGTGAAATAAGGTTGCTTTTATTCTATTACTTGATATTTGAAAAGCCCATTATACTTCTCAAGCCTTTTAAAAGGTAAAAGACTTATATGTTCTCTACAGAAGTTTGCAACATTTGTTTTAAAATACTTTGTTGATGTCTTTGGGAAAATAATTTTTGTATCATTTTCAAAAGGAATTCTATTGTTTTAATTGAATCAATGGGGTTTTTTCTTTCACTTAGGATATCTGTCTGATTTCCAGTCTCTTTGTGTGCACATACGGTCTACGATTGCAAAACTTTGGCAAAAACTGAGGACTTCCTTTTACCATTTTATCTTTTGGCCATTTAATGTCCACTAAACTAAGCTGAGAGTGGGTGCATTAGAATCACTAGAATGGTTGTCTGAATACCAGTTAACTATAAGATTGTAGTATGCAAATTTGGATCAGGTTTCTGAAACTCCAGGTAATAATCTTAGCCTGAGTCTTGCACATATCCATCTCCCTGCTAAACAGAGTTACTTTTGAAGCCAGGGAAGTAATCTGCAGGTGAAATGTAAGAACCACCAAGCACCCCCAGTTAGCACTTTCAGCATTTAAGTCTTCCATATGTTTTTGGTCCCATTTTGCATGGTACAAAATGTGTTAAAAAAAAGGGAGAAAAACCATGTAAAGATGTTTTCCAGACTAAAGAATTCATGTTGCATAAATACTGTGTTTTGAAAGAATAACATAGCTACTGTAAAAGGTAAAATTTTGCAGTAGGTAGCTGAAGAGATGATTTCAAGAAGATTTTTTCTAAATATCATATGTTTAAATGTATCACTTAGAAACAGAAGCAAATTTTCCTTTTTATTGCAGTAGGTGATTTGGTTATGGTTTTGTGCTTGAAACATCTGACACTAACGCCGAGTATTTTGTGTCCTGATGGCTACAATGTTTTTATCAATCACTTTGTAATAACTACTATTCATTAGTGTTTATCATAGAACTGTAGAAGTCTGTTTATTAAGAGCTTGTCTGCTAAGCATGTGCATGCACAGGCAGCAGTGATAGTACCTCCCTTTCCTGGTAATGCAGTAAGCTGAATGTTGTGTAGGAGATACTCACATTGAAGCACTTGTATTCGAGCTCTTCCCCACCCCAGGACATGCTGTTCGTGCACGAATACAAGGTGTTTGTGCCTAGTGCATGTCCTTGGTTCCTGCCAAACTTGTCACTGACGTGAAGGTAGAGCATGAGGCTTTCTTCATTCTGCAGAGCTGCATCACTGCATTGTCTTCACATCTACAATTTAGAGTTTCCTCTAATCATACTGGTTCTTCCATTAAACATTTAACACCTCTTATCTTGTAAAGGACACTTCAAATCTTGTGCTATTGTGTGTTACTTGAACTGCTTCAGAGAAGCATGTGCACCATGGAATTTATGATGCACATTGGAGACAAGCCTCAAGTACAAAAGGACCATTAACACAGTTCCCAGGATTATTCCCTGGGGAAGGCAGCAAGCTCTGTAGCAGAGGATCTGAAGTTGGCACCTTCTTAGAAATGATTCCTTTTAGGTAAAAGAAGAATGGCCTCTGACCACGTCCCAGAAATGCTTTAGAGAACCGTCCCCAGAAAGATCAGCAGCAGATGAGGTAGTATCTGTCATGTTGTGCCCTCATGCTAATTCTGAAACTTCCCAACACAGCAGTGGAAGATGAACTTTGCCAGAATATTGCTTTGCCATTACTGGTGTCAGTCTGGGCTCAGGGACAAACACCAAAAAGTAAGAAGTGTGATGAAAAAAAAGAGAAAGGCTTCATCCCTTGGCTGTTTGCTTTCTTGTTCATTTATAGGAACAAAATGTGCCTGAAAGCAAATGATGCAGCCCTGGAACCACTTCTCCATACCTGCACCTGAATAGTTTGGTGAGACCTATAGAGGTAGATCTACTTTCTTAACCAGTCTTCATAAATAATTGTTGTGCTTTCTCACTCCTTGAGACAGACTTAGAGGAAGGCTGATGGTGTGGATGTTGGTACTACTTTCCAGCTCCAGCAGCAGCTACATCCAAACTGTCAGTCACATTCAGTAGCTGTCTTGACAGACAACCTGTTCTTAAAAGAATTTAACCCAAAAGTTGGATCACAAGAAACATTCATTCACAATGTTAAAATGTTGTACACAGTATGTAAATTTAGCAAAATTCAGGTCTAACCCACTTGTGCAGAAACAAAAGATTCCCATACCTGTGTGCTGCTTGTAAGTGGCTTGAGAAGCAAAGCAACTCTTAGGTCATGGTTAAGGCCATTAATGCAGTTGATTTTTTTACCTGAAATCCTGTCTCCTCTAGCATACAGAACTAGCCTGTTCTTTAAGTTCTTCAGTTTCTCCATCATCTGAGGAATCCAAAGAGCATGATACCAGTAGTACCTTTTGGAGGTAGAGTTTAGCAATCATGAACAGACACTGGGTGGGTAGAGCTTTTACTGCTGGGAGTGGCCCACAGTGTGAACGTCCATGTAGATAAGTGCTTGATTGTTTCTGAAACCAGTTCTTCTCTGGGATGTGCTCTCTGCATACACATTCACAATCCTGAAGCTTCTGAAGGATTCCTGGGACGCCAACTTGACAGTGTGAAGCAATACTTGACAGTATTGATGCAATTCTGCTTCTGGGAATTCAAAATCAGTGCTGACCAGTGGGGAGGGATTTTGTTATTAGCCTGGCACAACCTGCAGAACTTCACCAGGGCAAAAGATGCATGCTTGAGGGTCCAGCAAAGTAGAGATGTGAGAGCATAAAAATTCCTCTGATTCCTTGGAAAATTCACTGCCATTGATCATCGTTGACTAGCTTGTTTTGGGCCTATCAAAGGTGACCTGCTCTTGAGACCCTTACTTGTTTTGCATCCAGGGAGTTCCCAGCTTGCTCTTGGGTGGGCTGTGTGTAGGTCCATTCTTAACCTCACTCCTAGGCCTCATTTGAAAAAGTTGCTTTGTTGTGCTGTGAGGTTTGGTCACAGGTAGGCATATTTGTCCATGTAAATGCAGGCTGGTACTGGAAAGATTCAAAACCAGAAGCAACTCATCCTTATCAACACTATAAGGTAGGTTTACTCTCATGACTGGTAGTGTGAACTTTACTCATGTTGACATTCTCCCTGTTTATTCTGAGAGAGTTTCTTGGCTGTTGCAGTCTTTTTACTAGACAGCTGGCTCGTAAGAAAGAGCTGCTTCAGTGACAGTTCCGCAGCTGCAGAATGACAGCAGAGCGTGCCCTCGGGAGATAGTACTGGCTTACAACAAGGCCAGCGGCTGTCGAGCAAAACCTGCTGCATGTTATAACCATGTGCTCTGTGTTGCACAAGAGCTGAGAGCGCAGGAGCCTCAGACAGTGCTGAGGTGGGAGTTCAAAGATTCTCTGAGCACTTGGAGGAACCAGCAAGGCACCCATGGTCGCTGACAGGTGATTAGGTCCACTGTACTCTTGCTTAAAGAATAAAGGATGATTTTTACTTTTTATTATTTTAAACACATTTCAGTCAATCTATGCTTATGTTGTTTTTGTTTCATGCCTGTTTTGTTAACATTTAGTAGGTTATTTCATGATTAATTAAGGAATATTCTGTGGGTAACTCATGAATAGCTGTGATTCTAGGACCTATACCTTCACTCCATGGGATCAGACTGCATTACTGTGACCTCATCACTGTCTAGAAATGGGTTTTGGTACTACAACTAAGAAAGACAGAACTCAACTCTTGGTAATTCTTTTTATACCTGTATATTAGGATGTGTTTTCTGCTTGCTTACTGTAAATCCTTGGGGCTGGAATGTCAAAACAAAGCTGTGGGGCCTTCCCCTGAGCTGAAAGGGTTTTTGTTGGGCTTTCCAATGCCACCTAGTGCCCACACTGCTGCTTCTGTGGAGGAGGTGATGTGGCTGGTGGGGGCAGCTGGGGTATCAGAGCATACCTCTAGAGCAGTTTCACATGGTAGCTGAACCCAGCTAACATTCTGCCATGTCCAGAGAGGCCAAACTCTTCAACACCTCATCTTCCCTCAAGTCTGCACCAGTTTCCTCTCCCTCCGCTGTCCCCTGCCGTTTTTTTTCCCTGGGATTTGTGTGATCATGGCATAGTGTGCAAGTGCAGCTTGCTAATCCAGCAGAAGTGTCCTTTATTTTCTTTCTACCCTCCTAGGCCAACTTTTAGTCATTTTATAAAGCTGTTTTACTATGCTGAGATGCCAGAACTAAATCCAGAAAAGCAGCAACAGAGTGTGGTTGGGGAGAAAAAGTGAAGTGTGTTCTTCTCTTTGACAGTAGTGAGCTGCTAATTTTGCCCATGCTATATCCTGAAACTGCTTAAACATAAATAACCTAAAAGCTTGCTTCAGGTTCTCTACAACCTGAGCTGGAGCCCCCTGAGGGCTCTGGCACTCAGGGGTGTGTGTGATGGCAGACAAAGAGACTGGGTAAGTCCAGATGAGTTATTTTTCTGTTTGCAGCCTTCCTAGGTTGCGTCAGAGTAGCACTGATCACTCAAAGATGCTGCTGTATGCTCTGTAACTACAGCACAGCCTTTCTTGGCTCGCATATGGATTGTTTCTCAACTGCAAGACTCATTCTGCACCTGTTTCATCTGACTCGGTTTCTTTAAGGACTTTAGGAGTTTATCACTGCTTTTGCTTTCTGGTCCAGTTTTTTGAACATATTGAGGTTTCTTTGTTGGTTGATTTGCCAGGTGCTAACTAAGAAATAGGGTGAGTATTTCAGAGTTTGATCTGCTCAGGTCTGGCTAAGAGATGGATAGCAGATGTTAGTCTGTCTTCATCTTCCAAGGCATCAAAGAGTCACTTTCCCTCAGTTTTCAGTTACCTCTTTGCTAGTCCAGTGAGCTGAATGACAGCACTCTGGACATTGGTGCTAGAAAGTTGTTTCCCACCAAATTTTCTGCATGTGTTGGAACGCCGATAGAAGGAATCCTGTCAGTACTCCTGTAGCACCACAGTAGGAAGTGGCTGTCTCTAGTGGAGCAGTGCCCTGGAGAATTTATGCTGTGTCATTCCTTTGTACCTCACAGCAGCTGTTTGGCTGGATTTATTTTTGGACAGGAGGAATGTGTGTTAGACAGTTTTAAGGAACTAAGTTAGTAATCAATCACATTTGGAACTCAGCTGGATGCTCTCGCACTGGGGAATGTGTTTGCTGATTGTGTGATGAGAAAGCAAAGAGAACAAATCAGGGTAGGAGCAATCCTGCCTGAGCTGGATGTCTTGTGCCTTTGAAAAGATAGAATTACCCCATCTGGAATGGGCAAAAAGGCTGCTTTGCCTGTGAAATGATCAAGTTCTTCCTGTACCTAAGGCACCTTTTGTACAGAGACACGTAGAGCTTCCAGTGAAGTAAATGCAGTGTTGCAAGAACTATGCAGGGCCTTGGGTATTTAGCCTTCTCTTTGCCTCTCTCAATACTGGTACCTTGCTGACAGCTGTGTCAGGTGAAAGGGAGAGGGACAGAAATGCAAAGATTTCTTACCTCACTACTGTATTAATGTAAAGTTAGTAGCTATAAGCACCCTTGGAACAATCAAAGCTTCATGAACCCAGCACTGCCTGTCGAACACTGGACAGAACACAGGCTGGAAAGATCTTTGACCTTCCTGTGAGGACCACACTTAAGCCAAGGAGAACTTAATAGCTATAAGCATCTCCAGAAAATCAGAGCCTTATGGTCCCAACACTGCCTGTCGAACACTGGACAGCACACAGGTTGGAAGTGTCTCTGACCTCTGCTATGAGACCACACCTAATAGCCAGAAAGGACTTTATCCACAAGAGCTCCTGAAATAACATTTATTAATACAAGTATGTGACAATGACTATATGGGTTGCTTAGCTGGTGGTAACATTTAGCTGCAGGATTGTATTTAATTGATGACAAAAAAAACCAAAAGAAACTGGTACAAAACACATTCTACAGGCAACTCCAGCAGTATACCCCTCCCATGATAAACTTAACTAACAGAGGATTACTAACCAGAAACACAACAGCTCAACACCACATTTAAACACACTCAGGAACTCAAAGCAAAAGCAACAGGAAGAATATACCTGCTTCCCACTAACACATGTACACCTGGTGAGTTATAGCAAATTATAATTAGTAAGGCATGGGATAGAAGAGTAAGAATTTGGTTGCTTACCCCTACAATGTCCGATGGGGCGGGGTGTGGGGAGACAGGATAGCTCATAGGTTGCCCTCCCAGAGGTGCTGGAAGTTTTCTCCCCAGTTTTTGCTCATGCCCACTCTCTTTTTATACCCTTTTTCATTTAGGTAGGTTGAGTGATTATAAGTCAGTATTTTGGGGGTGATAGACAGATGCCTGAGGGGTGGCTCCTTGGGTCTCTGCAGGGTGCCACAGGGTGCAGCGAAGAAAGGCCATGTCATTTCCATAACACTCCATTCTTTGGTAACCTCATCAATCAGGGAGCTAATGGTTTCTGTAAGCATCCTTCCAGGGGGTTGAGGCATTTCCCTCAACTCATATCAGGGCTATCACCCCAGACGGCTGTCACATATATTCATAGAATCATAGAAACTCTTAAGTTGGAAGGAGCTCATAAGGATCACTGAGTCCAACTCCTTGTTCCTCACAGGAGTACCTAAGACTAAGCCGTATGACTAAGAGCATTGTCTAGACACTTCTTGAACTCTGCTGGACTTGGTTCCATGACTAAATTCCTAGGCAGCCTATTCCAGTGAATGACCTCTCTCTCTGTGAAGAACCTTTTCCTAATGTCCAGTCTGAACTTCCCTTGACGCAGCCTCATTCCATCTCCTCGTGTTCTATCTATGGTTCCCACAGAGAGAAGATCAGCACATCCCTCTCTGCTGCCCCCCTTGAGGAAGTCGTAGACTGCTGTGAGGTCACTCCTCAGCCTTCTCTTCTCCAAGCTGAACAAGCCAAGTGACCTCAGCTGCTACTTCTAAGTTTTCCCTTGAGACCTTTCACCATCTTACTTGCTTTTCTTTGGATGCACTCTTATAGTCTGATGTCCTTATATTGCAGTGCCCAAAACAGCACACAGTATTCAAGAAGAGGCCACACTGGTGCAGAGTAGAGCAGGACAATCACCTCCTTTGACTGGCTGATGATGCTGTGCTTGATGCACCCCAGAACAAGGTTGGCCCGTCTGTCTGCCAGGGCACTGCTGACTCATTCAATTTGCCATCAACACAAACCCCCCTATCTCTTTCCATGAGGGTGCTTTCCAGCCTCTCATCCCTCAGTTTGCACCGGTTGATCCAGGATTACATTGTCCCATGTGGAGGATACTGCACTTGCAGGGGAACTACATGGCTGATAATTACCCAGCTCTCTAATCTACCTGGATCTTTCTGTAAGTTCTCTCTACCCCGAAGGAGTCCTACAGCTCCTCCTAGCTTGATGTCATCAGCAAAGTTAGTTACTTAATGTACATTCAATTCCTTTGTCCGGACCATTTATAAGAACATTGAAGAGATCTGACCCTAAGATTGAGCCCTGGCGAACCTCACTGGTGACTGGCCACCAGCCTGATGTGATCCCATTTACTACAACCCTTTGAGCTCAACCCGTCAGCCAGTTGCTCACACAGTGTATTCTGGACTTGTCTGGGTGTGCTGGACATTTTGTCCAGAAGGATAGTGTGAGAATCAAAAGCTTTGCTAAAATCCCAAACCAGCACATCTATTGGCTTTCCTTAGTCAACTAAGTGACTGTTGGAGTTGCAAAAGTGCGAGAGGAAAGGCAAGCAGCCTTTCCTACACAAAAAAATACCTATGTGTCAATAAAATTGTTAAATTTTCTTTAGGAAGATCCATATCAGAAAGACAGATGAGAAATTCAAGAGTAAAAATGTGTGATTTGGAAGAATCAGTTCCAAGAAGGATGTATCATTTGCCTTAAGTAGGTGATGGGAGACTTTTTGCATTTCCATTGATTATTTGATGTCAGAATGGGGAGACATCTTTCAGTAATATTGGCATGTCTTTGTACTGAACCTTGAAATATGTTCCCCATCCATGTTCTTTTATATACTATATGTAATAATTCACTTTCAAATCGATGCCAATTGGGACTAAACCACCAGCCTAGATATAGTGTTTTAAACCAGAGAAGAATTTCTTTGTGCTATTGAAATATCCTAATCTGTCCTTGTAGTGGGAAAATGCCTGGAAAACAATAAATTGCAGAATAATAAATTGCTGTGGGATGTACCTGGTAGCATTTTAGAACTGTAGCTTACAAAGAGAGGTGGTACGTGTTTGTTACGGAGTGCTGTCAATTTATTCATTCACTCTTCTTTACACCTTACCTTACCAAACAGTAAGCACAGGAACAGTGCACAGCACCAAACAGTAAGTCAGATAGCACTTTTTGCCTTGAAGATGTCCCACAAAAAGTGGGGGCCTGCTGCTGCTGTTTTGAATATGTAGAATGGGACAGGTGAGGAGAGATGCCATTCTGAGAGGGGAAATGGGAATGTAAGAGAAATAGAAGGAGATAAAAATCAAGCTGGAAGAGGCACGCTCCTAGAAGTGTGCTGAATAGATAGAACACCGTGCATGTGTCCAACATAGTTAATTTCCAAGGACATAAGGAGCTTCTCTGACATCCGATCCCGTCAGATCTCAGAAGCTAAGCAGGGGCAGCCCTGGATTAGTACTTGGATGGGAGACCTCCTGGGAAATGCCGGGTGCTGTGACAGTCCTGAGGACTTCACTGTCACTGTCCAAGCTCGCTCGGCCGTGGCAGATGGACCTCAGGACTTAAACGGTGGGGCCAGTTCTGCGCATGCTGTGCCTCACCTAAAACATCCACTGTGCAGGCTGGAAGGGCACACCCATGTGGGGAGAGCCCTGGCCAAATCTTCATTCGCGAAGCCGAGCCACACACACAGGGAGAAGGAAAGGTCTCAGGCTACTTTCCACAACTTTTCTCCAGTACACACCATTAGAAAGCACAGCCATAAGGTATGATGCTGTTTAGTATCAGTTTCCTGATTTGTTGCTGTTATAACCCCAGCAGATAGGCTGGATTTGCAGACCTCCATTCTCCTGATCTGCATGATTGCTAAGAATCTGCACAGTAGGGAGAGTCTGGATTTCAGGCAGCATTGTTGACATCTGTTGATACTGTCCTCAGTTGCCTTCTTCTGTTTGCCACAAAGCGAAATCTGGTCCCAGGATTCCCAAACAATAAATTCCCGCATTCTTTTTCCAGTGGATGCATGACACGAGCACAGCTGGGTGTCTGATGTCTTTGCTTGGCTTGCTTCTAAGCTGACTTCAGGTCCTGGCTTTGGGTTCAGCCTTGCAGGGTATGCTGGCTTAGTAGTGTGCCTGGTGGCAGCCTGGAAATATCCTCACCATAGTGTTTCTTCATGAGAACTTCTAGAGCCTATGTGCCTTCCCAGTGGATGGAAATGTTCAGGATGTCTCTAAAGATCCATCTGTGAGACTGTAACAGGCAAGATTCACACTGGCCTTGCTGCAGAGTGCCAGTACTGATTTCCAGGTGTGCACAGCAGTGCATGAATTCATTTTAGCTGTACACCAACACTTCAGCAAAGAGGTGACATCTGGGTGTTATGACCCTCGAATTGGGAAAAACTAAAGTAATCATGGAGGTTGATCCCACAGGGTAGAAGGCATCATTGACTGATAGGTGGAAGATGTGTAAGATGCAGTACAAGTGCACTCAGGTGAATCGTAGCACATCCTAAGCTAATGCACTGAAATCTTGTGCTTTTGGGCAAGAATGTACAATGCAGTTTTGGGCTGCTGGTGTAACAAGACATATCACTTAAAACATAGCAAATTTCTGTGCAGATTTTACTTTTCCTAGGCTTCATGGAAAAATTGAAATGAACAAATATCAAGTAAATAATCTTGAAATTATTGAAATACTTCTAATTCCCTGATTAATGCCAATAGAAACTTCCATTATAAAATTCAGCTGAATAATTCTAGAACATGATTTATTTCTGAGACATAATTTCTTCTCATTTTTATTTTACTTACTTTACTTATTTGAACTTATGCTATGGAGTGTTGAAGTTCCCATTTTCTGTTCTAATTTTTGCGATCCACCAAAGAATTAGCTTGCACTTTAACTGTATGGTATCCCTCACAGAATTAATTTTTTATTATTATATTTTAATGATTTGCCAGTTTTATGACTAGAATCTTGGAGGCTGTAATCAGACAAGATCTTTTATGCCAATATAATAGCAAATTTACTACAGATCTGCCAACAACACCCTTACTAGTATAAAAATATGTGTGCATACATGTCAATGTGCAAACATAAATCTAAGCATCAGCACGTGTTATGGAAGAGTGATTCCTGTATTTGCAATCATGTCTGGTTGTGACCAGGAATATTAACAGAGATTCAATTGTTTATTCTGTTGTTAAAGATACACTCTCAGCCCAATAGATGTGGGGTGTGTGAATAGAAAGGGTTGCGAGTCCCTGCCTTTGAGGACAGCATATGTTTTTGTGGTATTTTCCATGTTTGGTTCTTTTAAAAGTTTGAATTATAACAATTTTTAAATGTATGTATTTCTCAAGGTCCGACAAGAATTAGTTGAAGAATATGAACAAGTTAAAAGCATTGTCAACACTTTAGAGAGTTTTAAAATGGACAGGCCTCCAGACATCTCTGTATCCTGTCAAGATGAGCCTTTTAGAGATCCAGCTGTTTGGCCTCCTCCTGTTCCAGCTGAACACAGGTAATCAGAGGCTCAGGCAGAGTGGGTGGGGTAAAGTTGGGTCACCACAGTTTTATGTTCTTTTTTAAATGCTTTTGTAACATGAAAATCACATTTAATTTACGCCTTTGTCATTTGTAATAAAGAATAAATCTAATTAATTGGGAAAAAGGTATTTAAAGTACTGCCAGATTTATTGCTGACATTGTAAGGGGAGTAACTCCTTTATTCTGGTAGGAGTGACTAAGTACCTGGAACTAGAGTCTGCTGCAGACTTAAGTGGACTTTAGGTGACAGTTCTCATTTACAGGGAGAAAACTTGTCCATTTCAGTTTATTTAAGCAGATGAATTAATTGGTGGCTGAGGAGTCTGTAAGGAGCTGGAACTGAAGGATTTTGAAGGACATAGTGCTTAGAAATCACTCCTTAGCTACAGGTATGATCTGGGTTTAATCCATTCGTTAGTTTAATTGCTAAACGTACTCAATTATACATGGTATTTCTCTTCTGTAATCATATTTAAGGTGACTTCAGTTAGCTAATAGATTTCTTAAAACAGATGCTTGTGCATTTTCTGAAATACCTATTTGCACCCTGTGCTGGTTTAAAGGCGAACCAGCAGGGGAAATGAACTCACCACGATAGAGATTATAAGTCAGACCTAAAATTTAATAATAATATTACAATAACAACACTGACACAAAAGGGAAATTGCTTTCAACTCACAAAACCCCAGCAGTATAACCCAGTGTCCTGGGGCACAAACCCAAGGGGGTTTGTTTGCCCTTGTGCTGAGACCCCTGTGGTTCCCCCAAGTCCAGAGCAAAAGGAAAAGAAAAACCTGTTGATGCAGGCGAGGGCTGTGGTCTAGGCAAGAGCAGTGATCTCCTCCTGTCGAGGTCCTGCTGCTGCTCTGGATCCAACAAGAAGTTCCTGAGGTCTTCTTACCCACCACTTATGTACTCTCAGGGAGCACCCAGTCCCTCCCCCTGGGCGGGGACTCACACAATGGGTGATTAACTCTGGGAGCCAGGGGGTGTTGAGCTGTTGATGGCCCATTAGCAGCTCCGCCCCCCTCAGGCTGGGTGTGAAGGTGATAATGGCTCCCTGGGCAGCTGCTGCTAATGGCCCATTGTCCTTGGGGAATGAATAGAGGCGGTAGAATACACAGCTTTGATCACCCCCACACAGGGTTAGCTGGTCCCTCCTGCTGAACTGGGACACACCCTAATAGAGCCTGACACAGATTATTGGAAACAACAGATCCAGTTTACAGACAAAATAACATTTATCATGCCAACATTTCTCTAACATAAGAGCAAAGAATTTTAATGTGTACGTACTCATTTAAGCAAAGGAGCAAAGTAAAATGAGAGATCTGGGTTAACAGAAAGCAATGCCAAGTTTATTTATAACTTTTCTGTGCTTTATGATTATTAAACAGATTTCAAAAAACCCCTAAGAATGTAAGTGTAAAATAGTATTAATGCTAATTACTTTTGTGAGTGATAGATATGCCTATTAGAATTTTTGTGATAATGTTATGTAAAGTTCAAGATGTATTTATTTATTCTTGTATCTTTCTTAGAGGTAAAGGTCTAATAGTTTAACTGCTTTTTTTAAGCTGAAATTTAAATCTTGAGCAAATAGGGAAGGAAAATTAGCCACTGTTCTATGCTGTGAAGTTTAAAGAAAATGCACGCAAAGCAAAATGTTGCAGTTGTATCCAGCAGTGTGTTTAAGAATGTACTATTTTTAAGCCGTATTCCAGGAAAATGTTTTTGGAGTTAAAAATTTTGAGTTACTCAAAACAAGAATCAGAACAAGATTTAATAGTGGACAGTTATTAAATATGGGTGACATTCCTGCCCATTTATTTTAGTTATGTATTTCAAATGCAATCCCTCGAGCAAAATGACTGGGACACCTTGTCTTAAAACTAAATTCTTTCTCCTTGTGCTACTGCTGAGTTCTCTTTGACATTGAGGGTGATGAACACAAATACAGGTGGTTGCAGTTCAGCTTGGTTTGCTTTTGCTTTCGAGGCAACTTTTATGTTTTGACATTTTCACACAGGGGAATGAAATCAGAGGTAGGAGGATTGTTTTAAAATCCTCACGCCTTTGTTTTGGGGCCTGTCAATGCTATTAGAAAGCCTTCTTTTTTTTCTTTTTTACCCGGGAAGTCATCTGGTTGTATGGAACTTGGGGATGTGAATGTAGCCTAATATAGTCTCCTTTTTTGGAGTCAGAGGAAACGACAATTTCAAGACTTCTACCAAATTGTTTCCTCTTTTGTTACCTGGGTGTTGGTTTGTTGTAAGATTAGTTAGGATTGCTGATCTAATAGTGTTGTTAATTTTTCCTTTTATATTATTTTCTTACCGTGGGTATCAGACAGAACCAGAAGTATGTTTCTGGATTTTCAGATATAGGAAGATGAGACCTAGGAGCCTGGTAGCTTTAGTAATAATGCCCAATGGAATTAATGAAATATTAGAATACTTCCTTCTTAAAGTTGCCCTTTTTTTTTTTGCCATTTTTAGCATGTTTTTGTTGTGCTTGCTTGTTAGGGCTCCACCTCAGATAAAACGTCCCAACCGAGAAGGGAAATCCTTGAGGAAGGACTCCCCAGGTCTGCAGCCCCGTGGGCCCGCGGGCAGAGCACACGCTGTGTCCAAGGGGGAGAAGTCTGCAGGCAGCCGTGAAAGGGAATCCAGAGCCAGAGGAAGAGATGACAAGGTAAGAACTGGGAAAGAACTGGGCAGGGAAGTGCTATGATGCAGCAGGTGACAAAGGGAAGCACTCTTACTTTTAGTCATTTAATACAGATAATAATAAAAAGCCGCAGTTAACATGTGTAGAAATTCGTAGTGCTCTCCTTTTTCCTCATGATCAAAGCATGTATCATGGGGATATTTATTGATAATGACACAAAATTAAGAAAAGTTCTTAAGAAAAGTTTGGAGGGGAGGGAAGCATAGTGATAGTGTCCTGTTGCTGGGGGTTTTCTTACTCTCTGAGTTAAGACCATGGGCTTAACTCTAGCCTGTAAGTGTCAATAGGGCATAAAGTCTCTTCTCCTCCTTTTCCTCGAACTTTTTTTTTTCTTTTCCTTAAAGGAATCCAGTTCAGGTTTTTTATAAAGGTATTCATGAAAAATTTGAAAAATTGAGGCCAGTGCCCTTCTCTAGAATTTAAGCATTATGAATGGAGTTCCACAGTATCACTGCCTCTACCATACCATGGTAAAATTTAGGTGTGCCTAGAAGTCCAGGACAGTTCTGTAAGTGCATTGATGCTAGCTAAATCTGTGCCACATTATTTGATGTTACATATTTGGAAATTATATGAGGGAGACATATTAAAAGCAAACTCTTAGCATCTTTCATTTTCTTTGGTTTATGAAAAGGGTTTTGTATTTATTATAGTGTTTAGGTCACAATTCTTTCTTCTGAACACCCATGAAAAAGAAGCAGTGCTGAGGCGAAGTTAAAGGAGAAATGGTGATTCACTATAAAGTCGTGATGTCAAAGACAGAACTCTTTTGTGGCCAGAAAAAATGTCAGAATGCAAATCACTGTTTTTGAGACACTTGTGTTTCTAAATTTAACTGTGGATTCAGTGCCAGGAACCCAAGGATTCTGTGGTATAAGTGAAACAAGCTGAGAGTGTACTGAAATAGCATTACTTTCCTGACAGACAAAGATACAAAACAGGCCTTCCTGTGGTGGCATACAGTATTGTACAGGTCAGATGAATAAGAAAATATTTAGGCCAGCTTTCTTCCAAATTAATTTGGTTAGTCCCTTTGTGATTTTTCTATTACAGGTTGTTTCTTGACTGCGCAGGAAGAACTTTTTCCATTATGAATTGTTTTCTGATACACAGAAAAAGTACTAAGTAATCCCAGCCCTTACTACCATCAGTAAGGGAGGGCCAGGCCCGTTTTCAGCAGTGCCTCTGAGTGACTGAACAGATCAAGCATTTTAGAAATATCTCTACCCCAGATCAATAAGATTTAAAGTAACAAGTGTGCATGCTGCAAGCTATAAAAAACTGGTGAAGATCTGTGAAATTATTTAAAGTTTTGCCAGCTGGAGTCATGGTGTGTGGCAGGTTCACCAGATGTGCTTGTGTAAGGCAGCCTTCAAAGTCTTAGCTCTAATGAGGGTGAACTCTGCTCTCCAGGCTTTCTGGTGATGAGCATTATAGGGCTTTACTATAAGGAGCCTACAATATGACTTGTATAACACTTGTCTCTGGGAATAATGTGATTAGCAACACTACTGCTGTGAGGTGGAGGAAGAATCACAAAGGTGTTCCCTTTAATATGATGTGTTTTTAACACTGCTTTTATCTGAATAAATTGGTCACTAGGTGGCAGAAGTAAAATATGTCTACTCCTCAAAAAATTCCAATACATGTGCTCTTGTATTCCCCTTTGTCTAGCTACTTGGTGGTTATTTTACTTCCTTTGTCTGATATATGTAAGTGAAAGTTACCCCAGGTTACAAATTCTCATATGTTATATAATGATTCTTGTAAGGGATCCATGATTTGCCTTTGAAGAAAATTTTGAATGAGAGAAGAAGTAGCCAGGCATGGGAAGTGAAAGAAGTTAATGCAGCTTTCTATATTTTACACACAGTCATGAAAACAAGTTTAACTTTCCTTTCAGTTCTATCCTTTCTTAGTTTACAAGCATTTGTTCTTCAGTTTCTGAATTTAAAGCATCAAGAAGCTTACCTCTGTAGCCTAGTATGTCAAATCAAAGAAATGTGTTAACTCTTCATGTTCAGTTAAAAATAATAGGGCACAACTGAAGCTTCAAATTAAGTAACCAGGTATCTTATCTCGTACTAAATGTTGCAGCTCTGGGTTTGGGTACTTGGCTAGGACTACTTAGAACATGAAATGAGCTAGTCATTTCCTAAGATGTTTGCTGTGGTGTAATAGGTCATATGCTGTCCTGGCTATAATATGACAATGTAATGCTTTTATTTTTTCCACGTAAATATAGGGATAGTATGTATGTTTTAAAAGTATAGTTACTGACTTACTGAGCCAGCTGGATCCTAACAAGTCTATGGGACCAGACGGGATCCATCCCAGGGTGATGAGGGAGCTGGCAGAAGAGCTTGCCAAACCGCTCTCCATCATCTTCCAACAGTCCTGGCTCTCTGGGGAGGTCCCAGATGATTGGAGGTTGGCCAATGTCACCCCAATCCACAAAAAGGGCTGCAAGCAGGACCCTGGCAACTACAGGCCTGTCAGCCTGACCTCCATGCCTGGTAGGGTGTGCTGGTTTAAAGGTGAACCAGCAGGGGAAATGAACTCACCACGAGAGAGATTATAAGTCAGACCTAAAATTTAATAATAATATTACAATAACAACACTGACACACAAGGGAAATTGCTTTCAACTCACAAAACCCCAGCAGTATAACCCAGTGTCCTGGGGCACAAACCCAAGGGGGTTTGTTTGCCCTTGTGCTGAGACCCCTGTGGTTCCCCCAAGTCCAGAGCAAAAGGAAAAGAAAAACCTGTTGGTGCAGGCGAGGGCTGTGGTCTGGGCGAGAGCGGTGATCTCCTCCTGTCAAGGTCCTGCTGCTCCTCTGGATCCGATGAGAAGTTCCCGAGGTCTTCTTACCCACCACTTATGTACCCTCAGGGAGCACCCAGTCCCTCCCCCTGGGCGGGGACTCACACAATGGGTGATTAACTCTGGGAGCCAGGGGGTGTTGAGCTGTTGATGGCCCATTAGCAGCTCCGCCCCCCTCAGGCTGGGTGTGAAGGTGATAATGGCTCCCTGGGCAGCTGCTGCTAATGGCCCATTGACCTTGGGGAATGAATAGAGGCGGTAGAATGCACAGCTTTGATCACCCCCACACAGGGTTAGCTGGTCTTTCCTGCTGAACTAGGACACAGGGTTATGGAGCAGTTCATCCTGAGAGCAATCACACAGCACCTTCAGGGTGGACAAGGGATTAGACCCAGCCAGCATGGGTTTAGGAGGGGCAGGTCCTGCCTGACCAACCTGATCTCTTTTTACGATCAGGTGACCCACCTGGTGGATGAGGGGAAGGCTGTGGATGTGGTCTATCTGGACTTCAGCAAGGCCTTTGACACTGTCTCCCATAATATACTCCTGGAAAAGCTGGTAGCCCATGGCCTGGACAAGTGTACCCTCTCCTGGATTAAGAGCTGGCTGGAGGGTTGGGCCCAGAGAGTGCTGGTGAACGGAGCTGCATCCAGCTGGCAGCCAGTCACCAGTGGTGTGCCCCAGGGGTGTGTATTGGGTCCAGTCCTGTTTAACATCTTTATTGATGATTTAGATGAGGGGATTGAGTCCATCATCAGCAAATTTGCTGATGACACCAACTGGGAGGGAGTGTCGACCTGCTGGAAGGCAGGAGGGCTCTGCAGAGGGATCTGGATAAACTTGAGAGATGGGCTGATTCCAATGGCATGAAGTTCAATAAGGCCAAGTGCCGGGTCCTGCACTTTGGCCACAACAACCCCATGCAGTGCTACAGGCTGGGCACAGAGTGGCTGGAGAGCAGCCAGGCAGAAAGGGACCTTGGAGTACTAATTGACAGGAAGCTCAACATGAGCCAACAGTGTGCCCAGGTGGCCAAGAAGGCCAATGGGATCCTGTCCTGTATCAAAAATAGCGTGACCAGCAGGACCAGGGAAGTGATCCTTCCCCTGTGCTCTGCGTTGGTGAGGCCACACCTTGAGTACTGTGTTTAGTTCTGGGCCCCTCAGTTCAGAAAGGATATTGAGGTGCTGGAGCGAGTCCAGAGAAGAGCAACAAGGCTGGTGAAGGGACTGGAGCACAAGTGCTGTGGGGAGAGGCTGAGGAAGCTGGGGTTGTTTAGCCTGGAGAAGAGGAGGCTCAGAAGTGACCTCATCACTGTCTAGAACTACCTGAAGGGAAGTTCTAGCCAGGTGGGGGCTGGTCTCTTCTCCCAGGCACTCAGCAATAGAACAAGGGGGCACGGGCTTAAGCTCTGCCAGGGGAAATTTAAGTTGGATATCAGAAAAAAATTCTTTCCAGAGAGAGTAATCAGGCATTGGAATGGGCTGCCCAGAGAGCTGGTGGATTCACCATCCCTAGAGATTTTTAAACGCAGATTGGACGTGGCGCTGAGTGCCATGATCTGGTAAATGGACTGGAGTTGGACCAAGGGTTGGACTCGATGATCTTGGAGGTCTTTTCCAACCCAATCGATTCTATGATTCTAAGTGTTTGCCTCCCTTGAGGCAAATGTCTTCTTTTACTGTTTCTCCTCCTCAGACCCATAATTTCTTTTCATTCTGACAGTAACCATCTTGGGATAAGGATTTTTAACCTGACAATGCCAATAAAATGACCTCTGGAAGTGCTATAGAAAATAATGTTGAGCTACAACTCACCAGATGGTGTCTATCCATTAAACCCTTATATTTACTTGTTCTTTCTTTTTAACACTGCTTTCAAGTGCTTCTTCCTTCTTAGTTCTGCTGGAAATTATTGGGCTTATTCTCAGGGTACCTTCTGCTAGAGCATTACCAAGAGTTTTAATTCTGTTTAGTAGTTCAGCTTAAAGAGACAGCATGAATGCTGTGTGTATTTTAGAAATTGCATAATAACATATCTAAGCACTAGAATGCTTTTTCAGGAGTACTCTTTAGATTATTTTAGATTGTCAGTGGATAAGGGCAGTAAGTATTGTGAAGGATATGAAATAGCCAAGGGCTATGCTGCCATTACCAGTGAAGTGAATATTAAAAGAAGTTACGAATTAAAAAAATTTATTTTTTTGCTGGATTATTCTCATATGCATCATCATATGTGAAATATGGTAGTTGCATTTCTGTGAAAGCATAAACCTCCATGCATGGGGACTGGAAAGATGCATAATCTCCATCTGAAACAACTGAAAGAACTGGTAGGCAAAACTGCAGATTTACTGTAAAATTCCTTTGGTCTGCTGTTGTCTCACAGGAATGGTGAGTTGTGTTGATAGTGCCTGTATTGAGAAGGGGAAAGAAAAAGTGATCAAGGCAACTGGAGTTATTAATTTTATCTAAACGGTGTACTAAGTTTTGCATCATTCACAGAAGAGGCAAATGAGACTGTTGTACAGGAAAAATTGGATGACTCTGTGCTGGAGTCATGGAAATGGGATAATGTTCAGTGGTGCAGGCTGTGTACTTGGAGACCAGAACAAGAATTTCTGCTGGGAGCTCAGCAGTAGAGAAGAAAGATTTGGATGTATCAGCAGAAACTGGATCAGGCTGACCTTCCATTTGGCACATCATCTTTTCCTGGTGGTGATGGGAAGGGCTGGTTGCCGAAGCGTGGAACAGCCCGGTGCCACCTTTGGCTTTGGTGGCAAGCGGTGGAGAATGCCCCTGGCAGTTGTTGTTCAGCATTGGTGTATAGTGGGAAGAACCTGCAGGAAAGCAAGATGTCTTCAGGGCCCAGTTCTGGTCATTCAAATAACCCCAGGGTTTTATATGTGATTGATCTGTCTGGGGTTGACTGTAAGGGGGCAGTATGATATTGCTATGGATATGAATGTAAACAAAATCCTAGGCCCAGTTTGTTGAGGTGTTACCAACAGAGAGAAGAGTTGCCCATGCCATTGTAGGATGCTCTGGTTAAACAACAGCTGGAGTATTTTGTGTGCAACCATGCTCAAGAAAGATGTGTTAACATCAGAAGGGAGAAGGAAAAAACGTTTGCCAAAGTGAATAGGCAATTGTGTTCAGCTTGTGTTCCAAAAGGAGACTTACTTGGTTTGGTCAATGAGGGGAGAGCACACACATGATGCAAGTATGTCAGGGTGGTGGACACAAGGAGAGAACTGCTGAAACTAATGCACAAACTTAGTACAGGAGTAGAAATAACATCAGTTTTGGAAATAAGATTTTTGTTCCAGTGGGTTAGTGCACATCTGACAGCTCTTCCTGATGGAAAGCCCAGCAAATTTCCAAGTATATTTAAAACAGAATTGGTTGCCTGAGATTATGTGATGGGATTGCCAAAGGGGACTGGGTGGGAGCAGTCCTTTACAGTCCTGTACACCTGTCTGCTGGCTTACCTTCTTAGAGAGAAGCCATCACAGCAACTTTATTTAAAGCTGTTTTGGGAAAGGATATGACTGAAAAAATTGTGCTTACACATGCTGACTGTATTCAGGTGACATTTAAAAAAAAATTATTTCTAGCCCAAGCTCACCTGCTGACTGAGATTGCAGGTTGGACCAATTTGGGACCAGCATTAATAAAATCTTATTATATGTGAAAACTGCAATGACTTTAAATCTTAGTTTAATTCCGGAACAGAAGGGTGAGGGTGAGGGGGTGGTGGTGGGGAGAAAACATTCAGTGTCACTACAATGACCTCCGAGGTGATGCTGAGAGCACTTCTCCCCGAGACGTGCCGCAAGGGCAGGAAAAACAGCGGCCCCTGAACCAGCTCGTCCTCCGTGATCGGGCAGCGGGGTGCGGGGATGGGACGCGGGGGGACCGGAATCGGGGCCGTGCTGCCGCCCCGCGGCTGCGCTGGGATTGCCGGCGCCCTCCTGGCCCCGGGCCCGCCTTCTCCTGTTCATTCCTGTTGTGTTCCCATGGCGGAGATGCGTCACCGTCCCGGCAGCGAAGGGCGGTCGGTGCGCGGTCTGGTCTGCCGACCCCGCGCGTAAATCCTGCCTGAGCTCGGCTCTCCCGCGGGCAAAAACCCAAAACAACTAGAACAGCCAGTTGTTTTGTGATGTGCAGAAAAATTCTTCTGCGAGGAAAACCGGACCATTGCAGAGCAAAAGTATGTAACACAACAAATGTATGTATTATGTAAGGCCAGACTTGGCGAACACAGACTTGGGCAGGGCTCTCCCCATGTGGGTGTGCCCTTCCAGCCTGCGCAGTGGATTTTTTAGGTGAGGCACAGCGTGCACAGAACTGGTCCCACCGTTTAAGTGCTGAGGTCCATCTGCCACGGCTGAGCGAGCTTGGACAGTGACAGTGAAGTCCTCGGGACTGTTATAGCACCCGGTACTAACCGGGGCTGACCCTGCTGAGAATCCGAGATGTGACGGGATGGGATGGGATGGCAGGGAGGCATTGAACTGCCAGGAGACGGTCCCACTGAGACTGGAACTCAGGTCCTTGGGATTTGGAGTCTGAAGTGCTCTCCATTACACCATGGGACCACCCCAACAGACAGCAAATACCTTTCATTTAATTGTCTGGGGTTTTCTCTTTCTTTTTTTCCCCTTCATTTTTTCCTGTGGTTACTCCTGGATTCCATTTTATTTCTTCTCAAATCTTGCAAACTCTACGGGGCTTGTTTCTCCGTTTCCTTTTTACACCCAACCATTACATTTTTTACACCAGCTTTTTGTTTAAGCACAGCTTTCAGCTTCATTTCCATTGTAAAAAGCTGATCTAGCAGTACTAAACAACGCAAGAGTTTACTTGGAAGCAAGAAAGATACACTACTCCCTCCCAGTCATTGTGGACAAACAGCAACTGGGAGGGGTGAATTTGCTACCTTTTTATTTTTCCACTTCAAGGTTATTTGTGTGTCTCCAGCTGCCTGTCAACCCTCCTTCTCCTAGGATGCTTTGTCAAGCCAACTGGGATTCTTTAACTTGCTGCTGATAGTGTTTAGAAGCTGAGTTAAGAGTCCTAAAGTAGCTCCCTATTCAGCCCCCTTCGTTAAAACAGAGCAGCTGCTGTTCAGGCATCCGAACGCTGCTGTTGCGCTGAGAGGAGACAGTGATTTCCTTCTGAACTGAGAGATGAGGAGTGTGAGCCCTGATGCTTCAAAGGAAAAGTGTTACTTCAACCCTGTATGCTTAATGGCACCATGGAAGTACTAACCAGAAACTCTGGACCATTTTGGGCAGGGGCAGAATGTGGGTTGGTCACTGAATGAGCATTGCCATGCTGCAGAAGTGATTGTAGTCTAAGAAGACTGGGTGACTTGGGAGCTTTTTAGGACTTTGGTGCAGCCCTTATATAAATATGACCTTTTGCAAGCATTTTAACAGTTTATGGAGCTGGCTTGTAATTCAGAGTTGAGAGATAGATAGTTTGTAGCTGAAGAAAGGAAATACTGCTGGGCAGGAAGCCTTTAATGAAATGAGGGCAGAGAATCTCTGTTTTCACCCACCAAAAACAAAGTGTAAATGTTTCCATGTTCCTTTTCAGTGATGATGAACGGCTTTGGTGCCAGTTCTTTATCTCTGGCTGGTAGTGTGGCAAGTGCAGCATCCTCAAAATATGCTTTGGTTGCTATGGTCTTAAGCTAGGAGTTCACGTAGTGTTAAGTCATGACATAGCCACTTTTGTGAGTCTGTTCCTGCACTCATGCCTTCAGCTGGCCAAGAAGTGTGTCAGTTGTCTAAAGAGTGATTTAGCACTGTTAAGAGAGTCTAATTTTTACTTTAAAACCAACCAACCTACCCACCATGATATGTAATGAGCTCTGATGGAGTTTTGTCACTGTGAGCTGCATCTATGAAAGAAACATGATGTTGTGGAAGCAACCACAGGTGTTTTGGGACTCTTCGTAGAGCATAGATTGTGAACGCATTGGTTTTGCTGGCCCCAGAAGTGCTGAGATTGCTTTGTTCGTGGAATTGCAGAACGGGACAGGTTGGAAGGGACCATAGTAGGTCATGTGGTCCAACCTCCCTGCTCAGGTAGGGTTATCCTAGAGCACAACATCCTAGTGCTAAAGCTTGATATTTTCCTGTGGCTTCTACAGAAGTGAACTCAACAGTCTTGTTATATATTGCTAGTAAAGTAAAGGATGTCTTGAAAGACCAATGTCCTTAAGGGTCTGTATGACTTTCACTTCCAGGGAAAGAAAATACCCCAGGAATTTGGTGATGCGGAAATTCCAAAATTTGATGGAGCAGGCTATGACAAAGACCTTATCGAAGCTCTTGAAAGAGACATTGTATCAAGGAATCCGAGCATTCATTGGTATGAGGATTTTCTCAATTCAAGTGTGTTTGCTAGTATGGAAGAGGAAAGAAATTACCCATCTTCTGACTGTTAAAACAGGGAGACAACATAATCTTCTACAGATAGGCAAAACAAGGTCTTTTGCTTAAACAGTTTATTAATTTAATTACAGTTAAGCTTTTGTTGCTAATTGATATGTGCAGTACATCCATTACAGGTACTGTTGAAATGAACATATGCTCCAGAGATCTTTAAAGATACTGCTTTGCGGTTCACATTATCCAAAATAATTTTTAATTAAGCATCTCTGGGTAACTTCAGTTGAAAAAAATTCTTTCCCTGTCTTCCAGAAGTGGATTCAATTTTAGGTCACAGTATTATAGGAGTACTCTCATGAGGCATATACTTGCATGCTAAAAGAGATGGTACTAAGTGGAAAGCTTTTCTGTTGTATAAAAATACAATAAATATTGTTGCACAGGAATCTTTTACAAGCTTCTTTGCTTTGCACAGGGATGACATTGCAGATTTGGAAGAAGCCAAGAAATTATTAAGAGAAGCTGTTGTTCTTCCAATGTGGATGCCTGATTTTTTCAAAGGGATCAGAAGACCTTGGAAGGTGGGAATTTATTTGTTTTTTAGTAAATAACAAGCTATAGTTATGCATGTCTGCTGCTGTAACCTGTAGTAGAAGGCTAAAAAGGTAAATGGGAAATATCAGGAATTTGTTCATTAAATTCTCTCATAATGATTCATGTAAAATGCACTGAAAGAAACACCTGGAAGTGTATGTGGCCTTTACAGTAAACAATATTTTTTTTCTGTATTTGCCCAGTTACAGCCTGTAGATATTATAATACTTCCTATGTGTCAGCCTGTACATGTGAGCATGTAGAGTACATTGACTGAAGCGGAAATGCTTAATAGACAGCTCTATGTAGGATTATGGTGACCAGCTGTTATGACTTCCCAGAAGAACTCAGTCCTTCGATATTCCTAATGTGCCAAGTATCTCTCACTCAGACTGCAAACTGCAGGCTGGATGGTTCAAGGAATCAAAGAGGGAGGGGGCTGATGTGATGATTTAGCTTTGCAGTTGCATTTGCAGCCGGGCATAGTTGGTGCCGGAGTGAGAGAAATTCAGACTAGGAGAATGAGTTACAAGTGGGGCAACAGGAATGATACAGGACTGAGCTGGCCTAGACCAGAGATGAGCCCAATCTGGGCCTTGCTTAGAGCTAAAAAGAAGGAGGAGGGAGGAGGCTGCTGAGCATTTCTATAAACAACAAACAAAATAATCTTGCTTCTGATGTGGGATAGATTAACACTTGTCTGGGGAATTACTAGTCCTTCGTGGTTGCTGAGAGGGATTACTGGGGAAAAGAGACTGTTGCAAATTGTCTTACTCAGAGTCTGCAAGGCAGTAGCATGTATGAGGAATGCTGTGTCCATAAGTAGTTTCTGTGGTTTAGTACACTGGTTCAGTAGCATATGTTGGTCATGCTTTACTGATTTGTCCTGTCTTTTCCTGGTTGGTCCTTGTGCTTATACAGAAGGCTTATACTTAGGTCAGACTCAACAGGAGCTAGGAGGTTGCTGCTAAAGGACTGTTCATGGACGTTTTAGTAACTTGAAGAGAGGAAGCCCAAACCTGGAATTAGTGCAAACCTAGCCCCAGGCTACAGGGCCTTTGGCGTTTAGAGTGCCTGTGGTCAGTACCACTGTCCTTGAGGTTAACCTTAAAGTTAACTGAGTTGTCATCTTGGACAAAGCCTAGATATCATGGGTTACATGTGTAGGGTGAGATTTTAGTGTATGTTGCACAGCTGAATCTCTCTCTTCGTGGCTTAGAGGAAGTTGATCCACACGCTTATTATAGACTATGGGCTCCCTATCTGTCCAGTCTTCAAAAATCTTTTAAGGGAGTGAAGAGCTGGTATGCTTTTTTCCCACTTGTTAGCATGCTTAGGGGATGCAGTGGCCATCTGTCTTTATGGCAGGTATCTCGGCAGACTGCAGGAAATGTGAAAAGTGCCACTGGCCTTGTCTCCAAGTGTTGTGGCAGTGGACAAGGGAACAATAGCCTGGTCTTTTAAAGGATTACAGTCTCCATCTCTTTGTGCGAGATTATCTTTTCCTACCGAGCAGTGTCACCTCGGAAAACCAGATGGTTGTAGACATTGAAAAAAATCTAAGATTATTTCCTTTCTTCAGTCTGAAATGCAAATTGATTTCTGACAAGTCCATGAAGAGTCTTCATTGTTAGCCTTTTCCCTGGTGACTTGTGAAGCTGTAACTCTCATGAATTTATTTTTCACACAGAACAGCACATATTTTCACTACTGTTGACCTCTGACTGTGCTATAAGGATGAGAAGTATTAAAGGGAAGGCTGTTCCTTGCAGTAATCAGTGTAGCAGCAGGCATTTGTTGAGCCTAGGAATTCAGGACAATAATTCAGAGGAAAAAGGCAGCCAAAGCTGGTTTTGGATGTTCAGACTCTCCTGAGAGCAATTCCCAAGACAGCCCTCACAGTTTGTGCCTGTATTCAGAGGACTGTGCCTTGTCTGAGGGAGCCAGCTGTCTTCCCTGATTCAACACAGGCGCTGTGTAGTTGCAGCCATGGGTTTCTGGGTGTTCATGGGTTTGCTCTTTCTTCTTCGAATTGTTTTGTGCCAAGAAAGCCTGGTGGCTTGCTGTGCTTCCCACTGCTCTGCTAGTGATTGTTACAACAACAAGAAGTAACCCTGCAGTGATTTCATCAAAACACTTACTCCCTGTGGTGCATTTCAGCTTCTTATTGGAATACTTAGGATTAACGGAGCCTTAGAGGAAGAATAAAGAAGTCTTTGTGTTTGTCAAGGATTTTAAATAGTGAGTAAGTGGCAGCCTCCTAGTTTGCAGAGAGAAAGAGCAACTTGATCCAATGTGTTTCTGTTTGTAACCATGTACATCTTGTTTTGCTGAGAACTCAGAGTTCTTTTTTTTTTTTAATTAACAGATATTTCTATTGTCTCCATCCCCAGGGAGCTTGGTTTTCCCCTGGCTTTACACCTGGTGTGGCTGCTTTGCACCTGTGTTATGCACAAATATAATGCCACCAGTATCACGTGCAAGGTAACACTCTCCATAATACTTACACAGGAGGTGCAAAGCAACCGGCTTCAATTTTGGCATGTGTAACTGAAGCCAGAATTTGACTTTCCATAATGATGGAGGACTGAACCAATATCCAAAAAATGCTGTTAGTCCTCTGTACACTAGCTCCTGCAGTAAACACAGTTTGTCAAACACATGGATCAAGTGTGATTTGAACTAGAGGTGAAGCTTGTTTTAAAATATTAAAAAACCACATCTGAAACTCAAAGAGAACAGTAAGTCATCTCTGACCTGCATATCACAAGCTGAGTAATTTTCACCCAGTCACTAAAGGGTTGTATTTGCAATATTATATCAGCATAACTTTGTAGTGTCTCAAATCTGAGTGTCTGAACATTCACAGAGAAAAGAATCCATTTACTTCTTATGCTTGCTGCTCTGAAGCTTAGGAAACCTTGGGCAGCCTGAGGAATGACATTGGACTGTTAGCTGTATAGATGGCATGTGAACATTCCTAACTTAATTTACCGATGAATGTATGTTGAGCTTGCATTAGCTGAGTGTTAAATGGCAATAAAGGTATTAAGAGTTAATGGAAAATGGAGTGCAGAGAGCCTATTGCTTTTGAATAGTACATTTTTGAATAATTGCATTCCCGGTTGATTTGTTTTTATAGATCTCTTCTGTGTTATTCTTTGTGCTTTTTGAAGTAAATTTTTGTGAGGAACAGATGAAATCTAATTTACTATATGGCTTGCATTTAACAGATATTTTATTGGTGTGGCATTTTATGTAAATTATTAATTGCAAAGCACATTATGATGTGCAATTCTAACTCTAGCTAATTTGATTACCCTTGCAATACAGTACAATTTTAGGAAACTCTTGTTAGCATGTAATAAAATCTTGGAGTTCAGAGTGAAAAAAAACCAACAAGCTGCTTGAGCACATTTTCTCTGATTTACTTAAAATCACAGTGCACTATTCTAATGTTATGCAGACACAGAACAGTGTGGTGTCCTTCTCCAGCACTGCTGCTGAAAAGGTTGGAAAGACTACCCGTTAAGATGTCTGTATTTAGAAATATTATCAAGAGTGATTAACCCATCTCAGTGCTACAATCTTATCGTGGGTTCTGAAAGCTCTCTGTGCCTAGCCAAAAACCATCTTGTGTAATGATGGGTAAGTGTGCTGAGCTGCAGAGATGTGTACTCCTTTTTCTTTCAGAGGCCACAGATAGGGTGACAGTCTGAGGACATGGATACCAAGCTGGCACTTAACAACTAGAGTTCAGTTTTCTAGTTTAAAGCTTTCTGAATAATCACTGAAGTTCATATTAGGCTTTAGTGGGACTGAATGGTAGGCTGCATGAGCCACAGTTGCTTATGTGTAAAACAGGAATAGCATGCCATCCAGTCATCCAACAGCATGATGAGGGTAGTGTTTTCATCCAGGAATTGCTAAGGTGCAGTAGTATGGCCACAGGAGTACTGAGATGGGGAGATTAAACAAGATAAAAAATTGTTGTATTCAGTAAATGCTCTTGTGCATACTTAAATATAAAAATCAACCAGATTCATACATACAATACATAGATATTGTCAGGATTTTTTTGAAAAATGCTTTTTTCTGCAGAAAAATACACAACTGAAGGAACACAACTTACTGCAAAAGTATTTGGGTTTCTGTGATGTTTTCTTCATGGCAAGCCTTTGTTCCAAAAAAATGTACTGTCTTGATCTGCCTGTGCAACCCCTCATAACTGGGAAGGGCCTAAGGTCAAGTCCAGGCTCTGTCTGATTCTACACAAGACTTTAAATGTCTTGTCTGCTTCCTAGGTGTTAGGTATAGCAACAGTTCCTGGCTTTTGTGATTCTCACTCCAGTGGAGTGGTAAGAAGAAATAACAGCACACTTCCACACTGTTATTGAAAGCAGGATTCTTGTCTTTTGCCTTCCACTGATGATGATTATACTGTTAAACAATTCAAATCCAGATCTTGGCTCATATTGAGATGTAGTGTAGTGTTTTCTTTATTTGCTGTTCATGACCTTTATTGTCACCTTTCAGGGTGTGCTGATGGTTGGTCCTCCTGGCACTGGCAAGACAATGCTGGCAAAAGCTGTTGCTACAGAATGTGGAACAACATTCTTCAATGTGTCTTCCTCTACACTGACGTCTAAATACAGAGGCGAGTCTGAGAAGCTGGTCCGCCTCTTGTTTGAAATGGTATGTCCTCGATGATGTGATCAGGGGATCACTAAGGTGAGAAAGGACATCACTCAGTTTCCTGCCCTTCCAGTAGCATGTTGGAAGCATGGAGTTCTTTGAACTGTCACCCCCTCAACCAATTAAAAAACGTGATCTCTGTGTTTTCACATATGGTATGTTGTTGAGGATTAAGAGGCAAATGGTTCATCGCCCATGTTGAGGATTGCATTTTTCAGACTAAATATAGAGTTGCAACCTTGAGAGAAATTCAGTGCTTATTTGATTGTGGAATCAGAATCTCATAGGAAGTAGATTTGAAATTGAAAGGGATTTGGAACTGTTATTCTAGAAGCAATACATGTTTTAGTTCCATTTCTTGATGGTCACAAGCCTCTCAGAGAAGCTGTGGGTGCAGTCCATCATGTGGGATATGTGAAAAACATGTCCATGTGGACCTATACTGAACAGTCATTCAGCTATTTGGGATCCTGACTGCACTTTGTAATACTCTCAGTTAAAACCTGTCTCTGTTGTGATCTGCTGAGACCCCTTCTATCCCTTGTGCTTACCCCTCACCTGCATAAAACATGGACATGAAAACTGCCTGTAATGTGATTGTGTTCCTTTTCCCCTTTGCAGAACTGTTTGCTGAGGAAAGCTAACCAACTCTGAAAGACCCCTAACCCAAAGAGCACAATTTAAAGTTATAAACTTCAGCAAAAGACAGTTTGTAAATCAGGATCTTGAATTCTTTTCTTGTGATAGGCAGGGAAGATATGTATGTAGTATGTGTAACAGGACTGGGTTGTGGTCTGGTGAGGGCCTGTGCTTGCTGCTGCAGCCTTAATAATGATGTTTTATTTGAACAAAGGCACGGTTTTATGCTCCAACAACGATCTTCATTGATGAGATAGATTCCATCTGTAGCCGCAGAGGCACATCCGACGAACACGAGGCCAGTCGCAGAGTCAAGTCAGAGCTGCTTGTGCAAATGGATGGTAACAACTGCTTAGATCTGGGTTTGGGGCTGGGGTGCTGTTTTTTCACAGGTGGGAATGTAAGAACTTGAGCCATCTGGAAAACCTAGCTTAATGAATAGGGGAAAAATAATGCAGAACTTCAGAGTAGTGTATTTTTGCAGTGTTGAAAGGGAGATAACTGAAAAGGATGTTATGCTTTATGTTTTCTAAAATGGCTATTTTAATGGTGAATTGAAAATTCATTAAAGAGACACAGACTCAAGGAGGAGCAGATAATGGATATTTGTGCATGCTAATGCAGGGATTTTATTTGTATTCAGTTTAAACAGATTTCTCCCCTTTGCTCTCCAACAGTGGAACCCCATTATGAGATCTGATTTTGCTGTAGTCTGTGGTGGCAGATAATATTACCATTTTAAATCAGATTTAGTACCTGTTTTGTAAAGGGACACACAATGAGGATGACTACCTGAGGAATACTGTATGGTGTAGAGGTTTGATAACCTCTATATTACCTTTATATTGCAGCTATTGTTTAACTACTGCTTAAAATGTTCTCAAATGTGCAGGTTCATTATGGTAAACTCAGGGTAGGAAATGTTTTGCCCCAAAGTGTTAATTTCTTTGCAATGCTCATTTGTTAAGCTGAAGAGTGATTCCTGTTTCTTCTATGACCAGATTTGACAGAGGTAGCAGTGTTGGTGGGATTAGTAGGGCTACACTCATATATGGCTGTGTTATTAGTACTGTCAAAGAAAGCCCTTCCCTGACTCACCAGAAGAATGAACTGTCCTTCTCTGTGATCATTATTGTCTTGTGTCACCTAAGCTATTGGAAGCTTAGAAAGGGACACCAGGACTACACAGAGCTGTTGCTTAACTTTGTCCAGGCTTTTACAATGTTTGTGCAATGTTTCTTAGCAAGCATCTCAATCACTAAGAACTTTGGAGTGAAATTACTGTGACCTGTTGTACTTGTAGGGGTAGGTGGTGCTCTGGAAAATGATGACCCTTCCAAGATGGTTATGGTATTATCTGCTACAAATTTTCCCTGGGATATTGACGAAGCTCTCCGACGGAGACTGGAGAAGAGGATTTATATACCTTTGCCCACAGGTATGTTTGATACGACCATTTTCCTTTTAAATACTCTTTGCAAGACAAGTTTAGAACTACTGCAGGACTGTTGGATTTGTGAGGGATCTTGATGGCTTTGTGATGAGCAGTGAAATTCAGGGGTTAACCATTTGTCTGAGTTGCTTTATTTTTAAAGAGAGTGAGAGAAAGAAAAAAAATAGTATTTGCTTGGGGGCTTAAAAACAAAGAGTTGCGGCATCTCATTGCAAGTCATTGTTGGGTTCATATATTTTGAAAGAGAGTTAGTTTTAATGAGCCTGGAATTATTTTAATGTTTAACAGTCAGACCTTGAGTGATCATCAAAGAGAGCCTTTGGACATGTTCACAAATATTGCAAATGCACTCCGTGCCCTTGCAGACAAATACAAGGAAGTGGATCCATGAATTTTCACTTTCAGGCTTAGTTCATTGCAAATCACTGCTTGCTCACCTTTATTACTCTGTTTTGAGTCACTCAGAATGCAGCAGACTGATTGCTTTCCTGCCCTAAGACATCTTGCCTTGTATTGTCTTTCCTAGCTGTCATTCACCTGTCCTATTAATTTTGAGATTTCTCTCACTTGAAGTTTGCATAGCTTCTTTTCTTCTTGGTACAGTTGCTGCCTCATCTCCCTGCATGAGCACTCAAGATAACAAGATATGTGTTCATGGTGACAGTGGTTGCAATTGAGTTTAGCAGGTCTAAGGACACTTAATAGTTGTACAGCTTGTCTTTGCTGCTTACAGGCAGTAACAGCTCCTACAGGATGCCTGTCTTTATGACCAATTAGTTTAAAATCCTATCAGCTCTTCCTCTTGTTTCTAATTAAATCAGATTGTTTTTGACACACTGTATTACATCCTGGACAACATAAGAGCTGTGATTTGGTTTTATTTCCAATCTTAGGTTCTGTTGCATTCTATTCTGTAAATAAGAATGTTAGGCTGTTCTGAGCAGGTCTGAATGATGCATTTATAATTGTGCTGTGTGATTTGATGTGTTCAGGCATTTTAATTGAAAAAGTGATATGTCGTAGATGGACCTATATATTGTGGAATTTGATGCACATATATATTCTGTAGTGTTTCATTTTCAAAATAATGCAAAGCCTTGCTTAGCCCCATAGCAACAACTAGGAGATATTCTCTGATGCAGGACACTCTCTACAGGTATGCAGTGTGTGCCTTGTGCTCTGTAAATAATAAATCCCCATTTTATAGTTAGTGCCAGTTGTATGTGATGGATAGCTCTATGCTCTTGACAGTTCTGCAAAGCACACGAAACCAGCAGCTTTAGACAAGCTTTCTGTTTTCTTTTATATACCCCCCCACCGCCCCAAAATGTCAAAGAAAGAATAATTAGGGACATCAATAAATAAAACATGATGTATTTTATTGGACATTTCCTTAAGACTTTAGCCTTTCCTACTGCTACTTCTTCTATTGCGGTTGTCCTTTTTTCTAGGTCATAAAAATTGGTCACTAGGGAAATAAAGATGCTGAGCTGATGTATTTTTTCTATACAGTAAAAGCCAGGAAACCATTCGTTCTCTTCTTTTACCATCCTTGTGCAGAGTAACTCTGAGGCCTAAGCTGTCAAATATGAATTCCCTCTTATGAGCTTAGGCTGCTTAACATATGTACCCAAATACACATATGCACATGCCCTCTGCAAGAAAAATGGTTAATTGGCTGCATAAATGCTCATTTACACAGCTGGTTATCACTGTGTGCACCCTATGTCTGTGTATCAAAGTGGGATACCAGGACATTTGTATTGTAAATATATTAATATGTGTTTATTGTATTAATGTATTTGTTTTCTGTCAGGCTTCAGCAGCTTTCTTGGGTCCCAACAGAGTAAAGTGCTTAAATATATGCTTAAAGTTCAACTTACTGTTGGGGTTTGTGCTGTCTGAAGCTCTGTTTATAGAATCATTGTGGTTCTAATGACACTGTATGAGTAATATGCAATTAAATCCTTGAACACTGAGTGAATTCAAAGGGGTGTGAGAAGAAGCAGACATTTGTAAGATTGTTCTTTTGTATTCCTGGGTATTATGTGAACAAATGCTTTATCACCTGAGACATAACAGACATTTTTAATGACATATGACTTTGGCAAATGTCTCTAGATCTTGCTGTTTTAATATACTGCTTTTAAATGTATACTGTATTTGATTGCACACTTTATTATGTCTTGGTCTCTCTCTTTTCTTAAATTGAACTCTTTTGTTTGTACTTTTCACTGAAAAATTTAAGTTGTGTTTATAAATTTTTTTAATGTAACTCTTGCAAGTTTTCAAACAAGTGTTTTTATGTTCTAGCAAAAGGCAGAGCAGAACTACTTAAGATTAATCTCCGTGAAGTAGAACTGGATCCTGATATCAGCCTTGAAGAAATTGCTGAGAAGATTGAAGGCTATTCTGGTGCTGACATCACAAATGTTTGCAGGTACCTCATTCCCCTTAATTTGTAACTAAAACTGCATGGAAAGTCATCATTGCATTATATGATAAAAGGCAATACCCCCAACAGCTGAAGCTGAAGCTTAGCAGTGTTTGTGTTTGACCCCCAAATTTTTTTACCGTAACCATGTATTACTGCTATGTGGAGTGGCCTAAAGACCATGGAGTCTTTCTGTGAGGTGTGGTTTTCCCAGATCTGAAGAGAAAAAAAATTATCTGAGCAATTTTCATGTTACTGTTGGCTGCATGTACTGTAGATGTGTATATTTGTTCCTGTAGTGCAAAACAGGCTTGGATTTTTATTTTATTACAATCACAGTAGTTTAAAAGCTGGAATTTTGTGATGCAAAAAATTCCTTTCACAGAATACTTCTCTGAGGCTTCTGTATGCTGCATGTTTGGACAGCCCCTAGTGCAGCATGGCCTTGGTGTCTGCCTGAATGTTCTAGGTGCAAGGGTGATACAAGCAGTTTATAGCATTAGTATTTAATTTATCTCCATCCTGTTCCCACAATTTATTTAATTTTTGACAAATGAGTCTTTTCTAGTGAAGGATAAGTATTTGAAGTAAATTATCAGAAGGAATTCTATTTCCCTTAAAAGTCAGGTCAAGAAAAAATGATCCTATAAGACCATGGCTTGGGAATTTTTCTTTTCTTCCCCTGCTGCTTTTCTGAAAATGTGAAATCGCTCCATGATTGTGAAAACTTGGTGTGTGTCACAAAGCAGTGAAATTACCTCTTCTCCCCTAAGGCCTGTGTTATCCCTTGCTGGGAAAAACCTGGGGAAAGAGAAAATGTAATTTCAGGCTGCCTGTGGGCCACGGTGTGAGGAAATGAGCAGTGTTCTCCATGCCAGTGGGCCACGCTGGCAGCATCCGGGCTAGAGAGGAGTCGTGGAGCAGGCAGAGTGTGAGAAGCCACAGGCACCAGGGGCCTCAGCACTGCAGGGCATGTGGTGCTGTGTCTGATGCCTCCTGCTCTGCCCTTCACAGATTCAGGTGCTATGGATGAGCAGGCAACCGAGCTGAGCTGCACTCTGAACACTTGGGTCCTTTGGAACTATACTGTGGGGAGCAGGTTGAAATCTTAAAGGAATGGGGTGTAAAAATCCAGACTACTTTAAAAAAAAGGTCTTTGAATGCAGTTTGTCTCCCACTCTGCCCTTTCCTGCTCTGAAGTTGTAAAATTTCATCTCTATGAATCATTGTAAAAGGTTTTCAGTTTTATAGTTTTAATTATCTCTGCACATTTACCATATGCTTAAATGAGTTTTGGTGCCAGTGCATTCTTTGTGTTGAATTAATGTAGTGATTTGGGAACATGGAAGCTAAGAAGTATGTGAACCACATCTTCTGTGGTAAATAGATGCTGTCTTAAGTGTTCCTGCCACTGGTTTCTAGCCAGAGAATACAATAAAAATTCATAGGGTTACAGCACATGCTGCTAGCAATTAGCTCCCATACATTGTCCTGTATTTCCAGGGATGCATCTTTAATGGCAATGAGAAGACGTATTAATGGCTTATCTCCAGAAGAGATTCGTGCACTTTCGAAAGAAGAGCTTCAGATGCCAGTTACCAAAGGGGACTTTGAGCTGGCTCTGAAGAAAATCTCCAAATCTGTTTCTGCTGCAGACCTGGAGAAGTATGAGAAATGGATGGCGGAGTTTGGATCTGCTTAATCTCAGTGACAGTTTTCCTTTGCTGGAGTTTTATGGCTTCTGTTGTTCTCACTTGCAAAAGGAGTTAGAAATCTTTTGAAAGGTTAATAAAAGGTCTGCCTCTGCCCTCATCCCACCCCCTTCTGGTGACAGGATCTTTTAAACTATTTGCCTTTAAAGGGAATGAACACAATGAGCTGATATTATAAAAGATATTTTATCTCTGAAACAGTTAAATAAGACAAACAGGAAGGGAAAAATCATAATTGTGAGGGTAATTTTTTATTTTTCAAATGAGGAGCAGTGTTACTGAACTTCCTCATAGTCATCTTTAATGGCTGGAAACAACAAATCAGCTGGGAGATGTGACTCCAGGGAAACAGACAAGGTCTCGCTGTACCCCCTGCTATTAAGTGCTGCATTTCTGTTGAGCTGTTTCTGCCTCCCTTGAATGTGGCATCTAAGTTACTATTCTCTCTCTCTCTGTACTTGGATATTCAGAGTAAAGCGTGTGGATTAATTGGCATTACACAGAGGAAATGAGGATCAGTTTTCCAGCAAGACATAGTCTTGGCCCTTCTCTCATGTACACCTGTTTGGAACTCATGTCACTTCAGACTGTATTGGTTTTACCTGTGATGACTTCTGATGGAACTGAGAACAAAAGAAGAAAGCATTGATTGCTCTCAGTCTGGTTTATACTTGGTCTCTGAATGTAGTTTGAACCTGTGTGACCAGTAGGCACTTTGAAGTTTGACCAGTAGGCACTTTGACTTAGGTTATAACTTGCACTTTTATGCTTATATATAATCCTGTGCTTTGTCTGTGCTATCTAAATGTGATTGTTATTATTATTATTGTTACTATTTTAATACTAAGAGTTCAATACAGTAAAGACACTAATATCAAGACTGTATTTAAACCTCAAGACTGTCCTTAAACATGTGGCTGTGAACTTTCACTTCTGATTAGATACCAACTCCTTCCTAGCTTTACTAGGCAATGGGGCTTGTACCTGTTTATGTTGTAGAACTGTTCATGTTTTATTTTTTAATGAAGATTCCTTACAAATGTATAAATATTACTGATGTAGTAATATTTAGAAAATAATCTGTACAATCTCATTTATGTTCTTAGCTGTTTTTTCCCTTCCCTCATGCAAGTGCAGAAATGAGAAAGGTGTATAAATTCTACCGTGAGAAATTTTCTCTAGAGTCCCGTCACACTGACTGTATGAGGTTTTCACAGACTCAGCCTATGGTAGGAACGTGAAGGAGTGGTCAGACAACCAAATTTACAGAGGAATATGCAAGCTCTCGAATTTTTTGTGAATTTATGAGCTAGGACTGAAGTATTTTCCTGGATGAGTATTGATGTGTAGTTTGGTAGGTATTCTGCTCTTTGGCTCTCTCCTGAGACTCCTAGTGGCATAGACAGATGTGATGAATTGGAGTAAGAAACAGATAGCACCTCCTCTTGAATGGAGCTATAACCTTATTTGCTTCTTTTTGCTAGTTCTTGGAAGTTCCCAATAATGTCATATATTCAGCACACTGGTCTCTTGAGCCATGACGTGTAAACCACTAAGGCAAAAACCTTAGATCACATACTTACCTATTTTGCTCAGGAAAGAGGTGGAATCACCATCTCTGGAAGTGTTTAAAAGACGGATGTGGCATTTGAGGTCATGACTTAGTTGTAAACATGTCAGTGCTGGGTTAACAGTTGGACTCAATGAACTTAAAGGTCTTTTCCAACCTCTGCGATTCCATGTTTGCTCCCAGGGAATAACTGGACCTTTATAGAGTTAAAGGTTTGAAAACATCGCTGTAGTCTGTCATTTCTTCCTTATTGAAGCTGTAGGCTGAAGCAGTTTTTCTTTGTTTATTTGTTTTATTGCAGTAGAAATTAGTAAAGCTACACAAATCTTTTGTGGCCAATGCCAGATTAGCACTACAGTGTCTCTCCCTAGAGATGCCATTGCTGCCCAAGGAGCTTAGTCTACAGAATCAAGATGGAGAAGGAAATAGATATGAGTGCCAGTAACCAACCCTATTCAGCTGCCCAACAGCAGTGCAGGGATTCAGCAGTTGCTCCATTTGCTCAGTTTCACATTGCAAGCAGCAGTGACCTTCCTACTGATGAAAGCACAGTGCTTGGCAAGAATGTCAGTCCCTAGCTCTTTGATGAACCTTCTACCTTAAGGCATTAAACTTCTCTCTTGGCTGTTAAGCAAAATTCACTGTACTGGGCATTCCCTTTAGTAGAATTATTCAGGTGCTACAGTTTTTTTCTCTGAAGGTCATGGTTTCTACCCCGAATATGTTTTTACTGAACAGATCCATTCATCTTTCTTAGCTGCAGAAAAGTGAAAGTTTTCAGGCAGTAGATGTTTATGATGGTTGTGCCCCAACATTCCACCTGCGACTTGGACCGTGCTAGATCAGGCACTCCAGAAGACTAAGACCATCCTTTCCCTACTGAGCCCGTCCTGGACAGGGATCTGGCCCTATGCGCTGACCCTTATATGTTTACCAAGTCATGCTGGCACACTCACCTGGGTGGGCTTGGAGTCTGGGTTATTAACTCAAGGGGAGCCAGCAGTGGGGTGCAGCAAGGAGCAACTGGTCCCACTGGTGGGAACCCTTGTGTAAGGATGTCGGATTCCTCAGAGAGCAATATAGGGGCATATCACAGCCTGCTGTGACAACGTGGTCAGTCGGTGTCTGTATGTGTATGGAGATCATGCGCACACATGTGGGTGCATATATATACATATATATATATACACATATACACACACACACACACACACACACACACACACACACAAAATGTGTGGTGCTTCAGCAGTTGTACCTAAATTACAGGAAAAAACATGTTTTAAAGATGTGTTTATGTGTTTTCTAAACATCTGTGAAGGCCCTCATGGGTGGCACTGTTAATTTTTGTACAATATGTAATCCACTTGTATGAAGTAATAAATATATGTGTAGAGTCTGTTTGTGTTGCTTGAGTGGGGTTACAAGTGCTTTGCTGATAACTGTTTCCAAAGGCTACCATACAATGCAGATCTCTTCAGCATGTCATGGTGCTGTTGGACTCAGCCAGGTCCTGGATGGAGAGCAGTTAAAGCAGAGTCTGGTTTTTTTGGGATAACACTGTCAGCAGTGCTTTCTCTCTTAAACTGGTCTTTTGTTGCCACAAGCTATAAAATAGAGAATGCTCCAGTGCTCAGCACATGCAAGGAGGGTGGAGGAGAGGAGAGCAGAGGCCCTGGCAGATGTTTGGTGTTAGCACCTGATTCAGACCTCAGGCAGGATTTTTTTATTGCTTGCCCCTGGGCTGGAAGTATAATCAGTCTCCAGAGAAGCTGTATCATCAGCTGCCTGCTAACCAGGAGACTTCTGTTTGGAGCTTCAATTAGGAAGGAGCTTTCAAACTTGGAAAGAGACCCTGTGTCTTCTGGGACTGAGTTGATTATTTGAATATTCTCACCAACTTCTTTATGAAAGAATGTGCACTTTCCAGTGTTTCATAATGCCTCAAACATGAAAGAGTGAGCAAGGGAAATGCTGATCAGGGGATTTCAGGAGAGGTCAAGTCTTTGCATAGAAAGTTCGGCTCACCCCAGTTTAAAAGAGACTGAAATAGCAAAGGTGCACTGACTTGTTCTGATCATGAGAAAGATGAAAGAGCTTGTGTGCTGTAAAGAAGTCCTCCATCAAAAGAGCAAAGACTTCACAATACAATCCAGGCATGAGGAGGTGGAAACAGCAGATGAAATAGTGAATTTTTTTTGTTCTGTTGTTGGAATAAGCCACCCTGAATCAGATTGTGGATTGAGATTGTTTTCAGATCTGTAGTGACAGATAAGTACATGACGAACATGCAGGTGACACTGTGCTGCCGGGGAGCAAGCAGGGAGCCTGAGAGTGCCAGAGCTGCGTCCTGGTGTATAGTGAGTGTTAGCACCGTGGTGGCAGCCAAGCCCAGTCTAAGTGAGCCGTGCACCCAGCAGTGCTGTAGGTAGGTGCAGAGTGGAACCAAGCCAGGCAGAAGCAGTTTCAGTAGCCCTCTGATAGAAGAAAGACTGTGCAAAGCCACCCATGCTGGTGATAGCAAAGGCAGAGACATGCTGCAGTTCAGAGAGTGTGGCACACGTTTTTTCCGCTGTCCACATTAAATGTTTCCCTAGAGTTCTGTGCGAAAGCTCAGCTGTGGCTGTGGATGCCTCAGTCACCTGTGCTCAGAGCCCAACTGCCACACAAGCCATGGCTAATGCAGCTGCAGCAGCAAGTGGTATTCCTGTATCCCACATCACAGGGACATGTGACCCTCTCTGCCTTCTGCACCAGCCTGGTTTTGTATGCTGGTTGTGACCTGTTTTTGTGGCCCACTTACTGCATGCATGGTGGTTCAGTACCTCTAATAGAGGAGCTTCTTTTGTACACTACAGAGCTGTGTTTTGATTACCTAAAGCACCATGCTTCTACATGTCTGCACCTAGGTGTCTTGGAAAGATTCAGGCAATTTTCCTCTTCTCTAGAAGGCCCCAACTAGCATTAAAAGCAGGTGGGATGAAATGTTTTGGCTAGCCTGGTTGCCCAATGCAAGAAAACTTACCTCAACAGCCAAAGAGGTGGCACAAGGAAAGTTCTGGCTTTGTTATGAAATGGCAAAGTGTGGAGAAGTTCCTATTCCTACTGCATAGGCGGAGTTAGGGTTGTATCATGTCAAAGCTCTGTTTTCTGGCTTTTGTGTATTTGTGATCTCTTTATTGTAGTAGGAACATTTTTTCTCTGAGGTAGAGGGAAGCTATGGGGTATTTATTCAATGTCTGCGTTAGGATTTAAGAGATCCTATGATTTGGTTAGTATCTGAAGCTGCTGGGTCCATTTCTGGCATGCTTACTTTTGGAGAAAAGCATCATGCATTCTTTCTGACTGTCTGGTTGTAAGTAAGCAGTGTAGCTTTGTGAAAAGTTACTTAAATATAATATCTAGAATATTTGTTTGACAAAGATAAAAATTCTTACTGCCAGTTTGTAACTGTGTTGTTCTCATTTATAAGCAGCCCCTTCCAAAAATTGTTCAACTGATGTAAAAGAAACTGTCTTGGAAGTAAGAGTTTTTTGAACTTGACTTTGGAGAGAAAGAAAGGTAGAAAAATATTTGACTAGAGGAAGATACCAGAGTACCCAAAACACTGAGAGCTGAAATTTCTTTTTGTGGCTTTTCTTTTTGTCTGGCAGTTGCACTGCTGGGTTGTGCTTTCTGGTTCCAATTTGTTTTGAAATAATTACCATTGTTTATCCATCTCTCAGACAGCCTTTGCAGATGAGGGTTCCACAGAGCCCTCTTTTGCTTAGTGGTTGGTATTCATGCACAGCATGTTGTGTGACATCTAATTGAACGGGCTGATGGCATGAGATCTTCCTTGTGAAGTAAAGGTCATCCAAATGGTGAAGGTGAGAGGAACTGCACTGCATACCAATTGGACTGGCAGTAACAGAATCCATAGCAACTCTACACAGGGCTTATAAATACAACCAGAAGAAAAAGGGAGTAACCTTAGGGATATGCTGACAACACCTCAATATGCATGTTGATAAAAATGGGGGCTTTTGCATGTTCGTCACTGAGAATGTATGTAAGGGAGTGGAAGTGGCTCTGTGAACAAAGGAAGCCAACTGCAGGCACTGCCAACAGGTTTCATTAGCCAGCCTTGCTGCTTAAAAACATGGCAATGTCCAGGGCTGCTTTGTTACTGCTGCTACAAAAGCTGCTTTTTCGATAGTCAAATTGAAATTCATAATAACTTGCTGCCTAAGTTGAAATGTCCTCAAACTTTGGCTTGTGCTGGGACTGGAGTGTGTTTGGAGGGCTAGAAGAGAAAGGGAATGTTAATAGTGATATGTTTCCATAGGGTCCTGGGGCTTTGTTTTGCTGGGAACCATTCGGGTGTGGAAGAAGAGATGTTGCAAATGATTCCAAGGAGTTGAGATGGTAGAAGGATGAGGAGAGAGGTGGCAGGTTCTGGAGTCAGCAGAGGAGACAGAACTGTCCCTCTCACTCCCAGTTCCTGACGCTAAAGCAGACAGCAGTAATTTTCAGTTGCTTTTGATTTGCAGCCCCCCAGTATTTTTTTGTTCTGAGATTGACAATCCCTGTATTGTGAATTAGAGAGAGCAACTTTGTTTTTCTTAAATACCCTCTGCAGACCCTTAATAGGTGCTCCTGTGGTCTCCAGATGGTTGTTTGAAAATCACGGGGCCATGTCATCCTAAGCTTGCCTGAATTTCTTATGGAAGGGAGTCTGTGATGGTTGCTGTTGATTTTATTTTCTTATTGTTCATTTGCTCAGAAAGATGAAGCTCAGTGAATGTAAGATGCTTCTGGGGAGTTTATTTACAATGTGTTTTTTTCTGTGCAGATTAGCATTTCATCAGCATATGGCACAGCCATTTAAAATAAATATTTGGCTTTCCTTAATTTATGCTTGTGTAGGACAGTCCCTGAGTATGCATATCTCTGGTGTATCTAACTAGACATTTCTACTGTGGTGCTGGGGGACCAGTCTCATTCCCCTCACTGAGGAGCCAAGAGCTGTGATTCATGTGCTCCTGCCCTGGATGGATCCACATGCCTGGGCTCTGGGGGAGCGAGGCAGGCAGTTGGCCCCTTCCCTGGTGGGGCTGCCAGACACACACAGGCAGCACTGCCAGGTTATCCTCCCTCTCTAGACCACGAGAATTTAGATTTATTTAAACCTGAGAACTTCCCAGCTTGAGCAAATGCTTGGCACCCTGTCCAGGATCCCTTCCTTCACCCACCAAGGCAGCTGTGCTTTTGCAAAACACGTCTGAGTGAAGAGTGTGTGAGCAAAATCCATCAGCTTGGGAGATGCTTGCAGAGGAGGGAATGGAACAGGATGCTGGACTGCCACCTTGTGTGCCCACCTGTACTGAGCAAGGAAAATCAGTGGGGAGAGAGGGGACAGCACTCCCCTAGGTATGCAATATGGATGTGGATGGGGGGAGAGCAGGAAACTTATTTTAAAACAAAGGAACAATTGAAAAGCTAATCAGTTTTAAGATGGAGTGGAGTCTGCTGCCACCAGCAACCCAGGAGGCCTTTTCCAGCTCTGTGGCATATCCAGATGTTTTGTGTTCTCACAGACGATTTGGCACTCCCTTCCAATCTAAGTTCACACTTGATTTGTATCCATCTGATCTTGCACTAATGTCATTGTCTAACAAATATTTCTTACTCCCTGATACTTATCCTACATCCCTGAATGAATAAATAGAATCACTATATAAAGCAACGCCTTGTGCTTTGTTGTACTGTATATGTTCCTTCAGTCTCCTGAGTCTAGATCCTCTTCAGTACCTTTTCTTTACAACTGAGCCTGTTATTTATTTAACTCAGATCACTGGTAGTGGACCTGGTGGGTCCATAAGCTACACACAGCAAGTTACCCTGTAAGGCAAAGAAAACAATAAATTACTGTCATGGTATGTTACTGTAATCAAGCAAATAAACTGAGTATATGGTTTTATGATCTACAGGAGGGCAGGAGACTTAGGTATACTATTACTGCACAGCATGCAGGGCTCACTAGACAACTGAGACATTGGTAGGCAGTGGGATACACAGGGAAGTGGGGAAAGATGCAGGAGTTCTGCAGGCAGTGCCGAGAGAAAAGATTTGGGTATTTTGTTTTCAGGGAATGCAACGAGGTGCACCCACACAGTTTGAGACGACAGCATTTCTGGGTATGTTTGTATGCTGCTCAGACAAAGAGGAAGAAAAGATCTGGGACTGGCAAACACACTCCAGGGGTAGCACAGGCACAAGTAACCAGGGATCAATGTGAGTGTGGAGTGACAGGAGCAATCACAACTACCTTCTGCCAGTCTCCATGCCTCTGCCTTTCTCCTTTATGTGCACAGAGCCCAGGCACTCACACTCATATCCCCAGTGCTGTGAATACCCAGTTACTCTGTGCAGAACCCTGCTGGTACTGGATTCTCCAGTGCATGCTCCTTGCTTTCAACCTGTCCAAAAGCAAAACCAAACTACAACCTCCCAAAGGGAGCAGTTAAGCAATTAGCACAAGAAACCCTATTATTTATCCCAAGGTGGGATAAAGCTACTGCATTTCTGCTCCTCGGTAAAGGGACTGTTTTCTGCTTTTCCTGTCAGGTTGTTCTGCTGGGGCTGTGTGTGAGTGTGCCAGCAGCCCACAGTAGCTGTCTGTAGACCATAGCTTTTCTGCAGAGGGTTTTGGGGCCACAGGAATGTGAAGGCTTTGTCTCCCATTAGATACCCAGCAACTCTGCTTCTCAAAAACTTCTTCCAACTAGAAGGATTTTATACCTTGTTTCAGCTTTCAGTCCTTCTGTTAGAAGTTGTCTGCAGGCTGCCTGGCCAGTATTTTCCTCTGATGGTGCAGAATAGTTTTAGGAAGACAAAAATAATCTGTCACACTTAAGAAAAAAATGCCTGGACAGATTTGGTAAAGGACAGGAATGAGCTTGTGTCTGAACTCACCTGACACAGTCCATCACACAGCTTCCCAAGAGGGAGTCACACTTGCTTCAGATGGTGTTGAATATGATCAGGGAAGGACTGTGGGACAGGATGAGGGATGAGGATGAGATTGGTGGTAGGAATTCCTTCTGCTGGGGCTATTCCTGGGATGATGATGCAGCTACCCAAGTAAGGATCCTTAGCTGCATTAAGCGATTTAGTTGGAGCTCCTCTTGTCCAACGGCAGATACTTGTGTCTGACCTGGTCACCCAGACTCCCTGTAGAATGGGTGAAGAGAAAATGGCAAGCGTAGGATGATGAGAGTTCTGTGACATATCTGAGATGCCTTCTCCAGGATCAGATGAACAGATCCTTCAGAGTGCCATATATTACACAGGGAGTCAAGGAGAAGCAGTTTAACTCTGAACTTCGGGTTGAAGAACCTCTGAATTGTTTGTATCTCCTCAGGGCCCTTGCTCTCAGTGTCCCGCTGGAATTGCAGCCTGGCAGTTGCCTATCTTCGGATGTCCCATGGTGTCTCAATGTCTTGAGTGCAGATATGCACCCTTGACCACCCTGGTATCAAAGTCAATCCCAAACACAGTCTCAATGCAGTTCTTTGCAGACAGCTAAACCCTCTCCTTGCTCCTTGGAGGAGGGAGGGAAAGAGAAATCTGTGAGTTATCAGGGATCTAAAGAAAGCCAAACATACAGAATTCAGACTGTTGTAAAGGTGCTTCCTCTCATAATTTCTGCCCAGCAGTTGCCAGTGGATCCACCGTGAAGGTACACTGGCCAGTGGGAGGTGTGCGATACATCCTGGCTTTTGCTGTGCCTCTGAGTAATTCCTAAATGTGTAACACGGGTATGGTCTGGCCAGGGTCAGCAAGTGGATTTCTGATAGTACCAGGCTAGGAGAGGCACTAAGAGATGGTTGCTGCCCATGAGTGCTCCTTCCTTAACAAAACCTACCCACAAATCTGAGCCTCAGGAGGGGAGGACAAGGGAGAAAGTGATTGGAAAGAGGTATTTCTTTACCCTGTTCTTTATGTTACAAATCTGTCCTGCATAGCTTCTTGTTGTCTGTGGGGCTGGGAAGCCTTTTTTCTCTCCGACACAAAACTTTTGGCTCCTTCTCAAGCTGTGAAGTTTGTCAGGATACAGACAAACTGCACTTGTCCTCCAACCAGTATGAAAATGACTTGGGTTCTTGTGTTCTCGTTCAAGCTGGGTGCACTTGAGGTGATGCGTGAAAACAGCCAGGTCTCCCGATTCTTCAGGGTGGGGTCAAGCTCTTGTCCTCATCAATTTACCCCACACAGGGCTGAGAGTGCTTCTGGGGAAGGTGATTGGCAGTATTGTTATTTACACCAAATGCACTAAAGGGAGATGATGAGTGCCCTCTGATGGTACTCTGTGCTCTAAGACAACAGATTTGTAGTTTATATCGCTTTGGTGGTTAAGTCATGGTTTCCCATAGCTGTGAGCTTTGCTAACATGCTAAAACCAAAACCTTAGGTCTGGGTTGTAGAAGGCCTCAAATGCCCTCACCTTCTCCTCAAATAAATGGTTTTGCTTTGCAGCTGGGGTACGGGAATTCACCCCACATCTCACCCTGCTGCTACAGAGTGTTGGTTGGCCCCTCGTCATCTCAGATTTTTGTCTCTGAGAAGAGGTTTGAAGCAGCGGGAGGCCCCAGAGAGGAGTGCCCATCCTGTGTCACTCAAGCCCATGCCATAGATGAGATGGCCAAGAGTCCATTGCCTGCTGTGCAGCATGGGGGCTGTGCCTGCTCCTTGCCACATGCTTTGAGGAGAAAAGGAAACAAAAAGGAAATTCCGTCACTGCCAGATAGCAGGCGGTTGGAGGCATGAGGCAGATGAAAGAATGTCACCTGCCAGGGATCAGAAATCTTTCAGAGTCTCCTCCTGGACTACATGCTTCTTGCCAGGCTGCCTGCTCTCACCCATCTGCCATTTGGTGGAAAAAGGCACAAACCCACCAACATCCTCAGGGGAGGGGAACAGAGGATCCCTTTACAGGGGTGTTGCTAAGGACAGTGATCTTCCTGTGGGCATCTCTTCAGAGATTTGTGTTGTATGAGGTGCTGGACAGGCATGCAGGAATGACAACCCCAGCCCGAATTAGCAACTGGGGACACCAGTGAGACAAGCCAAGATGGGCAAAGAAGGAGGCAAGGGCAGCTGTGGGACATCCATGATGGAAGCGGCCAGGGTGTACTGATGGTTTGTTGCTGTCCCTGATGCTACCGATGGTGTTTTCCAAGAGGCTGAGCAAACACAGCCTTTGCTGAAGGAAGCTGTCCAGACCACTGGATGCTGTCCAGACCATGGGATATGGCTTCTAGTTTGGCCAGGCAGCTCCCAGACCCAGCTGGGACACTGTGGGGCATGTGTAGCAGGGAGGACTTTGCCTGCGCTTTGTGAAGACAAGGCTGGAACCATTTCCATTTGCACCCAAAGAGTCAGCAGTGCATCTCCTCTCTTGGTTTCCTGAAGGATTTCCATTCTGACCAGGATTTCTCAGCTGTTGTTTCTACATAGCACGAAGCTGGACTGCTTGTGTCCCCAGGAAGCTCTGCTCTTCACATTCAGTTTTACCTTTACACAAATGTATTTTTTCCTTAAGAATGCATTTAGCATGTCATGAAACAAATGTTTCAGTATCTCCTCCAGTCTCTCAACGCTCATTTACATTTCAGTTTTGTTTTTTATTTATATCTCAGTTTTCCATGTAAGTTTCCTGTAAAGAGAGGAATATGAAGGTATTGGGTGTGCACTACACACTTGCTCAGCCAGCACAAATCCCTCAAACAGGGTTTTATACGCCATGTACATTATAACCCCTTTGAAGTTATAACCCATTTAGGGTCCTTGGGGTGTGGTGCACACACTGGATTGATAAATACTGAAATTTTTTAAGCAGCACAGAGACTGAACTCAGCTGAGAGGGATTCAGAGTCCTGCCAAACTTTGAAGTCTTAAAGACCACTTGACTTCTTGAGCCAACAGAAACCTCCCTAATGCAGCCATCTGCAGATCTCTGTCCTTTAAGAGAGCAAGAAATTATAAGGGAAAGAACGGGTTCAAACTACTTTCAAGATTCATAGGACCTTTGAGGAAGTTTTACGCGCTAGAATAGCTCAATAGTTGCTTTACATGCCCAGCAGCTTTCCATTTGTGTATCTAGAAGCTATAGCTGGGGGCTGGATGCAGTTCCCATCCTTGGGACTGGGTTCAGGGCACTCAGCTCTTGCTTAGAGCAGCTTCGGCTTTAAAGCCACTGCAAAAGTTTGTGTACAAAGTGCTGACTACAAGCATCCATCATGAGAAAAACTAAGAGGAATGTGATGTGCCAGGCTTGTTTAGAAACCGCAGATGATTTACAAAGTGAGCTTAATTGGAAGTTTCTCTTTGCGGCTTTCTGATGTGTTATTTTTCTGATGCAGATGTGTAGGAGCCTTTAAAAAGGTCCATGTTTACTAATGAGGAATTGTGTAATTGGGGATATATTTATTAACTGGACATGTGCAGGATAGGGAAATGACTCTTGAGCAGCAAAAGCAGTACAGGGAAGGGTCAGGGTGTCTCAAGGCATCACCAGCTGACCATAAGGGAGCATACTGCTCTCTGGGTGGAAGAAAGGGCTTCTTGTCCTCATCCCCTGGGCATCTGTCCCCAGTTCTGCTACTGCAGTTAAGAGAACATGGGGCCTTTGAGGGCCTCCAGAGAAAGGTGGTAAGAAGCAGAAGGGGGGCAAAGAAACGTAGTCTGTGGAGGAAGGTGCTCAGAATGAGGACACTTCCAGTGCCAACCACCCTCTGGGGGAAGAACATTTTTCTAATATCCAACCTAAACCTCCCCTGACACAACTTCATGCCATTCCCTTGGGTCCTGTCACTGGTCACCACAGAGAAGAGATCAGTGCCTGCCCCTGCTCTTCCCCTGACGAGGAAGTTGTAACTGTAATGAGGTCTCCCCTCAGTCTTACAGAATCACAGACTATTCTGAGTTGGAAGGGACCCAGAAGAATCATTGACTCCAACTCTTAAGTCAATGGCCCACACAGGGGATTGAACCCATGACCTTAGCATTATTACACCCAAGTTTTAACCAACTGAGCTAATCTCAGGGTCTCCTCCAGGATCAACACATCAAGATTTTGTCCAAGAACATGATGGGCAACAAGACAAAATGGAATATGAAACACATTTGTGGAATTTTGGTTTTGTGAAGCTGGTTTCTGTTGCCTCACAGGTTGTATTTGCACACACTCACTTCTATTTCCGTTCCCTAGGAATCTGTGCCTCTATTCTGTGGAATATCCTGTTGATGTTGAATTAGCATCCAAACTTATCTTTAACACCTCAAAAAGTGCAGCATCCATCAAAGTCCTTATGGTTAAAAAGTGTGCCTGATTTCTAATTCAGCTCGGTGTGTCCTCTGGTGCCCATCACTGTCTATCTGTGTGCCTTTCTCAGACTAAATTTTTATTATCCCCTTAGCATCCCGTATTTCCTCTCCACATATGTCCTTATACACATCATCAAATCACTTCTCAGTTTTCTTTCTGACAAGTTACACATGCTGACCTCTAGAAGTCTCTCCCTGTAAGTGGTTTTCCTCAGCTCTCAAACAATTTTTTATGTCTCTTTTCTTTACCCGCTCCAATTTTTTGATGTCCTCTTTTAAATATGGCACCTCAACAGGACACAGCATTCTAATGTCAGTCTGACCAAAGACATACATAGAGATAAAATCACCTTCTATTCCACTTCACAGTCCTGTTGCTTATGCACTGAAGGACCAAATTAGCTCATTCTGTTGCAGCAGACAAAAAGAAATAGGTCCCACGTTTGAGGACCAGAAGGCCAGATAGTGGTATTAAAAAAAGAAAAATAGAGCCAACATGAAAGCCAAATTACAAACCAGGGCAGAATTAATAGCACACTGTGATACTAGCTTGAAATACTAGTTGAAATAAAATGCTGAGAAAACAGTTTCTTCCACTTCAGAGCCTATTGCAAGCCTGTGCTGCCATCAAGGCTCCTGTGTGGTGACCAGGCGACACACTGGGCGCCCGATGACGTGCCAGGGCAGCTGCAGGGAGGGTGAGTGACTTCAGTATTGCACAGCTGCCCTTGGAGACCCTTGCTAAATTGTTCCCCCAGGCTCCGTGGAGATGTGAGGCAAGCTCTGATCTTTCCCAGGGTCAGCTCACAGCTGGGTAGGGACAGATCAGCCCTGCAAACTCTCTGGTGCCCTCGGGGCTTCCCAAACAGGAAGGTACCCACAGCCCTCTGTACTCTCTGTCTTTGCAAGCAAAATCTTTTACAGGCAGGAGGGTCTTTCTTAAGTTCCTTAATTCCCATGCCTAGTGACACTTGCTGAATGCAGAGTAACTGTGTCATTTGTAGATGCATTTTCAGTGCACATCCTCAGCATAAGCCTCATCTTCTGATCAGAGACAGTGACCTGACCCCAATTGCTCTAAAATCTCTGAGGGATTCCCCAAGGCAGTTCAACGGTAGTGTGCCCTGTGTGCAGTGGTCAAGTCTCCTGGTCTTTGAAGGCTTTCTGTTAGATAGTTTCTTAGTCTCCTTCTTCCTCATTTCTGTATTGTAAAATAGGTTTAACAGTCTTGGAGACACCTAAGATGCTAGATGCTCATATCTCATCCTGAGATTTTTTGTTTGTGTTGTTGCAAATGCTGTTGTGCTGCTTCTGCTCTCAGAACAAGGGTGACAAGAGGTGTCCTTCTCCCTTGCTAACCTGCTGGTTTGGGTTTTTGATCTCTGGTGCTTGGGTGCTCCTGGTACCTGGACACCAGGGACACTCTCTGTCCTGCACTTGCTGTGCGTGCTTCTCGTTGGACCCATGTGGGTGTCCTTTCCTTAGAGGAGGAATGAAAGCCAGGGAGAGGAACACTCTTACAGGGACAAGTGTTGGGGGTACTGATGGAGTGGAAAGAGCCTGGTGAAGGGTTACCAAGATGGCTGGAATATATTAAGGTACCAGGAGATGGTGAGAGAGCTGAGCTTAGTCACAGGAGAAGGTGAAGGAGAGGTCCTGTTTTTGCATACAACTACCTTATGGGAGGTAATAGGGAATAGGAATCCAGAGCTTTATAGGACAAGCATGATGAAAGGACAAGTGACAGCACAGGAAATTCTGTTTAGATATAGGCATCAGGTTGGCACCATGAGAGTGGTCAAACACTGGCACAGGTTGCCCAGAGAGGTGGTAGTATCTCTGTCCTTAGAGGTGTTCAAATCATGGCCCTGCTCAGCTTGCTGTAACTGGGCCTACTTAGAGCTGGGATGGTACCTGATGAATTCCAGAGGTCCCTTCTGACCTCAGTTTTCTGTCATTCTCTGATACATTTGAAGTAACCTGCAGGGCAGTGGCAGCAAGGGGACAACGGCCATGATCCCTTGAAATCCAGGCTATGAAGATGGCTTACTGGTGTAGGAATAGGATAAAATTTCATTTTTCTGCAGCACCACTTTTATTAAAGGAAGCAGTGTGATCTAAGCTGATTGAGCAGCATTTCACCTTGGACAAGGTCAGTGCACAAAGGAGCTGAAGGAGGGCTGTGCTGGTAATGACTCTTTGACCAGAGATGGCCCAACAGCACTACAAGCACTGCTAGGAGCTCTTGTAGAGGCAGCAGCTGCACCAAGATCCTGGAGACAGGCCTGGACACTGGGAACTCCGTATTTGTAACTTCTTGGCCTGTGATTCTGTTTAATACTCAGGTCACTGATAGTGATGAAAAGAAGACTAGTGAGCATCCTTAGGCAAAATTGGGATGATCTGAGAGGCTGTATGTGGTGGAATTCATCTCATCTCACTTTAGCTCATGGAGGCAGCATGTCCAGCCCAACTGGCTGACTGGGGTCTCCCACTCATCGTTGAAAGGAGGTGTGCTTCCCTTGGAGGATTCAGCTCGTCCTAGGATGTGTGTCTAAGATTGGTGGGTTCATAGTGTATTTGGAGTTTACTGTTCATTGGCTACAAAGTGGGAGTCTAATCTAGAGATTAGAAGAATAACCAGTTTAGACTTGGCCAGTGGAAACTATCAATTTTGATGTTTGATTACAGGTGTGCTACATCTAAAAAAGATGTGCTCTGTGAGCACAAATGTGACAGATGCATTTTGTAACTGTGGAAACCCCAAAAGAACATTTTGGAGGATACCTACAAATGTACAGACAAACCACTGCGCAGGAGTGGGCTGTTTCCAGGAAAGGTTCTGTCTTCCTCAGGACTCCTAGCAAAGCAGCAGTGCTGGTGACCCTGACACCCAACAGACTTTCATTCATTGTAAATGGCATTGATGGAAAAGCAGACTTGAGCTTGTTCCACAGGATACATTAAAGGAAATGTTACATACAGAAATTGTTCCACCATCACAAAGCTCTTCCTAGATTTTAAATTTATGATTATGCACTTTCAGCCCTGCATAATGTCATGAAGAATGACAGTGTTTCATCTCTCATTAAGTTTCTCACATCTTTGCTAAAAGTCAGTCTTTCATTTTTTGGTCATAGAGATGGAGCCAGTGTCCTCTGCCCATGAGACTGCTTGAAGGAAGACAGATTTATTTCATTTAGTTCTTCTAATGGACTGTCTTCACCAGGTTTTCCTGTTCCCCTCCATGCTCCTCCAACAGCACTTCAGCCCTAGGGCTTCTGCTCCATACTGATCTCCTAACTGAGAGGCAAGACTGGAGTACTGCACTTGCATGGGTCTGGCAGCTCCTGAAGCCACAGGTCACACAGAGACCACTGATTGCCAGAGCCTGGGAACTGCTCTGGAGGCAGTGTCTCGAAAGCAGAGCCTAATGAAAAATCTCTCTTCTTGCTGCCATAGAAACTGTACAGACTTAACAACTTGTTACTTCTCTCATCTCGAACAGCTCAGCATCTGAAGTGACTTGACCTATGAAGATATTTGCATTAAGTATCACCCATCAGCTGAAGAAATGGGATTGAGGAAATAAAAGAGAAGAATGTCCCAAAGTTCCTTTGAAAGCCACTGGGCAAAGGCAAAGCTTTCGAGAAGTGGAGGCACTTCTCTGGGATGAGAAACAAGGGAACAAAGAGGCCAAGACGAGAGTGTTGGCCACTGTGGACCTGGAAGAAGCTCAGCAAGGTTGCTCCAAGCTTTGCTGTGACACAGCAAGCTGCAGGACCAGCAGAGCTGCAGACTTGATAGGTACCATTGCTTCTGGACAGCATTTCCCATCCAGTGCTTCATTTCTTCTCCAAATAGTCATGCCAGTGTGAAGCTGCATTTCCTGGGGAACAGTGGTTGTTGCTGGAGTCCCATGTCTTGAAGAGCCTGTGGGATGTGAGGGCTCTTGGTTCCCCTCACTCCAGCCCTACCATTACCAACACCTGTGAGAAGATCAGGTCATCCACGGTGAGGGAGGGTTTTTGCAGGAGTCAGCAGCTTTGTGAGCTGAAATGTCCTGTCATTCAGCCCAACCCCCTGCTGCTTATGCTTTCAGGGGAAAAAAATTCTACAGGTTAATTTTGGGTTTTAGTGATTTTTTCCTATTAGGGAAGTGCCTGATACAAAAAAGTCCATCTGCTGTTGCTTTTTAAAACTCTGATCTTCAGAGCTCTCAGACTGGCCAGGGACTAGAGCAAGTTTTATAAATTCACAGAGATACAAGCAGGAGGAACAGGCTCTGTCAGGCTCCTCTCTCTGCAGGCAGGGAGAGCCCAGTTTAATTCTAGAAGATGCAACCATTGTGCAGACTAACCCAATGTGACATTAAGACATAGCCCTATTAATGCCATTCAGATGCTTTTGTAGTGCTCTGTCTGAGAGCATCCACCACTCTGCATATCACAGGGAATTGGTTTAGAGTGTTTTTACAAATATGGCCCCCATTTTAGCAAGTTTTGATCAACCTGTGTAAGGAGTTAAGCAGATTGTGGAAAACAAACTATATGGAGTAGAAACACCCCTTGAAACCAAGAAAACCATGGCAACACCAGAGTTTTATCATAGAGTACAAGTTAATCACAGACGAGAGTCAGATGAGGTTTGTGTCCGAAAAATTTTCTTATCTCATCAAACAGCTGGGGGAACCCCAGCTAATGCCATAGGGTGACTGTATTTACGGCCTGGGATCTCAGGGGTGAGATCCCAGCCCCTAAGTGAGAATGTGTCCTGAAAATGTGTGAATTTGTGCATCCTTTGCACCATGCTCTCACAGCTGTGGTGTAAAGCTGATGTCATGTTTTCATGATCCAGCTGCCCAGAGAAAAGCTGGAACAGTTGAGGAGTCAGGGAAGAGGAAGGGAAGTGAAGTCTCCAAGAACAGAAGGAACAATGACACTTCAATTCACTTATTGTCAACCATCTTGGCAAAAATGACATTTCCTTCACTTCAGAGAAACCAGGGGAGGTTCCTAGAATCAAGACTTCTCCAGTCAAACTCTGCTTCAAGGGCATGGAGCATGAATGAAGAGCATCCCTCCTGGTTATCAAAGCTCCCTATATGACAGGGCACAGATATTTGGGTGTTATCAGTGAGGAGATCCTGTACATGGACACAACTTCCCAAACAAGCATTAGTGTTCATGGTGACAGTTCCTTGCTGTGGTGGTGGTTGTATATGTAGCTTTCTGTCAGGAGCTCCTGCAATTGAGCAGTTTAGGCTGCTGTGGTTGGTGGTTGCTGAGCAGAGAGCACAGCCCCAGCTCTCTGGCAGCAATGGTCATACATCTGCCACAGAGTGGTGCCCTTGCCTGCAGACCTTGTCCAACTTCTTGCATCCACTGCTGTCCATGCCAAGCTGCCATTCTCTCCGTGTCTGCTTCTTCAACCTCAGTTCAGGGCTACATAGAAGAAAATGGCATCAAAAAGAACTGTTCAGCATCAGATGCTCCAACACAGTGTATTTTCTCCTGTTATCTCCTTGTCTTTTCCTGTCACAGTGCAGCTACAGGGTGCAAAGGGAGGACACAGAAGATGCCACTTAGCTCTGGTTGAGAGGTAAGGTGGTCTCACAGGCAGTGTTGGGTTTGCAGAGTCATGTCACCTCCCTCCAGTGTCTGCACAGTCACATCACCTCTCTCTCTAATCTGGTGAGTCAGTGGGGAGCACCAAGAAAGGCCAGTTCACTGCTGGGGTTTGAGCTCTGTGGTGGCCAGCAGGAAGCAGGGGCATGTCTTGGTTTATTGGTGACATGCCACACACCCACAAGCCACCATTCCCTACCAGTGAGGTAGAGGTAATTGCATCCCCTTCTTCCAGCCTTCGCTCTGGATGCTTTGAGGACCAGAGATCAGCATGGGAGGCTCAGGGCCATGAAGACCCCATAGCCTGGTCAGTGCCTGACCCTGCTGTGTTATGGGCTGTGCAGCCTGGTCATCATGTCACCATACTGGGAATACTGCTGTGCAACTGGAAAGGATGTGGTGGTAGAAGCAGCAGGAGAAGATGGAAAGAAGTCTAAAGGCATTTAGGGCCAGTACTGTGCAGCACTGATGGTTGCCTTGGAGTGCTCCTGGTGGTCCCAGGTCTTGGTGAGGACTGGGCTGGGAGGAGGCTGCCTGCCAGCACAGTGTGAGCAGCTGCCTGTAACACTAAGGATGGCTTGGAGAAGGCCTGCCATGGTGATGGCAGGAGCATAATGTTTGTGAATCATGGATACTGCTGTATTTTTGGCTTCAAGAGCTCTCACAGTGAAATTGCTGGCAATGCTGGACTAACCTTCAACATTCACTATGCTCTTTCAGGAACCTGCAACAGCTTAACTTCCTCTGGGGAGATTATAAAACAACTTGTTGTTTTATATGTTTACTTTAGTAGTAAATTAGATGAGGAACTCAGCATTTAACTGTGAATCTCAAAAAGCCCAATATTAACCATGAGCCCTGACGTCTTCCCAATGATATTTTGCAACCCTGTGGTACAGTCTGGTCAGAGTTGACCTCTTTGCTTCCAACACATCTTTCTCATAACCAGGGATGATGTTCTGCTGCCTGCAGCAAAACTTCCAGGAATAAACCTTCCCACTGTGCCCTGTTGGCAACAGACCCTACTTCTCTCTGTCTCTTCCCACTCCATTGTGGCTCTTTGCAGCAGGCACTGTTCAAGGCTCGGAGACATGGCCCATTGGAGGCTGGGATGGACAGCCTCTCTGGCTGGCAGTATCCCTGAGCACTGCTGCAGCCCAGCACACTAATGGCAGCCTGCAGAGCAGTCCGGAGGCTGCAGCTGTGCTGGGTACGGGCAAGGCTTTGGGCATCCCTGTTTGGCCCTTTTAGTTTTCCTGTTTGCCTCTGCTGGGTTTGCCCTGCCGTGCACTGAGTGAGCTTGGCCAGGTAGGCATGGATGGATCCAGAGGTTGTTGCCTGACAAAGCAGTGTTATTCATTTGGCTGAAGTCACCCCACTTGCTCAGCTGGGTGCCTCCTGCCAACGCAGTGGCATCACTGTATGTGAGTCCCGTCTGTTTGCCAAAGACTGTAAACCAGAATGGAGCTGTTTTGGGTGGGACAGCTTAGGCAGATGAGAATTATTCATGTACCCAGGGTGCCTTTGACAGAGTCACAACTTACTGTAGGTGTCATCTTTCCTCCTTGCAGGTACCACCCTGCCTCCTTGTAAGTGTGTGGTCAGAAGCAGCAAACCCCATGAGCACCTTGGCATTTGGCCATCTTTGTCCCATTCCCTCCCTGGCTTCTCACACCAAATTGGGCAGCGTCCTGCAGTAGGTGCTGGGGGCTCAGCTGTGATACCCAGGCTCAATATCACAGCTCCTGGACCTGCTTCAGGTGTTGTTGTGTTAAAGATTTTTTGTTTGTTTGGTTTTATGTGGTTTGGGTTGGGGGTTTTTTGGTTTGCTTGGTTGTTTTTCATTTTTTTCCAAATGTTGTGTTTGTTTTTTCTAATGTTTATTTTTTATTTTAATCTCATGTTGAAATTGTTGGCACCCTCTCACTGGCTGTAACAGAATAACCTGCCCACAGGCAACTCTCAAACAGAGTCTCTATTCTGAAGGCAAAGGATTTAATTCTGAATAAATAAGTTTTGGACTAAAACCATTTTTACTTTACCTAATCAGCCAGCAGCTCTGGAATGGTTTCTTCAGAGGTGGTTATTTCAGTCGTGTTTTCCATGCAGATACTGGATGCATGTGCAGTTTACTGAATAAAGATGCTGGCACAATGAAATGGTCTCCTCTGAAATATTTGAGTTTTGCACAACAAATCATTCATGTACATGGGATCTCCCAAGACAGTGTCTCCCAAGCAAATGCCTCCCAAAACTTAGATGCTTGGGAGACTCTGCCTTCTGACTGGACTGGGCTAGGAGGACAACCATAAGTGGTTTTGTTGTCGCTGAACAGTGTCTTTGTCTTGGATCAAACATTAGGGGTTTGGGGCTTGTTTTTGGCATAGCAATAGTACTTCATTAAAGAGGAAACAGATGACAGTTCTTTTTCTGTGTTAGCTTTGGCAGGAGTCAATCTTTCTCAGAAAATAACCTCTTAAATTAAGCTAACAAGGTTTCAAACTAGACAGGCTGTCAGTGTGGAGTGGGAGGGAAGAAGAAGCTGTGTCCTGTTGGTGATGCTCAGCTGTGGAGAGGGCTGCATACCCAACAGCCACACAGATGTACCAAAATTACAAGTAGAGTAAGTCCAAGTTGTCCCTGCCAAGGCCTGACCATAGCATTTGCCCTGAAACTCCTGCACTGTCATGATCATGTAGGAAATGAGATGATGCTCTGCTGCCTTAGAGCAGAGACCCTACAGGGACCAAAGGAAGTGGGGAATTCCCCAGAAGGGGATGGGAGGTGACATATGGGAAAATGCTGCCCAAACACACATTTCTATGTCTCTGGGCAAGGATCTGGCATCAACCCATCAAGGGGAATTGCTGCACAGAGCCAAAATCTGTGGCTGGTTCCTCCTGAGATGTTTGCCATGTCATGGCTGCTGCCTGAGGAAAGGTCCAGTTGAAGAACCACAGCCCTGACATAAATGAGGATGCAATATGACATGGTGGACCTCCCACATGCTTGTTTTTGGAGTCTTCAGGATATAGGACATGGCAATTCTATTTGCATCAGTGACTGGAAGGTGCCCTGGGCTGTTCTCTGACTCTGTGGCAGATAGATTTGGGTGGCCCCCATCTGTGTGATTGAGCTCTCTGTCCCCCAGAACAGGGTGATTGTATTCAAACTATCTGCTGGGAAAGGTCCTCATCCTGTGTGAACTCTCTGGGCATCCCCTGGAAGTGTTTGAAAGAATATGGTCAACATGGCTTAGCCATGGCGGGCACCGAGGTCTAGCCCCAGGGAATGCTGCCTACCATGCTCACAATGCTAACAGGGCTGTAGCCAATGAGTATCCAGCTGACAGGGTATGTGAAGGAGTATTCCAGGTTTCTGTTCAGCATAGACACATTTGACTTGTGTGAAAACTGTGAGGACCACTAATTATTCTGTGATTCCACATGCTATTTTTGTCTCAGAAAGCACTACTGACTGCTGCCTTCTCAGCAACACCCTGGTCCAGAGGGTGGTAAGGGATAGGCACTGGGAGGGGCTGAAGCTTCAAGTGTGTAAATTAATTTGTGGCAAATTATTTAGGGAAACGTGGGAGACTGTACCAGACAAGTGACAGTGCCAACAAACTACCTGTCTCTCTGCCCTTCATCTTCAGCAGATCTTTTTCTCTGAATGCCGGGGAAGGGCTGCCCCATTCAAGGTGTCCCCAAGGCACTGGCCTGCATCTCATGCTTATTTAAAAGCAATCCAGATAGGCACACAAAATGCTCAAGCAGAAACCTGCAGTGAGCATAATAAAGCTCAAGAGCTGCTATGTTCTGCACCCACCGGTTTTGTAGCCAAGTAAATAGCTCCAAGGCACTGATGACTTTAACACTGCTTTTTTCATGGCTGAAAAGCGATTCTATTTATTGAACATTTGTTGTACACTTGAGAGCTAAAAACTTCCTTTTCTCACCTTTTGCTGGAGACAAATGCACCTCTGGCATGTAACCAGGAGCCAGCTGCTTCTCTGGGGGAGAAGAAATTGATGACTCGTGGAGATTTGCTCTTTGCTCAGCCCATGGGCTGTGATGTCCATGCAGAGGCAGCTTGGTTCCTTGGGAGTAGAGTCCCTCTAGCACCACAAAGGTCTTTAATTCAGGGCCCTATGGCAATTGCATGAACAGAAAAACTCAAGGACAGTGAAATAAAAATGTGTTAATTGGCACCAGTGGACAGGTGCTCAAGTGACTTGCTCAGTGGGCATGTGGTGGCTGAAAGAGCATCAATGGCTACTTTGGTTTTGGTTTGAGGATGTGTAAGGAGCCTCCAAGAGGCTTATAACATTTCATCTGACCTCTGCATCCTCCTCAGAGCTTGTTGGATAAGTGCCTAGTGATGGGTTTTGGTCCTTTTCTAAAGGTATGCTGACTTTTGGGATACCCAGTTGCCCCAGCTGCACTACAGCAGTCTTCCCAGTTCAGCAGCACCTGCCTCACAGCACCCATGAGCAGAGTCCTGGGCTCAGCCACACCAGCAAGGGTTTGACCTGGGCTGAGTGTGTTCCCTTGGCAAACTCAAACTGCACAAACCTCTGCTAATGGACTTGAGGCTGCAGCTGTGGGAAATGGAGACAGAAACAGATGCCCCTTAGGGCCTGGGCATGTTTTCTCACCAGCCAAGGGGCTCATCTTCAGTGGGCTCATCTGTCAAGGAGGTGTCCCACTTCCCTTTCTGGTTTCTTTACTGAGTAACTACAATGTGTGTGATACATTCTGACAGCACTACTCAGCAGAAGCCAACCCATGTTACTGCTCCCAGAAATCCTTATCCTGGAACATGAGGCGATGGGCACAAACAGAAACAGGAAGCTCTATCTGAACATCAGGAAACACTTCTGCACTGTGAGGGTGACCAAGCACTGGCATTGATTGTTCTGAGGATTGTAGAATCTGTATTTTTTATAAGAATTAATTTGTAAATAGTTAATTTACTTACAATTGTCTACACACAAGAAGAGCCTTGATTTCTCTACTTAGTTCCAGAATATACAAAGTAACAAAATGTTTGATCACATTACTATATCCACATTTCACTCTAAACCATAAATAGCTGAACAGTTTTAAATACTGTAAAAGAAAACGGGAAAAGCTGAAGTGGAAAAAGAAATTGTAATACAACTAGTCATGCTGTCATTGCTAAAAATATTCCTGATCATCCTGTAATATAGCCTACACTAGGCATCACTTTGCTCTGAAAGCATCACATTTTACTGTGTTGGTCAAGAATAGTTACAGCTACAGTCATGATCTGCACTGTAAGATCTTTTTTTTGTGTAACTTCAAATCGTCATTTGGAAAATGCTTGCTTAAGGGAGAACTGCAAACCAGCTGTATGTGCCCAGAAAAGTTCATTGTATATACAAGAGATTACATTCTATTCTTAAATAGTCAATTTATTGAATATCATTTAGAGAACCTGAATCGAATAGGAATTTGTGTCACAGTCCACAAATAGTGTCAGGTAAATGAAGACTGAGAATGTTGTGTACTGAATCATAGTATCATAAATCATTAAGGTTGGAAAAGACCTATTAGATCATTAAGTCCAGCCATTAACCCAGCACTACCATCTTCACCACAAAACCATGTTCCCAAGTGCCACATACACACATTTTTTAATGCTTCAATGTCTATGGCTGTGGGGAGCCTCCAGCTGCCTATGGGACCATGGTGCAGTGCAGACTGGAGCTCTGTGTACCTTTTATCCTTAGGTCAAGGGCTTTGTTGAAAGCTGCAGAAATCTCTGGCTAAATGGCTGTGGAGAGAGTGGATGAGGATGTGACATGGTCTGGTCCCATCCCTGTCTGGATCTGTCCTGGTAAAAGGTAGAAGAACAAACAATGGAGCAGCCACCATAGGCGACTCCTTCCCAAGGCTCTGCCAGATTCTTGATGCCTTAACTTGTTGTCATTGTCCTTGTAGAAGGCAGTGAATCTCTGTGTGTGGACAAGCACCAGAGTGCACCGTGGTCTGGTCCCATCCCTGTCTGGGCCTGTGGCTTCAAAATGCAAGATAATATCAAAACCCAAAGGAAGCAGCCACCTTGGCTCACCATGGCCAGCCCTTACCCAGGATTTTTCCAGCCTCAGGCCCAGGCTGTCAGACCCACAGCTCCCTGGCAGCCAGGAGACACTCATCCCATGGTGTCATGGGCCATCACCAGCCAACTGTCCACTCTGGCAGTACCACCACATCAGTAGGTTGGTGCTAAGAGCTGGTGTCATTTTTGATTGCCTAACTTGGTGTCAGTGTCCTTGCAGTAGTTGGCAAATCTCTGGCTCTGCTGCTGAAGAGGGGAGTGCACCATGCTCCTTGTGCTGTGTTGCACTTGGACTTGCTTGTGGCCATACTGTTCTGCAACAGCCTGGACCAGGAACATGTGTGTGACATGCCTCTGGTCCCACTGGTGTGCACGACACCTCTGGGACAAGCAGCATTTCCTTCCACTGTATTTTCTTAGGAACATGGTGGAGAACCAAAGCAATGAGCTGCAGGTGTGTCTTCTACCTTAGAGGTGTAAAATTGCCATGATTGTTGCCTAATTAATTGTCAGTTAATTGTTTTTCACAGTTTATTCATGCTTCAAGGGACCTCTTCCCTTCTGCCTTTTCAGTTTGGAAACCTGGGCTGTCTCCACCAGCCTTCACCAGCACTGTATGTTGCAGATGGAAACATGATGGTTATGGTTTCTGTTTGCTATATGACTGCTTCTGGAGTCAAAACTTCTGGGGAATTATCCCATATGCAGATAAAGTGTAATGAAAGCCAGGATGTAAATCCTGAAATAGACTTCAGGAAAGAGGAGAAAGAAAACACCTGTGGCAGAAAATGGGCCCCAGGAGTACACCTTTGCCTTTGTGAAGATAACAAAATTACTGCTGAAGCCAGCAGGAGTTTCCAGTCTGTGCTTGTTTGCCACACATAGATGTTGATCACCTAACAAATTGTCTGGCTCCCTGGTATTGCAAAAGAACAGCCATAAATTATTTCTGGGCTAAAATTCCTGACACTGACCCTCTTTACCAATGTTTATGAAAGAGCAGCATCTCCTCTGATCTATTTAGTGAAGAATGATTTGCAGAAAATGAATCTCTAACAAGGTTGTGCCCTTTCTTATGGCTCTGTGATTCATGAGGTGATCCTGTCCCAGCTCACCACCTCACTTACATGAGACAGTGTTTGTAGGGGGGACAAATGCGCAAACTCCCCTGCGCAGAGGTTGAGTCCTACCGCATGAAGGAAGGTGAAAGGCATTCACCCAGTTTCTAGCATGGGCTGCATGAACTTTTTCTAGTAGGTATTCAAACCATCCCCATCAGGGCCAAGATGCAGACAGTATTCCTGCTGCCCTACCACCCACCCTTGGTTCTGGGACCCCACACAGGCATGGGGGTTGACATCTGCGCAACCCATCCTACCCTGCAGAAAGACAGTAGCTTCAGCAGGGGCATCTTAAGGGCCAAATCGAGCCGTTCCAGGCAGCTGGACCGTGCTGAGACTCCAGCAGCTCCAGATGATGCAATGGACCGCAGGATTTTTGGTGCTCAGATCCCAAGATACCCGGCAGGGAGGACAGGCGGGCTCTGCACTGCACAGAGGCACTGAGGGTGGGAAGCGAGGGCAGAAGACGGCGCCTGCCACCACCATCGCTGTCCTTTGCTGATCGCGGCGTGCGAACCCCTGTGCCCCACCTCGATGCGCAGCGTGCGGACCAGCAGCTCCTTGCACGGCATTCCCGGCGATAGGAAGGGTGCAGCTGCCCTCTGCCGGCCTCCTGCCGCACAGCTCCCGCTCCCGTGGCTGGAAAACGCAGGGCCCTGTGGGTGTGCGGCTCTGCAGCCAACGCAGGGCCGTGTGGATGTGCGGTTCTGTCCTTTGGGGACGAGCCAGGCTTCCACACGACGCAACGTCTGCTCGTGGAAGTGTTCGGAGTTGGTATTTCTGCCTGGCTTTCCCCAGGCTCAGTCATCCATTGTACAATGGACGGGAAAATGAAATTGGAACTCTTAAGTGTTGGGCACCTGCTTTGCATGGAGAGGGTGAGAGGATGGAGGTGCTTGGTGCTGATTTTCAGATGCTTCCATGTCCTGGATCCTACTCATACCTCTGCATTTTCTGATGTTCCTATGTAATCCCCAGCTGTTTCTGCTCCTGGCAGACGAGAACTGACAGAAGACTGGTTTAGTCAGATACAAGTCCAAAGTCCCTGGAATAGAATTTTAAAGCACATTTAAATAGTAGTTTTGCAAGCGAAACCCCTATTGTCACAGAGGGGTATTGGTGGTGTCACACTGGTGCAGTCAGTAGCCAGTGTTGCATTGCAGGGAGCAGCAGAGAAAACAGAAGGGCTGAATTCCCTCACACTTACCTCACATCACTGTTGGCATTTTGGGGTCTGGAGGGTCAGTGCTGCTGAAAAACATCGACTGTGGGCATGTAGCAGAGCATCCAGCCCAGATGTGATCACGCAGATGACAATGCTGTTGATTCCTGTCAGCACTCAAAGCAGCCAGCTGAGTTGGCAGAGCTGGTTGTGATAGCTCACACACATTGCTTTGGTGCTCCAGACCCTGGATTTATTTCCTCCCTGTGACCAAGAAGCATTAGGACAAAGTTGCAGCTCCATCTGTATTTTTACTAGCTTCCTGAAGACCCCTAGGTCTTCTCAAGGGTTTTCTCAACAATGCTGTGAGCTTTATCCATCCCTGCCAAGGTGTGAACACAGATGGGAAACAGAAGAGGGACAGCTGTGACTATAAACTGAGTTTTGAAGTTGCATGGCTGTTTAGCTTCACCTGACACAAGGATCCAGCATTACCCCAGATTTTCTGTAAAGCCTCTTTCCATACAAATGTCAGAGAGGGTCTGGAATGAGTTACCAGGTGGAAAATAACTGGCTTTTTAATGCCCAGACAGGTGTGATCACCAGCTGTGCACAATGTCAGGCAATGGTTATAGAGGGAGAGCTCTGAAAATGTGGATTTTGCTTATCATAAAATGAGTCAAACCAGGAAGGCCAGGCATAGAAAGAGGCAGACCCTGCCATCTGTGTCTGTGGGCCAGGGAGGAGCAGGGGAGCAGAAGCACTGCTGAGCCAGGATGTGTTCAACCACAGCATCCTATGGAGATCTCAGGTCCATTATGGCATGCACTGGCATCGCTGCATGTGCAGCTTTCTTGTACTGAACTTTGTTTTCCTTCTGTTTTCTCTCCATTGTAGTCACCAGTAAGCTCAGTTCCCGACAAAGCTTCCCAGGTGTTCCAGTCTGCTCGACTGGGTGTTGGGTGGGCAATGCCATGGCATCTCCTCCAAATTTGTGTCATCCTCAGAGGAAAGTCCCCACCCTGGTAATGCCTGCAGAACATTGACAGCAGGAATAGGGAATGGAGGGTGCAATCTGGGGATACTAAGGGGGAAGAGTAGAAGCTGTATTTCTTTTGCTCGACTTGAAATAAAGTGATGATTTGAAGTAGAACTATCCCCCTCATGCTTTCTAATTTAATGAGACTGATGATAATTTAGTTGGACAACTACAATTTTCACAAATACTTTGGTGTCATTTTTGAGAATAATAAAGGCATTATGTTGATTTGAGCTGCAGAATTACCAGTGGCCACTGAAATGTACAAATAAAAATAACACCTCCAGGATGGCTTGAGATTGGAATACTAAATGCAACAGTGGTAGCTGCTTTCAGGAAATTGTAGATAGAATGATTCATTGCTAAGTGTTTTAAACATAACTAGTAATACAGCAGAGTTTTAATTAAAAGTGCCTAGAAGTAATTAAATATTTTAGCAATTCAAGAAGGAGCTAAAAATGAAGCTTCACCCTTTTGTAAAGCAGGACACTGTTAAGGGATGGTATTTTTTTCTGGAGAATTTGAGTGTTATTCTGCATCTGCAATGGCAAAAGGACAGGAATGGGATTATTGTTTTGCTAAAGATGAGACAGCAATTGAACATGGAGCCTGGAAGAGAACTATGGCCCCACTCCAGCCCCTGGGCTTTGAAGCCAGAGTGTCCCAGCCTGGCAATTTCAAGAGATGATACCAGAACTATGATTTTCAAGGCCCAGGCACTTTGCCCCTGTTGTGTGTTAGGAGATCCCTGTCAGTGGAGATCTGGGCCCTGAGGCTCAGACCTGGTCGGAAGAGACATGTATCCACATCCTTCCCTGCTGAAAACATGTTTTCAGGAGAAAATATTTTTCAGAAGAGAGATTTACTGTAATCTCCTGCCTGGGGAACCTCTATCAACTCCTGATAGCCTCTGGCAGATGGCACAGAGTTTTGCCATGATTGTGAACTACAGTCCTGTGTTTTTCCTGAGTCCATGGTTGAAGTGGAGCATCTGCTTAAAAGTTTAAATGCAGGGATGTCCAAATGAGAGCTGGAGATTTTCTCCCCTCTTCAAACCTGACACTTGGCTTTGTTTGGCCTAGAATTATCCAGGCTGCATGGGACCGTATATTCACCTCAAATTGGCAGAGGCTGCTGCTCTGTTTCCATGGATTTTGGAAAAGAGTCCTCATCCTAGCTGTTCTTCCCATCCCGGAAGTAACTAACTTCATGACACCATTTCTGCCTGGATGTCAACTCTGCAGCAGAAGAAGGGATGGAAAGCTGAACAAAGATGCTATTATTAATGCATTTGTTACTGAACTCTTGTTTATAAAAGTGGGTATTTGTAGTCATTTCCCACCAGCCCCCTGATACACATTGTGTCATGTTTTCTGTGGGTGCCAGATTTCTCACTCGGCCCTGCTCTCGCAAAGCCTCACTCTTCAGGCTCTGTGCTGGTTCTAGTGGCTAGGGTAGCACTGTGTGTACAATTACCAATAGATGCCTGTGCCAGTGTAGCAAATTACAAGACAGATAGCACATGACAGTCTCTAATTGCACTGCCAGCCTGGACACCAGCAAAGAGGGTTTCTTGGAGTGGATGCAGGTATTGCTGCTGGAGAGGGAAGCAGTGGGGACAGGAGAGTGAAGGAGGCTTTGCTGTCCATTAGTGGGGCTTGGTCCCCAGTGTTCTTTCATTTGCTAATTAGTTTTTTTTGTTTTGAAGAGTATCAAAAGCAGAGTTGAGTGAGAGATGGTAAACTGCTGGTTGGGTAAGCACGTGCTCAGGTTTCACTGCTGCAACATGGCTAGTCCTGCATAACCCTCAATGCTTTTGGGGGCTGTGGGAGCAGCTGAAGAGCTACAACAGTGAATCAAAGTGATCCAGGCTGACCACTTCGATCAGAAACATGTGAAATGCTGCACTTCCTCTGCCAGGCACTGGGATGCAGGGCAGAGAGATGTTTCCCCCTCTCCCATGGAATCCCCACCCTGAGCCCCAAGACGTGTGGGCTAGCAAGTGCGAGTGACAAGTGTGGAACTGTCCCAGCATTGGGGGAGGAGTGGGGGGGGGAACCCAGTTGCCGGGAGCATCCCTGCCCACAGGACCCTGAGATTAGCTCAGATGGTTAAAACTTGGTTGGAATAATGCCAGGGTTCAATCCGCTATGTGGGCCATTGACTTAAGAGTTGGACTCGATGATCTTTCTGGGTCCCTTCCAACTCAGAATAGTCTGTGATTCTGTGAAGGATGCCCTGGGGTAGCTGTATCCCCATTCCCCCATCTGCCAGGAGCCTGGAGGTGCCCTGAAGGGAGGGAAGCACTTCCAGGAAGTTTTGTTCAGGGCTGGAGGAGTCACTGCTGCAGGACTGTGCCTGCTCGCACTCTGTCTCAGGCAGCTGATGGTGCAGGCAAAGATCTCGGTGGACACGCTTGGCTCATCCTGCTGTGTCAGGGAAATTTTTCAGACATTCAGCCTACATTTCTGCTTTCTTAATCTCATTCTTAATGTTCTTTGCTTAAGCCCTTGGGGCAGTAAATAGGAGGCAGTTTAGCAGGAATAGCTAAGTAGCTGTAATGAGATTTCTGCTCAGGACTGTCTTGCCTCACCATTCATCTGCGTCATGCCACTTCTGCTTGAGTCAGTGTCCCCTGAAGATGTGTCGCTTGCTGAGGTCTTCCCCCAGGATTTATTTTTAGTTCCTTCAAATCACGACCAATTGGCTTTAGGTGTCTCGCCCTCTGTTCCTGTGTTTCACCTGTGGCTGACTGTAGGTTCTTCAGTTCCTGGAAAAAACGGGACACTGTAGGTCCTTCCCACCCCAAGTTTTTCCATTCTCAGTTACTTTCTCAGTTTCATTCTCAGCGACTTTTCACAGTGAGGTTGTTTCCTGAAACATTCCAAGTGTAGGAGTAGGGTTGGTGTTGTATTCTCTTTGGCATCAACTTCTCACAGATTTGGAGGAGCTTTTGTGGGACTTGTGCTTCCTTTCTGCTATAGGAGTGATTCTTTCCTCTTTTTTCCAAGGTTTACAAATTCCTTTTAGAGTTCTGCATTTGCAGCTTTCAGTTGACTTTATTTACTTTTCACTTTAGTCCTGCCTTGTTCTTTCTTTGCAGTTAACTGCTCTGGACTGCTGCCCACCTCCTCCTCCCCTTTCACACCTTTTTCCTTCCAGGAGTGAGACTCTCACTGGAGTGGGATATTAGCTACAAAGATCCACAGAGTATGGAAGCTGCTCTGACCCCTGAAATGCCACTCTAATGAGGGCTAACATCCCAGTGCCCCCTGTTTCTCCCAGCTGATGGGAAATTTGCCTCCTGAGTCTGCTGCAAACAGCCCCTGCTTATCCTGATGGTCCTCCAGTACTGTATTTCTGCAACCCTTCTTGCCCTCGGGTGCTCCCCAAAGCCCTTCTGCTCCACCTCAAGGCATGCAAAGCACAGGCTTAGCACCCATTGCTAGGAGAAGACACAGCTCTGTCAAGCGATGATGTGGTTGTCCTCTTATTTCAGACCCTTGGAACTGGAAAACCGTGGGAAAACAACAATTACACTTAATGACTTGGGTCAGCTCTGAGAGGTCAGGCCACCTTTCAGCAGGCTGGGCACAAGCCACTGTGTGCCCACAGGGATGGGGATTCTGTCCCTGGCACAGGGAAGAGTTTGAAGCAGCTGCCATCAGATGGAGAGGTGCCTGCATTGCACAGCCACAGAGCTCAGTCCTGCTAAGCAACACCAGCAGCAAGGGCTTGAGCAGCTTGGGCACGGAGTCACCTGAGACTGCAGGGTGCTCAGGTATGCTGCTCTAGTTGTCTGAGCTCACCTGGACCAGCTTCTCTGGCAAAGAACCCTCTAGGTAGCCCCAGTTCCCGGTGAGCACGTGAGGGTGCAGAGGGGCCAGTCTGGCAGCACAGCAGCAGAGACGTTTGCTCTGTGGGCAGCAATGAATAGTAATGGGGGTGTAGCGTCATCTCCTCCGGCACCGGCTGGCCTCCTGCTGGCCTGCCAGCTAAAGGGAGCCTGCCCACCACCTGAGCACCAAGCACCCAGCTGTCAGGGAGCTGTCTCCACACAGTATTAAGGATTTTTTATTCAACATATTCCCTGCTATTGCAGGAGGTTTTCATGCAGCAGTGTGCTTTAGCACAGTCTAGCTATAAATTGTTTGGTTTTAGTATCGGTCTGACCTTTGTTATTAGATGCTGGAAGCTTTTTTGGACCTCTGGTGTGCACGGAGATGTGAACAGAGTCTCTGTTGCCCGTGAGTGTACAGTCTCTTATGAATGTTGCTCCTTGCAGGTCCATGCCTTTGCCAGTGTGTTTCAGCCTTATCCCAGCCTCCTCCCATAATGTTTATCACCTCTGAAAACACCCACAGCATTTGAACCAGTTTGTTTGGGAGGTAATTGATGTTATCAGATGTGTATGTCAGAAGGAATTTGTCCCTAGAGCAATTAGGTTGCTTACTTGTCTTTCATGGGATCTCTCTTGATTTATATAAATTGCAGTAAATATAGGCTTGGCCTCCTGTTAGTCAGGCTGCGACTGGTCTGACTGGGGTGATGAAAAGCTCCTGGGTTTAATGCCTCTGCATATTTTCTCGTAGGTGAGTTCCTATATTTGCTGCCTGCACGTGTGTGCAGATGGTCATCAGTGGTCCTCTCTGAGCCATGCAAGCAGTGACTGCACACTGAAACATGGAGCAAAGCATCTTCACATCACCCCTGAGTTGTCATATTGGTCCAAAATGGGCGGGTTTGGTTCAAATTCCTCCTCGGAGCTGCTGGCATGAGATACCCCTCTTTGGCTCTTCCTGCTGTTACAAATTGATATTCAAATAATAAGTGATACAAAATTATGCCCTTCCTATGACAGCTACGGAAGAAGGTTGGATGTATCATGCACAAACAGGCCTTGGCCCAGGCATTTCAGGGTTTTACCAAGCCTGTTGATGTGCTTCAGATTTAGCATGTGTGTTAAGTGCTTCCTGGGTCAAATCCCGGGGAAATGCCTGACGGTCCTGGAAGGCAAAACAGCCACGGGATGTGCTGGGGCAGCAATTGGAGTAGAAAGCCACCCCACCATGAGTACATACTGCAGCTCCCATTTAACTGACCAAAATAGCTCCTGTGGATCTCAAATCTGGAGACCCTCCTCTTGCAAAGCCTCTGCTCTGGGGACCAGGAAAGTCACATCTCCAGTAACAACATAGGGTAATACATTTCTCCTCTGAAGCAGGGCAATACATTTCTCCTCCAGGGAGTGGTTCTGGAAGAGCTGAAATTGTGCCAAGCCAGAGCTGTCCCTGCCTGGCAAAGCCAGTTTGCTCTCACCAACAAGACCTCAGACCTTCCTCACCCTTTCACAAGTAGCCAGGTTCACCTTAACCCTTCTGCCCCTCTGGTGCCTCCTGATAGCAACATCCATCCCATGCCCTGGTTGGGGGCACCTTGCATTGGAGATACCACTTGTGGGTGCCTAAAGAGGTGAACTCAGGTTTTCAGGTCTGGTTCTGCCACTGCAGTGGTTGGAAGAAGTGTAAACTAACCAAAAAATAAAGCAATGCTCAGGACCTAACTGACAATGATGGGACAGCTCATGGGTGTGCACCATCTCCCAGAACGACTTCCACTCCGGTAGCAATCACGGTGAGGCACCTCCTCTGTCTTTAATTGCTCTCTTCCCTTGTGCCCTCCCTTGCTGTCCCTGTCCCCCTGGCCCACATGGAACAGCTGGCACCCAGCAGTGTGGGTGGGCGTGTTCCTTGGGACTAGGGGCTTTCTTATGATCTATTGGCAGTATGGAGGAGACTTTGACATTTTCATCCTTGTGCTCTTCCTCCTTGTTTCCCTGCACCCAAATGTGGGCACTCACCACCTAAAGCCATGCCATCACCACCAGCTAATACCCAGCTGATATACATGTGTGCCCTTTGCTTACCTTATTGCACCAGAAAATATTTCCATTTAAACTGTCCAGCAAACATGATCACAGCGAGTTGTTGCAGCACAGCTGGCAGGTGCAAATAACTACCTGAATGGAGGTGCCACCTTTACCCAGGATGAAGAATTATAGCTTGCCTAAAAAGAGAACTTTTGACCACGGTCAAGTGACGCTGTAGGTGCCTTAGTGAGCGTTGCTGATGGTGGTGCTCATGTATCTTACTGCATATAAAAAGATAATTTTAAGCATCCTAAAATGCCTAAGAAGTTGCATAAATAAATATTCTAGACAATATTCATACCTCACCTGTTAACACAACTGTTAAGCAACAAACAGCTGGTGAGTAAAGAGAGGAAGATGCCTGAGTGCTGTGGGGACCTAAAGGACAGTGGACCCAGGGAGAAAACTGTTTTTTTCTGGCTTTGCCCAGAGGCAATTCTCTGATCTTCATTTCCAGATTTCCTCTAAGGTGAAGGTCCTGGGTCAGGTGCTGTTTGCTCTGAGGCCAGCTAGAGACAGAAGAGCAAATCCCTGGATTTCTTGTTGTGACTACTGCATGTGGGTATGTACTATTTGATTTAAGCAAACAGAAACATGCATAAATATGATGTGATTATAGTAATAATGATAAAACTCAAACCCAAAAAAAACCAAGAATGCAAGAAGACACCAAATTACTCTGAAATTAGTTAGACTGTCAAAAATGAGAAAAATGCTGGATGTCAGTGGAGCTTTAATTCCCACCCACCTCTGGGTGACACATGTTGACAGCCTGTAATTGCACCATGACACACTATGGTGTTCTCAGGGCTGGGGCGATGGTTTTCAGGAGGAGGGAGGCAGCAGGAGAGGAGAAGCTAGCTGAGCATGGCTGGCTTGGCCAGCTGGTAACCCTAGATCCCAGCTCCAGCCTGACATCCTCTCCTGCACCAGCCACGGCTCTGTGTCTAGGACCTTCATTTCCTTTGCTTACCCCCCTTCTGCCTTTGCTTTGCACATCCAGTGTGTGGCTTGGTTGTGTACACCCAGATATTCCCTGCACAGGCTTTATAATAGTTAATTTCCCCACAGGCGCTTCTACAAGTCTGTCAGTGCGGCAGCAATCTGCAGCCACTACTGATGCAGTCTTCTCTGTCCCCTTGCGGGCACAGGTGAACTTCCTCTTTCACTTTTGCAGCAGAGGGGCTGGGGTCAGTCTGCCCATCTTGTCTGCGATGCTCACGACAGGATATTTTCAGTGTGCAGAGCACATTTCATTAAAGCTGTTCATGCCTAGCCCACCTCAAAATCATGCATCCTGCTTGCTGCTCGCTGGGTGTCTGGGAGATGGGGATGTCTGGTCTCCTGTGGGCTGATGGGCTGGTGGCATCACTTGGAAACATCACAAGTTCAGTAAAGGCAGAGCCCCATTCTCTGGCAGGGCCATCATCTTCTTCAACCTGTCACTTCAGCAAGTCACTGTCCTTCTTCCCCTTTCAGTCCCCTTCTTTCCTTCCCAATTACATCACACAGTGATCCTTCAGGCAGCAGCCTTTCCTGTGCAGAGACCAGGCATGTTCCCAGAGTATTGTCTCTCCTGTCACAGATGGAGAATGGGTCCCAGCTGATCTCCAGTTATGTGTCCATGTAACTAATTTCCCTAATGCACAGGTTAAGTGAGAGCTTCACAGGCAACTTTACTTGGATGCCACTGAAGTACAGCTAAGCAAGAAGCATAACACATTGTATTTGTGTACCGTAGACCAGCTATTTGTTATATCATGTACCATGTTGGTAGAAACATGTTCTGAAGGATGGAACTAGTGGTTTAAAGTGCTGACCTGTCAGTTTTTCTGAGTACTTTGATTACTTCTTATTTTCTGTTTGCACAGCACCATTTAAATTCAGCTTCCCCTCAGGTCTTAAGCAGAAAAAACTGCAAACAAGCCCCACTTAAAGGGAGATCCAACCCTTTAAAATGTCCTTCAAAAGCATGGCTACTATGGGGGATTGACCACAGATTTCCTTCCAAACAATGATGCTGACCTTCATCAGTCCTCTCAAAGCAAGGAGAAACACTGAGGCATCTTTCCCATCTCCAGTCCTCCGTTGTGGTGATTTCATGAGGCACTGCAGCCAACCACCAATTTAGCAGGAGAATTATCTACTGTGTAATGACACCTTCTAGCCTGGTGACAGAAGTACTTCTGAGCTTTCTTGTAGTGGTATAAAAGCCACAGACAGGTCATTTGGATGTAAGTTTTTCAGAGCTTTTTGAGTGTGCTGAAAGACAGCAGACTTAGTTAGTCCTATTAGTGAATGCCTGGAGAACCTGGTGTGAGCCTGGATGGACAAAGGCACTGTGTAGTTGTAAATATATGTAGGATAAATATGAAATTACTTTGTCGTGGAGACAAATGCATAGAATTTAAAGAAAACCATGTTGATATCTGTCTATCCTTGGATCAGATCCAAGGAACCCCTATCACTCAGGGTGCTCCAGCTTCTTCTGGCACTCCAGCCAATCTCTGCTGCTGGCTGTGCAGTCATGGATGAAAGGTTGCTTGGATCTTCAATCTGTCCCTAGAAACAACCCCACCCCTTTTTCTGAAAAGAAAATCCTCTCTCCTTCCCTTCTGCAAGAGTTACTGATTCTCAGCTTATTCAGGGAACAGGTTTTGATATTCCTGCAGGCATTCCCTGACCTGACAGCAAACAACTTCTTCAGTGCTTAACTAAGGGGTAAACCCCTTCTGCAAGATGCTCTCTCCTAACATGTCAATGTTTAAAGCTTCAGTGCGGCAATATCAGCAATACAATCCAGTGTGAAGGATTCTTGAGTAAAATACTGTGACCACTTGGATGCAAAATATTCAGGATAAACTCACTGATGGGACTCTGCTCGGTGCAGGCATTTATGAATAGACATCCTCGTTTGCCATGGTGCCATTGTGTCCCTCTGAGTGATCCTGCACCACACTGACCTGACATTAACCACAGTGGACTGTGGAGCCTCTCCATAAATTCAGCTTTCAGATGAGTAAGTAAACTGGCAGCCATTCTCTATTTGCAGTCATTGAGACATTACTGGGACTGGACTGAGCCCAGCCATGACAGTAATTGCCCATAGTAGGATGACAGGGGTATTGGGGTGGCTGAACTCCAACCCCAGGGTTTGAGGGATGCCAGCACACCTATTTGGGGAGCAGCTGCTGTGGCAATCCATCTCACCCTGCCCAAGATGTACAAAAGATGCATTCAGGTGTTAAAAGCAGCTTGAGGACATTCCGAATGCCCTGTGCCACAAATGTTGGCACATGTAATGTTTTTTAAATTTATCCCCTGTGATCTTTTCTGTAAACACTAGAGCAGCCAGCTTTGTCTTGTGCATGGAAGTGTGCAGTGAGTGTGCAGAGTGGTCCCTCTGGCTGCACACTGACAGCCATGGGGGGGTGTATCTTGGATCTGCACATCCCCAAGCCATGGCTCCGGCCTCCTTTTAGTTCACCAGCATGTTGATTTTTTCTTGTTGTTGCTCTAAGCAGGCACATCTCAAACATTTTAGTGCAAAGAAAATGAGGATCAATATGAGAAGTTAAATTTTGGGGGATTTTCCTGCCCCAAATTCAAGCAGTGGCTGAAAGGGGAAGCAGTGAAGGCTCTCTGCTGCTTTGGCTTCTGCCTCCACTCTCCATGGAGGAGCTGCAAGCGATCCCCACATGAAGCATCCCTGAAACTTGCTCCTAAAAGCAGAAGCAGCCTGACCATCCTCCTTGCTGCAAGAAGCCCTTCTCTGGAGAGGCAGGTGAGGACAGAGTTGTGAGGAAGAGTGAAGCAGTGGTTCCCTGCGGTGGGAGCCTTTTGTCATGCAGCAAAAGCCATGCAGATGGTATACCAAGAAAATCTGGGGTACTCCCCATGCACACTCTATTTCTTGAAATTAGAGGCTTAAAAACAGCTTTTGCTGCTGTGGTAGAAATCCTCGGTAGCCCCACAGGAGCACTTCTATGCCTGGAGTGTGGTGATTTGGTGGTCTACCACTCTTTTCCCTCAGTGGTGAAGCAGGCCAATGGGAGCCCACTTTGTCCTGCCAGGCTTCAGTTTAAAGAAATAGACTTAGTCCATTAAAAACAGTGAGGTGGCAAACCCTGAGGCACAGTGACACAGCATCCCCAAAGCATAGAGAGCAGCTGTCACTGTTGCTTGCTCTGCTGCTGCTATCCCACCACGTTAGGTCAGGCAGGATTGGTGCCAGAGTCCAGTTCCAGAGACACTGAAGCATCACCTCCACTAAGCAGCTTTCCTTACAGCTCCCTGTGACAGGGATCAGCACTGCAGATGAGCTGAGGCCACCCATGTGGTGTGGGGAGTGGGGTCACCACAGCTGGGTGCAGGTCCAGCAGAGCCCTCCTTAGCAGGGAGCCGTTGGCAGCTCGGGCCTTGCAGAGAGAGAGCAGGATATCAGAGCCTGGTGCCCCATATGTTAAAGCCATAGGCCTCTGTTGCCTCGCTGTTCCTGCTGCCACGGCCATGTAATCCCTTCCAAGGGAGCCAAGAAAGATCTTGCAGTGGGTGCTTGGTGTGTTACATCCTCCCTGAGCTCCATCTGGCCTGGAAATTGCAGGCAGGGGAGCTTAGTCTGCAGCTCCCAATGCAATGCCCCATTGTTACCCCAAATGCCTTGTTTCTGATAGGACAACTAAGAGGTAACTGGTAAAACATAGGCATCTTTTCTTCTTTTATTTTTATGTTTTTGCAGGGTATGACTGCCTTGCACTGTATGCTGTACAAGGCGAATGGGTGTTTTTGTAGCTGTGAGAGCACATGGGGGTTACCGCCCTTTGTCTGTCTGTGGAGCTGCCTGCAGCCACCTCTGGCATAGAAAGCCTTTGGCAGCACTGCCACAGCTTAGCTGGACCAGCGGGACTCCAGTCCAGCTCACAGGGAATAGGAGGAGCGGAGGCCATCCTGGTGGATGAGGAATCATCCTCCTGCCTTGGCTTTTTTGACTTACCATGCCAGAGTGCACAAGCCGATGCAGGGCTTGGACCCCATCCCTGCCTGCTGCTAAGGCAGCTGAGAAAGCACATGCTCCACATCCTGCAGTAAACCTGGAATGTGACAGTGTCCTGCTTGGGGCTGGTGGTGGAGATTCCCCACCTGCCTCACCCAGACCAACACTCATTAGGGTGTCCCCACTCATCTTCCCTGTCCACTGCAGCAGCTGCAGCCCCAGAGCTTGGGCTGGGAGTGCCTTTTGCAGGCATAGCTTGAGGAGGGGACCTGGGGGCCAAGAGTAGTATACAGGGGAAGCACCACCTGTCAGGATTAGATTTCTGCAACCCCAGCCAGGGCAGGGCTCAACTCTGGGACACAGCAGTGAGGCTGGGCCCAGTAAAACTTCCCATCTTCCAGAAACAGCTGCTTGTCCCAGTCAAATTCTGGCTCCATGTCAGGGAGGGGAGGTCATTCTGGCACCCACAGAGGTGCACACCCACTGGCACCATGGCCACGAGTATTTTAAGGAGCAAAGGCCCAGATCACCCCTTTTCCCAAGATGTCTTTCCAACTTTAAGGGTGTGCATGACAGATCCAAAATTTCAAGTTTTTGCAGATACTGAGCCCCACCATCCTTTTAATACAGTCCACAGCTCTGTCACCTGGTGAAATGATGTCACCCTCAATGGGTAATGGCTGTGTCAGTGGTGGGGTGATGTGCTCTGTGTCTGCCCCTCTCAACAGAAGCACTAATTAAGCCATTTATCAGGGACACAGCCTTACTTCAGGTCTGATAAGTAGCTAATTTTGCTTCCAGAGTGGTGTGGCAGGTGCCACAGAGACAGAGCTGGTGTGATGGTCCCTTCCCTGGGCCATACATGCACATACTCAATACTGGGCAATCTTGAGTACCCGCTTGTAGCCCTGAGGCACTCCTTATTTGGTTTGTAGTAGTGAACATTCGTGTCTGACAAGAAAATATTTCTTTTGATAGCTTTCCCTTTTTTAGCAGCAAATCTTCAGCTTTTGCCAAGGGCCTTGGAAAAGCTGATCCTAACCTCCTAGGTTTCACCAACCATTTCCCATGCATGTCAGTGATGGGAACACTAGCTAGTTGGGGGTGGCTTAGACCCTTGTCCTTCCACGTTTTGCCTGCCGAGACCCAGACCCAGGAAACACCTCTTGCCAAGTAATGGAACAGTGTTAGATAAATGCTGAGGACTCAGAGATCATCACTCTTCCTCTAAAGGAGAGTTTAGAGCTGTGCCTGGGTGATGTGAAGCACTTTCTTACACATCCTGAGAGCAGGACATGGGAGGGCTGGTCACTTGGTGCAAAGACACCATACTAGTACAAAGCAAAGGCCAGGCTAATCACCAGCCTGCCACAAAGTCAAGAAAACATAATATTCATCCTGTGGTCTGTTCTGATTTCCCTCAGACTGCCTTGCAGCATCTGTGACACTTGCATCCCCCACTGAAATGACGATTTGTTTCTGTTAGACACCCTGAGCTGGTTCGTTTATGCCAAGGTGACTCATAAGTCACTGTTTAATTTGGTGTGGGACATGATGGCATGGTGGGACCAGAGCGACCTGACCCTGCTGAGGCTGCATGAAGGGTGCAAAGCATGGGGCAACTTCCTGCTGGAAGGGTAAAATGCATTAAGGGACAAAAAATAGTCAAAGAAAGCAACCTGGAACCCTTCAGTATCTGTCTGTGCCCCTGGCATCACCCAGCTTCCGGGTATCTCATGACAAAACAAATCCCACAGGAATGCATGGTGGACTCTCACCTCCATCCAGCATGTTTTTGGAAAGTAACTGGTGGCTTTACTGTGGGAAGAGGAGGCATGCTGTGATCTGTCCCCACACAGCATGGTGCTGCTGTTCCCATGTGGCTCCCCCTCTCTTGTCATCAAGCTCCGAGCCATTGCCCCATCACTTTCCTGACTCACCTGCCCAAACCACCTCCTCCTGCCCTGCTCACTGCAATGTGAGGGCGTGCATTTAGCAGAGGTGTGATGCTAATAACAAGGTGTAGGACAGCATAAACAGGAAATCCTGCCACGAGACACCTCTAGCACTTAATCAGGCTTTCAGAGTGAACCATCACCCAAAGAGATGGAGCAACCCCATATCCTCTTGTAATGATGGGTGGGAAAGCTGCTGTTGGGGTGACTGAGTACTGTGCCTGGCCTGGCTGCTGTGACTTTGGCAGCTCTACCCTCCTGAAAGTGAATGTGAGCAAGAGTCAGATGTCTGGCAAATCCAAAAGAGAAAGGTTGTCTTGCCAAAACTATTTAGCCTATTCAAGGCAGAGTAATAGATGCTTGTCTGAGTTGTGTCTACTATTAGTGGACCTGTTCCAGAATGGTAGGAGATGCGATGAAAAAAAATTGCTTCCATTTTAATACCTAATTAAATGGCCTAACTTAGCCAGGGACTGCTGTGGTGGAACTGAATCCAAACTCTAAAAGAAATAGCAGTAGCTATAGCCTGAAGCCTTAGCATTGAAAGAGTGATAGAGCAAAAACATCTGTCCCTTGGAAGAAGGTCAGAAAAGGCTGATAGTCCTCTTCCAAATGAAGAAAAACCTCTCCAGGCTGGGAAATGAAACCGTTCCCATTGGATCTGTGCCCCTCAGTCCTTGACAAGCTGGCCAGTGCAGTGGCAGATGCTCTGTCTGCTGCTGCAGATCAGGCATATGGCTTTGTGTGGGCTACAGTGGTCCGGGGTTAGCACAGAGCCAGGGGATGCTGTGCTGCTACAAGAGTGGCTGGTATGCCCCAGGCCAGCCCCAAACCTTCTTGTGGTGCTGCTGGTTTATTAGATCATCAACTGGGCTGACAGCTCCCCAGTGTCCTCATGGCTTTGCCTGCAAATCTGTCTTAATTCCTGGCCTTGAAACAGGCTGAAAACATACCATTCATAGGGATTTGCAGTTCTCAGCACATTTGTCATGGAAAACCAGGGCTTTTTCATGAAAGTTTGGGTCATCACACAGCCTCCTCCATCATATTATGCTTGCATTAACTATTATATTTACATAGGTTTCTTGAAGTCCCACTGACACCAGCTTTTTGTTAGCTTTGCCCAGCAGAGACAGCATCCTGCCTTACTTGGGGGGACTGTTTTTAATGGATTTGTACAAACCTGGTTACTGGGTTTCCTTTGCCCTGCTGCTGCATTTGGCTGAGCCAATAAGGCAAAAAACTACTTCAAAGAGGAGCAGAGAGGCAGCAAGATGCCCACGTGTGTGCATGCCCACAGGGAAGAAGGCTGGAAGATAGAAGTGAGGTTACAGGTGCCAGGATGCAAGGGTTCCAAAATATTGGGGTGCATCTGCCTGTGCAGGGAGTGCCAGGCCAGGGAGTCCACACAGCAGTGACCCCTGAGGGCATGGGCAGAGAGCTCACCCCATCTGGTTTTGCATCCAGAACTGTGCAGCCAAATCAGGTGGGAAAAATTGCCTCAACAGGTGCATTTGACAGAAAAATATTTTTGGGGTTTTTTTCCCCTGAGAGGTTCCTCAGGCAAATATAGAACAACCCATAAAGGATTAGTTGGACACAGTTTATGCTTAAAGGGGGCAGTCATCTCTCCAGTGATGGTGTCTCATTACTCTATGTGGGCATGGCTGCCAGGCAGAGCTATAAATCTTTCAGATTGAAGTACTTGGCATGGACCTAAATTCACTTCCCTTTCTGCAACCCTCTCAGCTGCACAACTACAATTCCAATCACTTGTCCCAGCCTGCTTATCCAAGCATAGAGCTTCTTCAGGCTGCTGAAACCTGCCTGCCTTGGTTCGTACTTATTCCTGTTACTTTGGGATGATGCAGAGATAGAGTGACTCTTCCTGTGGGAGGCTGCACTGGTTTATTTATCAGAGCAGGCTGTTCTGCATGCAGCAATGTCTGGGCTGGGCTTATCTCCACAAGGCATTTGTGGTGTGCATTTGACCCACAGATGAACATGGACCAGCCCCAGCACAGCCCCACTGTCATGGAGGACCAGAGTGGCCCCTGAGCTGCTCCAAGAAGGATCATAGAATTATAGAATCATAGAATGGTTTGGGTTGGAAGGGACCTTAAAGATCATCTAGTTCCAACTCTCCTGCCATGAGTAGGGATACCTTCCACCAGACCAGGCTGCTCAGAGCTCCATCCAGTCTGGCTGTAAACACTTCCAGGGATGGGGCATCCGTAACTTCTCTGGGCAATCTGTGCCTGTGCCTCACCACCCTCACAGTACAGAATTTTTTCATATTATCCAATCTAGACTTATCCTCTTTCAGTTTGATGATGGAAAGCAATTGAGTGCTGGGAGAGATGTGCATATTTATTCCAAAATAATCCACAGCATGCCAGTTGTTGTGTTTTGCGCCCTTGGAGCTGGAATTTGTTCAGCTGCCTCTTCCCCTGACCTCCAGGCTGCTGGGATAACGGCTTGGTTTCCCTCCTCTTATCTCAGCTGATGCTATCACTGTTCCTCCCATGACTGCAGACACAGGTCATATGGTAAAATCTCCCTCTGGGAGAAGCTGCCTTTCCAGCCTGGCTGCCAGTGAGCCTGGTGTGATCCTTCATCTCAAATCAAGGTGGAAAGGGGTCAGAAAGAAACGCTTCTCTACTTTTTAAAGAATCTTTCATCCAAAAAATCCTGCACAGTAGCCTGCCCTTTGATCTGTATATGAGAGCTGGCAAAGGAAGATTACATCTTAAACCCCTCTTAGCACAAAGCACAGTGCTGACTTTGTAAATTTAAATTGTTCCTACCTCCAGCTCTGGTGTGAGCTCGGGCAAACCCCTCACCCTGGCACCACTCTGGGGTAAGGAGACAAGGGCAGGTGGTTCCCTGTCAGTAGAGGTTTGCCTTCTTCCCAATATCTGTCTTTTGCTGAGTAGGGATAGATTGAATATGTGAAAGCTTCATGCTCAGGAAGGTGGACACTGGACTGGTGCTGGCTACCCAAGTCACTGTCTGTTTTGGCACAGAAACAAGTCCCTGATCATAGGTAGACATGTGCCTGTGTGCACACTAACACACCCTCACATGTACACTTCTTCCCTGGAAGCACTTAGGATTTTTTTCCCCTATACACTGGCATTTTGCTGAGCTCAAATGGCCCTGGCAGAGGAAGCCCTAGCAGCATCATGCCCGAGGGACCCAGGGCTGGCCGCTGGAGATGGGGAGGGAGGAGCAGAGGTACAGCTTTCTGATGGTCAATGAGTCATTTGGGCTCTTCCACTGTCTTTACCACTAAAAATAAGGTGTTAGATAAACCTTCTAATACCCAGCTTAAAATATAACTCTGCTGTTAAAAAAGAAGATGACAGGTTTACTGTATATACTTCTTACTGCTATTTTCCTGTGTGCTGTAATAGTTCTGTACACATGTCCATAACAAACAGATAAAATATAGAAATATAACTTTGGTTCCCTGAGCATATGGTGTAAAAGGCAGGCACTGGATGGAGGGAAAGGTAGGCAGATTCACTCGCTATGTGCCTACTGATCAATAAGGTCTCCTCAGATGTTGAGGTAATGCTCAAATATCCCAAGTAGTTTGGCTGAGTGGCTTTTCTGTGCTATAGAATTTTAGAGAGCAGTCAGCCATTTGGGCTCAGTAGTACTCCTGTAACACACAGGTAAGACCCTGGGCCAAGGGCTTGCACCTTGATTATAAAGGTCACAGCATCCCAGGGGATTTGGGTGAAGGCCTAATTATGGCAGGGTTGAGCCTGGACTGAAGCCACAGCCTGTGCCTTGTGAAACCCACTCTCCTGGCCCTGCCCCAGCAGCCCAGCCAGGAGCTGTGCCAGCAGTCCAGGCTGCAGCTGATGGGAGCAGGACACAAGATATTGTCACCTTGTCCTGGGGGCCACCATCCACTGTAGAGAAACATTCTGGGGAAGGGTCTCTCTCTATACATATATATGTATATATATATATATACACCATGTAATGTGTGAATACCTCCCAGATTTCTCCCCAGAGCACCACTTTGGAGAGATGTGGATTGCCTTACCTTGGTCCTGGCTTTGTTCTCTATTTGACAGGGGTAAAAATAGTAAAAGAGAAAGAAAGGGAGCATGTGGGAGCTGTCTGCTTTTCACAGCACATCTCTTTCAGCACAGAGGCTGGAGGCAAACCCTACCAACGTGAAGAGACCAGGACCAGGATGTGATCTCTAAGGTGACCCCCTTGCAACAACACACCATCATGGAGGAGCTGCCAGGGCCTTGGATCTACAGGTGGCAGTGCCCTGCATTCCTCCCACCCTCCTGTGTCCAGCTGGGGCTATTGGGTTCTGCCTGCCTCTCTTCCCCTTAACGTTGGGTCATCACACAGGTGAGGAGCGGAAACCTTTTGCTCCCCACCCCTCTGTGACTCACAGGGCACCAGTTCTGCCTGAGCTGTCGTAACTGTTTCGACATGCACTGCTATCTGACCCATTCCTTGGGCAGGTGTCCCCTTGGCAAGTCCCTCCAAGGACCCTGGAAGAGCATCCTTGCTGGCATGAGACAGTGGTTTGTGGACCACTGTGGTGTTCCTCCTAATGCCCTGTGCCAGGCCTTGACCCTGAGCTCCATCAGAATCCCGTGTGATCAGCTATGAGAGCTGGCACCAACTGAAAGGCACAGAAACAGGGCACGGATATTGCAGAGATACCTCTCTAATTGCCCTGAAAACTACCCCTCCAAATTCATGATCACACTCTGACCTGTACAGACAATTGTGATGCTATTTTTGTCTCATCTGGATCTGTACTGCAGTATGCCATATGAATACAGCTTGTCACCGTGATAGCTCTCTTCCTTCCTAATCTCTCATTCCCACTGATGGTCAGTCATGTGCAAGAGAGTGACTCCTTTCCTGTGACAGAGAAGTGCCATACCTAAAAGATTAGTTTCAGGCAATCCATGGGAGATTCATCTTGGCAGCTGTGAGTTACCCTTTTTTACACTATGTTCCTTACACCCACTGTTTTGTCTCTCTGGCATCACACTGAAGAGACTTCCAAGTTTCCTTTTAGTTTTCTCAATTACCCTTCAGGAGGTTTGGTGCCCAAAATCCCGTGGCAGTTTGCATGAGCTGAGCACTGTTTTGGAGAAGCAGAGGAAAGCTCCTGGCAGCAGGGACCAGCCAAAGGGAACTGCCACTGTTCAAGATTTCACAGAAGCTGGAGGCACGGAGAGGAGTGTGTTTAAGTGTCCATGGCTCCAGCTGCTGCTTCAGGTGGTCTCTGGACTGTTTGACTGTGATCACCTTCCCAGGGGCTCTGTGTGAATTGCCTGTCATAGGACAGCCAAGCTCACCATCTTGCCATCTGCAATTTCCATGGGATTCCATGATGTGGGATCTGTTGGAAGATGGTGCTGGCATTTGGTCACTCCAACCTCCTTGCCACTTTAAACACAAGCTTACTCCCAGGTCTGCCTCACTGACACAGTGGTAAAGAGCTGCAGGCATTCACACCATGCCTATGCTAACACCTTCAACAAGGCTGCAGGAGCATGTGGTGTTAGGAGAATCTCTGATCAGTGGGACAGACAGAACTCCCTGTATCTGCACTTGGCAGGAGGTTGAGTGGAGCCCTGGGACTTCTTTCAACAAACCAAAACTGCCACAGTGCCCTGATAAAAAAAGGCTTATCTAGAATAAACATGCTTTGCTGGTGGGAACCTGTTATTTGAAAGCTGACAGGTTAATTCTGTGTCCCATCACAGACTGTCTGTCTCTGAGTGGTTGGTGCTACCCTATGCTGCCTCCTTAGCTAGTTCAACAGAAATGAACCCATGTCTAACTGGGGTCAGATGTTACCAAGTGGGTGCTTTTGCTGAATTTAATGATGATGGGGCCACAGCCTGGGAACTGCCAACCTGGGGGAGAGCATCTTACACCTGCAAAATGGCATATGCTCTGCTTGATAAACGCTTGGATTTCCAAAGAGATGATAGGAGCCAGAAACACCACTTCCAAGAGAAATCAGGGGTCAATAACCCTTGGGGGAGAGGGAGACTTAAATCTGAATTGCATACCTGAGAGATTTGAAGAAAAAAAAAGGAGTTTAAAGGCTGCTGTGAGTGGATCCACCCTGTGCAGGCAGCCCAAGGACCTGGGGCACAGAAAAGCACCAAGAGAGTTTGTAGCAAAGCAGTGGGAATAAAACAGCTTCTTAGAAGGGGGCTGTGCCCCTGGCTCCCCTGGTAAAAAGACCTCATGGAGGGTGGGTGTCAGGCTTTTTATCTACACTGTTTGTAGAGATAAGGCTTTGGTTCTTGAGAACACACAAGATCAAGTGTGGAAATCAAAAGAGTGCTTTATTTCAGCTCTAGGCAGAAGGAAATAAAATGGCCACCCTGCCATCCTGAGGGAGCATTAGCAGCCTTAAACCAGGCAGCTCCAGCTCTCTGCTTCACACACTAAAGCAAAATCCGTATTTGGCGTGTGTGCATTGGGGGGGCAGAAGAGTCCCGTGTGAATTTGAAAACTCATAAGGAAAAACAAAAAGGGGAAAATCTTGTGTTAGGTTTAGAATAAACAACATTTAGCTATGTTTTGCAGTTGTGTTATTTTCAGTAGCAGACTCATCAGACTGAATCATTTCAGGGCTGCGCGTAGCCTGCTGCTTTATTTTTTGTTGCCATCAGAATTTAAACAGAAACAACTTCTTCTCTCTTTACTCTTCTTTTTAAATTTCTCATATTTTTTAATCAGTATAATGGAATTGCAGTTATAAAATAATTTTAGTGGGAAGGAATCCAAGGCATGGCCAACTCCAAAGCTAGACCAGGTCCTCAGGCTTTCGGTTATGAGTTTTTCCAGGGCTGGAGATTCCAGCTTCTCACTGGGCAATCTGTACCACTGTTTGGCCATCCTCGTGGCAAGGTAAGTTCCTTATAATGAACTAGAATTTCCCTTGTTGCAACTTGTGACCATTGCCCTGTCATTTCAGTGTGCACTTCTGGGGAAAAACTGCCTGTAATTGCCATTTAGGCAATGGACAATAGCATTAGGTCCCCCCACAGATAGCATTAGGACCTTCCTACACATTCTCCCCCCTACAATTTTGGGAGCTGAAAGTCCTGTTGTGCAAAGCACCTTTGAAGCACTCCCTCCTCTTACTTCAAACTGCTCCATTGCCACCACCTTCACTGTCACTCTGACAGTGCTAGAAACCTGTCCAGGCTTGGGCAGCTGTGGCTTGTGCTGGCTGAGGGGGCACAGCCTTTACAAGCAGCTGGTGGTTATCCTGACCAGACAGCTCACAGACTTTTTATTTTATGCTCCAACAGACTCATGCCCATTGATGTGGCTTCTTGCTGAAGGCTGGTCTCCCATGCAACCTACTGTCCCATCACAGTTTGGACCAAAATGGCAGAGAGGGAATCAGAAATAAGTGGGGTTCATTTTGATGCCTGCTTGGTTACATGAAAACATGAGTATATTAAACCTCATATAACCAGCTTCCCTTGTTTGCTGGGTCCCTTACTTCACCCCAAAGATGGTGCATGCTTGTCAGTGCTGTTCACTAAGTCACTTGAGTGCCTTTTGACCACATGTGCTCCTTCATGTAAAGGGGGGAATGTGGCTGCCTTGATGTCATGTGCTGTGCGAGGCACATGTGACTCATGCCTGACTGCTGCATCAAAACCCCCCGGGGGGCATTTCTGTGCTGGCCTTCTAATTCCTGTGCCTTACTTTCAGGGTGCCCAGGTTTCCAGCACTGTTTGCAGGCTGCTGGTTTGAGGTGGATGCTGTTAAGACAGTTCCTGGATGTACCTGTGTCACTGCTGAACTGCATATGGTTGCCATAGAAATGTAGGACACAGATCTGACTGATAATCAATTCTTTCCCCACCTTTCTTTCTTTTGCATTAAGTAAAAGAAACTGCACAGCTAGACTTGCTTTTAAGGACCTGGATTAGGATATCTTGGCTGTCAAGGGATGGTTTCAGATACTGAATCTGCAAGCAGCCTTTCATTTACTGACAGGCAAAGGTAATGCTCAGGGAGCAGACCTGGCCCAGAAAGGGTGATAAACAGAAGCTGGAGAAAGCTTCTGCTCAGCTGGGACCTTGTACTGCTGCTGGTGGCACAAGGTGGAAGTGATCTTGGATGCCGATTCTGTTATCCACCATCTCTCCAGTCCCAAAATACAAGATCTCATGACTGCAGAAATATCCTTTCATAAATAATGATCCATTTTTGTGTCCACAAAGGTCTGCCATCTATTTCACGACAAATACTGTTTGCACTTTCCAATATGCTGTGATATGATCTTGAACTGTATAAACTTGATTTGCTCCTGTAGGTCCTGCATATAAACAATAAAAGGCCTCATTCGCCTTCAGAATTACCAACTGCTTGCCTTATGGTACATGCCCCAGTGCTTCTGATTTCTAAGCAATCTTGCTGGTGTTACTCTTGCCGCAATTGTGTTTATGACATGCTATCTCTCTTTGCTTTGAAAGGGCACAAATAACCATAGAGCAAAGAAATAACTGTTCAAAGATTTTACCAAAGATCATAACAGAAGTGTTTAACAAAGTGTTGAAGTGCTACAAGTTTAAAGAAATGGGACTTCCCAACACAGCTAGAATTATCTTCCACTTTGGTTTCGCAATGTCCTCCCACAACGGAGGCCTCACCAAACCTGGTGGTTGCTGCAATGTGAGCTACAGCCAAAACATGCAAGAAGAGGAGGCCTTTGCCTCTTTGGAAACTTTGCTTTTTCTCACAGCAGCCCAGAAGCCACGCTCTTCTCACCTTAGCGACGCCTCCCTCCCTTCATGTGAGCGCTGCCATTAATGTCAGAGGAAATGAGTGCATGCCCAACGGCATGGGAAAGCCTTGCACAACCAGGCCTAAATATAAACCGGACATGAAAGATAAAGTCTCCAGTAAATATAATTGCAGTAGCTTGGGGCCCCAGCCAGCTCGTGTTAATGTCAGGGGGTGTTGGCTACCCTGCCTTCCCCTCAAATCAAATTCAGCCCATGGCTGAAACACAGGGTGTTTTCTGAAATAAAAGCATTCTTAAGATAGTCCCTGTTAACTAGTGTTTCAAAAGTGCCATGACATAAGAAGATGAGCAGCAAGGCTCCTCCTCATGCTCAGCAGCCAGCACTGTGCTCCTCCCTGCACAGCAGTCAGGATGTTTACTGCACTGGCCAGCCTGATCCCTGCCAGCTGGTGGGATGCTCGTGGATGGACACCACACATACCTCCAGTGTGCTGGGCCCCATCAGAGGGCAGAATTTTGCCTAATTACTTCTCTTAGAGCCAGATTTCCAGAGCATGTAATTGAGCTCAAATTAAATTGCTCATCAACAGGTAATCAGTTGGTCCACTGGATTTGCTAGGAGTCATAGCTGATGCTTTCCTGTGTCTGTGCTTTATTATTCTTTGACACATTCCAGAATTTAAGGTCAAGGTGGAGAGCAATGATCCATCCATTCTGCATGCCAAAGCCTGGCTTCATACTCCAGCCTCATAATATCTTTGGGCTGGAAGGTTCAAGTACACACCATGTGTGACATTGCTCTGGCACATCCCTTTTCTGACACTCCTCCAGGAGGAGACATGGTTTCCCAGACAGATTTCTGGGCAGCGCAGCTGCTGGTCTGGCACACCATGGGTATTTTTTCAAATACAAACGTGTGCAGTGATGATGCTTGAGCTTTCTTGCATGGCCCTTGAATGATATAAACCAACTTGAGTTTATACTTAAGGGTATAAACAAAGAGCAGCAGCACATGGATCTCATATTTGAGATGTGAGGCTCTGAGGACATGTTGAAGCTCTCAGCTGCTGCTGGTGACTGCAGGAGATGCCTCACACCTTGTGAGACATATGGAAATGTCTAGTCTCTTAAAAAAGTACCTCAACATTAAAACAATGTGTCAGTTTGTCGCCCGAGTTTTAGAGGGTTTACAAGACCTTTTGCACTGGTTTCAGTGAGAGAAATATCACCCTGCAGGGTGGTGGTTTGCAGGAAAGGCAGCGTGGCTTGCCTGCACACACACAGACAAAGTTTCAAAGGCAGTGGAGATCAAAGGAAAAGGTTTCAGACAAAGCCACAGCACAGAGTATTAGACATGTTAATAATTTAGAAACAGTCAAATGTAAGAATAGTCAAATGCAGGCGTTGAAGGAGACACAGGGCCTTCTCAGTGAGTACAGCTCAAGGCAGGAGATGGGCACCAATGCAGGGCAAAGGGTTCTCACTGCCTGGCTTTCCCTACTGGCTCACCAAGGAAGGTGACAGACTATCCTCCCTCTCCAGAGGGCCAGAAGAGCAACACATACAGGTGACCAAGACTTTTGGAATAAAAACCTCTGATTTTTGCTGGGTATGGATGCAGAGCTTTTTGAAAGCTATGAGTGCACAGGTTATGGCCTGCCGGCATTCATTTTGTGCTTGAGTGACCTGAACCTGAGTATGCTGAGTGCACCCAGCTGATAAAAAGAATTTTTTAGGTGACGTTTAAAAATTGTTAATAAATATTATTAGGGAGTTGGATTTTTTCTTTGGAAATAAAGGATTTTTCATCAAACTTTAATTGCCATGTGCCACAGGTCTTTCTTAAACTGAAAGTAATTAACTTCAGCATGAATTGTGTTCTTAGGTGACTAATGGGATATTGGAAAACTCACTTGGTGATTTTTGGGGATGAGTAAGAGATTGTGTAAAGAAAGAGCCTGTCAGAAAAATGCTTGTAATCATTCAATGCTGGCTGCATGAAGAGATGAAAATGGGGATCTGAAATTGAGCTCCTTTATAAACCCATCTCACAATATTAAGGTATCAATTTTAGAGGTAGCCCACATAATGGCTTTGAGTTTCAAGTCACAGGTAAGATCCATTTTTAATGGTACTATTTTTGCTGTGGTGCTTCTGACAAATGGTCAGAGAAATGTCAGTCTCGACAGTGCATAAAATTAGTAACATCTGCCTAATAAAGCTAAAGGCAGGAGCCACTTCCTGAATCTGTTAGGGCCAGAGAGTCCCTGAACGTCCATCACAGCTCAGGTTCTCCAGTGGTGTGGGGATGACTCTCTGAGCCTCTTCCAGGTCCTTGTACTATAGCCCTTGGTCTAACCAAGTGTGTACATCCATAACTCCCCTTGGCAATCTGTACCAGCGTCTCATCAACCTCACAGTAAAGAATTTCTTTCTCATGACCAATCTAAACTTACACTCTTTCAGTTTAAAACTGTTACAGTAAGCCCGTCCCTGGTAAAAAAGCTCTCTCCATCACTCTTATAATACCACTTTAAGTACTGAAGGGCCACCATTAGGTGTCTCTGGAGATGTCTCTTCTCCAGGCTGAACAACCCCAACTTTCTCACCCTTTCTTTTCCTGTAGTACCCTTCTGATCATTTTCATGGCCCCACTCTGGCCCCACTCAAATAGGTCCATGTATTTCTTGTACTGGGGGCCCCAGGGCTGGATGCAACACTCCAGGTGGGCTCCCACCAGAATGGAGTAGAAGGGGCTTTACAAAAGTCCAGGTACATGACATTTGTACCTCTTCCCTTGACCACAGATGCAGCCACTCCATCACAGAAGGCCACTAGATTAGTCAGGAACAATCTGCATGTGGAGAAGCCAGGGCAGCCAGGCAGTCTGCGTCCACAGTGTATGGCCAGTGCTTTTGGGGTGAAGGTTTCCCTTGGACTGGCTGCAGTAGTGCATGATGCATGATGCCTGGGCATGAGGTGTTGAAGAGCTGGTGGATTGGGGAGGCTGTGGATGTTGGAACTTCCTGCAGCAACTGACTGCTGAAGGCCAGGCTGGAGAAATGTGTGGCCTCCTTGGACCTGAGCTGCGACTCACTGTCCTCATACAGTCTTCCAACCCCACAGCTGCCACTTTTTAACTCGAGCACTAAAAGAACATTCGTGTTTCTGAAACAGTCTAGTGGAGATCCTGCCCTAGCTGCAAGGCTTGCACAGTGGGCTGTGCCATCAGTCCTGGGCTGAGCAGAGGGTGCCAGCAGTCAGCACAGTGCTCTGTGCATTGTCATGCCGAGCACAGGATCATGCCCTGGAAAAGCAGACCAGGGTGGGGACAAGGGAGGAAAATGCTTACTCAGCACCTAATCTTGTCAGGCCTTTTAGTTTAGGAGTTCCTTAAGTCACGTGCCTACACTCACACCTATTTATATACATATACATACTCATGTAGATTTAAAATCCAAGGTTGAAGTGCAAAGGATTTAAAGACTCCTATTAAGAGTGATGCTGATGTGGAATAAGAGAGAAAATAAAGTTTTGCCCTGGTTGGGAGAGCAAAAATGCAAAAGAGGCATTGTGGGGAAGCCTGGTGTCATCCTTTTGCCCATTACTGCACACAAATTGTGGTCAGTGTCAATGAGAGTGGGGCACTCAGCCTCTTTGCCACCATGGTCCCTTCTGCTCATAGACTGTCCCTCACTGCACAGCACAGTGGTAATCCTGCTACTACTGACTACTAAAATAAAAATAACATGAAATAACAGAAAATTAAACTAGCATCAATGGCTACTGATTGGAAGTGAATGGAACAGGAGCAAGTTCAGAGAGGGCTGATATCAGGTAATACAGCCAAGAGCTGATGCTTCAGGAAGTATTAGCCAGGGAACATGTTTTTTTTCCTTCTTTTCTTTTTCTCTGTTTTTTTTTTAATTGATCTGCAAGAGGAGAGGGTTCTGTGGCTGTGACATCTGAGAGCTGGTGGTATGTCATGCCTTTGTCTGCAGTCCCTGTCTGTGTAATTGTTTCTGGCTTCCTCTGTACTGCATCTTGGGCTTTCTCTGGGAGGCCTTTCAGCTGTCTGAAATTAAAGGTTCTTCTTCATCAACCTCTCACCTGAGCTTCCTGCTTCCACTACTAACCAGCAATTTTCCCAGCATCCTGAATCAATTCAGTATTTCCATCAGAGATCAGGTGTTTGAGCTGGAAAGAGCCACTAGTGGTGAAGCTGTCTACCTCTCCTTTCAACTCCAGCATTCCTCCTCACCCAGTACATGGGAAACTCATTCAATTCTCCATGTCCTCCTCCAGCAAAAGGAGCTGGAGTGTTGCTGCAGGCCTGCACTTCCATCATTTGAGTGCTGAAACAGCACAGCCCCACTTATATTTTCATTTTTCTGGGGAAATGCATGGGTGTTTCAGTATCAGCATCTGTGTGTTCAGAGCTGACAAAAGGGAAAGTGTTACCCTGCTCCTCACACCTTCTGCCCTCCTCTCTGACCCTCTGTGTCAATTGATGTGGGCCCATGACGGCTCCTCAGTTTGGAACAGTGTTCAAGCCTTGAGGCGCTGGCATTTCCCAGGCAGAGTGGTAACTGGACACAGAGATGAGCTCTGGCTCATCGCCATGTTTAAATGAACTTCCCCTAATTAGGGAAATTGGAAATTGCCTGTGCTTACACTTCAGACAGATCCTCCCAGGAATTACATTCATAAACTTCTTGTTCACTGCTGTACACAGACTCAGTGTGAGGTGATGATTACCCCCAAGTCCCAGGCTGCTCCTACCTCTGCTGCAGTGGCCACATCAGTGCCCAGGGTTTATGCCCTTTCACCCCCTCTTTGCTCACTGGGTCACCTCTTCAGCTGGAGATGTGCAGGTTTCTGCTTCTCCATCTCTCAGTGATTACCCTAACGCCACAAAAGCCATGACCCCACACCTAAACTTTTGTTATCCACCCCTCCCTGCTCAAATCTCACTGATATCTCTCTCTACAAGGCCAACTCATGATGAAACTTTCCCTACCTCCCTTTGTTAAGCATGTACAATTTTTAGGAGACTTATGAAAGAACTACTTTAGGGGGTTATGTATGTATATATTATATTGCCAAATTTTTTCTCAAAACAGACTTTTGGTATGTGGTGAAGACTGTGCACTGTGGGACAAATTAAGTCTCGAGGAAAAAAAGAAAGAAAACCAAACAAATTAAGCTTGTTAAGCTTTACAGTAAAGTGCTGCAAGGCTGAAGCATGACATAAAAGCTAAGGTTTTCAAAGGACCCTGAGGGAAGTAAACGTAGGACTGACACTGAATTTAATTTGCTTTATGCTGAAGGAGGCAGCTTTGGTGAAATGCCCATGTGCATACTGATTCCTCCAATAGATGTTTTACCAGGTTTAGCAAAAATTAGGAGCTCCAGAGCAGCCAGAGAATCCTTGTGATTGTTAACAAGCAGCATCCAGAGAAGGACTCTCTGCTCTGGTACACAGGGAGGACTTTAAGAGCACCACACTTGTCTTTTAATGGAGATATTACTTTTTCTCAGAAGATAAAATGGGAATTTATCCATGTACACAGAAAAGAGAAAACATTTTCAGAACAGAAAAAACCCACCCCAATTTTCAAAAAATTGTAAAAGAGATCTGTGTAAGAACAGGAAATGAATTTGCTGTTAATAATCCTTAAGGTTAACAAAACCAGAAGAGCCAGAGGGTGAGAACACTGCCCAGCTCTGACACCTGCCCTCCAAAATGCTTTATATTCCATGTCATTTTTTAATTGAAGGGTTTTCTCTTTTTCTGTTCTTTGTATTGTGGGCAATGCTTTGGATGGCATAAAGAGGCATTGAGCCAAAATGAGCTGGAATTGAAAGAGAACTGAGGGAAAAGCAGAGCTTGCCTGATTTGAGAATATTTCTTTTTATTGTGGAAAGAGACAAACTAAACAGGCAAAGTTCCCTCCAAAGGAAAAGACACCAAAACCTAATTCAAGTCCTGGCTTCAAAGCCTGGTTTCTTATCTAAGCGGCAGGGTTTGCCATCATAAGTACAGTCACAAAGAGAGAAATGGAATAATAAGAATGAAAATGTATTTAGTGCTTTTAATATAAAGTTGCCAATCTGATTTATTTCATCCTGAATTCCAGCATCTGGAGCTTTTGTTAAGGACCAGGATGCTGTAGTTGTGCAGTTGTAGAAGCATTGCAACTTTTCATTACAGCTTTTTCTTTCACTCTTACATGTGGGGGAAGAAAGCTTGAAACTTCAAGTCCTGAGAATAAGGCTTCAAAACGCTTGTGAAAAATGTCTAGCTCCTGTGGTTTTAAATTCTCAGTGATAACAAGCAGGATGAAGATTTTGGGGGTAAGCAGACTAGCTTCTGGCCTGGCCAGCATGCAACATGCACTGTAATTAAAAATAAAAATAAAGGTATTGCCACGTACATGATTCTTGTGTTTCAAATAGCAGAACTTTATGTCAACTTCATAATGGGAAGGAAATGGCCAAATGCTGAGAGTTGACAATCCTGCCTTTACCTAGATTTGTCTCAAAAGCAGGAGGATATGAATGTGGTGGAGGAGTCTCCTAAGCCTGGGAATAAGGTTTGGCCTCCATGCAGGAAGAGAAGGAGTGGGGCATCTGTCCTGTCTTTGTGACCAGATCCTGTTTTGGATGCTGCATATCAACCATAGCATCTCTCTTAGGTAGTGATGTCTCTCTGCAACCAGGTAGAGCTTGTGAGCTGCCATGCCAGATTCTTGTCTCCCAGTCTAGTACTTTTGCCTAGATTTGCTTTGAGATCGTATCTGTAATTGGTGATAAAACTGAATTTCATTCTAAGTCTCTGTGGTAATTAATGCAGTTCCTCCAAGCACCAGCTATTTGCAAAGAAATAATGATGTTCTGGGTTAGAGTAATTCAGGGGACAGCGATTAGTTTGCCAGCCTTCCCTCTTGCTTTGCATGACACACAATGAACACGGCACTATAATGTCAATATTCTTGGTACACTTTCAAACCCACTGAGTAAACATGTGCCGAGAGTGTGCTGCAGGTAGGCTTGCTTGCCAAGGGCTGCTGCCTCCTTTCATAGATGTGTTTCGTGAGAACATGGTTTTCTTTAAACAGGAAAACACATTAAGAGGCACTTCATCTTTGAGTGTTCCTGTCTCTGCTGCCTGCATTCCTGGCTGGGGTGTTTAATGCACATTAAGTGCAATGTGCTCATGGGACCCTCTGATTAAAATACCATCAAGCCAAGAGCACCGGAGTAATCAGGGTGATTCCTTAACTAAGAAAAGGGCAGTTATGTTCAGTGTTTTCTTATGTTTCTATATGTTTCATATCCATTGTCCAGTAGTCTGCATGCTTCCCATAGACTCTCCAGTGGCCACAGCAATGGGATTTGAAATAAAATCCACAGTCATGATTTCCAAGCATGACTTCTGGCCTTAGGGTTGGGTTTCTTTAGCTTGCACTGTGTAAATGCTTCCTTCATGCTCAGATGAACATCTGTGTTTCTTGTGCAGCCAGGATTAGTGCCCAGTGACTGAGCCAATGCTCTCCCCATGCCTGTTTTTCTGTGCAAACCATGGACAGACACAGGATGGCTTACAGAAGGAGGGATAATGCTGCATGAAGTAAATTCCAACTGAGGTTGCTCTATTTTCAGATGCTGTAGTTGAGAGGAGTCAAGGTGCCTGGCCTCTGTGAAAGAGCTCAGCAACAAATCTGGTGCCCTAAAAGTGTGTTGAGTTGAGCAAAGACATTCATCATCCAGCCAAGCCCTCATCCTGATTAAATTTCAGGTGTAGAAACTAGTTTTATTCTTTACTGCTCAATGGGGTGATACAGATTCACAGCAGTGCAAGTGTTGCCCAAATATGAAAATTTACAGATGAAGTTGTTCCAGAGCAATTATGCCTAAACCAATCCTTGACTATGACTCCAAAACCAAAACCAAAATGACATTCCTCCACGACTTCCTGAAACAGATACTTTGGGTGAATGCAAGAAGGGATCTCCTTACCTTACTGAGTTTGAGTCCACAGTCCCACAAGCATCTTGGTCTGCAAAGATGACAGCAGAGTCTGCTGAGCATGTCCCGGGAAAGGGTTCTGTCTGCTCCACCTTCACCCCAAGAAGTTCCCCTGCACTTAGCCCAGCAATCACTGATGGTCCTGGACTCACTTTGCACTAAGGCAAACCTTTCCAAGAGCTCCCACTGTGGCAGGCATGGAGGAGGTCTCTCACAACACACTTTAAGTTTCGCTACTGGGGATGAGACACAGATTTTATCTATAAAAAAGAAAAAAAATAATAAGAAAACTCAGCCACTGACTCTTTCTAACATCTTTTTCCTTTCCTCTCATGACCCTGTTCTGGGATAATTCTCTCAAACAATCAGGTTATCCCATATCCATCTGATACTCTTCCACTCCCACCAAGATACTTCTCACCTGCAATCATGTTTTTTTTTCTAGTAATCAAAAGTCCCTGCAGTACAAAAGAGAGGTTATTTTGGCTCCTTCTCAGTAGATGAGATTGTCAGTGTGGGTTTCCATTAGACGCACTACATCAAGCACTGAGGATAACAACTGCTTTTTTTGGTCCCATAGCTTCTTCCCAGCAGGCTGGGTTGCAGGTGCCAGAAACCTCCTCCCTCAGTCCAAGGCTAATCTGGTTCCTTGTGTGACATTAGGGACACAGTGGTTGTGCCTCAACACTTTCTCTAAATGATCACAATGCATAAGGCAGATTGAACTAAACTTGAGGGACAAAAGGGCACCGGACCTGGAGACAAGCATGCCAGTATTTACATTAAAATATTTGGAATAACTTAACAGAGCTTATCCTGGAAAAGATGTAGAACAATTTGCTGAGTACATTTTCAAGAGGAGATAAAGTGGACCAACAAAATCCATATTTTGGGAGAAATGTAGGGAAATGCTTTGGAAATAAGGCAGGCTGTATTTGCTTGTCCTGGAAAGATAAATATTTTAGGATTAGTGGTTCTCATTGTCAGCACCTCACCTGAAAGACTGCCCAGAGGCCCATTTGCCAATCATAATGATCGAGTTACAGCATTATGAGGTCCAACCCATAAGAAAACCAACCAAGGAAGGCAATACTGTACAGCACCTCTCTGTATGTCTGTGCAGGTTCAGGCAGTGCTCTAGTACTACACAAACACTGCTGTTAGTTACAAAAGCAAAGTGCCTCACAAGGAACTGGTACTTGGCAAACCAGCTGACCAAGGAAATGGAGGGTGCTGTAAGAAGAAACATGAGGTTTGTGGCGTACCCAAAGAAAAGGCGAGAGGAGCTGTCACTGCCCTCTGCAAATGCCTGAGAGAGTAGGAAAAGCTATTTAAGGTAAATTATGGCATCAGAATAAAAGTTATAACCTGTCTCCACAGCAGCTCAGGCTGCAGAAGGAATACCTCTCAACACTGAAGTGTGATGTCCTGTGAAGTGCATGAGCTCCCCAGGGCAGTCGTGGAGCCTGGAAACCCTTCAGTGAGCTGCAGCCTGGAACTCTGGGGCAGGGGCTGACATATTATCACAGTGCTGCTTCCAACAAGGCAACTGTGGAGCATAGCAATGTCTGCTTACAGCACTGAACAACCAGCCATTGTCCTGGGATTGGCAGTCTGCAGGGATCCCCAAGATAAGCTGATGACTGCAATGTCCATCAGTCAATGTAATTAATTGATCTTCTTTTCATGGAAGGGAAAAACACAGAAGAGTCAGGCCTGGAATTGCACCCCAGTCACATCTCTACTCTAAGAAGAAAGGAGCCTCTTGGGTGAAAATAATGTAACACAGTCAGGGCTGGCCAGTTTGCAACACTGGAAGCCATGCTGGTCTCATTAATGAGGAGAAGGAAGTGGGGACAAAGCTCAGAAGAAGCAGCAACCAGTGGCATTTCATCTGGCAAACCCCAGTGAGCAATGCAGACCCTGAAGGTGTTGAGTGTGTGGGTAGAGAAACAGCAGCAGGAATGTAGCAAGGACCCAGAGACCCTGGAGACCAGCTTGGAGCCTTGGCTGGAGCTGGTGGCCACCTCCGGGCCAGCAGACTCCCAGGGAGAAGAATCTCCTGCCCACCCATAAGATCAGTTTAAATCTGGTTTTATACTGACAACTGGTATAAAGGTCTGGTAGCCTGCAGCCAAATCATGGCCCTAGGATTTCTTGTGCCCCAGATATAGCTGTTGGAGGAGACTGCAGTGACCCCATTTATTCTCTGGTTAGCAGTAGCAAGAATGGCATGTCCACGTTAATTCAGCTACATCCATCTCTGCTGATAATTTTTCTCTCTGGAGGAATCTAAATAGTCATTTCTTCTTCCCGTTCATGAGGGGTTTCTTAGTGCTGAGATGGCCCATGGCATGACTGCAGGGTTAGAAAGAAAAAAAGTCCCAGGGAAGTTGGCCACTCCACGCCATCCACCTGGTTTGCATAACAGGATTTGGTTGGTTTTTAACTGTATGGCAGTGCAGGGGTATGCCCCAGCCTTTGAGGGCTGCTCTAGCCTGCAGGGAGCATGGCAGCACCTGCAGGGAGATAGGCAGGTCTGCTGGGAAAGAGCCTGCCAGAGCTGCAGTTCACCTGCTGGAGCCCACCACGTACTGCCCAGGTGGAAGGAGCCTCCAGGTCTCGGGACAGCCAGTGCCTCTCCCAAGCACAGTGCACTGCACACCAGGGCCTAGTTAGACTGGGTAACACTTTTACAGTGTACCAGCAGAAGATGCTTCATCTGTTCAGGAAGTCATTGTTTGCATCTAGAGTGATTATATACAATACCACTAGATACATTTATAAAATGATGTGTTGTGTTTGCATGGCTATGAGGGAGGGCTACAGGGATGATTTCTCTGAGAAAATGCCAGGAAGTTCCTCTATGTCTGACAGAGCCAAGGTTGGCCAGGTCCAAGATGGACCTGATGCTGGCCAAGGCCAAGCCCATCAGCGAGAGTGGTAGTGCCTCTAGAGAAACAGATTTAAGAAGTGGTGGAAAAAAGCTGTACAACAGCAATTGCAGTCAGAGAGGAGTGAGAATATGTGAGAAGAACAGCCCTGCAGGCACCAAGGTCAGTGAAGAAAGAGGGGAGGAGGTGCTCCAGGCATCAGAGCAGAGATTCTCCTGCAGTCTGTGGGGCAGACCATGGTAACGCAGCTGTGCCTGTGCAGCCAAACAGATATCCATCTGCAGCCCATGGAGGACCCCACACTAGAGCAGGAGGATGCCTGAAGCAGACTGTGACCCTGTGGAAAGCCTATGCAGGAGCAGGCTGCTACCAGGACCTGTGGACCAATGGAGAGAGGAGCTCACACTGAGGAACAGGTTTGCTGGCAGGACTTGTGACCCTGTGAGGGACCCATGAAGGAGCAGTCTGTTCCTGAGGAACTGCACCCAGTTGAAGGGATCTAGGTTGGAGCAGTTTGCAAAAAACTGCAGCCTGTGGGAACGGCTCATATCAGTGTAGTTCGTGGAGGACCATCTCCCATAGGTGGGACCCCACACTGGAGCAGGGGAGGAGTGTGAAGTGTCCTCCCCCTGAGGAGAAACGAGTGGCAGAGAAAACATATGAAGAACTAACTACAAACATCATTCTCTGTCCCTTTGTGTTGATGGAGGGGAGGAGGTAGAGAACTTGGGAGTAAAGTTGAGCCTAGGAAGAAGGAAAGGGTTAGGAGAAGGTGTCTGAAGATTTGAATTTATTTCTCATAATCTTGTTCTGATTTGATTGTTAATAAATTCAGCTAATTTCCCCAAGCCTGTTTTGGCCATGACAGTAATTGATGAGTAATCTCTCCCTGCCCTTATCTCAACTCACAAGCCTTTTGTTATATTTTCTCTCCCCTGCCCAGCTGATGAAAAGAGTGACAGAGTGGCTTTGATAGACCTGGTGTTCAGCCAGGGTCAACCCACCAGAAACAAAATATTGTGTCTTCTTTTAAATGAGCTCAGAACCATCCAGAAAATGGGCAAGATGAGGGCAGATAATAAGGACAGGGAACTAACATTAATCAAAAAGGAGCAAGAGTCCTTCCAAATATTAATTTAGACAAACTAACAGGAGGATGACAAAGAAAATAACCAATAAAACACTGAGGAATTAAGTTAGTGAGAACTAAATAATAACCAGGATCTGACTTTTTTAAAATAACTTATATCTATCAAACATGGCCTGGCTTCTGAGACATGATGAAGTAGGTCATCAGGATTTGAGGATTTTAGTTTCTGGAGCTCCTGAATCCAGAGTAATATTTTTCAGGTCTCTGATGCCACAATGAGGAGTTATTTGACAGAAGGAGCTGTACAAAACAAAACAAAACATTTCAAGGACAGTGAGATTATAAGGGGCTTGCCTTGCTCAGTCGGGGCTGACAGACATTGCAAAAGACCTCACCACCAGTTTACTACTAGTGGGATTGCAGCAGTCCCAGGCACTGTGTCAAATGTGTGTGGGGAGCCTGAAGGTTTTGAAATCTGAGCAAACCAACACAGAGCACAGAGGTGAAGAGACTTGCCCAGGGTCAGAGTGCAGTTTAGAAGGGCAATGAGCTCAGATCCCCTTGGCACCACATGTTCCCATTGCATATACAGTTAGGCAGGGCTGCCTTAGGGCTATTACATACAGTGTACCTTTTTGGCCTGGTTTCTGCAGACTTAAGCTTTGACTTCTAGCAGCATCATGCTTTCTTCTGGTACCCAAGCAGGAGGTTCTTCCTTTCACTTCTTCTTTCCCCAGCTGCACACAGCCTTGGGGGCAAACGGTCAAGAATGGCAAGTTCCTCTTTGCAGCTTCCTCAATGAGTTATGCAAGCAATTAAACCATTTATGCCCCTCCTCCTGCCCCCATTTTCTGTCTTGTGACTCTATGCAGAGTATCTCTCCACCAAAATCAACCAACTATACTGATAGTGGTCTCTGGACCATAGCCCTCCTAACTCCAATGCTGGATATATGGTGCTAGAGCAGCCTGGTTGTTACTATGCTCCAGTCCTCAACACAGTTCTTTGCAGAAGTCACAGCCGAGGTGCTGATGTTTCACAGGCAGCTTAAGTGGTTGTCTTCACCAAGTGCCCAAGCTGTAGGTGGCTGCCCTAGAAGAAGCTCTCTCCACCAGACACACTCCCTCTCACTCTTCTGAGCAGCTATTCAAGCTGCCAGGCAGAAGCCTGCTGTCATTAATCAAAGCCATACCAATGAGAAAGGGCAGTAAAAAATTGAGGATATTTTAAAACAGAAACTAATTTTTATGCTTCTTCTTGAGATCAACCAGCCTCTGCACAGGCACAAAGTACCTCTTTTCTTTTCCGTTCCCTTTGTGCCACCCTAGTCCCAAGAAGATGTAAGGGCAGAACCAGGCACTCAGCTCCCAGGGCTTCAGGAGCTCAGGTTAATCGAGCTTTCTAAATACCATTGTGAAAAGCAGCAGGCTGGTGGACAAGGGCACACATTGCCTTGCTGTGAGGGCTCAGGCACCCAGCACAGCATGTGGGAGTCGCTTGGTGGGTGCCTGCCGTCTGTCCTGTGCTGGAGTTAAGTGATAGTGCCCATGCTCCAGACCCCCTGCCGTTATATGAAGGTGATTTACATCCCAGGGAAAGAGCATGGTGGCACTGCAGCAACTGGCTGCACAGGGCTGCCTCCTCTCTGGGCCCTGCCACCCCCCTCTTTCCTTCCCCTTCATTCAGTTCTGTGGTGTTCAGCACAAGGCACACCTTCAAAGTGAAGGTCACTTCCAAGAAATGTGGAAGAAAGACCCAGGAGTTTTTTCAGCATCCCCCATAGACGGGGGTCCCTGTATAACCCCCTCAAGTGTTTCTAGTCTTGCCTGCAGGCCAGCAGCTTAGCTACAGAAGATTTTCTGTATGCACTTTACCAACCAATTTTTCATTCCAAACTGTTTGCTCTGAATAAGAAGCTACAACACGTCTGTGCCAGTGTGTGCTTCACCCCTCAGCTACAGCTCACAGTTCATTGCACAGTCTTTGGGAAGACTAGCTGCCAAGGTGCATTGCTAACTGAATAGGATCAAACCTTCCCTAACTCTGGAATTACTGTGTTTGCCTCTCCAAGACCACTTCTTCCACCTCCACCCTGTTTTTATCAACACATCCTGGTCAAAACCTTTGGGAGAGAGGCACAATCAAGCTCCTCCCAGGGCAAGTTGAAGCAGGTGTATGTTTAGTGTCAGCTCTCACCCCAACTCCATATGTGGGTCTGGGCAAATAATGCACAGATGGATGAACATGAACTCCTAGGCAGCACTGGCTGCCTCTGGACAAAATGATTTGGTGGCAGGAGAGTACACTGAATGGTTCCAGTGGCCTTTGGGAGAGTGAAGGAGAAGGTGTGCGCATGGTACCTATGGGACAGGAGGGGCCTGGCACAGACATGCTGCCCACTTTCCCTTCCCAGCAAGGCTGGTGCAGCTGTGCAGGAATAAGGGGGTTTACAGCCCCTGTGAACAGCTCAAAGATGTTCTTCATCTGCTTGGACATATCTTGTAAGGTCAGGGAGGGGACTGTGTAGCTGTTGAAATCACTTCCCTCTGCTAAGAAAGCCAGACACAGGAGGTACGAGAAGGGGGAGTGTGGGTACGCTGCTGAGTGGCAGACCTGGTGGGGCAGAAGAATCATAATTTCCAGTCTCTGCTTCTGGGCTTGTTTCTGAGTTCCTCTTTATATCATTCCTTGTGAACTCCTCCAAGGGAAACCTCAGCTGCTACCTATGCAAACCTATTTTTTAGGGGTTCACAGAGGGCCTGGGACAGAGGGAGAAATTTGGGCCATGTCCCCACAGTGGAATTGTCAGAGAAGAGAGAGCATCCTCCTCCTGCCCAGGATCTCCTCTTTCGGCCGAAACCCAGATACACAGTATACCCTTTTACACCTTGTGACAGCAAGTGTACAGACCTCTGCTTCCCAAATGGTTAGTTATTCCCATCGAGATGATCTGTGACACAGCTGGCTTAGTATCCCACTCCTTCGCATGGCACCCGGACACCCACCCAGTGCCACGGCTGCACACCCCAGTGTTAAAAGCGGTCATAGTGACACCAAAGGCTGCGCAGTACAAGGTACGGGGACTGGAGGGGACCCGGCTTTCTGTCGCCAGCAGGTGGCATCGCCACTTTCAAAGCCCTGGCCAGGGAAAACAAAAAAGTCTGCTTTTCTTTTTTATTTTTCCTGTTTGTTTAATTTATTTTTTGTATGTGCGGGTGAGCCCAGAGATGCAAAGAACTATATGGGTAAATTGATGAAACAATTGGTAAAAACGGATTTGTCTAAAGGTCTGTTTTGCAAAACCTAATTAAGGAATGCTGCCTCATTTATTCCTGGGGTAAAAAGGGCTGGATGTGCAATATGCCAAGCATCCTTACATCCTCCTAACCTGAGGAGCTGAGGGTATGTAGTGGACAGGGTTGGACTCCAAGAGGATCCAGGAACATATTTCTTATGCAGCACCTCTGAGTGCCTGTGAGGTGATAGAGAACCACGCTGGATGCTGATCCCAGCTTGCTCGCCAGCCAGCTCCTACATTTCACTCCGAAAAGCACTGGACCAGGGAAGATGGGCTGTTCCTCCAAAAGCTGACTAAGTGAGTCAGCAAAATATTGCCGACTAAGTACTTTGCCATTGTGGAAATCAAACACAAAGCATCGATGACTTTGCATTTATTTGGTAGAATTACTGAAGTAGCTACAAGCTAGCAGCCTTAAAATAACCAACTACTCCCTTTCAAAAGAAACATCCTTACTAAGCTCAGGTGATAAAGATTTCAATGTCTGCCTTCCCACAGCAAGGCAGATTTGTCTGGGAGACGTGTAAGCCAATATATCCTGTCATCTCCACTTACATGCTGGTTCTACAACGTCAAAGGGTCAAGTATGTTATGTTTTGCACGTACCATTAATGATTAACTGTTGTCTGTAGAGGAACAAGTTTTACTCTCCGCTTTTAAAAAAATAGACCTTGAAAGATGAAATGGAAAACCAGCCTTGGGTTGGTTCCAGTGGGTATTTATGATCACAGCATTGACAGTATGGAAGATTAGAAGGCATTTGGAATCTTCGCCTTTTTTTTTTTCCTCATCTGTCCCTGATAGGTTTGAAAAGGATTAGAAAAGCATGGAAGAAAAAAAAACCAGGCTTGTGGCTGGGACACATAATTTCCTGGTATGGTTGCCAATTCCGCATGACCTTGAATGGGTCACTAGGAGAGGAAACAACTTCTGGTTCTTGAGTTTTACAAGTTTAAGTCCAGCTCCCAGAGACAGAAACCCTGAGTCAGTGCTATCCCCTGAGCCTAGGACCAGGTCCTGTGAATACCACAGGCTTCCCTGAAGGTGGTTGTATAGGTTTTCCTTGCAACTGATGGAGTGTGAATCATCCCACCTATTCTGAGATGAGCTGAAGTGCTTTTCAGGAGAACCTACTAAAAAGATTTTCTTAAAATGAGGTTCTCAGCTTGGCTTAGCTGTCTAATTTTGACATGACTGAAGGTGACTAGGATGAGTACTAACCTTTACTTTCTCAGAATCTTGGCTTTGAATGGGGAATAACTATCCTTTCTTCTGTCTTATTCCTTTGTATGTTAAGGTACTGAGAGAATGAACCAATTCCTACACTATCAGGGAACTTGTTTCCAGCTGGACAACAGACCAGGGAAAGCCAGCCTGACTCAGGTGAGCTGGATTGCTCCTGGCACCTCCAGCATGCTCATGTGCACAGTCATGCAGAACTCTCCAGACACCTCTAGTGACATGAAGCCCTTTGGTATGTACCTTGTGGGATTGCAAAGGTTTGCAGGAATAGGTGGTTCTATTGCTGGTAGGAAACCTGCTACACTGGCTTGTAGGCATGTACCTCAGCTGGATGAGATCAGACAGTTTACTGGTGACTCTCATCTTGGTGGCAGGGATTGGGCACCACGTTCACCAGCAGCCCATGAGCTCACTGTGCTGGGGCTGAGGGTGCTTGTGTGAAAGGCTGGCTGCTGCACACAGTTCTGTCATGGCCATGGAAACTCCCTTCCATCAAAAGGATGACAGAAAGAACCACCTCCCAAGAGAATCATACAATAGTTGCAGTTGGAAGTGACCTTTAAAAGTCCTCTAGTCCAATGTCCCCTGCAAAGGCTCAGCTTTCATGCAATAACTATCTCCTGATGATAAAGGAAGATAAAAATAGTTATGACTAAATTATTTTTTAAAGACATCCTCTGGTCATTGGGGGAAAAATGGAAGCATGAATAGAGTCACAGATCAGTCAGTTGCTGTGCACAGAGACTGTATTGATGGACATGTTAAAAATATCCATATGGCTGTAATCCAGAAACCATTTTGTGTCTAAAATGGGATTTCATTTCCTTTTCCTTTCTTTTGTGTTGATTTTTTGTGGTTTTATTTTGTTTCAATTTTTCTGAAGGACCCTATCCATGATTCATTAATCAACAGTTTACACTTCATTTGTTGTGAGCCAGGGAAGGTTTTTTATCTGTTAAGATGCTTACATCAACATTTTAAATGGTATAAGGGCAGACTTGCAGGTAGAATTCTGGTTCATCACTGCAGAGATCACTGTACTGCTGCACAGAAAAGTTGGTGCATGGCCTCTCCCTCCAGCTCTGTCAGGAGCCGGTCTGCCCCAGGGAAGAACAAAACGGTTAAAACCCATATAGTCCCAAAAAAGGACAGGTTGGAAGAAGCTTCTGGAGTTTACCTGGTGTGCCTTTCCCTTGAAAACAGTGTTTTAGTTTAGATTTTCTAACGTGCTAAGCACTATGATAACCATTCACTGCATCAACTCCCATTTTCCGATGTGTCTTTTGAACTGCGGACATCAAAACTGGACCAGGCCCATGAACTCTGTAGAAGAGTGTCAGAGTGCCATCCCCTGCTCTGCCAGCTAAGCCCTTGGTGGTCCAGCCCAGAAGAGGGCTTGCTTTTGCTGCTGCAGGAGATTGCTGCTGACTCAATTTTGGGAGCTGCATTTCTGCTGATCAGAAACCATTACAGGAGGCTGATTTCAGTGACAGGTACACAGTAGTATGCATGGATCTGTTTCAGAGCAAATGTGCTGAATAATTGATATACCCTGGGTACTGCACTATAGCACAATCTGTGGTGGATGCAACAAAAGTGCTGTAAAAGAAGCAGAGGAATATAAAAACCTTTTGCCCAGGAGCTGCAAGTATTTAAAATCATCACCTAAGGAGTTAAAACTTCCCTTCAAAGCAGACAGATGCACTTCAGCATATAAATAGAGTGCATTCCTCAAAATGGATCTAATAATCAGAAAGCTTTTATCAAAGGTCCTCAGTTTTTTGCAAAATTTCAAGACACTGTGTGCAGAAAGCAGGTAGATCTTCTCTGGCATAATGGTGGTCCTTTGTGAGATGTGACAGTGAACTCCCTAATTAATCTTCGAAATGTCAGAGCCTGCTGGAAGTAATTGGGCCTGACAGTTCAAGGGCTAATTAACTCTAAACCTTGTATTTTCTCTTGCTTCCTCCACAATTCAAGGTCACTTATTTACTTTATTTTTATACAATTTTTATTGTCCTGCAGTGTGTCTTGTTAATATCTGTTTTTCTGGACATGAAGATCAAGATTGAAGGTATTAAGTCAGGTGTGTTGCACCTAATGAATCCTCATGGAGTTTCCTACTTCACAAGAAAGCTGCTGTAAGCAGAGGGCTGGTTCCCAGGGAGCAGCTCATTGTGGGAGCCCTCTGAGGTATCAGCAGTATCCAGGAGCAGGGTGCAGGCAGTGTTCCTGGGGCTGGGCATCCCGCAGGGGGAAGTCAGAGTTGTTCATCACCATCACTGTCCCACTGAGGCAGCAGGGAGCAGTTTCACATGCCCCATAGCGCTGCAGTTTTACTGCTCAGCTTTATGTGAACAGCATTACGTGTGCTACAACCTGCTGTCTTGGCAGCCTCTGCTGGCCTCCTGCATAAGGTCTCCTGGGGCTGGTGTCCCATTTGTCTTTCTCTCTCTGCAGTCTCATTTGACCCTTAGCTGAAAAAAGATGAAGGACTTTTGCAGCAGAGGCTCCAAATCCCATCTCCTGCTGCCCATACCCATGTTGAATGACCTTGTGGCTATTACTAGAAATGCATGAAAAGCCTTTTCTTTGGTTGACAGGCTCAGTCTCTGGTCACACATGGATATAGAGCATGTCTTTGTGAGAGCAGTGTGTGTGTAAACTCCTGAGTTGACCACTGCATCTCTTTGGTTTCCATATGGCCAATTTACAGGGACAAGTGAGGCAAAGAGCTGTTTGGGAGGCACTCCCTGTAGGCATACCCGAGCTTGGAGCCATGGGGCTGCCTCCAGGGTCTCTGGCAGCAGGAACATAGCAGTGGAAGAGCAGGGTTCTGTGCCAGCTCCTGACCTCTCCAGGCACTGAATAGTTCTCCTCAAGGGCACAAGAACAGGCAACAGTGTCCCTCCCATCCCTCCACTATCTCTTGCTGCTGGCAATGAAAGTCACAATTGCCAAATGATTTCAGTCTCTTTCTGCCTTGGGCAAACTGATAACATTTGCCTTCAGTGTAAAAGATTATGAAGAATAGGAAGAAAAATCTATTAAATGGCCATTTGTGGGGAAGAGAGGGTTGTCATTTGCCCAGGTCTGTTCACAACAAGGCTGCAATTCTGGGTGACTGGAATTAAATCACAGCAGTGGCCATCTCCCATTCAACCATTAGCTTCAGATACACACAGCTCATACCTGGGCAGAAGAATCATCTGCTCCACAGAGATCAGGGGCTGGAAAAGCTGTATCAGATTTCCTCACTCTTTTTTTTTTAAATCCTCATTTCCTCTCAGCTAGGCTTTCTTACAGCTGCCGCATAAACCTCTCCAGACAATATCTAATCTGTCTGTCACAGGCATATCAAGATGTCCCTTGAGTGTGGTACCTAGTGATGACTGACAACTGTCATTAAGCACTACTCTGCAAACAACAAGCCTCATTTTGTTAACAGGATTGCCTAGATTCAGTCTGCAATCTCAGAAGGGTGAAAAAAATGCCATATGTTCACACAGGATTTATATAATGTCTTCTTTTACAATCCCTGTAATTTAGTAGCCCAACAAAATTAAAAATATATTATGATATTAACCATACATTTCATATATATTTTTCTTGGTTTGCTTTTAAGTGTTCTGTCAAAGAAAAGAATGTTTGATCTGATTCAGGCTGGGTTTTTTGACTAAATGTTATCCAAGCCACTGCAAGTTGTCTGAACCAATGAAATAGAAGTGAAATATCAATGGAGAAGAGGTTTCTAAAAAGTTGCTAGCTTATGGTAAAGGGAGTGGTGGTGGTGGTACTGGAAAACAAATACAATGAACCAGAGAGCAAATGACAGCATGAATCCTTTCCATACAGATATTGCAATATTTCCTCTACAGCTATGTCTTTTTTCTGTTCACACTCTTCTAGGAAGATCGTAGGAAAGCACTATTAATTTCAGTTTTTCCTGGTCACCTTCCTATCCTGTGTTGAATGATGCTGTGATGACAACACACCCGTTGAAATCCTCTCTGCTATGAATTAAACTACTTATTCAAGTTAGAGAAGTCAGGGGTTCATCAGACACAGGAATCCAATGTCAGAAGTAGTAAGTCTTTTGTTAAGGCTTGAAAGGATCCTGAAGTGTAAGAAAATCACCTCCACCAGCTTTCCTTCCTCAGCTTTGGAAACAAAGCATATGGTGACATGTCAGGAGCTGGTGATGCTGAAAGAGGGGGAATGACTTTGAGGAGAGATGTTTTTGCCTCTGTTTGTATGGCTGAAGCTTACATTTATCCTTTCTTTACTCTGAACCTCTTCACTTGCTTACCCCTGGCTCCCCTGCCTGTCTCTGGCAGCCAGAAAAGCCTGGAATCCCTTCATGTTCTCAGTACACTGATGTTTTTCTGCCTCGTGGCTGTACCACACACAAAGATAAGTTCAGTGAGATTCCCTTCTCTGCAAAGGTGTTGGTATCAGGGTGGGATGCTGCTGGAATAAAAAAGTAATTTGTTTTCCTGCATGAGGTCCAGCTCTGAAAAAGGCAAGGAGTCACTCCACAACATGTAGGTGCTTCCAGCAGCTGAGACTACTACATCAGGAATTTTGTAGGCTTTTAGGATCAGAGCATGGTGCTAATAACACCAAGGTTGTAGATTTGATCCCCCTAGGGGCCTTTCTCTTAAGAGCTGGACTTGATGATCCTTGTGGGTCCCTTCCAACTCAGAATATTCTGTGATTCTGCGATTTTCTTCCTGACTCTGTGTGGAATACTCCTCATATTAAACTAGCATTCACTTTTGAGTTTTGTCCAATTGTTCTTCTGAAAGTAGTTGTTTCTCCCCTCCCTGTCTCTGATGTAGTGGGAGGAATTAGGGGAAAGGTGATGGTATCTGGGCTGGACTGTAAGTGTGAAGCCTGGGACACTGGTAAGTCCATCTAGGTAGAGATAACCATGCTTCAAGATGGCTGCAATAGAACTTCATGTGCTATGGAAATAACCAGAGAAGAGAGCAGCTACTTGTGACCACATCTCCAGCAAGCATTGTGTCTACAGGGATCTGTTTCTGGGTACTGCTACTTTTCTTTCTTCAGTCTTCATCAATCCATGACTTCTGTTGCATCCATGAAAAAAAGCAGATGATTTTCATTGTGCTTTCAAAGCTGGAGCAGAGCAGAGCAGTAGCACTCAGCAGTGAGTGGGACAGGTAATATTTACTCTGTCCAACGGTGCTTTTCTGTTTTATAGAGCATCCCTGAAGGAGTGTAGGAATAGCAATGGACCTTCATCTGCTGCCTCCAGAGAGAGGAATCCTTTTGCAGACACTTACATTTTGGCTAAAGGAAACTCCAGCATCACTAAGAGTGCTGTGCACTCACTTTCTAGCAAGAGGCTCAGACAGTAGTCTTTTCCTGATGCCAACACAGATTTGTCCTTTCCCTCTCTTCCTGCACTCCAAGGACAAGTTTGAAGGTAACCAGAGAAGGCCTCCTCCTCTCCAAGCCGGAAGGCATTCAGAGACAGTGCTGGGAGCCAAAGCCAGCATGTGGCTTCTCTGGGTGTGAGATTTGGAGTTCAACATCGGGAAGAAAATCCTCATGGGTTCCTGTGCCTGGGTCTTATTACAAAATTAAGTAATTGCATTTTCTGCTTTCTCTGTGTTTAGATTTTTAAAAGGCATAAGCACTTTCTGGTTTCAAAGTGACAATCAGTAAATAAACTGGTACCAGCAGTGGCTTTTGAGTGTTTCTTATGGTCTTTATTTCCAAGCAAAATATTTTAGTTCCTATACAAGGAGACACTGCCAGCTTTAAATCTACAGGATATTCAACCTACCTGGGGCTCTGTGCTGTTGCCTTCCCCCTGACTTCGGTATATATAAGTGAGACTATTATTTTCATAACATACAAGTAAAAGCTCATTGGTAGTGTGAGCATTTCCAGTGATCAATGCTGGAAAGGTCAGGCATGGATCCCTTGTTGAGACAACACTGTGCTCTGGCAAACAGGGATATCTCACTTCACTACTGTGTGCAAAGTGTTTTGTTGTTCTAAGAGCAGTAAAGTGTTTTGTTGTTTGAATATTATGACGTTGTGTAATTCAGAAGTGCTGGTCAAAATCACTTGAGCACTTTGTTATTCTCAGGCCAAGACTCCTCATTGCTCAGTGTGCAGCTGGAGGGGGCATGTTTTGCATTATCAGCAGAGGAGGAATGCTCTGGCAGCAGGAATACCACAGTACCACATCTCAGCCGAGAGGCAACCACTCCTTAAAATTGATCTGGCATGACATGAAGTGCTTGGATTTTTGGAAAAAGAACAATAGCTTCTCTTGGGGGACCCACATACACTCAGTTTGTTTTAAGATTAAAAATTAAAGGTTGGGATTCCCATCCCCTTAATTTAGCTTTTCAGGAGTCAGGCATCTACTCTAAGCCAGCCATGTTGGCTGCCTGTCTGGTCAGAGGAGAGATGGGTTGCCAAAATATGGTTCCCTCCTATGAAGACAACAGCCAGAGTAGATGGGATGATTTGCCCTCTGCTCCTGCCTTTGTAGTTCATTTGAATTTTAAGGTAAACACCAACTTTCAGATGGGTTTGAAGGGAGTCTACCTCTAAAGTGTTCAAAGCTGCTGTAGAAGACTTCTCTCTGAATTGGGGAACCAATATTTTTTCCATGCAACTATGTTGTTGGGGTGGTTTTTTTCAACCAGCATGCTTGAAACAAATGTGAAACCTGTTAAGAAACTAACAGATGGAGTTTTCTTCTGGCTTGGTTTGTTTTTTTCTAATGTGTGTCAGTATTTTCCAAGGGAGGTGTTTGATCTGAGACAGGCTCGTATGTCAGAAAAGTAAGTACTGATCCTTCAGAACACAGAATTCTGGTTCACTCTCAGGGAGGAGAGAGTGGTCACAGAACTGAGAGCAGGAGGGTAAAAGAATAGGTCTTTTGGCATGTCCTTTTCCATTTGCTCATCAAACAAGACTACCCAATACTTAATTTGGTAGATTAACAAAAGAAGCTATCCCTGCAGAGCTGCAAACAAGCTTCTTTATGCCACTTGCCAACATGTCTCTACAGGACCTAATTTAACATTCATTTGCTCACAAAAGTGCTTAAAGAACAACAAACCTGTCCTCTACAAGGACAAAGAAACTCTCTATTCTCATACTTTTCAAGTTGAATTAATCATAGCAATAACTGTATCCTTCTGTGCTTTATTTGCACATGTATATCTGATCCTGTACGATGAGTGAGAGTATCCACAAAACTTCCCTGGGGCCTCAGGGTGCTTTAGACTCTTAACTAAAACAGCCCAAATGCCCTTCACTAGAAGGCCCCACCAAAAATGTCTATTAATTCTACAACCACCCATTTCTGCAAAATGCCTGAGGGCCAAGCACCAGATACTAGAACTCACAAGCAAGGGATTTTTGAGGAACAGAAACAAATGGCTATAGTCATACACACACACACAGATATACTTTTATAAATATATATTTTGATATATGTATTATTATATGTTCACCTCTCTTATCAGTAATTTTCTTTGGCTTCTCCAAGAGCTGCTGCTCCCCAGTAGGAGGAAGCGGATGCCCAGATTCTCTTAGGAGGATTTATCAGATCAATACATGACAAGAGCATCCATCACATATTGCTTCCTCTTACACAAATTCCCCGATAGTGAGCCAAGGTCACAAATGTGAAGAGACTATCCCCGTGGGACTTTCTGGCAGGTCTGGTCATCTACTGTGTGAGAAAAGAGCAAGAGGTGTTTCAAAGTCCTTGTTCTTCACAGCTGCAAAGGCAGCAGTCTGAAAATGAGGGAGAAGAAACAGAGCTGCACACAGACCTGCCACACCACAGACCTTACAGGCAGAAACCATGCTGAAACATCTAAGATGGACTTAAGCAAACCTCTTGATCTTGGCATTTAGAATAGACCATCTGAATAGTTCACTAATTTCCTGAATTTAGTTGCCATGGCAGGTGCTTAAGCCTGATTTTCAGGTCACATTTTGCATGACCCGACGGCTGCCTTATGGTCACAGGCAGAGGATGTCTTCTCCCCATCCTTGGCCAGGAGAAGTCAGCCCCAGGTGCAGAGCACACAATATAGACTTTCCCAAGAGTCAATGGATTCCTGTGGGATGTCTCCGTATGTGTCTTGGCACAGGCCAATAAAGTGTTGCAGGCTGTGCTTAGTTTCCACACATAAATAGCCTGGGATTAGTGATGTTCTTGGGATTAAGCATGTGCAAAAATACTTTGCCAGACGAAGGAAAAGGAAGAGTATGAGAATGGAGGTCAGTGATGAGGAGAGAGATGCACATTCTGCTAGCTGCTGAATGCAAACAAAATATTCAGAACGGATCAGATGCAAGCTGCCCAAACTTTTCAGCTGATTGTCCATCAACCTGAAAAACATTGTACCAAATCCTGTTAAACTAATTGGAAGACATTGTTTAAATTGGAAAGCCACTCTCACCTTTTAAAATTTATTTTTTCTAATAATTTCCAAGTCTACAGAGATCTTTTCTCCTGACACTTTATTTCCTTATTTATATTAGCTAGAATGCAAATCCATTTTAAGAAATCACCTGTCTTTAGATTACAGGGTTGAATAAAAAGCTTACATGCCAAAAAGTCAGCACATTCATTTATTTGCCAACATTCCGTGATACAGCAATCCTGTGATGCATCACTTGGATGCTTATTGTGGAGAAGGAATGGTGTTGAAGACAGTGAAATGAAACTGAATCTAACAATGCATGCCAGCAGCTAAAACAAAAAAAAATGCTTTGAAAAAGAATTTCTAACCAACCTGTTTAAATTGTTTCTTCAAACCAGTACAGGTGTCACCCACCTCCTTGTTACTCTTGATACAAGTTGCTACAGGCTGTTGTTTATTTAAGGTTCAACTGTAGGAAAGGAGAAACAAATGTGGAGAAGTTAAAAAAACAACCAAACCTTACTACTTTTCATATAAAAATTCAAATTCTACAAAATATTGCCAGTGGCTTAGGAAATACAGAAAATGCAACAGTGGCTCATGGGTCCTTGTGGATTTTCAGCAGGGCAAACACTGCTGCCATGGCTCACCAAGCAGGGGAGGGATGGTCTGGTGCTGGTGAGACTATGGCAAACACATAATGTTCAACTCTTCACTGATCTTTCAACTCTCTACCTGAATTAGTACCTGGGCAGTACATAAGGACTAAGCTAAAACATGCAAGAATAGGCAGGGTAGTGTTGGTAAATGGCAGCATTCTGATGAGAATAGAATGCCTTAGTCCCTGACTTTATGAATTACTGAGCTATACGTTCCTCTTTATTGTTCTTCTCCATCCGACAGGCTGTGAGCTACTCTAACTTAATACTCTTGCGCTTCCCTGCTCACACTGCTTTTCTCATGTCTTTTTTAACCTGACTCATATTTGCAACATTCTAGGCTCGGATGTGATTAAGAGTCACCAGATGGTCTTATTTAAACTGGCTTATTTGAGACCAGTTCCTTCCTGAAGAACTTTTTATGGCCAAGTGTGATGCATTGCCAGTCTCAGTTGTTAAGAGTTTGAAGAGTAAAATCTATTTTGTGCAGATGAGATTGGGTTTTTTAAGACTGATGTGTGGGTTTTGCCATGTGGTTACATCTATGCAAGCAAACAGCCAGGGGCCTTGTAAATCCAAAATCAACCTGTGGAGAAGTTTGCCTATATTATTAAATTTGCTAGGATCCTAGAAAGAATTGTAAAGGTCTAATACTCTTGGGAGGTGGAAAAGTCAAAGCAGCATGAGAGCTCTGCTGGATCACTGACAGCCTGCAGAAATGTGCTGCTTTGAAAATCAGTTGTTTACCAAAAGGTTTGCAGGCATATACTGCCTGCAAAAGCTCAAATGGAAATGCATTTTTTGTTTCATCATGCTACACACAGTAATCAGGAATAGAAGAATCCTGTCTGATGAGAGTTTTCATTCCTTTTCTTTTAGGAAAAAAAGAAGTCTGAATAGCTTTTTGTTTTTCAGTCCTTGCCTTGTTCCACTACTTTAATATACAGCTTTTACCCACTTTCTTAACTGCCACTTATACGCTTTCTAAAGTACAGGAAAATTAGTTTTTCATACAAAAGGGAAGAGGTGTTTCATAAATAAGGAAAAGCAGGAGTCCACTTCTACTGCTGTCATTTGTCACAGAAAGGGTAGGGAAACTGAACAAGATCTTTGTTTGGTGGCATTTTTAATACTCTTGAAATACTCTAATATTCTGGATAACAGTCTCTATTTAAGAACTACCTCTTGCTGCATCTACAAAGAAATCTGAAGCAGTGAACTAGAAAGCATACCCACCTTACATGGCATATTAAAACTATGAAGAAAAAGAGATCTAGGTATGTTTTCCCAAACCTTTCATGTTCTCTTCTTGTTCTCCTTCAACAAGCCTTTAACTATCAGCTCCCTCACTGTCTCCTCAGTGTTCTACATAAAGATCCTTCTGGAAAAATGAAAGGTTTTCTGACCTGATACAACTCTTACCTGGGTAGTGGGACTCTGCCCATATAGTTTAATAGCAGCCAGGCTCTGACTCAAGGACCTGATGCTGCAGACTCCAGAGCACATGTTGTAATTCCCGAGTAGCCTCATTTAATAGAACAGGCAGCCCATAACCTTCTCACCTCCTTCAGGAGAGCATCAAGGCGTTTCAAGTGATGCCATGATTGTAATGCATCATTCATCAGTTTGAAAAATGAGTTAATTAAGTGACAATAGAAAGTTTTGTGCTGCAAAGGAACAAAAGAAGAACATTTTCATGCCTCGAGGTGATTATTATTTAAGCCTTGATCCTGCCAAAGTTTATGCACTTGCTGAAGTATGTAACTAGTTCTGCTTGCTGTTATGTAATTCCTTCAGACTGTGCCCACTGACTCCAGCCAGGGTGGTACTGCTTTCATGCTGAAAGTCCTGCATAAATATTTGCAGCCTCCTTGGGGCTGGATCTCAGCACTCTGGAACATGGACAATGCCAGGGTCTGGGTGGGTTGGTGCGGAACAGCCCTGAGCATCAAATCATGATGAAGTTTCCACATAAGCAGTGTGAGGAGCTGAAAACATTGTGCTGGTGGGGAGAAGTGAAAGAGATTGGGGGTAGTCCACAAAGGTTACCTTCAGCTGTATAAAAATGAAGCATCTAAACTAATTGTGTGGGCTTTTTAAATGGTCCATGGAAAGAAGTTAAGCATCTTATCTAAGAGGTCAAGGTGGTGGATGTATCTTGCTCCACTGATGACAAATGGAGGCCTGACAAGTAGCTTACATAAGATATCCAATGTTTTTAAAGAACTAGATTTAGATGAGTTGAATCCCATCCTTAGCATACCAATAAAAGGAATCTGAGGATGTGGCATACATTTTGGTGCATGGGCAAAAATTGACACTGTTGCTCCCACCCAAGACACCAGCCCACTGCTAATGGCAGACTCAACATAAGTGAGCAGTGACAATGAGGTCTGACAAATTCTCTTTTTATTTAACTTTTAATTAAAAGCATTTTTAAAAATTAGTAAAACTAAACTTAGTAGAAACTAACAAGGCTCTTTAACAGCAACTATACATACACAGAACAAACTGAAACATGGTAAAATCTGTCCACTCAGTCTTTCAGACTCTGTTGCTCTCTTGCTGACAGTAAACCAATCAGAAGACTTCTCATGCTAACTATTTGGGGAACAGTTGTGTCTAGAAACCAAACACCTACTACTGTCCACATAGGTCTTGGGACTAGAATGAGAAAGGGAGGCTAGAATGAAAGGAAGCCCTCTTGGGTTTCATGATTGTGATGAGCGAAAGTGAAAATAGAGAAAAAAAATCAATCTCAACACTGGCAGCATTCAGGACCCAGCTGACTGTGAGCTTGGAAGTAACGCAGAATTCAGGTTCTTATTAATTTGTCCAGTCTCTCACTTATCGTATTGTAAGCCAGGAGTCATTCAGATTACATCAGTGGAGTCAAACTCATATAAAATTATTGCAAGAAAATGCAGCTTAAAGTCTGTTAAAAAAATTCCTATATGCAAGACTCCATTCCCCAGAGCTACTTTTTTTCCCTGTATTTTCCCTTTTAAAACTGAAAGAAAGGGGACCATTCAGCAAAACAAAAAGCAGTCATTCAGTGTTTCATATACTGACAACATTCATCCTCAGGAAGTCTTTGTCGATTGTGCCTCCCATGTATAGTAATAAAGTAAAAGAAACACAAAACTGTGGTGTCTCCATATCCTATGGATGACATGAGACTATTGTCCTGCTATGTTTAGACAATGCCCCACCACTCATGGAGAGTCTCCCCAACAACAGTAGCCAGTTACCAGAGGTCAAGCAACTTCTTTAGCCAATTAAAAATAGCATTTCTAGACACTGCTTCATTCAGATATTGTTTCTAGTCTAAAGACTAATGAATGATAGAAAATAAGGCAAATTAAATGTTATGTTACATTGACATAGTGTATATAAACAACAATTAATTCCTCGGTGCAAATTCCGAGATGGGTTTTTGTTTTCGGTTCAAGTAGCATACAATCAGATTTGTGTGTAATCTCTGTGAGAGCTTCAGCTAATTTAAAAAGTGCTCAGAGAATTAATATGCATGTGTGCATATAGATTTAGAGCCTATACAAGCATACATTTAAATATATATAGACATGCATATGCATGTAAATAACAGCCTTCAATTACAGGCATATGAAGTTACTTAAATCTGAATAGTTGTAACATAGTATAGATAACAGACATGAAAATCAAAGAAGCAAAAATGATTTCTTATTTCAATTTAGTATTTTTAGAACTAATTTTATGAATAGTAAATGAGAGCCATAATGGGAGCTCACTAATGTTTAGCTACCCACTAGAGACCCTTACAGTAAAAAAAATAGGACTCAGCTGCCTAATAATGTAAAAACTAACCTGCTGCAGTCAGCAGGACAGAGGGATGATAAAAGAGTCAGAATCCCAGCGTCCCTGCTGAGCCTGGCTCTGTGCAGCTAATAGGCTACACCCAGCCTTGGGCTGCAGCAGCTCCTACAAGGCACAAACAAAAGCTGGGATCCTGGTAGCACCAAAAAGCAACTTGAGCTTCAGCTCTCATGTTTTACAGTTTTACAAAGCCATTTTCCTTCTATATCCTTGATTGGTCTGAGACTGATACTTGGTGCTGCTCTTCTACTGTCCTCTCTTTCACATAAACTATGAATTTTTCATTATTTTTTTCCAGACAATTTCTTTTGCACTGTTCAGTTTTGCAACAATCATTCTCCAGAGTCACAGATTCTTGTTCCCTTTTCTGCAGAGCTGTCTCTTAATTTGATATGGCACTTTTCCTGATCTTTGATCTTCCTCTTCTCTGGCAAATTTTCATAGCTTTTTCCACCATAACCCTTATGACCAGTTGTACAGGACTTCTTAATTTCCATATATTTGACTTCCTGATATTAGAGAGTATTTTGCTGCTATGTTTTGTTGAATTCAAGTCTCACGATCAGAGCTTGAGCATTACTTTAATGGTTCCCCCAGTTCCCCTTGTCAGGAAGCTGATCCAGGATGGATGCTTTTCTGACAAAACTTCTCCTTCCTGTTTCTTTTCAAATATAAAGTAAGGGACTTACAGTTTTGTTCGGGGTTATTTTTATGTATGAACTGGACAGTTCATATAACTGTTAATTCTTAGATGTACACATAGCTAAACCACCTCAAGAGCACTGGTGATTTGAGTTGGTTAAAACTTGGTTGTAATAATGCCAAGGTCATGGGTTCAATCCCCTGTATGGGCCATTGACTTAAGTGTTGGACTTGATGATCCTTGTGGGTCCCTTCCAACTCAGAACAGTCTGTGATTCTGTGACTACTCTATAAAAGGCTTGGTGACTTCTTGGTCTTATACTCGTTATTCTTTCCTTCTCCTTATTCCACCTTTGTACCCCCTCCTATGAATCTTCAGTCCTGCTCCTAGGAGTTACCTGACATAATTTGTGACATCAATAACTGTAACACCACTATGTTGTGTCTCTGCAAGACCCATTAGGTTGGCAGAGCATGGTTCCTGCCTGGTTCAGCCACGTCAGGAAGGTCAGGATTAACTTTGCACACTCAATATCACTTGGTTGTTTCCTATTGTCTTGTGTTTATACATAGGTGCTGCGAATGTGAGAGGGAAAAATAAATCCTTAAAGCATATTGGGGCATTTGGAGGAACAACACAAGTTGTTTTAAATAGCCATGTGGTTTTATGTTCCAGAAAGATCAGTCTGATGAGTAACTTAAGAAGTAAATAAATAAATAAATCATGATTCTAGCTGGCTGTGTGTATTATAAACTCTACAAAATCTCAGAGGTCCTTCTGTTGCCTTTCTGCTGGTTTGGAGAAAGGTGAGGACCTGAGGAATGCTATTCCCAGAAGCCTGCTGGCATTGACAGAGAGGCTGATAGGAACCACATGCTGGTTTGGCTTGACACAGGAGCAGGAAACAGGCAAAAATCAGTGTTCTTCCAAGAGGACAGGAATCAGTTTAGTGAAAAAAAGGAAAAATCTGAAAACACAAAATAAGATTTTTTTTCCAGAGGCCAGAATGAGAAACCAACAGTGCATAGGAGCAGACAGTGGGTGGTCAGCCCTCACTTCTAGTGCAGATTTTTGCCTGAATGCTTCTCTGTAAGGGGCCTGAATTGAGTGTGACTGAGTCACACGGAGTTAAATGCAAATTCGGCTCTGTAAGAGTTAAAAAAAAAAGGCCACGTGTTTCTACAAAGGTATTAAAAGTATCCTGTTGAGAAACCCGGTGTGTTCCCTGCTGCCCTGCATATCTTGCCTGTGTGGCTGCCAGAGAGGGAAAGAATCCTGATCTGTCCCACAGCCAAACCCTTGAGAATTAAACCCTTTGTCTCAGCAGCCTTTCACCTTCTTAAGCTGCTCTGAAAATCTAGAGACAAATCAGAAACTGCCTTAAAAGAAATTTTGTGGTGGTGTGTTCCCTCTCCTAAAGATGCTCTTGCTCTGCCTCAAAGCAAAAGCACTGGAGAACAGCAGAGGACTGAAAGTTTTCGATGTCAGTCTTGGGATGTAGGTTTGAAGTGGTCACCAACTCCAGCAATAACAACTGCCAGGAGAGAGTGCTGCACTTCTGAAGAACAGCAATCAGTCTAACATGTTAACATTGGGTCATGTTGCCATTAAGGCTATAAAGGACATGAAGTTTTGTGCTTCAGGGCATAAACCAGCCTCTCTGCCAACCTTGGCAGCAATGGAAACTTAGCAAATAAGATGATTATAATGTGATTGCCTATTGTGGGAGTTGGTGTGTCTTTCTCTCAAGCATTTGATGCTGGCCACTGCTGGAGACAGGATATCACATTGGCTGGACTAATCTGCTTTAGTGTAACAAACCTTTTATTCCTACTAAGCACATCTCAGTACAGAGTCAGGTTTCAACTAGTACTGATGGCCATGAAATGCTAAATCCACAGCCCAGTGTACTTATAGATACCTGACACAAATCTTCTCAAAGGGAACACAGGATGGCCAAATTCTACTTATGCCATGTCATATTTTTCAAATGAGGAGCAAAATACAAGTTTTGTACTTCATCATTTTCCCCCATAAATGTCCAGGACAATGATGATGAATGATTTTGTACCTGGATGGCTAAATTCACATGACAGTTCTGCAAAGGAGACTTAATGGAAATAAGATTTGTGCATCTGAGTACAGGATTAGGCCCCAAAAGCAGAATAGCCTTTTAAGCTCTCTGTGTTGCTAGCATGCCTCTTGAACAGCATTTACCCTTTTTGCTTGATCCTTAAATGGAGAAAAGATTTGTTTTTGGACGTGTATGCCTGTAGCACTTGCCTGGGATTTATCTGCAAGCTGATCCCAGACTCAGCCTGCAGTTATGCTTTTGCAGGGTCCCTTGTTCCAGCCGACTACTGCTGACCATAACTCTCATTTCCTCTCTGTAATGTGAAATGAATACTATCATAACAACATTTTTAATACATGCCAAAGAGAAAAGACCTTTTTTCTGTTTCATATTTGACCACCCTGCATTTTAAATTACAAAATCAGTGGGATGTGCCCCTATCATCATATGTAGCACAACTTCTACCAGGATCATCGTGCAGCACCTTTTTTTATTAATTTGTCTGGCACACAATCACCCTAGAATGACCCCCAGTGTGTACCAGTTGTGTTGGATCCTCCACTCATTTGTGTTTGGTTATCATAGATGAGAGACAGGAGGGAAAAGAAATCATTCAAATGTGATATATGTCAACTATTGAGTAAACCCAACACCAGGAACCCTTCAGGACAGAACATGATATGTACTTATACTGTGCTGTGCCTAATACCATGGCATTCTGGTCAGCAGTCTTAATGGTAGATTAATTTAGAGATAGTAGTTGTAGTAGTTGTCACAGTAGTAGATAATAATAATAATAGATCATTGACATCTCTTGGTCAGTACAGCTGTGCGCCAAAGAGAGGAACTGACCCTCATTTATACAACACTTGGCAGAAAAGTTGAACAACTTGACTGTATAAACACAGTAGCAAGGACTCCTGACTCCTCTTGTACCCCACTTCATCAACACAAAATGCATGATCCTTCCTCTTAATGGACTGCTGAAATAGAGGGGAGAAAAAAGGCAAAACCCACAAAATCATGCTGGTTTCTTTCCTATGGTAATGTCCCAAGGATGTACTTATCTTTATGCACTACAGGTGAGTTCCTCCATCTAAATAATTTAAAAGATCCATCTCCAACGCAGCAGGTGTGCCCTGCTGCTGTCTGCTTGCCTTGCTGACCACTCATCCAGTTTGCCTGAGCTTATTGCTGTCCTTACTTGCCTGACTTGCTTGGGCACATGGACTTCTCGATGTCTGATCAAAGGGTATTTCCACACAACCTTTTTCAATTGACCCCGTGAGCTGTAGAGGATTACATGGTGTGCTTTGCCTCCTTGTAGCAGAGCGGGTGAGAAGGGCCATGTACCTCAGCTGTCACAGTGCGGCCAAGGACATAATTTTGCGTTGCCACTGATTTCAGTCTGCAGCAGGAGACAGCTGTGACCTGCAGTGTCTGAAAAGCAGTTGTGGTACCTATTCTCTTGTCCCTACTATGAGAGTGATAGCGGGAAGGGTATGGTCAGGGCACCTCCTAAATTACCCTGAGATCACCTCGAGGCACCCATACAGGGCTGCTGTCTAAAGGGTGTGAAGGGCTGGTCTGCAGGATGGCCTTAAAGCACATCTTAAGATCCCATTTAAATTTAAGATGTTGTATGTAAGTGGGTTTTGGTTCTCTTTTTTTTTCTCCAGGGAGAAGCCCACATCAGCAGGGTTCTACTTGTAAACTCTACTCAGCAAGATCTATTACAATTCTTCAATCTGTCACTGATTTAACTAGAAAGTCATAGTGCCTAGGAATAAGTATTATTTGGAATGAAGAGACATCCTTCAAGGGTCATCTCTTGGACTCTATCAGTATTTTTATTTAGATAATCTGTTAAAACAAACCCCAAAACTAAACCCAAACCAACCCCCCCCCAAAAAAAGGAATGAGGAACCCTTGCACTTCCTCTGTCCCTCAAGGACACCCCATTAGAGAAAAAGCAAGTGGTGCTTCAACAATTTTCTGTTACTACCACAAACAAAAGCTTTTTATATACTGTTGGTGTCTAGAAGGCCTGACAGAGTGGGGATGTCACTGATTTCCCAAAATGTACCGTCTAAGCAAATGAGGCTGATGAGAGAAGGAAGGATGTGCCTAAAGTCATACAATGTGTATCAGTACAGAGTTATGGCAGAGGTCACACATGTAGGGCCAATTCTGCTGGTACCCAACTCTGCTCCCAGGCATCAGACAGGGCTGCTTGCTGTCAGATCTGTCTTCTGAAGGAAGTAGCTTTGTGCTATTTTGGGGCAGGGTACAAAGTAAAGATTTATAACCTCTACAAGGGATGGTGTCTTGCCAGGGGTTGTCTTTGCAGCATGAAGTCCTAAGAAAGGCAACCTCAAACTTTTAGTATTAAAGGGAACAACTCTGTCTTAATTTCCTGTGGTTTTACATGAGATTTGTCCACAAAGGAACCATCTGTCACCATCTGCTTGATTTTCTTGATTTATTTTTTTTTCTTGGACAGTTTCACAGTATTAATATGTGAATGTGCCTCTCCACACCCCTCTCAAAAGGCTAGCTCATTTTTTTCAACAGATCTGCACCTTGTGTGGATTTTTTGTGTCTTTGAGGTGGAGTGCACTTTTCAGCAGGCACTGCCTTTCTTTGTTGAATGCTGGTCTCCAGGAGCCGCCTGGAATAAGGAATAAAACGCCCACTGCACACAGCGTCTCAGATTACTTGGATGCATAACAAACATGGGGCTCTTCAGGAAGCAGGGTGGCTTTTGAAGGGGCATTTGACATGCTGAGGAAGCGCTTTTTCGCCAGGTGCTTCCAAGCTGGAAGTCATTGTTTGCGCTGTGAATCTTACAGAAGCTTTTTTCATTACTAAAACTACAGTTTGGGGGGAAAAAACAAAATAAAACACCCCCACCCCCAAAAAAACCCCAAAACAAAACAAACCAACCCCCAAACAAAACCTCAAGAATAATGTGAGAAATGGGAAATACAAAGAAGTGACTTACAGGCCCAGACTTGCAGAACTGGGGTGCAAAAAAAGTAAAACAGTGACATGAAAATGTAGCAACCTTCCAGTATCTGAAAGGGACCTACAGGGAAGCTGCAGAGGAACTCTCCATCAGAAACTGTAGTGACAGGACAAGGAGTAATGGGTACAACCAGAAAGAGGGGAAATTTAGGTCAGGTATTAGGAAGAAATACTTTACTGTGAGGGTGGTGAGACACTGGAACAGGTTGCCCAGGAAGTGTTCAAGGCCAGGTTGGATAAAGGCCTTGAGCAACCTGGTCCAGTGGGAGGTGTCCCTGCCCATGGCAGGGGGTGTTGGGACTGGATGACCTTTAAGGTCCACTCCAACCCCTTAAGATTCCATGAAAATTTCCTTCTTTTAATTACTTTTCTTGGAAGTACAGGCGAACAGCGCAGGCCACGTGCTAGGCACGGCACTGCCTACGGGAGGAGGAAGGGGCCGCGAATCATAGAATCATAGAATCGATTGGGTTGGAAAAGGCCTCTGAGATCAAGTCCAACCCTTGGTCCAACTCCAGTCCATTTACCAGATCATGGCACTCAGCACCACGTCCAATCTCAGTTTAAAAACCTCCAGGGATGGGGAATCCACCACCTCTCTGGGCAGCCATTCCAATGCCTGATTACTCTCTCTGGAAGGAATTTTTTTCTGACCTCCAACTTAAATTTCCCCTGGCAGAGCTTGAGCCCATGCCCCCCTTGTCCTGTTGCTGAGTGCCTGGGAGAAGAGACCAGCCCCCACCTGGCTAGAACTTCCCTTCAGGTAGTTCTAGACAGTGATGAGGTCACCTCTGAGCCTCCTCTTCTCCAGGCTAAACAACCCCAGCTCCCTCAGCCTCTCCCCATAGGACTTGTGCTCCAGTCCCTTCATCAGCCTTGTTGCTCTTCTCTGGACTCACTCCAGCACCTCAATATCCTTTCTGAACTGAGGGGCCCAGAACTGAACACAGTACTCAAGGTGTGGCCTCACCAACACAGAGTACAGGGGAAGGATCACTGCCCTGGTCCTGCTGGCCACGCTATTTTTGATCCAGGACAGGATCCCATTGGCCTTCTTGGCCACCTGGGCACACTGTTGGCTCATGTTGAGCTTCCTGTCAATTAGTACTCCCAGGTTCCTTTCTGCCTGGCTGCTCTCCAGCCACTCTGTCCCCAGCCTGTAGCACCCGAACGCTCCTGAGGCAGCTGCAGCGCCTTCGCGGTAAGGCCGCAGTGAGTGGCGGCCGGAGGGAATCTCTGTGGTCCCCGGGGGAGCGGCGCCGGTGCCGCGGAACCGTCCCAGCCCCTCCGGCCGCGCTGCGGGACGAGCGGCAGCCCCGGCGGGGAGGGGCGGGGGCGGCGGGGAGGGCCAGGGAGGCCCCGGGGACGCCACAGAGAGCGGGCGGGAGGCCCCGCCCCGGTGGCGGTGGGTGCCGGCGCCTACAAGCCCCATGGTGCCGTGCGGGGCGGCGGCGTGTGACGCGGCGGGAGTGGGGGCGACGGAGGCGGCGGAGGGTCCGCGTTCTCCCCTGCCGCGTCCCCTCGCTCGGCTCGGCGGGCGCCATGTTGGGTTGAGCCGAAGATGACAGGGGGCGGCTGCGGGCGGAGATCGCGCTGAGGGAGCGGCACCTCCGGCTCGCAGCGCGGCTCTCGGGGGGCGCCCGGAGCCCCGGCGGACGAGGCGGGGGAGGGAGGGCGGGAGGGCGGGCTGAGGAGGCGGTGGCGGCGATGCGAGCGGAGAGCTGAGGCTGCGGGAGGCGGCCGCCGTCGAACGCCCCCCGGCCCCCGCCGAGCGCCGCGGGGGAGCGCTCTCCCCTCCGGCCGCCCTCCCTCCCTCCCCGGCCCGAGTGCCCGCGGCGCTGGTGGATGCCGCACACCGCCTAGAGGGGGCCGCAGCCCCGCGTCCTCCCCAGCGGCCCCGGGCCCACCCCGGCCCTCCCGCCTCCTGCCCCGCCGCTAGGGCACGGCCAGGTCCTGCCTGCGCGCCCGGGTCGCTGCGCCAGCTGAGGAGGTGACTTGGACGCACCATTATCCCGCGTGAATCATCCCGTCGTCATTTGTCGAGGCTGGGACACAAGGCAGAGGGAGAGAAGGGGGGAAAAAGCCCTCACGCAGCTCATGTGTCGGGGTAGTCCTGCTGCCTGCCCTACCTGGCACTGCTGGTGCTGCCGCCGCCGCCGCCGCTGCTGACAGGGATCTGCTGCCATCTCTGGTCTCCCGCTGGCTCCTCGGGCACAGCCCGGCTCCGCTGCCCCTGGATATCCTGCGCTCAGCCTTCCCCGCTGCTCACCGGGCACCTCTCCCGTGTCGGGGACGTGGAAGCTGCTGCCTCCGACGCTGACTCCGATTTTGCTTCTTGAAGATCTCCGGCGGGCTACTTTTGGTGCTGCTTTTTTTTTATAAGTTGATTTAAACCATTTAGGATAACATCAAAATGTCCAGCAGCGTTCCAGCTGATATGGTGAGTCTTGGTACTCTTTATTAAATAGTATTGTTAAAGAATAACGTTTATTTCCGTCTGGGTTTGGCAGAAAAGATGGAAAGATGAGGGGTGTGGGAAGAAAAAAATTGAAAGGTCTCGGTTGCGTGTGTAAGGAACAAAAAGTTCCCTGTTAAAAACCCCCTCTCCCGCCCCAGATGCTGGTTCTGCTTCGCTTTTTGGTGGCGGAGTGGGAGATCTGCATCGTCGCCTCCTGTGTGGCAAGGGAAGGAAGGGGGATACCAGCGCTCCCTCACCTATGGCAGGCAATACCTGGCTGCTCACGCTTCTCTCATGTAGCACTGCTGTTCAGCACCGTCGAGCGTTCTTTGAGGGAAGAGAAATACGAAGGAGAGCATTCGGGATGAATTGCTAAACACATTTTTTTCGTTTATTTTTTGATTCTTTCCTCCTGTACGTCTTAAGCTTGGCTTGTGTCTTGCCGACGCTTTGTCTTCCGATGTTGGTGGGAAGTTAATCTGTTCACTTGCTGCCGGGTGAGAGAGATTCTCATGCGCTTTATTTTCATGGCGAGGTTCTTTGTGCACTAGCTGCAATCTGGACATTTTTCAAGGGCACTCCTAGTACTTCTTATGGCGGACTGTACTTCAGCTTGTATTGGATACGCGGCTTGGTACATTTAAAATAGGAAGGTATAGCAGGGCATGAGGATGTAGGGTGAATCTGCTAAGTAATCATCCATTCAGCCCGAACGGACATTCTCCATTTGTATATATTTCCATAAATCAGGATACATTTCTGTAAATCACTTAATTGGGGGAGGGGGGGGGAACCAATCCCAAACTTGTAGCTGCAGTTTGGTATGTTCGTTCTTTATTCTTAGGGCAGAATATTGTCCACTATATCCACACGACTGTTCACCTTTAAAGGTAATTTCCGCCTTCGCCGCCTCCCAAAAGCAGACGACTTGTCTATGCTTTTTTTTTTTTTACATTCAGGGTGAAGTTCTGTTTTGAGTGTAAAACCTACCCAGATAGTGATAATAATGAAACCGAGTAGCCCTTGTTTCAGTCATTGACATACAGTTAATTGGGATTCGTATGGCAAGGGGACTGTTGAAATAATGGTATCCTTTTAGTTGCTTACTGTTTCCTTGTCAGTTTTTGTACAGCAGTCACAATGAGTGAATTTTGGCAAAAAAAAAGAGCAGAAACAGTAAGATATTGAGGATGATCAAACACGATTATAAGCTTACTTTTTTCTTCTGCCTGCCTCTCTCAAATACTATAAATAAATTTTGCTTCCCCTGGACGAAAAGAGTGATGAAAGGATTTAAAGTCAGAGGCAATAGTCTCCTCAGCTATTAGTTTTCACGTATTTCTTTTTAGTCTTTCTCTCTTTGACTTGTTAAAGCTTTTTGAACCCCCTTCTCACTTGCACGTGGCTGTCTAGCGTTATATCACAGAAATCCTCGCCTGGGCTGGGGAGGATTAGATGCAAATCTCTCAGTGCTGCTTTTTAAGTTGCCTGGAGGAGTCCCTTGACTGTGATATGAAGAGCACTCCTCTTCCCTCACCCTGGGCTGAGCTGCCACCTGCACACTCCTGCTGGGTCCTTCCTGCCTGGGAGTTCTGAGGCTGCCACTCGGCTTGCAATGTTTGACATTTTCTACAAAATGTACAGATTTTAAGATAGGGGAAATACGATTTTGTGCCTATGAAAACTGTTTCCTTCTGTAATGAGAATACCACAGCCGGCAATAGCTGGGCCTAGTGCTGCTCTGTTTATTCAAATCAGGAAGAAGCTCGTTATATACAGTGATGTTTAAATACTGAGTCATTACAAAAGCATTTGAATGAAGATGTTACCAATGTCGATAGAATTTGATTGAATTAATAGGTATATTCTTTCCTGTCTTGGGATTATTTTTTTTTTAGTTTCTGCATTATTAGCTGCAGTTTCCCTCCAGAAGTTTGGTGTGCTGTGGATATTCCAGTTATTAATTACAATTAATAAATATTGCTCGATCAAAAGAGTGCTTGAAGACTCCTTTTGGGTCTCCTTTTGTCACCATCCTCCATATTTCAAAGGAGCTTGTTCAGAATGAAAACGGGATTGCCATTTGTTTGCTCTCTAAAGAGGAGCACTTACCAGGCTGTCACCTTGTTTATATATGTTTTTATTTAGTGTAGGATTTTGCAGTTTGCATTTTTCTTATCCACCCACTGTGTAATTTGCATTTGCAAAAAATTGATTTCCCGTTTCTTTAGGAGTTGGCATCAGTGTGATGGAGTGTCATGTTAAGAAGCCTCCTTTAGACTTAGTAAATCTGCTATGAATTACATAAGTATTATAATAATTATGTCTGAAACTGTTTATGTAAGATTCATGAACTAACCTTCTCATAATAATAATATTATAATTGTTGCTTCTTAAAAATGTGCTAATTTGTCTTCCTGTCCCACCTTAGAGAATGAACTGCTCTACATAAATTTGTAGTAAATTATCTGATCTTCAGCAGGCTTTGTACTTGCAAGCAGGCATAATTTGACCCAGTCTCCTGTTCTCTGACATTTAGTTGACTTCTTTCCAGAACTGCAGTGGATTTTACCAGCTAACCATTTCCACATCACTTCTTAAATAATTAACACAGTACTTTATCATTTGCATTCCACTAATAAATTGGATAGTGACACACCACATTCTGGGTATTGTGACTTCGTGGTGCGTTATTCCTTAGCAATGTGTGCTACTTACAGATTAAAACTCCACTCCTGGAATGAAACCTGCTGATATTGACCTCGCTGCCTAGGTAGTTTCATTAACTTCATTAGGACTAGATGCGTGTGATAGTTCTTGAAGAATCCCTGCGTATCTGGAGGCTAATTTGGTTCAATTTTTCACATAAGTTTTGGTCACTGTGGAGGCAGCAGTGCACCTCTGATTATGTTCAGTAATTTCATCAGGTAATTTATCAGTTTTACCATTTGGTAGCAGTGAGAGTTTGACTGTGAAGAACAGCAGGGCTGTTTGCAAGTTGTATTTGTTTTGTAATGATAAATAGACGTGAGGTCGGTTATGGACATGTGAAATTAATTATGCTGTTTTTTTGAGTGGACAAAATGAAAGTGGTTTGATACTTGTTTGTTTGAACACTGCAGCTGACTATTTTAAAGAAAGCTAGGAAAAACTTACGATCATTCAAGGAGTTATTCCTCAATTGAATAATCCGCTTTATTCCCCTTGTGGAGTCATCACAAGATTATGGAAAGGTGTGTCTCTATATTTTGTGTGCCTGTGATACTTCTTACAGTTACAATTCTTCAGAGATTGTAGAAGATCACAGCAGCCTGCATGACTAAAAGTAGTAACAGTGTCCACTGTTTCCTGTATTTGGTGCATGTTATGTAGGTATGAAAAGGCTCTGCCAGCACTTTCTTTCTGGGCAGTTCTTTGCATGCCCTCTAAGACATCCAGTTCTTTTTCTGTGTAAATAGTAACAGAGGGTGATTCTTTTGGCTCATGGTGGCATTTTTATTATTTGTTTGGTTTGCTGTCAGGGTTTTTTTGGCATTGGTAAATAGCAGAATGTCGTAACCCATCAAACAATTAATTTTTAATGTGCACAGCCATTGAATCCATATGCTATACTGAGGACATGTAGGTGGTATAGGAGAGATTATTTTTAAGAAAACTGAATGTTTGGTGGAAGGCAGTTGCAGACATACAGGAGGATGGGAGGGTATGGTCTGAAGTGCTTATATGTGGACTGTTCAAAGGAGGTAGTAGGTAGAAGAACAACAAATAGAAACCTTGCTCAGTTCACCCCTTGTTAGTGTCAGCATCGTTAATGGAAATGTGTAGGTGCATGTTCTTTTTTAGGAAATTGAAGTAGAATGGTGATGAATAGTTTAACATATGTAGGTACTTCCTTTTTAATACATATTAATGGCGGCTAATGGAGGAAAAGGATGGATATGTAACTGATGCTGCATCAGTAGGACAATCTTGGCATCCAGGAATCAGGTTCAGACATGAGACTCAAAGGAGTAGCTGGTTGTGTGGCAGCTGAGTCTTGTTGTCCATCATTCAATCTAAACAAATTCTTTCATTTAGGAATAATAGGTGTACTTTGTTCATTGGTAGCCTTTTAATGTATTGGAACAAAAGATGAGAAATCACACATCTCTGTTCTTCTGTTTTAGCTGCTTTTCATTTTACCTTCAGTAGGTTGTCTTTCTGGTTTTGAAAATTAATGTATTCCTAGTAGCCTTTGTGCATAATAGTCATAAGTTAGTCCTCTGTTGTTTTTAATAATAAAAGTCTAATTATTTCTCTGTATTTTTGTACCCCCCACATGCTAAAAGTTCATTACATTCTATGATAAAGAGAGCTTATTGAATTTTTCTATATGGATATTTTTGCTTCCCCTTTTGGATTTTTCACAATTGTTTGCTGATTGTAACAGATAGGAATAGTCTGCCTATCTTTTGCCATTTTCAAGGGTGTGTTTTGGGTTTTTTTGCATCCCCTTGGAGATGGAACTGGTGGGATCTGTGTTATAAAAAGTTGCTTGAAGAAGCTTCTTCCTGACTCCTTATATATTGAGCCAACATTTAAGGCCAGTTGAACCTTTGTGTTGCTTCTCGCAACTAAATGAAGAACCGTGTTCTCTGTTATCTGCAGCAGTGACCAGGGGTAAACTTACCAAGGCTGATGTTGAGTGTGTGTATTTGGGTATACTCCAAAATTATTTGCATTTCTTGTTTCCCCCACCCACGTGTTTTTGTTTCACAGATTAAAAAATGTCACAGCTATTTATCAAACAACCAAAAAGAAACATCTTGGTAACGACCCACATTTTTATGTATGGAACTGTAGCGGAAACTTCTTAACGTACTAACATGTTAAACATACTCTGAAAAAATGTTTGCTTGTCCTTCATCTCATTTTCTTCGGGGTGAGCAGCTGCCACCTGTGGATAAGATACTTAATGCTGGGTCTTGGTGCAGCTCTGAACTTCAGATGGAAGTGTAGGCTGGTGCTGTGAACTGTTCCTTCCTTCCTGCCACCCACCCTTGTTGTTGTTGTTACCCTAGTTGGTTTCTCTGCTTTTGTTGTCTCACTCCATGAAATCCTGGAGGGGATTTATAGTGAAGGACATTTAACTCCTCCCTTGTTGGGAATGCTGGGAAGCCAGCAGTAGCTGCTGGCAGGTTCCAGCAGGACTGAGAGGCAAAAAACAAATGCTGAGTATATCTGAGTGTAGTAAAATGATCACATCTACAGCAGGAACACTCAATTCTGCATGTTAAACCATCGGCAGGTGTCAACTGTGGTAACTGTGGTAGGTAACTGGAGAGGTCAGTCAGGGCCTGAATGGGGACAAGTTGCACCTCTCGGATGTGGAATTAGGGATAACTTCCGATATGTGTAGTCTGTGTTTCACCTTGGAGCTTGTCACTGCTGTTTGTGCATATATTAACCTAAATTCCGGGTCATTCAAGGCCTATATCTCACTGCCTTGGCTTGGCTAAGGCTGCTGTAGGAAGTTAGGCTGTCTTTGCTGCAGGCTTGGTAAACAATACTCTTGTGTTACTGTAAACAAAATGGCTATGGCCATGCTTTGCTGTTTTTTTTTGTTTGTGTTTTTTTTTTTGTTTGTGTTTTTTTGTGTTTGTTTTTTCCCCATTTGGGAGTTCTTCCTAAGTACAACTTCCGTTCCGTTGAAAGCCATGGTCACAGTATTTGCAGTCAATGGGATTTACTTGGTTTATATTTCTGGTCAGTCAGCTTTGCTACTCAGTAAAAGTCAGAATGTAAACTTCTGGTGATGTCCCTGAATCTTCTTATGCAATTGTGAGCAGAATGGAGACCTCAGTTCTGACTCAGCCTGTGAGTGCTACACTTGCAGGAGTCCAGAAATATCTGGAATGTGACTAATCATTCTTGTGGTTTTATATAAAAGAGATAGTACAGCTTATTTCCAGTCTCTTCCGAGTACAGTGTTGGATCCACCAGCTTGGGTTTTGTTCTGAGTATGGTGAAAAGTGTTGCTGCTGCTCAGTACTCTTTCTCACATTAAGTCTGTTTTTACAGCAATTAATTGAGTCTACTGAAGCAGCAAACCTTCCCTGCCACAATTTTGCATGCGTAAACTTTAGTTCATCTTAATTATTAAAGGGCTATGACTGAGTGTGCTGTTTGCATTGTAGAAGGTGTTGTAAATGAGCAGAATGTCAATGAGAAATTTTAATGTCGTTATTCTCTTGTCAGATTTAAACTTTGAGACCTCAGCTCTTCATCAGTTTTAACATAATTTAGAGGTCTGTCTTCTTGAATTCAGTTATTGTTAAAAATTATTCTATAAATTCTTCTAGAAGGACAGCCTTTAATTTTTCGTGGCTTCTGTTATACAAATGTTGCAGAACATCTTAAGGCAATGACTGGAACGCTTTTCACTTGATTCACCTCCAGACAAATATAAAGTCACAGATGTAGCACTAAGTGTTGCAAGCCCTGATGGTGAGGAAAGACTGAGGGAAGAAAAGCATGAATAATCAAGATCCTGCAGGAACTAGTAAAAGAAAAGGGCGCTGCGGCATCAGTTGAGGTTCTGCAAATAGCACCATGTGCTTCAATACTAAGGATTCTTTTGTATCTGAAAACCAATGTGAAGGGGGAGAAACTGTTGCTAAACAAGCTTTCTAACAATGTAGATAAATTATATAGGAAGTCTGTTTGGTTTTGAGAGCAACACTTAAAGAAAAAGTTAAAGCCTTCTTATTTGTAGGTCTGATGGGCCCCAAAAGTAGTTCTGCAAAAATGCTTAAATGTTGCAGCTGAGAACTCCTGTATTTGTGAAAATTTGGTGTATTTTGTGGTCACTTACTGGGAATGTGTTTAGCTGCTTGATGGAGGATAAGTTTATTGCTGCTTGTAAACACTCCACAGTGAAGCCTGCTCTCAATTCGTAGTAAGATGTTGCAAGTATGTTAAAAATCTGATTAAAAAATAGTGTAAGTTTTCCACAAATAGAAACTTTGTGTTAAATGAAGATTTGGCACATTGCACAACTGTGACACTGGCATCAGTGTCTTGTAAGTTTTCTTTTTACTTTCTGTGGAGAAACTTGAAAAGAGCTTGCCAGTGACAAGATTGCACTTGTGAGTTTATTTTGGTTTGGCTACTCACTTAAAATTATTTGGGAGATTCAGTTTAGAGTTAAAGGGAAAGCTTGTGCCAGAGTTTAGCTGAGGCTTAGTTCCATGACACTGTTGTTATGGAGACAGAAATAAGCAAGAAGCTCTTTGAGTTTTATTTATCTAGATTAACCAAGTAAAAGCAGAGATTCTGTCTCGGACTGGAGTAGGTTTGTTTTACTGCTGCCTGACAAGAATCTGTGCCTTGGTGGGACGTAGGTACCAAAATGATGCTTCCTGTTGAGCTGCAGAGATGCAATCGGAAAGTGTTTGTGTTGGTGTCTACCTTCTGGAGGGCTGGCGCAGATTGCTCCTCAGGACACTCTAATTTATGTCAATGGCTTGGACCACCCCTGAGGAACAAAGGTGGTTTTATCCTGGAGTGCTCTTTAGCTGCAGCTGAGGATCTGGATTTTAATCTGTGAATCTGTTGGCCATTTGGATGGGAATGAAAGTTTAGCTCCTTTTTTTTTTTGTAAGAGTGGTCCTGAGCTCTTCTGTAAACTCTTCTGTGATCTTCATTATGCAATATTGTTTCGTGTTGCACAAGAAATTATCTCAAGCACCTGATAAAAGTGGGATAACAATTTCAAAATAAAACACAAGAAAGCTATATGTGTTTTTCTTTGAGCCTGGAAAGAACAGTGTGTTTCATCTCAAAAAGAATAGTACTTCAAAGCCATATTCTGTAGTATTGGTATGTCCTCAGCAGAGTTATGATGTTGTAATGCTTTGTGGTCTGGCAGAGATCCACATCACCATAACCTGTTTCTGATGCTTAGCATGTACTCTAGATGGTACTATTTAATCTGTCCCCAGAATCTGACATGTGTTTTTAATACAGAGAAATAATGGAATAGTGATAAAATAGTGAAGTGTAGTGTTAGTCAAAAATCTTTCATAGCTGAGGTTGTACATTCAAGATTCTCTTCTTAAAAGTAAATTAGTGCCAATCCATATGTGAATATGTGTGGCATATACTAGTAAATATCAGGAAACTTACTATAAATTACATTACTATAAAATAGGTCTCTAAAATTTCAGTCTTTTTCAGGATTTATTTTAAAATTAAATAATTTCTAGTACTTTTAGGCATGCTTGCTTTTTGTATGCTGTAAGAGCATAAGTGCCTAGTTGCAGTATTTTCTTTTAGTTACAGATTTTATATTTGTATGGGCAGTAACATCAAAATAAAGTTAATTTTTGGAATAGCGTGTGTTTGTATTTGATGCACAACACATCACTTAGGGCATATTAAATGTGAATATTTTTTATTTTGCCTGTGAGTGAATCTGCTTTGAATCTGTGCAAACAAGTTGCACATTGTAACAGCTGTGTGGTGTGACAGTGAAAGCTCAGCTCTCACTTCTGAATCCAGGTTACTGATCTGTGATGGAAGCAAATTTTATTGGACTTGCATGTTTTACTTATTATTGATTTATACTTTGCATGCTTGTATAGCTATTTTTGGCAATAACCCCCAAACTTTTAGAAAGCTTTATTAAAATGTTGTAGGTGTGTGGAATAAATCCCCATTTGCTAAGTCCACATGATTCAGTGATAGTAAAGTTAACGTGAAATTGCACACAAAATAATAACTTCCAGTATCCACATTATAGCACAGAAGTGTTGAGGAGGATGTACTTGTGTAAGTTTATAAGAATAGTTAAAAAGCTGTCCTCTCAACAGAGGTTTGTACTCTGTCTTATGAGGATTTTGTGAGTTTTTGAGTGCTTTAATTTTCTGGATTTTGCCTGCTGGACTGCAGTGTCCTATATTGAGCAGGACTGACTGTGGGCAGACATCATGTACTGCAGTAGCTGCACTCCCCTGATGGTTTCTCATCATGGGTGGTGCTGCAGGTAAATCTCTTCTGAGGCTGGCCTTGCACTGGTTGATGTCAGTGGGGTGCTGGCATTGGTGGTTCAGCTGTTCTCCCAAACACCTGAGGAGATGCTGTGCTTTTCCTCTTACACAAAGGTCATAGTAATATTTCTTGGAGTCTGGTTTGGCTGTATCACTGTCCAGCTGGAGCTCCTGGGTTTGTAAAGTGGGGTTTGTCCAGCACCCTGCACATGAAAGTGTATAAGGACTGTTGGACATGAATATTCAAAGATTTTTTACCAAAATGAGCTGTAATGTGTATTCTTCATGCTGTGAATTTCCAAGAAAACGTGTTTTAAAGGCCACCTGTATAATTCAAAGGTGTATTAAGTATTTTATGTAAGGTCAGCTCTATGCCAGTTCACTTCAAGCTCAAGTACTAAAGGAAGGAAAGCTTTTATCTCAAAAAAAAAGTTAAAAATATGCTAGTGAGTATTTCTAGTCATCTAGGCAGAAGACTGGGGTTTTAGGGCACAACATGTTAGGTCTGGCACTATGAGAACAGCATGTTACTGAGATACTTGGCTTTATCTTGAGGATCTCATTGTCATAACTAATGGCAAGATAACAAGGAGCTGTTATTAAAGAGGAATTGCTACTGGGCTTGAATTCTGTCTACTTACTGCCTCTGGCCTGTGTATTTCCATACGAATCAGGATTTCTTGTAAGTCTGAAAAAGGGGTAATTTTTATATATTTTTTTTCAAGTTAAATTTAGATTTATTTGGAGGTTTGAAATAGCCACATAGTGGGTGGGATGCTCAGCAAACTGTGAGCGCGGTTGTAGTGAGGCCTCTGGAGGATGAAGCTGTATTACTAATTGCAAAATTGTCTTAGTTTGGAGAGGATCATCTTTGAGTTGTTTCTTCCCACTAGGAAGGGAGAAAGTGGTTCAGGGAATAGCCATGGAAATCCCCCTGGAGGGCTGCAGTGCTGTCGCAGAATATTTCTTGTTCCAACATTCTCAGGCAGGCCCTTGATGATCCGAGCTTATGTGCTCCTTGCACTTTACTGCAGGAGGTAATCAGGAATTGGAAAGCTTTTAATGGGGAAGTTTTGGTGGGGCTGCCCTCCAGAACCACAGCTGTAACTTTCCCTGAATTAACTATGAAGACTGGAAAAATCCCTATATAGAGCCTGGTTCTGTTTTTAAGCTGAGCTTGTCTTTCAATGCAGATTTTGTGGCTTTTAAGCAAATACAGTTTATCTTGTAAGTTTTGCTACTGTGAGAATGGTGTATGTATCATAGCACTGTGTGTGTCATGTGTGGAAAACTCAGATTAAGAGGGAATTCCTTCCACTTGTAAAAGCACAAAACCAGTCCTAAATATCTGACTGTTCAACAATATTTATCCATCCTGTGACGTTAATTATCTCTTTTTCCTGAACCAGGTGCTTTCCCCACTTGTCTTATCTGGCACATCCTCATTGTTCAGAGGCTCGATCAGTGTCTCACCTTCCTGTACTGCTCAAACTTTTCTTGGAAGTCTTAATTGTCAACCTTCTTGTGACACTACTCTTCTTAACAACTATTTAATAAAAACCCATTACTTTTGGAAAATCTGTGAGAGAAGAGGTTACTATTTATCAAAAAGTTTGGATATTGTGGAAGTGTGGTTTGACTTAAATGTGCTCTTATGCTGGATAACTGCAATAGAATTGCAGGGAATAAAATCTTACAGTCTTTGCAATTCACCAAAACAAATTCAAACAGATGAAGACTTTCTTGTTTTGGTTTCTTTGTGGTGTTTTTTGTTTGTTTGTTTATTTGTTTTAATGAAATTTTATATTTTAGTTAAATTTTGTCAACATTTCTCAAGGCACCCCTGCTCTGATGCATATTCTATGCTTGTCAGTCTTGCTTGTTCAGATTATGACTGTACCAGCATTTGTTAAGCCAGTGTGCTCTTTGCTGGAGTGAAGGATTTATTGCAAAAGAGTTCTTGTGAATGAGTTAATCATGAGGCAAAGGCTGGTATTGATACATTGAGATGTGCTCCCAAGAACATTTGGAGAAAGGTTGTAACTGTATTAATGAGTTATAAAAAGCAAGTTTTGAGGCTAATGCTTTAGGGAAAGCTGGTTTTCATACCAGCTTTATTTTAGGGTTATGGAAGTATTTCTTTCCACTCTTACTATTGTTGGAAAATCACATGGTTTTGATAAAGTATTTTTGTTGATCTTTCAAACAGCCTGAGATTCCAAGCACTTTATTATCAATTTTTGCCTTAATACAGCTGTCAATTTTCATGTGCCTACTTCTCAAACAGCATGCTCTCTGTTTAAATCTGAAACAATCTCATGAGAAGGAAACAAATCCACAGCAGTGTCTGATATTCAGGGATGTGGGAATTTAGTTTTACTCTTAAATTTTCTCCCTTAAGTTCTGTATTAATTTTGCCTTTAGGAAGTGAAATGTAAGAAAGACAGCTTGCCCTGTCCACAGAGCACAGAATAATTATCAGTCAGTGCTTTTATCTGCAAATGTGCTGCTTGGTAAATTTCAGTCAGCTTTGAAAAACCCCAGTCCAACAGTGAAGTACCAAAGTGAATAATTCAGAGTGCTGCCAGATAAGGTGGAGTGTAGGTAGTTTCCTGCCTTTCATAGCTGATTCTGCTGCTGCATATCAGGCCTGACTTTGATGCTTAAGTAAGTGTCCTGGGTTATGGATTTTATTTACAATGAATGTGTGGTTAGGAGGTGACTTTGTTCCCTTTTATTGGTCTCTTCAGGAAAGAAAAAAAAAGAAACTTCTTGGTTTATATTGTAGTTCTTAATATATAGAAATGAAGACCAGAGGGAAAGAAAATTGGAGTAGTTAATTCCTCTGTTAGTACAGTTTTGAAGTTGATTTTTTTTCCTTTGGTTAGACATTATTTTGCAGGAAATGGAAGACAGAGAATAATACTTGAATAAACACATCATTTTCTGATGCCTTTTATGTCACGCCGTAGTTTTTCTTGTAGAATCAGATTGTAACATTCCAAAAAATGGGATACAGTTTTTAGGAAGAACCATAGCTCTTTGTTGGGAGCTTGAAATTTCCTAAACAAAAGTCACTTATTCAGAATCAAAACATATAATAGTATTGTATTTTTGTTCTGCCTTTAGGGTTTGGATAAAGCCAGCAGTTGTTTTGGGGTGCTCTGTTGGAAGCTGTATGGGCTAACCATGGAGTGTCTGGAGCTATTGGGATAGGGAAGAGAAATCTTTTTAGTTGTTTCAGAGTAGTTCTTGCTGTGGAAAAGATGACATTCACTTTGCAGTGCAAGCCTTTTGGATTACTGTGGCAGTGTGTAGGATGGGTGGTAGTAGCAGCTGAAAGGAGTACAAATCGTGATTGTACAAGCATCTAGTGACAAAGGGAGAGACACTGAACATACCAGTGTCAAAGCCATCAGGCTTATTTATGAGCAGTAATTTGCTGTACAAGCACAAAGGGCTGCAAGAAACAGTGAAGAAATCATCATAATCTTCTCTTACCTTGCATAGGTTTTGTACTTGGAGTGATTAAATTCCATTTAATTAAATTTTTAATGCATCAAATGATAGCAGGTTTCTGATGAAGGACACCTTCACCCTTCTTCTGCCTGCTAGACACGAATGTATCCCAGTCCATCCCTTAACATTTGTATTTTCAGTATTTCTGCTCAATGGAGATAGAAAAGCAGCATGTGTTACTTTGCTGAGTGGAAAAATTATTGAGATGTGTCTATGTAAACGTTGTCTCACCTTTTGGCAAAAGTAAATCTTACACTGCCAAATACAGGCTTTAAAGCAGTAGGGCTTCAGACACTTAGTTCATTTGCCTAAACATGGCACGTAGTGCCAGTGTGCACATTCCAGAGTGTCCAGGATGGCCAGAGGGCTGGCAGCAATGGCACAGGAGTTACAGGAGACCCATACCCTGCAGGAGATGCAGCTGCTCTGTATCTGTATTGTGTTGTATTTTGTGTGTATGTATGACCAGACTTGGCGAACGAAGATTTGGGCAGGGCTCTCCCCACGTGGGTGTGCCCTTCCAGCCTCACAGTGGATGTTTTAGGTCAGGCACAGCGTGCGCAGAACTGGCCCCACCGTTTAAGTCCTGAGGTCCATCTGCCACAGCCGAGCGAGCTTGGGCAGTGACAGTGAAGTCCTCGGGACTGTCACAGCACCAGGTACTAACCGGGGCTGACCCTGCTGAGCATCCGAGATGTGATGGGATGGGATGGCAGGGAGGCATTGAACTGCCAGGGGACGGTCCCACTGAGACTGGAACTCAGGTCCTTGGGATTCAGAGTCCAGAGTGCTCTCCATTCACATCGCCTGAAAATAGCACTAGATGTATGTTTAGGTAATTCTTTTGAGCTGTAGGGGTTTTGTAAAACCTCATTTCCTATCCTTTCATAGTGATTTTTGGTAGTTTGTAGTTTCTTAGCTGAAATTCATTAAGTAGTGCTTCAAAAATCATTAAATGATTTAATTTACAGTAAATCACAATTCTATCATCCTTGTTATTTCCTGCAGGAAACTCACATCTACGATTGTGAACACTGCAATGGAAAGAAAATTTTCCAGCTTTCAAAATATGTTTCTGTCATTTTAGCGTAGCAGATCTTCTCCTAATTACAACTCTGTGGAAATTGCTGTGTAAAACTTCTTGTAGTGGTGGAGTAGGTACAGTGCGATTGCAAATCTTCACCAGATCTGAGTTGCATACAGACTGTTAAGAACAAGAAAATGGAAGTTTATACACATTATCACAGTAAATTTAAAAGCAATTTAGATTATGAAACAAATGATAGTTAATGTAATTTGGGTTAATTTTGAAAATGTTTAAAGTGCATTATCCATCTTCATCATAATCTGTTGTGTAAAATTGGATTTGAATGGTCTGTTCTAAAAATCACAGCAGAAATTGCAGTGTGTTTTTGTCTAGGTGTGTGATCAGACCTGCAGAGCAGGAGAGAAAGAATACTGTCTATAGAAATGTTAGGTTGTTTTAATGATACTGAATTTTTCATAATAGAGTCTTGCAAAGAAAATCAGGTATGGACTGTTTGGATTTTTTGTTTATATTAGATGAAGAGGCTTACTACTTTAAGCTTGACAGGTCTCTCCTGACATTTGGCCTGAAATATTTGCAAGATATTTCATGTCCTCAGAGCAGGAATGAATATGAGTGGGTTGGAAAATTATGCTTCCATAATCAAATAATGAAGATTCTTTGGCATTATATAAGGTATGAATGTGGGGAGCTTGTTATCATTGCCCTAGCAAGGTTTCTGTTGTATACTGGAGAAACTTTCAAGCCTGTATTTTGATAAATACTTTCTACAATTATACTTTGGATGGCAGCTTTTGATGGGTGTGTTTTGCTAAAGATTGAGTTATGGATTGAATGAAGTTTTTATGCTGTGCTTCATATTGGCATTTGTGTCTTGAATTTCCAAGTACTAGTTTTGTGTGTATGGTGTTTTTTTCATTGGGTTTTTGTTGTTGCTAGTTTTGGTTCGTTGTTTTTGTGGGTTTTGTTGTTTTGGGGTGTTTTTTTATAAATCAAGTAGAAATCTAATGTTCATGAAATTAAACCTTTCCAGCATAAATTGTTGTGAAAGTTATTTTACTTCAACGTGTCTTCATGTTTTGAGGAATTTCACGGAAAGGAATCTTTATATGGTAGCTGTAAATAGAAATATATCTAAATACAGTCATCATTCCTTTGACAAGAGTAATCTTTGCAGTTTTCCTTCTGGCAGACTTCTTTTGGACAGCTTTTAGATGCTGTTACTGGGGGGGGGGTCAATGAAAAATTGACAAAGAATTGCTAGATTGGGAATCATGGAAGTAACACTTGACCTGAAGAGTCAGATTTTTTTTTAAATCATTTTAAAATATAAAGAAGCAAAGAACTAGCAGCCCAGAAGTGTATTTGTTCAAGTCCACGCATTTTGTGCGTTGGATACATGGGCTGTTACAATTTATAATACAGCCTCTATTTGTGGGTGAGTGTATCATGATTGTTGAATCCGGGCAGTTTGTTCAGAAGACTTCTATTGTTCAGACTAAGCTGAAAATGATCTGTAGGATAAAGCTGTGACAGTTCTGGATTTCCATGCTTTGGAAAGCATTATATTGCCAAATCTGCGCACATGTCTTTGTTTAATTCTGTTTCCTTTTCTTTGAAGACTGATGGTTAATAAATTACGTGTTTATTGAGAGAATGTGCACAATATTCTATTAAATACTAAAGTTTAGGGTTTAGTTTTGATGGAAAGAGAATTTTTTGCCCAATGTGATGTTTGAAGAGGTCAGCCTACATAACTCTTGTGGGCCCTGGAATGAGCAGCGTGCACATTTGCAGCACCAGCATCCTGCCTATTTGTAGTAGCACCCAGTAGGTCGTGGTGGCCAAAAAACAGAGGGCACAGTTTGCAGGTGTCACACACAAGGTAGTTTATTAAATCACTCTGTGAAGAAAGGAAAAAGGAGAAAATAGGTAAAGGTAAAAGCTAATTCTTAACTTCAAATTACACAATATATATTGTAAAATCCCACTCATAGCCAAGTTCTACAGGTTGTATCACAGCGTCTATAAACTTTGTTACAGCTTTTAATTGGATGTCACTTTCTGCATAGATGTTCTCTTTGCCATGAGAAACTTATTTCTTCAACTTTCTTTTCTCATGCCTGCTTCTCCCAAAACTTTATCTCAGTTTGTTTTTGCTGTCTTGCTGGTTTTTCTCACAGTCCTGATTAAGTGCCAGCTAGTAGGCCTCAGAATCTGTTTGCAGCTCTAAAACTTTTTTCTCAACTCAAAATCTTTTTTTATCCTTATACCTATTTAGGGAGAATTGACTGCCTAATCTGTAGTGATAGATATTTGATTTTTCTACGTTTATAGAATCATAGAATAGTTCAATTTGGAAAAGACCTGTAAGACCATCAAGTCCAACTGTTATCCAGCACTGCCAAGTTCACCACTAAACCATGTCCCTCAGCACAACATCTCATCATTTTTAAATACCTCCACATCCTTGCACAACCTGTTCCAGTATGTAAGAACCCTTTCAGTGTTCTGCAGTGCTGTCTGTTGTGGGGATGCAATCTGCGGTGGTGTGGTGGTTCTCCTGGTCCTGGGGTTTATTCCATCACCTGGGAGAAAATGTGCTCCCCCCACTGCCCCGACCACGTGGTCCCAGGAGCCCGACAAGGACACACAGAGACCACCGGAGAGAGAGGAGAGAGTTTATTTCTGCAGCTCAGGGGTTTATATGGACCTTGGAGAGATCCAAAACCTACCAATAGGAAACAAGAGGGGGTTTGGCTTTGGGCCAGTGGGAATCAGGGGATTTACATTCAATAGGAAGGGGGGTCAGGGAACATGCATGTTGCAACTTCCCTGCAGACCCCTGAGACAGCAGGTATCTCAAGGTATTCTGGGAAGGAGAAGCAGTGACTTTGCAAAAAGACATTTAAACAATCATTTTGTACATTTAAAGAACATTAGAAAACATCGTTAGAGGTGGCTTCTTCATTTTGTTCACAAATCCATTTCTGACAGGACTTTCTCCATTCCACATGTTGTAAATCAATTCCCACATTTCAGTGAAGAATTTCTTCCAAATATCCAATAAATCTTCCATAGTGTGTGTTCACATTTCTCTTTTGGGAATGGTCAAGCCTCTACAAATGAGCAAATGTATTATTTAGACATGTAGAAATATTGTAGGTTTTAAAAATTAGAATGAAGAATTGTAGTTAAGTAGTTATATTGTGTACATTGAGTGTTTTTCTTTCCTTTTAAATTGATGAAATATTGTCCTGTGCTACTTTAGCTTGAGCCCATGATGAGCTTGTGTTTTTGTGGCATTAAATGTGCTGGTTAAGTGTTTACAGGACTGACACTATTATTTCCAACTTTAAGAAAAATCCTTAATATAGAACAACTTTTTTTTGAGAGGACATGTTCACTTTTTGTTGTACCATGTGAAAAGGTTAAGACTTTGATTTATAAAGTAATAGAAGGGAATAGTGCTTGTTTTTTATAGCAAACAAATATCTTTTTTCCCCCCATCCCTGTGATATAAAACAAAGATAACAGCATTACTCTTTCATCTGTGAAAACTGTGTGTGGTTGCATGGCATTAGATTCCAAAGCACATATATAGAAGGCAACTTCATGGCTGAATGAATTTGGGGAGATTTTTTTATTGTTTGGATTTTTTTTTCTTAAGCAACACAATATTTAGGCTTTTTTGCTTGTATGCTTCTTACTTTCTTGCTTGAGGTACAAGGAACTTAAAACTCCTCACTTCTATGAACATGGATTTTTTTTTCAGGTAACAGAAATGTGAAATAGGATGTAATCTATAGAAACATGTTTTTTGTTCTAAGCATACGTGTGTGCACTCCAATTTATGCTTGGGTTTGTTTCATCTGAGAATTGTTCTAAGACTGTTTAAATATTGTATCTCAATTATGTTAAAAAATTATATTTGGAGACTGAAGCAAAGACCAATTTCATAACCTGTGCCACCATCTGTTAAATACACCAGGAGCTTATTTTATTTTCGGGATGGATTTAGCCAGCTGTCCATTTTGCACTGGTGCCTGGATGGAGGCGTGCATTTCAGAATAACACAGTAGACTTTCTGTGACTTGACAAAAAGCTTTTTTATTTTGATCTGAGACTCTTTAGCTTGTCTGACACTTCCTTATATTTAGTCTGGCTGAGGAATGTATTTGAAACCTTTCCCCTGCTGCACTCCTGTAGTTTGTGCTTTCATCTTCTCCCACTTAGGTCTGGAGCTGCTCCACAGGACGAGACATGTGCGTTCCCAGCGAACCCTCTGCGGGGCATGTGGATGTGTCTGCCAGCGGCATCCCAGAGTCTGTTATAATCCTATCGACATCTCCAGCCCATGTGGTGTCCAGTTAATCTGTCGGGCACTCTTCTTGCTTTAGCTGACCCTGTGACATGATACAGCAACCAGCTCTTTGCTGACTGCAATTTAGAGCTTGCTTTAACTGTAAAACATAGTTCTAGAAATTAATTTCCTGATTTCCATGGGAATTTTGCTTTTTTAAAATTATAAAATAATGCCTTAGTAAAATCTAGCAGAAGGCAGTTGAAGAAGCGTTCTGAAGGGAAGTTCTAGCCAGGTGGGGGTTGGTCTCTTCTCCCAGGCACTCAGCAATAGGACAAGGGGGCACGGGCTCAAGCTCTGCCAGGGGAAATTTAAGTTGGAGATCAGAAAAAAATTCTTTCCAGAGAGAGTAATCAGGCACTGGAATGGGCTGCCCAGAGAGGTGGTGGATTCCCCATCCCTGGAGGTTTTTAAACTGAGACTGGACGTGGCACTGAGTGCCATGATCTGGTAAATGGACTGGAGTTGGACCAAGGGTTGGACTTGATGATCTCGGAGGTCTTTTCCAACCCAATCGATTCTATGATTCTGTTCTATAATTCTAAGCTGCCTGAAGCCATGCACTGTATTTTCTGTTTTAAATTTCCATGAAATACATTGTTTTCTGTGTCTGATCACTCACTCTTAAAATAGCAGAGCTCATTTCATTGTCTCACTCTGTTCTGTCAGGTCAAGACTGTTGGGCTGGGAAAGGGTTTGGCTTCACTTTGTGTGGAAATCCTTGTTTGTTTATTCTTCATCACTCTGTAGCTAGAGGTGTCTGCACCACATAAAAGCATGAAACCCCTGAATTCAGTGCTGTGTATGAATACCTCAATATATTCTTGCCCTGTCCAGCTTCTTTTTCTGATCTTCCCATAACAGAAGCACTGTTTTGGTACAGCCTGATGGAGTAGCATTTTGCTGTGTCTCCAAACTGCAGATATGCACATGAAGCAGACACAAGAATTTGTTGCTATTGTATGGAGTACATCTGGGCTGCTAATCAGGCTGTGGTACCAAAATACTGGAAATGTTTGCTCTCCTTATATGCATGTGTCAGTTGAACTTGAGAATTAGTTGCATCCAGTCTCTGCTGTTTGTACATGGTTTGCTTTGTCTTAACTTTATTGGCCTAGCTCATCAGAGGCTATTCTCGGAAGATCAAGGGCCTCAAGTCTATGCTTTTAAAATCTCCTTTGCCCCAGCCCTTGTCTTCAAAATCTCACTGGAAGCTTTGTAGCTAAACCCAGAGTATATAAGGTGATTGCAAGACAGTCCATTTATCTGTGTTCCTGGCAAGTGGACAGCCAAACAAAGCACTTAATGCCCTTATTCAAATGTTTTGTTGAGCCAGGAGACAAAATAGTGCTGTTAAGCTCTGTTTTGACAATTCAGTTTCTCCTGCTACTTTCTCCTCTAGTCGTTATATCTGGGTAGGATTAGCCACATAATACTTGCCCTTCACCGGCCATGTTTCCACCATGTCCTTATAGTAGGATTTAGTGAGTGGTCCTGTTGCCCAGAGAATTGGCCACTGAGTGTTTTGAGGAGTGATTACCAGAAATTCCGCCAAAGCTTTTCCATGTGTCCAGCATAAACCCACCTATCTGGTGACAATAGGTTTACTGGATGTGACCCCAGCAAAGTGGAGAGAGTGGGAGCATCCCTTTCATCGATAGCCTGTGTTCACACAAGTGCAGATGCAACAGGAAATGCACACTCCTCATGAAAAGACCAGCTAGCTGAATGTTAGAGATCAGGCATGCTTATGTTTATGTAACCACCAATGTACTGAGACAATGCCAATCTCCAAGCATGATCATGGCAATGAGCATAGCTTAAAGGATTAGTTGCTTGTCAGGCAAAACAGAAGCACTCTTTTGATTTTTTTTATTTATTTTGTGAGCTGAATTTGAATAGTGTGGGTTATATGAATACCTAAATAGTCTTTATTTTAGGTAGTTACTGCTGTTAAAAGTTCAGATGGAACCAAATTACCACAAAGAAAATTAAGGAAATAAATCTTTCATTTTAATGCCTTTTTGATACATTTACTCACTCCGTTCTCATATTCTGGGTGCCATATTTATCAGACAATGATCTCCCTACTGGTGATGTTTTCTGTATGTGGGGAAATAAATCAGAGGAACAGTCACAAATCTGTAGCAATAAAAATCTGTTTTCTGGCAGAGGACATGAGTTTTAATAAAGCCGTAATGTGCATGTGTGTGGGAGGCATTGGAGGTGTTCACCTTTTCCTGTAAAATGTTTTTTGTTATGTTTAGCCCTTCAGCTATCAGTTGTAGCAGTGAAGTAATAGTCTAAACTGTTAAGGTGGGGTAAGTGATTTTTATTTTTTTAACTGTTGGAGTCTCATAGAAGATTTGTGAGTCAGAGGTTGTTATGTAGGGATATAGTTCTAGACCCATAATAAACTATTTTTCTGGAACTTACTAGTAGGGCTTAAACCTGTTGGTGAGCCTGCTAAACAAACATGGTCTTTAAAGCTCTACTCAGTTTTACCAGTCCTTTGGTATATGGAGTGTGTTTAATCCAAATGGTATGTAAAAGAAAATCCATATTTATGGATCATTGAGTCTTACAGTTGGAAGAGATCCCTGAGGGTGTGTAGCTCAAAGCAGAGCTACCTGTGATGGTGGCTCAGAGCAGGGCTATCCTTACATTTTGATCACGCTGCTCAAGCCTTGTTGATTTGAGTTCTCTCTGTGGTCCAAAGATGCCAATTCTGGTGCCTCTCAGGGCCAGAGCTTAACCCACCTTCGCTGGGAGGATGTGTCTGCTTGTGCAGTGGGGATTTCCCTTGCTGAACTTGTGCCCATCAAGATGCTACAAAATGCTGTTAAATACTTTAGCTCTTTGGAATCAAACTACATCAGAATTCCTTGTGTTTTAAAGTGTGTAAGAGATTGATTTGGCATCTGTAGTATATAGGGAGTTTGCCTGGGTATAGGAGTTTGAAGAGAAACCTGCAAGGTTTTATCAAAATAACTGATTATTTTTCATTCCTGACTTCTCTTCATTGGGATGTTTGCCCTCATCCATAGATGGACTGGGTGTGATTGTGTAGATTTGTATTGAAAGTCAAGCTTATGTGAAGTACCAAAGCAAAAGGTCCATTGCAGTTACTTAGTTGGAAGTAGGAAAGGGAAAGTAAATTTAGCTAAACAGGAACAAAGAAAAGAATTCTTCCCAAATGCTAAACAGGCTATTGTGAGTGTGAAGCTTTGGAGAGGAGCAGTTGATCAGCTTTTTGTAAGGCAAAAAGCAACAAACAAGGAAAAGTTTATTCTCTTGTTACTGTTTGTAACAGGAAATAGTGCTTTAAAAATGTATGCACAAAAATATGTTCTCCCATCCATCTTTTTGTGTCAGAAGTTAACCTTTTGTTCCTTCAATGTATAGTAACCTGCATTTTGTTCATTTATATACTTTGTTTAATGTTTTGGAGGTTTGTTTGGTTGATTGGTTTCAGTTTTGTTTTAAACTTTATTTTAAGCATTCTATCTACTGAAAGAAACAAACAGAAGAAGGGGACATAGAAACCAGCAAATGTTTTACCTGAATGATGTCAGTGATACCAAAAAGACATGGAAATTGTGTTTTAAATTGTTCTCTAAAATGCTGCATTGCGTATGTTTCATAAAATTTTGAAAACAGTTACTGCAAGAGACGTTCTCATCTGTGGAATACGCATCCTGGTGGAATGTGGTACTAACTGCTGGAAAAGAGGAAGCTCTGGAACAGAATATTGCTCTTTGCTTTTGTTATCAAAGAGGAAAAGGGCCTTAGATCTTGTCCCTGTCTGAGCAAACATGTGATATGTGTTTCATTTTCCTGTGCTTTACTTGAATGTCCACACTGTTGTTGTTCCTTGCTATTTGTATATAACAAAAACTCCGTTATTTGAATATCTGCTCCCCTGGCTTTATCAAGGAGAAACCCTTTCCATTTTCTGAAGCATGATAAAACACAACTAATGTTCATAGGCTAATCCTGCAAGGAAGGTGGTCCTGTGGTGTAAAGGAGAGCATTCTGGACTCTGAATCCCAAGGACCTGAGTTCCAGTCTCAGTGGGACCATCCCCTGGCAGTTCAATGCCTCCCTGCCATCCCATCCCGTCACATCTCGGATGCTCAGCAGGGTCAGCCCCGGTTAGTACTGGGTGCTGTGACAGTCCCGAGGACTTCCCTGTCACTGTCCAAGCTCGCTCGGCCGTGGCAGATGAACCTCAGGACTCAAACGGTGGGGCCAGTTCTGCGCACGCTGTGTCTCACCTAAAAAATCCACTGTGCAGGCTGGAAGGGCACACCCACGTGGGGAGAGCACTGCCCAAATCTGCGTTCACAAAGTCTGGACATACATCCACACAAAATCCTGCAAGGCCACTGGGACCTGTCATCCTCAGGATAATATCACAGTAAATGTGACCAATACCTCCACCCGTATGCTATCAAGCAGTGTCATCCCTGCATCAGGTAGTGTAGTATTTTTAGAGGATGTGACAGTATATTGGATACCATTTTTTGCTCTATCAGTGCTTGTGTGTGTCCATTTTGCTATTTCATTCCAGTACCAGGTGTAAACTGGCAATGATTCTGTGAAGAAAAGCATGTTTATAGTATTTGCATGTCAAGGGAATGTGAGTGACTGCTTACACCTGGTGACTATTTGATCCTTTTGGATACAGGGGAAAAAATATCAATGCCTGTCCCTCAAAGAAAGAATTTCAACATTGAAAATAATAACATAAGAAAACGCCAAAATCGCCTATAAAATTTTGTAGATTCATTAAAGGGTTTGGGTAATTTTCTAGGCAAGTGACACTTCAGAGGATCTTAATTTTAATGAAAATGGAATTTTTATTCTCCCTTCAAATATGAGCCATTAAGAGAAAGGTTCATGCTGTTTTAATGAATTTTAAAATGACCTTTTCATAATCTTAGTGGTTGCAGGAAGAAGTCATAAAAAATGAAAAATACCTTCAAATCCCAAGTTACTGTCTGAACAGATATTTATTGCCTGCAATATGTTTGTCTTTCTAAAGCGATCCTGTGGTTGGTATACTAAATGTACATTTAATTGTCCATGCCAAGAAAGGATTATGAGTAAAATGAGAATAATTTTTTAAGTAAGTTTATATATTAACAGTTGAAAATACTATGAGAAGGCATGCCTTTCTTCCCTGGACTTCTGTCTGACCTGGAAGTCCTAAAATCCCTGGTATGGTTGTGGGGAAAATTGTGTTAATTCAGGTATTGTGTAGACAGCCATATGGTAGGAGAAGAAACAGAAGGGTTTGTTTTTTTTTTTTAATTAGATAATGGTGGAGGTACTGTGGACTGCAGCATCCCACAGTGCCAGCTGGAAACTGTGCTGTGCCCCTTGCCAAACTGCTGATGCTTCCCTTGTCTGAGCTTTCTTCCTCAGGGCTTTGTACAAATTCCAATTCCTCTAAGCAGAGAAACAGTCCATCCCAGGAATGGCCAAAATGAGTAGATGACCCAGCAGACTGGCTTGGGTAAACAGAGGAGCTGATGGCCAGATTAAGTTTAAGATACAGTGTCTGTAACAGTTGGTTTTCTACCTGCAGGTTGGTTACAAGCAGACCTGTGGAGGTCTGTTGTAGGACCAGTTTATTTAGTGTCTTCTATCCGTGACCTGCACTTTGGCCACAACAACCCCCTGCAGTGCTACAGGCTGGGCACAGAGTGGCTGGAGAGGAGCCAGGCAGAAAGGGACCTTGGAGTACTAATTGACAGAAAGCTCAACATGAGCCAACAGTGTGCCCAGGTGGCCAAGAAGGCCAATGGGATGCCGTCCTGGATCAAAAATAGCGTGGCCAGCAGGACCAGGGCAGTGATCCTTCCCCTGTACTCTGTGTTGGTGAGGCCACACCTTGAGTACTGTGTTCAGTTCTGCGCCCTTCAGTTCAGGAAAGATATTGAGGTGCTGGAATGGGTCCAGAGAAGAGCAACAAGGCTGGTGAAGGGACTGGAGCACAAGCCTTATGGGGAGAGGCTGAGGGAGCTGGGGTTGTTTAACCTGGAGAAGAGGAGGCTCAGAGGTGACCTCATCACTGTCTATAACTACCTGAAGGGAAATTATAGCCAGGTGGGGGCTGGTGCAATAGGACAAGGGGGCAAGGGCTCAAGCTCTGCCAGGGGAAATTTAAGTTGGATATCAAAAAAAAATTCTTTCCAGAGAGAGTAATCAGGCATTGGAATGGCCTGCCCAGAGAGGTGGTGGATTCCCCATCCCTGGAGTTTTTTAAACACAGATTGGCCGTGGCACTGAGTGCCATGATCTGGTAAATGGACTGAAGTTGGACCAAGGGTTGGACTTGATGATCTCGGAGGTCTTTTCCAACCCAGTCGATTCTGTGATTCTATGAAAGAGGAGACAGACTTGTCCTGTGAACTTGCTCTTGCAAACACCCAACTGCAGGTGAGTTGACCTGTGCAAGGGCAGGGCTGCTGTGCAGAGGCACCCAGGCAGCCCAGGGAATGGACCAGCAGGAAAATCAGAAAATTCAGCAAGAACAGTGTCTTGCATCTGGGGTGGACTGACCTGCAGAAGCGACTGACTGGGGAGCCAAACATGAGCTGCCAGTGTGGCTTGGCAAGAGTGAAGGCTGACAGCACTCGGGTGATACCAGGAAGAGCATAAACCAGGGAATTAGAGGAAGTGAATGCTCACTTTTACTTGGCTCTCAGTAGATTGCATCAGGGATACAGTGTCCAGCTTTGAAGGTTTTTTCCTGTACGGCACTGAAAGAGGGAATGTGTTGATGAGCTGCGACAGGTTCAGCAGAGACCACGGAGAATGGAGCATTTCTATGGGGAGACACTGAGGGTACAGGACTTTTTCAGCCTGGAAAAGGGCTGGCTTTGGGGACACCTAACACCAGCCTCCTAGTATCTGCAAGGAGGCTGTCTGAAAGCTGGAGCCAGGCTCTTTACTGAATTAAAAAGGCAAGAGAATGAAGGACAGTGGTCACAAATGGGAACAAGAGAAGTTTTGTGTCGTGGAGGGGGATCTTTAGTGTTCAGGTTTACTTTTCTCTGTCTTGCTGCTTGCTAGAGAAGTCTTCTGGTCCTAGCAGTTAGTAAAAGAGCTTACTTCTTCTCCTAATCCATGGTGAACCAGACTACCTCGTGGAGCTTGTGAGGGGATATATTTTTTTATCTTTATTGTATAGCCAGCAGAATAAACTTGGAAGTAAAGATGCTTCATAAATTGGCCAAATATTTAGGTGGAATAGCTCTATTGTTGTTAATAAATTACCTGGAAATTATTTTAATTAAATAAAATTGTAAAACACTCTATTATAATATTGCAAACAGAAAACATAAATTATATAAAGAACACAACTACAGAAATGGAAGAGAGGTTATAGTTAACTGATTTATGTTAAGATTGACTCCAGAATACTTCCCTCTTGTATCCAGATGGTTTGCCATATTTTATTTCTCGAAACCCACCTTGATAGGGATACTCTCTTTTTGTGTTGTGTTCCATATGTAGTTGCTTCTCCTGAACCTCTTTAATTTTTATTTTTTTTAATCCCTTACTTTTAAGTCCTGAAAGGCTATTTAATCACTTACTTGAAACATCTTAATTTATACTTCAGAGAATGTCTTCCACTGTGCTAACACAAGGACTGTCTTACTTTCTTGAAGACAAAACTGCAATTTTATCTGGTGTAATTTTCAGTTGTTTTTGTCCTGTTAGTACAACTGAAAAAGGGCTTAAAACTTCTTGTTCTAATTTCTATACCTGCTCTAATGCCTATAAATCTTTGAGATAAATGTCGTGTTCAACTATATCATCTATAAACAACACACTTGTTACTAACATCTCTGTGAGATACATGTGTATGTCTCACTATTAGCAATAAATTACAGCTTTGGGGTGATAATGGATCTGAGGTAGTCTGTCTGTCAGGGATACTTTTTTTTTCTGTTTTCATCTGAAGTGTCTTTATTGCTTTAGATGGACCCAACTCTCTTTCACTCCAAGCTTTTCTACAGAGGTTTCACTACATGCTGTCCTTGGTACTTTGCTCAGTTGCATTGCTGTACCTGTCTTTTGCTCTGTCTCCCCCTGCTACAACTTTCTGAAACACTTTGCTGTTCACAGACAGAACCATCTGCATCAGGTTTGTATGAAAGCCTCTGGTCCAGCTAAAATCTCTGTCCCTCAGATACATCTTTTATCAGCTCAAGCACAACTGGGCCTAAAACCACCTGCCTTACCTCTGTTCTGGTTACTTGGGCAGTATCAGCTTTCTGATCATCACTTGGGCCTATAATCTGGATGCCATTTTTGAATAGTGTGATTCAAAGGCCTTAATGAGATCTTTAGATAAAGCTTCCAGATTCTTGTTTCATAACAACTCTAGGTAACTTATGTTGTCTTGTCCCTACAGCTACTATTGTACAGGTTCTCCTCATGTCTTCTTGTTTTTTCTTTCTCAGTTACTGCAGTATTCTTTTCTCTGACCCCTTTTATAAGCTTCCAGAATGATCTGCAAAGATACAAATGTAATGTTTGCATTCTCACTGTGTCGGTTCACTCTCTCTTTCTTCCTTAGTTCATGAAAAATGTGTTGCTTATCTTTATATCATACCCTTCTGTTTTCTGCTGGGTTGTTTGGCTCTCAGTGCTAACTGCACATGCACTTAATGATCCAGAGAGTATATCTTGACCTTTATCCCATACTGCTCATTCTGTTCAGAAAAAGTATTGTATATATGTCTGTTGCAAAGTTAACATTTTTGGGGTTTTTTACACCCCTTAAATTTCTTGTGCAAGTTTGTGCAAGAATTTTGACAACACAAAGGCAATATTCTAAAACTACAGACTAATAATGGCCAGCAGTGCTGTCCTTGTGGTTTGTCTATAGGGGTTTTGTATTTTCTTGCCAACCTTGAGTTATAAGGGACAGCTTCTTTATTCTGTTAACAATTAAGTGTGTTAGACTTTGATTCTGGGCAGTATTGTGATAACAGGTAAGTAAGAAAAAGGTGGACAGTGTCTGCTTATAAGCAGGGAAATATAATTTTTAAGGCAAACTGAAAACTCTGAGGTGCTCCTGGAGTGGTAAGTCCTGGCCAGCAGCGAGTCACAGCTGTCAGAAAAATGGGACAATACTAGTAGGTACAAGTAGGACAAAAGTTTGAAGGCAAAATAGGAGCTTACTTTGGATTGTGCTGACACTGAGCTACCCTGCAGGCGAAATGAATGGTCAGATATGTAAGAAACTAAATTGAGAGAAAGTGGTTCAATGTTTAATGTCAGATAAATGTGCAAACACAAATGAGTTGCCTTGGACTGGGTGCAGGTAATCAGAAAACACTCCTGAAAGGAGGAAAAGATAGGAAAACAGAGAAAAAAATTGATAGGAAGCAGAACTGTTACAAGAGGCAGGGAGGTCAAAGAGCATCCAGGATCACAGCAGTTCAGAGATGACTAGGGATTAAACAGTCATCAGAATGGTTTATTGCAGTTTGTGTTCACCTTCTGGAAATAAATTGGTTTTTGGCATCTTGACAAGTTGCAGTCAAACAGGAAAGGTGATGTAATGTGTGTTTTCTAGTGATTTGTACGTTTTCCCCAAGGAGCAAGAACTCACCCACCTAGAAAAAGTAAAGTTAATTGTATAGGATGATTCATGGGGGAAGCTGAATATGATATGCTTGTAGCCAGGTTTCCTCAGCATTGTATACTTATCTGAATTGCTGCGGATGGTTGGTTTCTTCAGTTGTATTTAATTCCTCATGTAGTTGCATGTAGTTCATTGTGAAGTAGGAAATAAACCTTAAATAGAGACAGTAACATGTGCCAATGTATTAATGGCCAGAAAACTGTCAGCTAAAATAACATCTGCAAAGGATGACTTATTGCGAAGCTTCTCTTCAAGATGTAACTCTTTCAGGAAAGAGTAAATGTGTTCTGATGCAGTTTCTAAGATAGCTGTAAATAAATGAATTGTCCTCTCTTGAGTTAGAAGGTAGCTGTGTATAGAATAACAGTTAATGTTGGACACACAGTATATCAGTCAAGCATTACCACTGGACCTTTACATTTATCTGTATTTGTCTTGAAACTATTCTTTCAAACTCTAATTTAAATTTTAAAAAGTTGTTTTAAAAAATGAGTGGAAGTGTTTCTGCTTTGTCCTTGTCTCTTCAGTTTTCTCAGAAGCAGTCACTGCATTCTGTCTCTCATTTTGGACAAACAGAGCAAGTCCTGTCTTAAGTGGAAACCAGCGCAGCAAATCTTAGTGTCACGGGTGTAAGTCTCAGAATATTAATTGTGATCAGTGCGAAAGGCTTCAACAGAAATCTTGGGTCAATGTTAGCTATGTCTTTCCTGCTAACTCTGTATATACTAACAATGCAGCAAATGTAGGTCTGTCTTTCTCTGAAAATGTTTTCTGGACAAGTTTTAGTTGGGTGTACAACCTGCAGTTTTATACATCAAAAATGTAATTGCGTGGTTTCATGAGCAATTAAAATAATTGTGACTTAAAAAACCCAAACAACTCTACAAATCTTTTATTTTATATAAAAATATCCAGTCTCTTAAAAGATATGTATTCATACTTCACAAGCACCTAAAGCTTTTATGGAAAGGGAATCAATCAGTGTTATTTCAAGAAATTAAATATTTGTTCTGTGTTTTTTGCTACTTCCATGCTTGAATGTGTGCAAAGAGGAAAAGATTTTGGTTAGTAATACAGTTTCTATCCTAGAGCATACTTTCAAGTGTTACAATAGAAACAAAAGCTAAAGAAGCTAGCATAAAAATACACTAAAATTCCTAAAGTACTGTTGGAATGACTGAAAGTTGTTTTCCTTACTAAGCACTCTGGATCAGAAGTTGTAAGGTCATTAAAATATGCTAATTCTGGAAGCTGATGGCTCAGAAGTTTTATGCTCTGCACATGGGACCACTGCCTGTGAAAACCACTGATGAAAAATATTTGTTGTTCTGTTTCTTAAGCTCAGAGTAGGAGCATGTACTTGGGGTGGTGCTTTTACACCCCTGTCCAGGGACAACATGTCAACTGAAACTGTTTGCAGTGTGCATAGTTAGGGCACAGCCTTCAAAATGCACATGGAAAGCTTTCTCAGGTTGAGACTTATGCCTTTGGCCTGTTGTCATGACCTTATGCTTCCAACTATTAATCTTGCTGCTTGCTTATAGGATAATTTTTCCCCATATGTGTTTCCTACTGTTTCTGTCTGCATTGGTTTGTGTGCAGGACCAACTCTATGACAACATGTGTTTGTTTTTGGAGAGACAGAAGGGGATAGAAGGGGGTCCATTTAGCGACTTGTCATCTTTAATATTTCTCTTTGGTTTTCTTCTTGGTGGTTTTCTACGAAGCAGTAGCAGCTCTTTAGGAGAATCTGTTTGGCTCCAGCCTGTTGCTAGGAAGCAGCAGAAGCAAGAGCCTGGGGAGCTGCGAGTCAGACTTCCAGGTTCTCCCCACAACAAGCACATGGAAATGATGCAGAGACCTCACTTGCACCTTCTTCTGTTTAGTCAGTGTTAGTTGGACACTCAGGATCCACTCAGAGCTTAGTTTATTCAGAGAGAGGAAAAATTAATAATTAAAAATCATTATGACTTTGTCTCTTGTGGGTTTAATGCCAGTTATACTTCCTTCCTTGATGAAACAAACAGTGTAATAACAAGGGATTACCATTGTGTTTTCCTTTGGAAACCTTGGAAGTCTTTAACTGATGAGTGTCTGTGAATGTAGCTTGTGAAGCAGAGAAGTAGGGTGAAATACCCTTTTGATTTATGTCCCTATACTAACTGAGCTTCCTGCAAGTACCTTCCCCCTTGCAAGTGCTGTCACCAAACCACAGAGAAATAATTAGAAGGCAGGAAATATTTAGGTCTATATTACAATTTGCAGAGTTCTGAAGGAATGTGTTTGTATGTATGTGCACATGTTTTATAGTAATGATTATCAGTATGTAAAGAAAGATCTAACTTACGTTCTTCCAGACTTCCCAGGGCACTTTAGACTTGTATGTAAGGCCAGACTTGGCGAACGCGGATTTGGGCAGGGCTCTCCCCACGTGGGTGTGCCCTTCCAGCCTCACAGTGGATTTTTTAGGTGAGGCACAGCGTGCGCAGAACTGGCCCCACCGTTTCAGTCCTGAGGTCCATCTGCCACAGCCGAGCGAGCTTGGACAGTGACAGGGAAGTCCTTGGGACTGTCACAGCCCCCGGTACTAACTGGGGTGACCCTGCTGAGCATCTGAGATGTGACGGGATGGGATGGCAGGGAGGCATTGAACTGCCAGGGAATGGTCCCACTGAGACTGGAACTCAGGTCTTTGGGATTCAGAGTCTGGAGTGCTCTCCTTTACACCATGGGACCGCCCCACCTTAGACTTAGCACACTTGTATTTGACCGAAATGTTACCTACACACAGAAATACCATATTATGAGTTATGTTTACTATTAAACATTGACGGAGAAAATAATAGATTCTGAATAGCAGGAAATTGTTATTAACCCTTAAATTCAGGGAGAAATAAGAAGTTCAGATATATGCAAAGGTAAAAATGCTGTTTTGTGGGTAAAAGGTTACTTTTTCTTGGTTAAATACAGTATTTCTAAATAGACCAAAATTGAGTGAGCCACATGCTGAATTACTTCCTTTTTGGACATGGAAAACATGCTTAATAATTTGCTTGAGGTAATAAAATGGATGGGAAAATGCTGTAGGAGTTAATAACTGTATAAATTGTCTTTGCGCAGTGAGGCAGATTAAAGGTAATATTTAAAGAGCACAAAGGATGTGCTAGGTAAGCATTCAGTAGAATTTACTAGTTTGCTTTAAGGAGACAAAAGATGTAATTTAGTAAGAATAATTGTGACAATGATTGTCATGAATTACGTCAAACAGAGCTGTTAATTTTCAAGAGCCAAAACCAGTCACAGAAGGCAGGAAAACATCCTTCACTTATGGCACTGTGGAACTGAGATTCTCCATAGAGATTTTACTCCCTTCTCTAGAATATCCAGAACAGGTTTGTGACAAAATAAGACTTCATCTGCAATTTAGTATTTTCCATAGGTAGATTTTTATACTGAGAAGTAAGACTGTAATTAATAATTGGAAGTGTTTGTGGGCGTATGGACTTTACTCTTTTGTTCATTTAGCAAGCTTTTAATGGGGAAAGATAGAAGTGCCGTTTGTAAAAATACTGATAATATTTGACTTGCAAAGGAAGCATCTCAGAAATCGAAGAGAAGTTTGAACTTGTGAGCTGACAAGCATTCTAGAATATAGGATTGAGATACTGTCTCAATTTTCTTTTATCTTTGTGAAAGTGTAAATTATTAATATTGTATGTGGATTCACACTAGTAGTGAAACTGAATTCTACAGATAATAGATCGTAATTTTTCACAGTGCTGTTGCCTGTGAGTTATAGTTCATTATAATTCAACCATATTGGGTCAGTATATGTATAATACTTAAAAAACCAGTGGGTTTTAGCAGCAGTCGTCACTTTTTTATTATTTAATCTGTTTTCTTACATGTGCCTCTGTTTGTTCACTTTTTTTGGCTTTCAGATAATTTGCTCTTCTCTTGCACTGATTTTTATAAAATCTTTATGGAGACTTACCTTTTATGAAGACGTTATGATTTTGATATTTAGTGTATTTAAGGTTGGTTCTGTTACGTTAATCTGTTATATTTCCCAGTATAGTCTATATGAATGTGTTTAATGTAATTTATTAATGTAAGGATTTTAGTTTAGTATAGATGAAGTCTATTCTCTTCACATTTAGAGGAAGGGAAATGGATTGTGGAGAACAGATGTGTGCTCAGTTCCTGAGTGTGGAAGAGAACAAGACTGCGAGGTCTAACCTGCCTAACACAAAGTGTACATGTGACCTTTTCTCCATTGTTTTGAGAAGATGACACCAAGGCTTTTGAGATTTGACTGTTGGCAGGTAATCACAACAATGGTCTCTCCTTCAGAGAGCAAACAGTACCCTGATGGCTTCACTGACGCACTCGGGGAGGAAGGTGAATGTGATCAGCTGGTTCAGTACTTGCATATAAAGCTAATTAAACTTTTTAATCCTGCCTTTGAGGCCTGTATTGGAAAGATCCAAAATACCATGGGTTTTGAAGAGAAGAGCTTTGCTTACAGGAGGAGTCTGTTTTGGTTCTCTGTGCAACAGTTTTTAAAATGTCAAACAAGTTTTTGACAGAGTAGAATATAATCTTTGATAGTTGATGAAAAGTTTCTGCACCTTCCATACTTTGGGCCAGCTTTTATTTGGGGAATATCCTGTTAGGTATATTTAACTGCTTGTTGTGTGAAAAGTTTGCAACTCAAGAGGTTCAGCTGATTAGTACCTTGGTTTTTCTTATTTTTAACTGAATATTTGTGTAATGAATATTTGTGGCCAGTTGCTTTTCATGATGTAGAGCCTCATAGGCTTCGTGTATCATTACAAAATTTGTAGCTGATGTCCATCAGTCTCGTTCCATGCCATGTTTATCACTGTTGTACTTGATTTTGTTCCTTTTGCTGCTGTTTTGTTTCCTTTCTGATGTTATTCCTCTGTTCTTTGCAGTCCGAAACTGGGTTGAATTTTTTTTCCTGTTTTTTTTTTCTATTTGTGGTTTGCTTTAGGGTTTGTTTGTTTTTTTCCCAAGGAGACAGTTTCCAGGTTCTACAAGTTTTTGTAGCCTGTCATCTTGTTTCACTTCTACATTTCCTCCATTGTTACTCTCTGTACTGCCTTTTCTAGTTGCTTTGTAGTGGTTTCAAACTTAATTAAAAAATCTTAAAATTAAACAAAGTTTTTGAGCACCACTTACAGTTTAGACTAAAACAGAACTGAACTGTCCCAGGTGGTACTCACCTGTTAGATAGCTGACACTCTAAAAGTGTTTCCAAGATGACAAGATTGAATGTTCCTGTAACGTGGTGATGTTTAGATCCCAGACAGTATCTGGCAGTGCACACTTACCCTGCTACTCAGATCCTTGATTTGTCATGTAAACACTACGCAGTGTTCATGCAACACTTACTTTGTATAATTTGATGGGCTGTTTAGGATAAGTAAACAGCCTTGCCTGTTGAAGTAATCAATGAAATAGTTATATGCACACGAGACTTCATTGTGTTTATTGAAAAGTAATTTCTGAATGAGAATGTCGGGATGAAAAGCAGATGATGCCATAATTGTGTCTGGCACCACTAAGGGACAGTATCTCCAGTTGCAGGTTGATGCTGATTGACCTTGCTGAATAGTAGCCCAAGCCCTGGGTCGCTTAAGACAATAGTTTTCTTGATAGCTGTTTTGTATGACAAATGCACTTCTCTTTCTAAATGCCAGATCCCCCTTTCAGCTTTGTATAATTGTGTATCTCCCAAACTGTTAGAGAAGAATGAAACAGATCTGACTATGTGGACTTTCATTCTCTTCCTTTAGAGCAGCTGTGTCCTTCTATACCACCCTGTATGTGTGTGCTAGACCCTTGTAAGAGAGGGTTGTTTCTACAATTCTACTGCTGTGCTGTAATTTTGACTTGGTAATTAGCTATAAAATCATTTAACTGAAAACTAGAACCTTTAGAACCATGTCACTGTTAACATCAGGCTGCATGCATAGAATTGTCATTCAGCCAATATATATTGACATAGAATCGATTGGGTTGGAAAAGACCTCCAAGATCATCGAGTCCAACTCTTGGTCCAACTCCAGTCCCTTTACCAGATCATGGCACTCAGTGCCACGGCCAATCTCAGTTTAAAAACCTCCAGGGATGGGGAATCCACCACCTCTCTGGGCAGGCCATTCCAATTCCTGATTACTCTCTCTGTAAGGATTTTTTTTCTGATCTCCAACTTAAATTTCCCCTGGCAGAGCTTGAGCCCGTGCCCCCTTGTCCTACTGCTGAGTGCCTGGGAGAAGAGACCAGCCCCCACCTGGCTAGAACTTCCCTTCAGGTAGTTCTGGACAGTGATGAGGTCTCCCCTGAGCTTCCTCTTCTCCAGGCTAAACAACCCCAGCGTCCCTCAGCCTCTCCCCATAGGACTTGTGCTCCAGTCCCTTCACCAGCCTTGTTGTTCTTCTTCTATGTACATATTTCCCCCCAAAAGATTCATACTAAGGAATGTTGTGTCTCCTGACAGCTTGCTAAATTCCATTCTTATCCTCTTCTCTCAGCTCCATTAACTTCTATTATGTCATGACAGAAAACACAAAGCTATGGCATCTTTCCTGTAATCAAAATATGATTTCTTTGTTTTTAAATAATGATTTTTGTTATAAATTGGACATCATAGCTGTCATGGACATCTATCAACAACTCTTAATTTGGGCAAGTTGAATCCCAGTAGGAAAGACAACCTTCTGGCTTGTTTTTCTGAGAGGTTGCTCTTTCTCATAACATCAAAGTGATGCTGTAATTGAGATAAATACAAAAGTTTAGTAATTGTGTGGAAAATAATTCTCCTTCACTATAGTTAGTTACAACCAGTGGTACCAGTGAGATTTTCACAACATGGTCAGTTGATGCTCTCTAGACTGTCATGCCTTTTTCATGAGTAAAAATAGGAGGTAAAGAGGTCTTTAAAACCAATTTTAGCATAGGTGGAACTATTAATACAACAGTCTTAGTTTTAAATCAAGATCTGTCCTGTAAAACAGCTGTAACCTGAGTGTATTATATGTAAAGTGTAAGAAACAGCTATCCTAAAAAACTAGCAGTCTTGAGTACACCAGAAACAAAAAGGAGAAGAGAGACAGGTCATCTCCACATCTCGGAGAACTCAGGCGGCTAAGGTGGTGAGTAAGTAGTAAGTATTAGCTGTATTGACCACAGGAAACTTAAGGATTTGCAATAGGACTTAAGTCTAAAATGATTTTATTCTGACAAACGTGACAATGTATGGAGGAGAAAAGCCTGCTAAATGATGTCGTCTCCTGTTGCTTACAAAAACAGATTCAAACAAATCAGTTCAGAGAAATAACACTAATTCCTTTTTGCTTTAAAAATAAGCATCATCGGTACTTTGGGGGACTTTCAATGGCATACCTCTGTGGTCATTCATACACAGTGTCTTGTAAACCATAATTGAGATGCAAGTTAGAACACATGTTGCCCCAGATTTACAGAAGCCAACCTTAGTCACTCCTCTGACACAGAGCAGATGGCTTGTTATAATGTAGCTGTTGGTGCAGTGAGAACTGGCAGCCATGGCTGGTGTTGGTATAATCACCACCCATTAAAAGACTGTTTTGCCTTCAAGAAGGCATCACTGTTCTCTCCTCCTGGTAAGGATTTAGTGAGATCCTAGACCAAGAGGATGTTTATGCTTAGAAAATGCCTGAATATCAATTGGATCTTAAATTTGTGCTTTTTGTATTTCTATGAAAATAGATTTTTCTGGAGGGCTGGAATGAAGCATTTTTATCTAATTCAATGCATTTTGTGTAGACTGGACATGCAATATAAATGAAGATAGGAAAAACAAATGTGTGCTCTCAAAAAATGCTTTTCTTACAAATTCATTTTTTTCTTCCTCTTCACTGTGATCTAATTTTCTTTGAAGAAAACTTTTATGGATGAAGAAGGTTGAGGTACCTTGCCAGGCAGACACAGTCTTATTTGGATGGACTTGTCTGCTGTGTTGGCAAGTACTTCACAAAGTCATGTGGTAGTCATACAGGGGTAGTCCATCAGGAACTAGATCATCCAAGGAAGTTGAGCAGGAAGTTAACAACTGCTAAATTGTATGTTCTGACTGTATAGGAGGCATAACAATTCTGGAGAAGGAGGAGACCAAAATAAAAGGGCAGCTTCAATTCTTTTAGTCATTAGTAGGCAGTCTAGATGTGCTAGTGCTCTTCATGATGGAGATAGGATAAGAATTATTATTAGGCTGCCACGTGGTTGGAAGAACACAAGCACTTTGCTGGCATGCAGTAAAAGAAAGGTGGGTAAGCTGTGCCTTTTAGCATTCGAAGTGAATGCAGAGCACGGTGAATAACTGGGTTAGACCTTATTTGTGATATTTTTCCATTAACTTCAGTCAGTTGACTTGAGCAGACTTCACTTGGGGATGCATTAGTGCCATAATGTTTAAATAGGAGAAAAACATGTAAACTTTGTGTAAACATGGCTTACATTTTTGTTGAACATTAAGGGGAGTTCATTGAGGAGGGAAAAAAATGAAAGGTAAAGAGTGTTCATTACTGAGAAGTACAGGCATAGGTCAAAGTCTGGCTGTTTGCTCTTGAAGAGTTGCATTCTGAATAATTGGCATCAGCATCAAAGTCCTTGATCTTTTGTCACATAATTCAGTGTTTTCTCTGGACTATTTTTGGAGGGAAACAATTAAAAAAGGTTGTGTTCTCATTCATATCTGAGTTGCTTGCTTTGATAGAGTAAATGAGCTCTCTGGTCATTGAAACATCCATTTTGATTAAAATGTGAACTATATTTTGCATCAGAGACAAAAAATATGTAATGTCCTGTCTCTTGCCTTTAATTATCACAGCTCAGTGATTTAGGTGGTATTTTGGAATGGCAGAACTTTGGCTGACTGCCATGATACACGGTAAGCCCAGTGAAGCTGGGAATCAGTAGCCATTAATAAAAATTTAATTTTATGGTGTTCCCTGAATACCATAAGTGAACTGAAACACGTCTCTAAGTCAAAGTGCAACTCTTTGCCTCCTTCATGTTTTAAAAGATATTTAAGATTCTTTTCCTTTTTTTTTTTTTTACGTGTACTCTCAAGGCCTGAAAAATTTAATGCTTTGGTGCTGACTAAATTGTGGAATCATACAAGATGAAGGGCCTGTCAGCAGAGTCCCAGTGAGATACTGCAAACTTAACCCCCTCTTGCTGGTTCATTTGATGTAGATCCTAAAGCAATCTTAGAGAGGTTTTGTTTTATTCATAGAATGTTCTTATTAATAGCTCAGAGTTGATATGAGGGGACTTCCAGGGGACCATGTGGCTCTTTATTTGGCTTTAGGGAGTGGCTTTTTCTCCCTAAGAGTTTTTCAAGCTGTGTCTAGTTTAAGTGGCGAATACTGTTTATATTAGCTGTAATCTTCTACTTAGTCACAGTCTGTTTTTTATACTGCAAACTGTATTAAAACCCATATAATGCAGCAGTTACTGGAAGAGGAAAGAAAAGGCAAAGTTGGGTTCAGAAGGTTGTTTGTTTCATTTCTCTGTATTATTTTTCTTCTGCTCCAAATCAGGCTATTTTTGTAGTTGATTGTCCCTTTTGGGGGGACTGAGGAGTAGCACATTTTAAAAATAGGCTTTGCGTTGGAGATGAATTTGTTTCTGAGAAGAAGTATAATCTCATGCTATGATCTTCATGAGCAAGACCTCATGAATCTTTATGCCTTCATAGCTAAGGGATAGGCCTTTCATTTTCAGGACAGTGGCATGATTTTTGAGGGGTTTGGGGGGTGGGTTGTGTTGTTTTTTGTTTCTTTGTTTGTTGGGGTTTTTTAGTTTGAGGTTTTTTTCAAGTTTTATTGTGGTTTTTTTCCCTTTCTAAATAAATGTGTTTTTTCCTTATTTAAAGATTTTTCAAGAAATTTTCTTAATTGGCTATTACTTGTGTCTTGACACTTATACATTCATATACATAAATATATACACTGACTTTCAAGTGATCCTTAATTGCTGTTCCTGTCTCACATGGTAGAAAACAGAAGCAGAAGGAAGAGCAGTTGGACTTCTGAAATAAAGATTAGCCAAGGAATGCAGAGAGCCCAATGCATCTTTATTATGTTTAGGTAACTTAATATGAAAAATCTCTTTTAAAATCTCCATTTAAAAATTGACAACATTCAAAAAACCAGTTCTACTTTCTCCTGAAAATTAACGTGTGGAACTCGATGATATCCATGAACATGTGCTGCTTGCAATTACAATTGTTTTGATTACTCCAATAAGTAGCAGCTCCCTTGGAATGTCCATTTTTTCATGTTTTTTAATGTTTTCTTTCTGGTCACATTTTTTTTTCCTGTCATTGAACTTCAGTTTTTGTCAAATTGAAGCTGATACTTGTTTTCATCTGGGTTATAACTGGAAGATCACTTTAAGCTTTGGGGTGGTCCCGTGGTGTAATGGAGAGCACTCTGGACTCCGAATTCCAAGGACCTGAGTTCCAGTCTCAGTGGGACCGTCCCCTGGCAGTTCAATGCCTTCCTGACATCCCATCCCGTCACATCTTGGATGCTCAGCAGGGTCAGCCCTGGTTAGTACCGGGTGCTGTGACAGTCCCGAGGACTTCCCTGTCACTGTCCAAGCTCGCTCAGCTGTGGCAGATGGACCTCAGGACTTAAACGGTGGGGCCAGTTCTGCGCACGCTGTGCCTCACCTAAAAAATCCACTGCGCAGGCTGGAAGGGCACACCCACGTGGGGAGAGCCCTGCCCAAATCTGCGTTCGCGAAGTCTGGCCATACGTACTTTAAGCCTTGCATATGGTTTTACTGACCTGCTTGGGTTATAAAATTGTAATGCCTCCCAGTCTAGGTAATCTTCTAGGAATGTTGGTTAAATCAAATTGAGCCGTACAAAATTGGTTAAAGATAAGAAAAAATAATTGATTGGGGAAGGAGAGTGTCTGATTTGCCCCTTGGACTTGGAAAAAGTAGCTATGTATGGAACTCATTCCTTGGAATTCTATGTTCTCTTTTGTCAGCAGCAGCTTTCAAATTGGAGATTTTAGGCATTTCACAAAATAAGTATTCACAGACTTGATGATCTTGCATCAGTCTTTTAAAAGATGACATTGAACTCTCCTAAATAATATTTTAAAATATTGTGTAAATATTCTCTCTGGAGAATACATTAGAACAAATGTTGAGTGATGATCAGAATTAAACCCAAATTTAAGTATGTGCCTAGAATTATCATTATTCATGTTTGTGTGGTGAACTTCTAAGCTTCAAATACCGACTGGTAGGAGAGGGTGAAAAAAGGTGATGGGCTTATCCAGGGGCAGCTCTGGAGAAGAGGTGGCAGGATGGTAACACAGATGGTATGGGCTGATTTCACTTTTAAATTCTGGAGTCAAATGTGTGTCATTAAGATATTTTTAGGGAGACAGAGATTGAAAATATAGAAATAGACACCTTCTTCTCTCTCTCTCCTACTCAGTTTCCCACTTCAGAAAGAAAATATGGAATGCTCTTCTCTCCTATTATTGCATATAAGTTCAGAAGAAGTCATACTAAAGCCTGTGTTGGTGCTTCATCACTAACTCCATGTACTACGGGTCAGGGACCCCCAGGATATGTCTCACCAGGATGGCCTGGTTCCAGAGCTGCTGAGAGTCCCTCCTGAGAGCAAGGGCTCTAAACCCCTGTGGTTACCAAACCACCTCTCTGTGGCTGCTTTCACCAGAGCTGACTGGTTCAGTCTGCAAGCGCAAACTTCTCGTGTGTGTGCATTGATATTTGGTGAAGTTTTGCTATTATTTCCACTCTTCTGTTTGGAAATGACTGGCTCAGCATGGTATGCTGCTTGCTAAAATGATCTCTACCAAAATTTCCTGTTAATCTAAATACATTAATATTGTGGACGGGTCCAAAGGAGACCGCACACACCAATATGGTGTTCAGGCAAATCCCAAATTTATTCAAATTAGACAGCATTTATAAGCTGAGATAACCCCGCCCCGGGCACAGCACATCTGACTCCATAGGCTAAGGTTAGAAACATATAAGGTAAAATCCAAAGCCTCTTCCGGGTGAGATTGCTGGGCTTGTTGTTGTTTGACCTCTAAGTCTGGTATCACGTGGTTCGTCGGGACCCACCAGAGACAGTGGGCGGCAACACATCAATTTCTCTGTTTCATGTTTTAGTCAGTTTATCTCTCAGTGGAGGTATGCTTACTCCCAACACTGGGATGAAAGGATGAGCTTTGAAAACAGCAAGCTTGAATTCCACATGGCTTACTTTCTGCTTTTTTTACTACCTATTTGTATTAAGTCTCATGGTCTTCTGACATGTGTTGAAGACATGGTTTACTGTGTGTTTAATTTGCATATTGCCATCTTGATGGACTTAGACAATTTATAACCTGTGCAGGTTAAAACTGCCCTGTCTTTGGCCAGTGAGTCATCAGAGAAGGTCTCTCTCTGAAGCCTCCCTGTGAGTGGGTTCTCCTGGGAGGCAGCAGGACACAAGTTAATTCTGTACCCTGTGATTAAAGGATGTATTTGGGATACAGTAGCCTAAGTTCCAGTTTACCTGAGAAGACTGGATAGTTGGGTACTTGCATTATTTCAGGTAATGGATTGCCTTTATTTTCTCGAACTGCTGGGAGAGAAATTATTCCTGGGTGGACACTTATTCCATAAAACCATCAAAAAATTTTTTAGTGATAGAACCTCAAGAAAAAGTTATTCCTCTGTTTTTACTGTCTTACTAAAACTGCTTTTTTGTTGAGAATTCTTAGTTCTTAATTAGCTCCAGCAGACACTTTGGTGTATTCTCCTTGCCCCTCTCCAAAAAAAAAAAAAAGGCAACCAAACCCCAAGCTGAACAACAACAAAAAACCCAACTCAGCCTTGTTCCAGGAATGCAGCAGGATAGTAAAGGAAAGAGTGTGTAAGCTACATTGAGATCCATTGTATCTTACTGGTTATTCATCATAGTGTCTGTATTAGTTTATTTTGAAGAAAATGCTTCCTACACGTCTTCTTAAAAATAAACCTGGAACTCATAGGAGGATATTGCCGTTGTTCCTGTGTTCTTTGAACTGAAGTGAGGAAATGGATGAAGTGGGACCAAGCACTAGGATTTTAAGTTCAAGAATGTCATGGTTTCCTTAGAAACAGCTAGTTCTGTCATAGCTCCTGAGTTAAATGCTTATAGGATTTTGCCTTTTTTTCCTCTCTGAATAAAATTTGCTTTATTTTGGTTTTCTCTTTCTCTTCACTTCTAACTCTTGAAATTTGCTGACTTAATTTTTAGCAGTGCAAAGTTGCCTTAGCAGTTCCTTGTTTGAGAAAGCAGTTGCACATAATAAGGAATTTGTTTCAGTTTGTAGTAATCTAAGGATGAGTGTGTCATCGGAATAGGCTATGAAGTTCACCTTAGTCTTGAAGAGAGTGATGTGGGATGCTGTCACAATTTCCTGGTGTCATGTTGGGATTGTCCTACTTTCACAAGTGGTGTGGCTTTGAATGAGTGATACAGCTCTGTCAGTCAGCTGCAGGTGATGAAACTTGTGTTTATTCACATGGACAGTTTGTGTTTCTTGTCATGTTCCATGTCAATTTTTCTTTTAGAATGATAGAATCGATTGGGTTGGAAAAGACCTCCGAGATCAAGTCCAACCCTTGGTCCATGATATGGAGTAAATTAATTATGGATGCGAGGTATGACAAGGGTAGAGCAAAGCCCCCTTGTGCATCTAAAGATAAATGAAGGGGTTCTGAGTGTTGCCAAAGTGTAAATTTTAGAGGTTCAGTTGAGGAAGTGCATTTAAATTACCTGTATTTGCTATAAAGTGTCTGGTGAAAATGGTGTCTAGAAGTGTGACTCTTAAGAACTGTAGTTTTATTTATTTTGCCAAGTAACTCTTGAGTAAGACTCAAGGATCACGGATCTTTTCTCTCTCATGGAGAATGTTTGCACTGTTGGGCTACAAGTTCATACTTCTGCTCACTTGCTTTCTTACCTTATGCACCACAGTCCCTCTATCATCTTGTTTCTTGTCTGAGAAGGAGCTAATATTATTCTGGATGTGTCTCTTAAATTCCCATGAAGTTCCAGAAATCTTCAGGAGGCTGCTTGGAGTAGAGAGTTAGATTCAACTAACTGGTCATGAGCTGATACAGTTAAAATGAAATGGAAGAATAAACAAAGTAGGGGTATACCTGAAGGGTTTGGATTTCAAGGAGGCAGATGCTGATTAAATGTGTTGGGTTAGTAATAAGGGGCATATCTGAAGAATTTGTATGCTTGGTGTTTCTTCAGGTCAAAGACATGCAAGTTGTAAAATATCTGTATGATAAATGAGTGAAAAGATGTGAAGAAAGACTTTGACAGTTGAATAATCATCTCAGGAAGGATGTTGAGAAGGAGCAGAGAGGAAATAATGGCGTAAAATTCACAGTATATATTTACCCAAATTAGGTTATGACAGACAGGTTGATTAGCCAGTTTTCTTTGCAAGGAGAGTGTTCCCCAGAGGAGGGAAATGCAGAAGAAGCGTGTTCTGTCTGGTCTTCAGTGAGTAGTTAATGTTGAGTAGGAAGGGATCGGTTTGGGAATGCAGTGTTAGATAGTATGACTTGGTTGGAGAAGATGGTAAGGTACTGCATTCAGTGTGGAAGTGTCAGACTGGCAGCTGTGCTTAGTGGAATTCTTTAAAGATAGTTTTGGGACCAGCTATCTTTCTGATATTTGTTTATCCTACTGACACTGGGAAAATCAGTATGCTCATGGAATTTGTTGATGGTGAAAATGTGGAAGCATTGGTAGTACAGAAGATGATCCTGGTGTAGTATGGAAAAGATTGGATTATCTCAAAGACTGAATTAATAGGAACAAAATTAATTGCATTGATATAAAAATATTCTGAGCATCATGGGTGGTTAAAAGCTCTGTTTTGTAATGCAAGCCTGAAGGTTTATGTCATGGAAACAACTGGGCTAGAGATGAGCATTGTGAGAATACTGCATTGCAAATGTCAGACAGTTGTGATGTTTGTATTGAAAGCAGAGAGGCTTTTGTAGCCAATTTAAGTATCATTTTAGTTCAAGTATCATTTTATAAATTCCTGAAATACTGTGTAGAATTCTAATTATACATACTTAGGAAAGATTAATCCATATCTGCTTTAGTCTTGATTAAAGTGAATAGTAGAATCATTCACTATGGAAAGGACCTTAAGACATTTTCTAGCCCTCCTGCTGGAAGCAGGGTCACCAGTGAATTCAGAATAGATTTCTTGGGGCTTTCTCAGTTGGATCTTGAAAATCCACAAGGACAGAGCTTCCAAAGCATCTCTGGGTCACCACTGTTTTGATGTCCTCAGGGTGAAAACTTTGTACCTTATCACTGTTCAAAGCCTCTTGTTACCATTTGTGATGGTTGTCTCTTGGTGTTCTGTCTTGGACCTCAACAAAGAGGTCGTTGTCTTGGTAATTTAAGTTTAGGAAGGCTCCTAAGAGGTGCCCTCCGGGCCTACCAAGCCCAGTTTCCTCAATCTCTGTTGATGTGCTTCAGAACTCTGGAGACAGCGATCCCACCAAGGGCCAGCCTTTTAATGATGAAAACCTTTGCTTGTTTAGTTTAGCAAAGTGTGTCCTTATCTGCAGATATAGAAGAGAGCCATAGGAACCCCAAGGATTTCTTTTGCTGAAGCACAAAGTAGGTGAGTGTAACATCTCCAGGAATTAAGCTGGGAATGAGAAGAAAGCACTCAGTGGAACTGTCAGGTTCTACAGCAGCCTTCCAGGAAGTGTGAAAACCGAAGTTTTTCATTATATTCAGGTGGATACATTTCCAGGAGTGACCTGGCATCCAGAACCTGCAGCCCCTGCTGTTTTGGCCTGAGTTACTCTGCTGTTTCACTCAGTTATTTGGGCTTAGTTCAACCTCATACATGAGTCTAGTGGAATCCAGTCAGCCAAGTGCACTGCATGGTGCTGGAAGGTTTCTCTTTGGCCTAGAGTCATTAGGAAACATTGATGTGTCTTTGGAGAACAAACTTAATTATAATTATGAACTCCTTCAACTAAGAAGTAAGGGTATTGGGTGTTGAGAAAAAAATTGCTTTGTGTATGTATTTTAATCTTAAAACAACTGAAGAAAAGCATAGAAAACAACATAGAAAACACAGCTTATTCTACATCTGCATATGTGCAATGCCAATTTTTCTTCCAAAAGTTGTGGTCACAGTTATTACTAAAATCTTTGCAGAAAATTTATATTTATGAGTTTATTCTGTTTGGCATTTTTATTTGCTTTTGGTTTTTGTTGTTGTTTACAGAATATAATCTACACTGAAAATTTTTATTGTGTATGCAGCGTAACTGATGGGGTAGTTACTGGAGCTGTGATTATGAGATTGGGGGGAGGGGGAGAGGGTTTGCATGCTTGAGATCACAAACAGAATGTGCCATTACATAATGTGCAGGGGAGTTGTAGTCTGCAAATTGTATTTAATCCTGCTTCTGGTACTGTAGGTGCTCTTGACTGCTTTCACCAATGATGTTGCAGTTGACATTATAATCAGAAGTGTGAGGATATGATCTGTATTTTATTGAGGTGCTGGAGCGGGTCCAGAGAAGAGCAACAAGGCTGGTGAAGGGACTGGAGCACAAGCCCTATGGGGAGAGGCTGAGGGAGCTGAGGGTGTTTAGTCTGGAGAAGAGGAGGCTCAGAGGTGACCTCATCACTGTCTAGAACTACCTGAAGGGAAGTTCTAGCCAGGTGGGGGTTGGTCTCTTCTCCCAGGCACTCAGCAATAGGACAAGGGGGCACAGGCTCAAGCTCTGCCAGGGGAAATTTAAGTTGGATATCAGAAAAAAATTCTTTCCAGAGAGAGTAATCAGGCATTGGAATGGGCTGCCCAGAGAGCTGGAGGTTTTTAAACTGAGATTGGGGACATGGCACTGAGTGCCATGATCTGGTAAATGGACTGGAGTTGGACCAAGGGTTGGACTTGATGATCTCGGAGGTCTTTTCCAACCCAATCGATTCTATGATTCTATATCACTGTGTCATAACAAAAGGCTGGAATTCCCTTTAGTAGCCTGAAACACCTCCCCAGATAATCAGGATGGTCCTTGTTACATCCCCAGTGGAAGAGCAAACTTGTCAGGGCCATGAGAATTGCAAGTGTCTCTTGCGACCAAGACACTTGATGAGAGTGGGTGTAGAGGCTTCAAGCAAGGGATACGCACACAACCTCCTTGCTGACTTTTAACATACAGGATACAGAGTAGACAAGATCACTAAGAATCCTTTCTTAACTTGAAAAGTTAAAATTTGCTGCTTTTGTGTCAAAACTACTCTACCTAGCCAAGTTTTTCTTCTGTATTTTGAGTAAATATGCATACTCATATGTTTGTCTTTTTTTTTCCTATTTCTTATGGTTCTGAGCTTTCATTAGTGGAATTTTGGCAGAAGTATTTGTTTCAGATCCCCTGTACTTTGTTTTCAAGATTAAGTAGTACAGCAGCTGGAAGCTGTTAAATTTCCCACTGCTCTTGAGGGGAATGAGATTAGACTCTCAAGGCACGTTTTGGGGTTCTTTGCTTCAAACCCTTTAGGGCAGTGTGATGTGCAACTCAAGACTAAGATTCCTTCAAGGCATGATTAAGAAACATAAATATATATCTTATATATAGACAGAGACAAAAACATGCAAACTAAATGTGTCAGTGGCATGCTGTACTATAAATAAGAAAATACTTTAACCTTGCATTAGAACGGCTGTTTCCTTGCACTTGATGCAACATCTGTTTGACTGGCTTAAGAATTTATTTTGGGCTTCTGCTGATATTTGGTAATTTTTTTTAATATAAAGATACTCATCCTGCATTTTACACATACTTTCTAATATATTCTGTAAAATTACTAGCTTATCTTGATGTGCTTTTTATATTCCATAGTAAGACTACAAGAAATGCTCTTCGGCAACAAAAAACTTATCCATCTTGAGGGGGGAAGAAAGAAGGATCTAACATTTTTCACTTTTTTTCCCCCCTCCTGTTGCTTTATCTTGATTTTATGTTGTCTGTTAACTGCAGAAATATGATTTAAGAAAATTTTCCAGGTATCCAAGATGGTTTGGGTTATTTTTCAGTGATATTCATGTCTCTGTATTCACTTTAGTGCGCCTGATAATCTCAGAACTGAGTAATGAGAATACCACAAAACATGTGCCCCTGATGTTATGCTAGCTGAAAACTCAGTTCTACATTAATGCTGTGCTATAATCATACTTTAAGTGCTGGGAAGGGCCGATCTTCTTGGTTTGTTTTAACCATCTCCTTGTAGGATCCAAATCAGCTAGGGAGCTGATGGTTTGGTGTCATGTCTGCTGCCTAGGAAAGAGCTATGATCTTACAAATGCGTAACCCACACCACAGCTAAACTACACCCAGAGTTTAGGGACTGCTTGACTAGAGGGAGCCAACTAAGTGTCTGGAGAGCAGCCAGGTGGAAAGGGACCTCAGGGTTTGGATTGACAGGAGGCTGAACATGAGCCAACAGTGTGCCCAGGTGGGCAAAAAGGCCAATGGGATCCCGACCTGTATCAAAAATAGCGTGACCAGCAGGACCAGGGCAGTGATCCTTCCCCTGTACTCTGCGTTGTTGAGGCCACACCTTGAGTATTGTGTTCAGTTCTGGGCCCCTCAGTTCAGAAAGGATATTGAGGTGCTGGAGCGAGTCCAGAGAAGAGCAACAAGGCTGGTGAAGGGTCTGGAGCACAAGTCCTATGGGGAGAGGCTGAGGGAGCTGGGGTTGTTTAGCCTGGAGAAGAGGAGGCTCAGGGGAGACCTTATCACTCTCTACAACACCCTGAAAGGATGTTGTAGCCAGGTGGGGATTGGTCTCTTCTCCCAGGCAACCAGCAGTAGGACAAGAGGGCACGGGCTTAAGCTCTGCCAGGGGAGGTTTAGGTTGGATATCAGGAAGAAGTTCTTTCCAGAGAGAGTGGTCAGGCATTGGAATGGCCTGCCCAGAGAGGTGGTAGACTCACCATCTCTGGAGGTTTTTAAGGTGAGACTGGACGTGGCACTGAGTGCCATGATCTAGTAATCAAAGTGGGGTTGGATCAAGGATTGGACTTGATGATCTCAGAGGTCTCTTCCATCCCAACTGATTCTAGGATTCTAAGGGTGGGTGTCTAATGAGCCATTTAGAGTATGGGAAATGGATATGGGGAATGGGAGTGAGAGGCAGGATGGCTGCCTGTCAAGAAGCACCTCACCTGTAGGGTTTACATAGGCTCTAGTGTCAAAAATTTGAGATTGGTTTGTTCGTTCTTTTGAACAGGCAGCCCATTCCAAGTACAGTAACAGTTTGGGATGCAGTCGGTACTTCCTAAATTTTTGGCAGTGTATTGGTGTTGCAATGATTAATGCTTCAAAAAATAATTAAAGATAATGAGATATAGAGACAATGGAATGGAATCAAATGCAGTACACCCCACCTCCAAAAGCTGTAGCATGGCAAGCTGATGACAAGAACTTATTTGCTACATAGACATTTTTATAGTGTCATCTGAATATGTACTTAGTAATTGATGTGGTGCTGTATTGCAAACTGTTGGTTAAATAGGAAAAATTAAAATGTATTAGAGAAATTTTGTGGGTCTAAGGGCCTAATATAAAGGACCGAGCTGAAAGGGGGGAAGCCAGCTCAGTGAGAGCTCCTTCTTATAATCATTATGAAACAATTGCTGAACTAGTCAAATTGGTCCATTTGTTGATGACATTTGAAAAATGCTCGTAGTGTAGAGAGAAAGAAGTGTTACAGAGAATTTTGGTGTGGATGGACCCAGACATGGGAGAAATCTGAAATATCTTTGTGATGCAGAATAAATCTTACACTTATCCTCCTTTCCCTCTGAGGGGTGGAGTAATAGGATTGGGATGAAATTTGGAGCCATGTGCTTTAGGGTGATACTGCCAAGTTAAAAGCTTGGAGTCTGAATAATTGAAGGAGTTGAAGTTCAGAGGGGTATGAGGTAACCGAGCAAGCAGCACGGTGCAGTTATGAAGAAGGTGTATGTGCTGTTGGAACACAGTCACAGAAGGTGTTTCCAGTAGACAGAGGAAATTACTGGTGGTGTTGTACAAACATCTGGTGAGACATCATTTAGTATGCTTCAGAAATAGGCATCTGTTTGAGGAGAAAATAGAAGAAATTGGAATGTGCAGAGACAAGCTCCTAGGATGGATGTGGAAATAGATACCTCACTAGAGAAAGCTTGAAGAGCTTGTCTAGGTTAGTCCAGCTAAAGAAACCATATATGTAGGGGTTGTCTGTATGTACATAAGTGAAAACAGCTAAAGGGGGAGAAAATACTTAAATTGAAAGACAATATAAGCAAAAGAATAAATGGACGTAATCCAACTTTTTGAAGTTGTAATTCATTACTGTAGTCAGGGTTTTGGAGTAAAGAGGATCTGTGGAACTTGGTCTGCTTTTTCTGCTAAATATTGGTGAGATTTGAAAGTAATTCTTTAATCATTGTGGAAATATCAAAGAAAACAGAACTTTAATGTGTATAGCCAAACGTGTTCTGAATTGTATGAAGAATTGTCATTGACTAAATAGCATTCCTGCAACTTTTCACCTTAAAGTTTTTTTTCTGTTTCCTGGTATGCAGCAATACTCTTACAGGGGCTGTGGTGCTTTCTCAGAGACAGCACTGCTTGGCTGCTTTCCTGGTCTAATGGTAGAATCTGTTCTCCAGAAGGGTGTTAACAGGAGCACAGGGAAGGGAACCTAGCTCTTTCATGCTCACTCTTTTTATGCTTGCTACACTTTGAAATAGAGACCAAATTGCTTTTAGGAGAGGGGTTATTTTCTTCATTGACCTTGAAGTGTGCTGGATCATAGAGATTGTAATTTGGATACCTCCATTAGGTGCTTGAAGATGAATCCAAGCCAAAGCGTTCAAGAGGGAATAGACAATCTGTCTAGAGAGTTTCTGAAATAAGTGGAGAGGAGGTAACTGAGGCAGGGCTGTCATGTGGATATGATGCACTGAGATTTTTGAGGCTGAAGAAAACTTGGGCATTGCTGTAAATTTTCCCCTTGGTATTTGATGCAGGAAACAGTTTAGTGCATTCTGACAAAGAAAGCTTTGTTGCAACTTACCATAAAGTGAGAGCCGGTTTGACAGTGTGACTTGGAAAAAAGTATCCAAGCAGTTAGGATACTGAAATCCTGCTAGAAGTTGACAGAAATGTGGGCTTGTAGGTCAGTGCACAACAGCAGCTCGACTGCTACTTGCCATGGGCATTGGTAAGTGCTAGCTACCCAAACATCTTTTGTGACTTCGCTAGCAGTTACTTGAGGAGCCAAATTTAATCTCTTTAGCATTGTAAATAATGTCATAGTCAGCTCATTATATGTGTTATTTTAATGCTGTATGGGAAAGGAATTGTATTCAGTAATTTGCAAATAGAACAGAGGAAAATTATGGCTCAAGGTGCTGACGATAATTTTTCTTTCATTAATATCTTCTATCTTATTGTGTGATATTATTACTGTCTTGCATGTGGACCTCAACCACTTTGCTTGTAGTGAAAGAGTGGTGGGACAAAGTTTTGGATTCAGAAGGCTGGCAGAGGGATTCAGTCTCTGTGGCCACTGGAGCCCCTGGCTGAGATTAGGGCTGGAATGAGAGTGCTCGGGTTTTTATTTAGGCTCACAGGCTCTTCAGGGGCAGAGTTTGATATTTTTAATGCTCTCTAAGTTAATGTTTCAGGTTTATATTTTTCCTCTTCATTCAAGAAGCTCTGTTGCCAGTGTGTCCTTACGAGAATTCTTTTCTACTCTATTGAAGGCTTTTTTTGAGGGCACAGTTGATTCAATCAGTAACTATCACAGTTTTCAGGTGTCTATAAGCAAAACCACCAGCTGTTAGAATTTAATTTTTCTAGATTATGTGTAAGCAAACAAAATTTTGTTGACCTCTTTGGCCTTCTTTTTAACACCTTCTTAAGCTGTTTTCTCAAATTACTTGGATCAATCTCCTTCCAAAACCAATGGTAACTTTTCAGTTACCATAAAAAAAATTTAAATAATTTGTCTTCTCTGTAGACTTTCCTAATACTGATATTTTTTATTATTTATTTTTTTTACCAGATAAATTTGCGCCTCATCTTGGTAAGCGGGAAAACAAAAGAGTTCCTATTTTCACCGAATGACTCTGCTGCAGATATTGCAAAACATGTGTATGACAACTGGCCGATGGGTGAGTAGCTCTGTGGCTTTGGATCTTAAACTGGTGAGTGAGGAGCTTCCCTATATTGTCAGATTAAAGTGTCAATAAACTAATCTCTGTGCTCAGCATTCAAATCTAAGTATGTTTATTGGGTATCTGGACTGGTTATAAACCTACAGACATATAAAAATACAGTTGTCTTGCCTTTTCCCCCAGTTTCTTCAGTTGGGCAGATTTTTAGATGTCTGGACTGTTTCCTACTTAATTTCTAAAATTTTCTCCCCCAAACTGAACTACTTCTTTCCGCCATCTTTAGACACTTTCCTTGATCAATCATGTTAGAGGATCTAGTAAGTGTGAGGAAATGTTAGAGATGTAAAACCTGTTATGTGAGGGCAGCTAATGTAAAGCATGGCATGTCACAGGAGCCCATTAGTAAAATTGAGTCTAAGTGCTTCTTCCTTACTGTCCTTATCTTGGAAAGGATCTGTAACACTTGTATTTTTTCAGGGAAAAAAAACAAATATAAAAGCATGTTTTAAGAGACATTAAAAGACTGGAGGTTGTTTGTGTGAATATATTTGGTGTTATGCAGGAATACTGGCTTCAGAAAATGGACCTGAGAACTTAAGATGTGTATTCACATACGTGAATAGTTCCCCAAAACAAAGTGCTTCTGTTCTGCCCGACTATGATTTCATGGGAACACAGCAAAGCACAGACATAGCATTACATACGATGAAAGAAAATGCTTCTTTTGGTACAGGACTTCATTTGGGTTACTGTTTTGATGTTAAAAAGACTACTATTTAGGCAAACTAAAACATTGTCCTATCTGTTTTTGTGGTGCCTTTATCAAAGACATATGGTGGATGAATAATCTATGCCAAGAAGTTAGTGTTGATAATCTGTATTTTAGGCCTTAAGCTGATCTTTGAGGTCAGGAAAAACAGAGTTTCAGGGGACTTGTTTTCTGTTTGATTTTGCTGGGTTGCAGTATTATGTATTTAGTAAATATGTAATGAAGGAGGAGGTTTTAAGTCCTCTGAAGTACTAGATACAGATGTAAAACACTTTAACAGCAAGAAATATGGTTGATGTAGCAATCTCTGTAGCTGCTGTGCATATTTTAATGTGTGCCTTCAACATAGTTGTCATAACCAAATGTTGTTTGTGTACTTTTATCTGAATTAGTAAAGGCAGAACTGGATTTTTTATCCTGCTCAAGTTTAGGCCTGAACATGTGATGTCATGTTCCCAGTCCTGTGAAGAGCTTGAAAGTTGCAGATTCTGAGTTTAGAGTTAGGAAGAAACCCAGACTTTTAAGTCTCTTCTTAAAAAAAAAAAGAAAAGTAGAACCAGACCTCTAAGCCTCAGTTCAAATACCTGCTGGCCTGAGGGAGTGCTCTAAATCTTGATGAATATTTAATTGCCTTTGCAAGGAAGAATAGTCTCAACTTAAAAGACAGGAAAAGATCTGCTTCAGAATAGCATATAGATTGGCACAAACATTAGCCCATTAGCTGTTTTCAGACTGAGAGTGCTCTTTTTTGCCACAGGACTGAGAAATCTTGATTAGGACTAAAGTTTCCTTGAAATAGAGATGATATGAAATGGTTGTTTTTACCACCATTTTGACTTGTCACAATCTTCTGGGGAAAAGTCAATAATTATCCTCAATCAATGCTGGCGGGATTAAGGCAAACCTCTCCCCACCTCTTCTGGCAATACAGTTGTTAATTAAAGATCTATTGAATTCTAGTAGAAAATGGTGAATTTATTTTAATACATATTCTCTCCTTCCCCTTCCCCTTTTCTTCTAAATAATATTAACTTTTTTCTTGTACAGCAATTATCTGAACTTAAAAAAAAAGTAGATTCAGTGAGTCGTTGGCTCATTTAGTCATCAGTGGAAATTAAAATCTGAATTCATGTCAGAGAGAAATGTTTGAGTCTGCCAGCCAAGAAGCAGAAATTAAAAGGATGGGTAACTTGGCAGCTTAACAGTGAGAAAATACCTGTGCCAAAATATAGTCTGTCTTCTTTTGCTTGTGATTCTGCATCATTATGGCACTGTAAACAGGATGAATTTTTCCTCTTTACAGCCATAGTATAGTGAAATTCAGATTGTATGGGGGGAAAAAACAAATTGGTATCCTACAGTGTGATAATTCAGATCTTGACATAAGGCCAAAGCATAGCAGAAGGGGCATGTGCTTGAATTGCAAGACAGTTGAATGAGACCCTGAGTGGAAACGCTTGAAATTCAAATAGTTTTGCTTGCCTAATTTGATCTAATCTTATGAACTAGGCACAGAGCAGCACCTGGGAATGTTGCAGCCTCTGCTGTTGGTACCAGCCTTGCCCGCCGTGCTCTGGGGCTGATGGGTCCTACTGCCCTTGTCTCTGCCTGCTTGCTTTTTGCACCAGATGCCTCTCTGTACACTCTGCAGCCATGGCTTTTATTTTAAATGCTTCTCCTTCTTCCCTTCTCAGTTCTTCTCCTTTTGTGGTGCCAGTTGATACTGCCTGTGTGTTAATTGTATGTTCCCAGTGAGCAGGTTGGTTTCTGTAGCTGATTGGGATCCCTTGCTGAATATTCATTTTGGTGTATAAACACTACAAAAGCAGGGAGAGAGAACATTTGTGAACAACTTTTGCCAGATATCTGGTCAGCTAAGAAACTTAAGACACTGTATTCCCAAAGAGCCCATTTAAATTCAACATTTCAAGGCTTTATGATACTTGTTCTGAAAGCAAAGTGCATATTTATTAGTTTTTCACATTGTGACAGGGAATGGTAAAAGATCATTTAAACTTATAATTTATTTATGATGGCTTAAGTGTTATAGGAAAATGCATGCTTGCCTTTCCCGAACCACTGTTTGCCACATTAAAACATCCCCGGATTGGCCTTTGAGATGTTCCTTAAGATGTATTGGTGGGTGCCTGCTCTGAGAGAGCCTCTGTTCCAGCTCTCCATGGTGGCTGTTGGGAGCTGCTCAGGCCACTGCCCCCTCTGGACATGTAACTGGTTGGATCTGGCCATCATCGAGCAGCGCTGAGCTGCCTCTGGAGTTTTTTTCCAGTGCTGTGGTCTCAGAGTCCTGTTTCAAATGGCCCATCACATGTGCTTTCCCTCTGTGTGTGGCTGCTTCCCATTGCTGGAGAATGCTTCTAGTTAGTCAGTTAGCTGTTGAGGACGAGTATATATGTATGGCCAAACTTTGCGAACGAAGATTTGGGAAGGGCTGTCCCCACGTGGGTGTGCCCTTCCAGCCTGCGCAGTGGATTTTAGGTGAGGCTCAGCGTGCGCAGAACTGGCCCCACCGTTTAAATCCTGAGGTTCATCTGCCATGGCCGAGCGAGCTTGGACAGTGCCAGTGAGGTCCTCAGGACTAGAACCTACAGCACCCGGCATTTCCCAGGAGGTCTCCCATCCAAGTACTAATCCGGGGCTGACCCTGCTTAGCTTCCGAGATCTGACGGGATCGGATGTCAGGGAGGCATTTAACTGCCGGTGAGGAGGAGTATGGCTTGAGAAACTTCTGAATGGACAGAAATTAAGACACTTTTAGCCTGGGTATTAAGAATCAAGAAGCAATTTGTATATATAGAATATTTTGTTTAGGACTTGTATATGTGCTGAATATATCCTGCAGTCTGTGAAGTCAGTAATACTTATGCTTGCAGACGTAAAATTATGTCTTATAATCCCCAGTATCAAATAGTAAATGGGGTGGTCCCGTGGTGTAAAGGAGAGCACTCCAGACTCTGAATCCCAAGGACCTGAATTCGAGTCTCAGTAGGACCATCCCCTGGCAGTTCAATGCCTCCCTGACATCCCATCCCGTCACATCTTGGATGCTCAGCAGGGTCAGCCCCGGTTAGTACCGGGTGCTGTGACAGTCCCGAGGACTTCACTGTCACTGTCCAAGCTCGCTCGGCCATGGCAGATGGACCTCAGGACTGAAACGGTGGGGCCAGTTCTGCACACGCTGTGCCTCACCTAAAAAATCCACTGCGCAGGCTGGAAGGGCACACCCACGTGGGGAGAGCCCTGCCCAAATCTGCGTTCACGAAGTCTGGCCATACATACATACATACAAGTAATAAATTTAGGAATAGACTTCAGGAGTGCTGCCCTTGAATTATCTTCCTGTATCTTCAGCCTATGTCGTCTCTTCAGTGTTTTATGCAAAACAGCCCTGTTCCTATTTTTCTTCCTGGGTAAAGGTGAGAGAAATAACAAAAGACGTTTTATTACAATGTAACTGTGGAAACTCTCTCTCATTCTCTCTCTCCAGACTGGGAAGAAGAACAAGTCAGCAGTCCAAATATCTTGCGGCTTATTTATCAAGGGAGGTTTCTTCATGGCAATGTGACATTAGGAGGTATGAAAATACTTTTCTTTATGCATGTTACAGTCGGGCAAAGGGGATATTTATTTATGGTGCAGCGAATGATATACTGTTCAGGATCACAGTATGGCTTGCGTTTAACTACTTTCCCTTGCATAGAGTAACATTGTACCTTATTGTGTATTTTTCCATCTTGTTACCACTAGTTGTTAAACTTTGGGAGGCACCACCTGCTAAGTCAAGTCTCCTCTTGCACAAAGAAACTAATGCTGCTTTAATTTGTTACCTGTCTAAACGGAATTTTTTGTTCTACCTCTTACACTGCACTTACAGGGCAAGCTACTTAAGAAGTGTCTGAAGTATTATAAAATATTTGATAAACTTTAGGATAGTTGGTCAAACAATACTTTAAATCTTAGTGCGATGCAGGAACACATCCTATGAATGAGAATGAGGGGCAGCATTCTTGCATCCAGTACTCTCCCAGGGATACAATTGCATAGTTATGCGAAAACAGTAAATGGCTTCACTCCGTGCGCTAAGGAAATGCTATTCAACTGTGCCCCCTCGTGGCAAGTGTTTCCCAACAACTACGTATTTTAGTGGAAATCTTGGCTAGAGGTGTGACACATCTGGAACAGTAATCTTTCCTTTTGTAGGTACCATTTGCCAGTGTGAATATCAACAGTATCAAAGACTAAACAAATGAAACTCTCTTTTCTGTGCCAGTTTAAAAATAGATTAATACTATTACTACCTCTGTGTGCTCAGGTTGTTCATGGTTTGGTACTTGACTACAGTACAGAAGGGAGAATATAACACAAAATCACCAATGAAATGTTTTTGAAGTTAGGATGAACCTGCAAATAATATTTCTGGACTGCTTATTATGACGTTCCATGAAGAAGTGACTGGGATGATACAGCCATTGATTCACTTTCTACGATTCCCAGTGTTGGCTAGGGATGTACTTTTGAAATAGATTTACTCTTGACATAAATAATTTTTGAATGCTGATATATATACAAACAAGATCATTGTCAGCTCAGTGGAAGAACTCTGAAATTCTTATTCACTCTTCAATTTGTATTTTTACCAGGTGACAATGAGTGCAGCTAGTAGCAGTTGGAGTAGAGTTGAAAGACAAATGTTAAGTCTTGGATCATCTCTGCAATTAAAGATGCTAGTCTTACCCTACATTTCCAGGCAAGGATAGCTAAATGGGATTTACTTTGCCATTCATCTGTGGATGTTGCTCTTTACCATCAGCATTTATTCCCTTTAGTGACATTTGTCTCAATCTGAAACAATTTTGAACATTTGTTTAATATATTTAATATATTATTTAATGACTTGAGTTGAAAAATAATAGCTGCATGCTGATGACTCTTGTATTAACTTAGGTCTATGGTTTGAACACTTACTTGGGCTCAGGGCATTTCAGTTCATTCTTAATCATTCATGCATTGAGATTTAATCATCATGTTTTTACCCTAAGGATCTTAAATGCATATTAGTGTTTGTCAACAATCTTTTTGTTGCTGTGTTGTTTTAAGAAGAAGAATCTCTAAAACATTGTCTTAACTTCCATACTAATGAAGTTATCTGGAGTAAGATTATACAGCTGAAAGGGGAATAGGAATTCATGAAATATCCTGAAAACTCTTACTTCAGTTTGTGGTGTTCATTAGAGGTAACCCTAAGTTCATTAGAGGTAACCCTAAGCTAACTAGTTACCTTTAAAAGGGAGGTGGAGGAGAGAGGAAATTGCTTGCTAAACACAGTATTTAATTTCTTGTGCTGCTATAATACAGTTTCATTAAGCCTTTTTAGCTGCAGTTCTCTATATTCAATTATATCACTTAGTGATATATTTGCTTTAGGTGATAAGGAAATATTGACTGGAATTTGAACCTACTGAAACTCACTTTATCATCCAGTGAAACAAAAGTTTCCAAGGAAACAATGTGATGTTTTCTCTCTTAATGGGAGTCCATTTTTTTGACATTTAAAAATTACATTTTAATGTTCTAATTGTGGCCTCACATATCTGTGTAGTGGCTTCCAAATTTGAGACTCCAATAAACTAAGAGGCCTCAAAACATGAGGAATTGTTAGGAGAAATGCTTTTGAGTGAAAAATTTTATTTTAAAGAAACCATCTCTTTTTCTATTTCTCTGAATGAACTGTCCCTAACAGTAGAGCAAATGGCACTAGAGGTGATAAAGAAAAATGGACCCCTCTGTAGAGCTTGCTGTGCTGCTCTTGCCTGCAGTGCTTGAGCCACACTGTTTTCTGGTGTTCTGCCTGTGAAGAGGGTTGGGGAGTTGGCAACAAGGCAGTCTGTTGTCCATCTTCCAACAGGAAATTTCATCCTTTGGCTAAATATTTGTTCTGCAGTTTGGATTTCAAATAATATTAATTAGGGAAATAATACATAATCGACAGTTCTTTATTCCTTGGTAGATAATGGTAATCCAGCATCATTTGCTTCCTTATTTATAGGGAACAGTGGAAGGGAAGTCAACCCACCATGTACCATCCACATTGCAAAAAGGGGGGAGAAGTTAATTCTCACAATAGAGAAAAAAACCCCAGTCAAATTGAACAGATAGGAAAGGAATTAAATATGATTTTAGTTTAAGTGAGGGAAAGGAGTGAGAGAACAAAGAGAAGAGCAAGGAAGGATTCCTGAGTATAGGTTAGGGTGCTCAGATCCTGGTATGGTGTTCCAAAGAAAGAAGCTAGAAATTGCTAGCAAGAACTTGTGTGAACTATGCAAACTAGTAGCTGAAATGAGTTAATTGAAATATTAGCATAGCTTTACTTGATTACTGCAAACAGTTCATCTCCACACCTTACTAATCAAATCTCCTGAAGTGTCTTGGTATAATGAAAGATGTCCCTGATGTGATCAGTTTGTAATATTTTGCTCTTTCTGTAATTGCTTTTCAAGAGTTTATGTTATGAAGACAATCCTTTTGTTTGCAAAAAGTCTATTAACAGTCTGTTAAAGTTTTCAGTTGTATCAAGTACCCAAAATACATTATTGTCAGACTTCAAGCTATCAATAGCTTCTAGTTGTGGGCACAGGCAGTGCTTCAAGTCAACCAAGCAACTTTCAGATTTGCCTTTATACGGAGATGGCTTTTCCCAAAGTATGGCTGCTTCAAAGAAGCTTGTACAATTCTGTATCTGTTTGTTTGCTTACACCTGTGTTTTAACCTGTGTTTTAATCATACCTTGCATTATTTCACAAAAGTATGTAGGCAACAAACATGATTTAATAGCAGTGTTTTAGCGAGGCTTGTACTGAATACACCTAATTACCAAATACTAGGTTTATTTTTTTATTAGTGAATCTTTAATCTATGCTATAGTGATTAAAATAAAAAGGCATTTTTCTCTTCTGTTACTTTCAGGTTTGTTTGTCATTCATTATTCATTTATTCACTTAAAATGCCATGATGCACCGTACATGAAAATAAAAGATGTAACTTGATTTTGATAGAACAAATTCTCCTCAAGTCAGACTGATTTGTCTATGTAGGATTAAATTCTTGTTAAATTTATCACTAACTTTTTTCCTTTATAAGTCATGAAAGACAAAACTTAGAGCATCTTCATCTTATAGTAATCAGAAAAAAAATCAAGGAAGATACTTTAAGTACACACATGTTTGCAAACTGAAATCAGAATGTGAAAATTATCATTTCAGTTTCACAAACAAGCTTTTTGGAAAGCACCACTTTTTCTATTTTGTGTTGCTAAAACTCACAAAAGCAGCATTTGGAGAACTACTGTATCTGATTTAAAGTGTTTTAAATTTGATATTTTCCACATGCAGCTGATGTTACAGTTACTATTGAAAGGCAAGATGCAAATATTTTATATTTTGAAAAATCTGTGTTATGGATCAAAGTACATTTTAGGAAAATCTGTTTTACAGTAGTGGCTCAGCGTTTTGATATCTCAGGAATAACAATTTAGTGGCTGAATTAGCCACTTCTTTGCATCCTTATCAGTAGAGAGTGCTTAACACCTGAGTCTCGGTATGAATGCCCACATCTGCTTTTACTCAAAAGTGGAATGCTAATTTTCCTGACAGGAATATCATGTCTCTAAGAACACAGCATTTTAAGTGACTGTTATCATGTCCCAAGGCCCTGATTTACTGAACTTCAACCAATAAGCATTCCAAACCTAACAGGATGAACTTTTGAACAGATGCTAATCCACTTCTAGTTGGTTTTGTTTGGGTATTTTGAAGATAAAAAGACTGCTGTAATGTGTTCACAATTTTCCCTTTCTCCTTTTGCAGCATTAAAACTTCCTTTTGGCAAAACAACTGTGATGCATTTGGTGGCTAGAGAGACATTGCCAGAGCCAAACTCTCAAGGTAGGCTGTGCACTTAGAGGTATTTCTGACTCAAGTACATGGCACAGTGGTCAGATCTATTGCAGGATTTTGACTATTTCAGCATAGAGAAGAGTCAAGTCCTTGTGCTGTTTTGTGAAGAAAGAAATGGAATGCTTTTGTACATGTTTATAGAAAACTAAGAAATTAACTTCCTGATTTAGCTTTTTTGCAGAAGGCAGAAATTTAATCAAACGTCAAAAGCTCTTGTTTTTATTGTGAGAAACTAGTCTTGATTTATTTTTCAGTTACATACATGTGTGTATAAAATAAATAATTTTTTTACCAAAAATAATAAAGAACAGACTTGTATTAAGCATGCTCTCATACAGAACAGCCTAATTGCTTTAGAAATGTCATGTAAGCAAAGCTTTCTTCTTGCTTTGCAGGTCAAAGGAACCGTGAAAAAACTGGAGAAAGCAATTGCTGTGTAATCCTGTAAACTGTGTTAGCTTTACCTGCTAAGTGTGATGTAATATAGTCTTTGTCTTTCATGCTGCTGGAATAGAAGAGGCCCTACCTTGCTTCAAAGACCTATAGGAAGAGCCTGTCTGTAAATCCATGGAACTGAAATATTACACGAACACTGTCTCATTAGTCTTTTTTTAAAAAACAGGTGAAATATCTATGAACACTTTCATTGTTTATTTTTTTTCAATTCCTTGGTTTTGTTTGTTGAATAATCTTACTGTACATCACTTTTAGAAAGAATCCAATCTCCAGAAAGGTTTGTGTTCTTTTCCATAGCAGGAATCATTTTGCTACCACAAAAATCTCCATTAACCGAATCTAACCGGTCAAGCTTTCTAGATGCAACTTGCACTAAATATGGTTGACAATAAATTTCTCATCAGCAATCTCTAGTAATATTTGAGACATCTAGTAATAACCCGCATTATATAATGCAATACTGGAAAACAGTATATTAATAGTGAAAGCAAACCTCACTTATGGCCAAATCAGAGGAAAAACTGTTCTGTCAATTCTACCTAAGTCAACCTTGGTGGCCAAACTGGCACAGAATACTAACTAAAGCAAGTCTAACTATATATACTTTCATTGCAACAAACAAAAAAACTATGTGCCTGTAATTTAAAAGCACTCTGTAGAGGGCTGATGAAACTGATTCTTGTTACTGCGTGCGCTCTGATCTCGTGTGTTAGTTGAGTGCTTCTTCAGACAGCACAAACAAGTGCAGAGAGTGCGTTTCCTAGCCTTAATATGGGAGGGGTAGTTTCCTGTAGTTCATAGGCTTTTATTATTGTGCATAAATGTTAGAAAACATAATTTACTAATCAATTTTATGTATTTGAATATTGGCAATTGGTGTTTTTCAGTCATTTTTCTCATCTGTACCTTAGCCTCCAGTGTCATGCTTACTCATTAGAGACTTCTAAAGAATTATTAAAGTTTAAAAAGCAAAAAGAAAAACTTCTGCCATAATACTATTTTGTTTCTTTACATAATCTGCATTTGGTATTAGTGCTTGCAATGGTATTAAAATCAGAAGCTGATTTTTGAAGGCATATATAATTCAAAAGGATGTCATTCTTTTATTTCATATCAATAATTTAAATGTTGATATGCTAAAGAAATTTGCACAGCACTAAAGCATGAGCTAGTTTCATCTAAACCTGTAAAAAATAAAAATAAATAAAAAATTAAAAAATATAAAAGATTTTATATTTTTTCACTGGGAAGGAACCCTTCCTGGGTGAAATTACAAATATGTGTAGAATATATTTAATAAAAATCTTATAAAATACATAACTATAGAAGTTAAATATAGATTGGCGTGTAGTATAATAGAACAATATTCCATATAAATAGCTTTAGCCTTTAAAAATGAGTCACAGGTTGACATTGTGTTCTGTACTTAAGTGTCCACAACTCTTACAGATGTTCTGTGTAATCGTTTTTTCGAATGATTGGCATCATTCAAATGTAAACAGGTTATTTTATTCATTGTTACTGCTTTGATGAAATGCTTTATATGCAGTAGATTTACAAAAAATATTGTTCATACTGATCAGAATTAAATTTGTATAGAGCAGAGTTTTAAAACAAATTGTAAATAGCACTAAACATTTTCTTTCTGCAACCTGTACTGATAGACTCTTCTGTAAACTAAATAAAAGAATATTGTAGTGCATTTTGTTGGTGTTTCTAGGGTTGTAATTGGGCCTGTAACTGCTTTTAATAATACTTCTTAATCTGGAAATTAAGTAAGGACTCAATTTTATTTATTTAAAAAAGTGGAGGGGCACAAAACTTGCTGAAAAATGCTAATAGGATTTATCACTTCAGTTTTGTTTTTCTTTCACCTTGCAAGTGGCCTACAAGTTTTTTTCTGTGTAGGAGGAATGTGAGCATGGGCAGCTGCAAATGTACAGCTGTGTCACACCCTGGTGTGCCTCACAGGAGCTGTGTGTTCATGCTGTACGTTTGTGCAGTTTTCATTTACTGATAGCAAAGAGCATACACACACTTCTTGGGGTGTTGGGAATTGAGACAACAGCACTACGGGCTCGCTTGGGAGAGGGCATTTCCTTGTACTCTGCAGTGTAGGTGCCGAATAAGAAACTACAGGGACACGAACCTACTTATTTGAGAAGAAAGACGTGTGATAGACTTCCCTTTTCCAAAATGGTGACCACCAAAGTAACACAGTCAGATGGGAAATTGCTATGACAGTACAAGGAGAAGAAATGGGCTGAGACAGGACATGCTTTGTTAGTTACGCAAGTCTTTCACATGCATTGATTTTGAAAAATGAATGTACGAGGTGTAATCCTGGTTTGAAAAAGTAGCTGGGTACTTAATATGGAATAAATACACAAGAATCTTGTAGCTTCTAGTTAAAGTATTTGGTGAGGTTCTGTAGCAAAGTATATGGAGTTCCCTTTCGGTAAGATGAATAAGATGCATGTATGCACATGTCAAAGCAAATCCTTAAAATGCTGCCTGGCATTTAAAGCATGATCTTGCCAAAATAACTCCTGCAGAAAGTGGATAGAACTGCCTGCTTGAAATTTCCCACAAATCATCAATTCTACCCATGGAAGAGCATTTCTGTTGTGGTGTGAGGTGGGTGGAAAACTGGGACAGGAGGATTGCTAAAAGAGTTGTGCTTTTTTCCTTATATGCTGTGTATTGTGGATCGTATATTTGCCAAAACAAGAGCAGTAGCTCTTAATCCCACATTTCTCAGCCTTGCTAAAGCTCAATCAGGCAGTTGGGTGCTCTGATAGTACATTGAAGCATTTGACATTTAATTTTCACTGTGAGATAGAAATGATAGGTAGAAATGATCTTTACCCTATGGATGAGTTGATATGCTGTGGAGAAAAGGAAGAAGAGGATAAATTGGAGCCCTTCTTATTCTGAAATATCATGAAGGGACTATCTCTGTTCCCTATACCATTGTGTGTGTGTGTATTATCAATCATAAATTAATAATCACACATACTGTGGCTGATACCCAGAGGGCTGTGCAGCCCTTCCGAAGAACTTTGAAGGTTGGAGACGTGAGCAGAGAGGATCTGCCTGATGTTCAACCAAGGCAAGTGCAGGGTCCTGCACCTGGGGAGGAATAACCCCCTGCACCAGTACAGGGTGGGGGCCAACCTGCTGGAAAGCAGCTCTGTGGAGAAGGACCTGTGGAGCCTGGTGGACAAGAAGCTGTCCATGAGCCAGCAATGTGCCCTGGGGCCAGGAAGGCCAAGGGTACCTGGGCTGCATTAAGATGGAAAAGCATTGCCAGAAGTTGAGGGAGGTCATTCTGTCCCCTCACTCGGCCCTGCCGAAGCCATATCTGGAGTGCTGTGTCCAGCTCTGGGCTCCTCAGCACAAGAAACACATGGAGCTCGTGGAGCAAGTCCAGTGGAGGATGACAAAGATGATTCAGGGACTGGAGCATCTCTCTTAGAAGGAAAGGCTGAGGGAGCTGGGCCTGTCCAATCTTCAGAGAAGACAACTGAGAGGGGACCTCATCAATGTCTACAAGTACTTGAAGTGAGGGTGTCAGGAGGATGGATCCAGGCTCTCCTCAGTGGCACCAAGTAATAGGACAAGAGGCCACAGGCACAAACTGATGCATGGGAAATTCCACCTGCATTTCTTTGCTGTGTGGGTGACCGAGCACTGGAACAGATTGCCCAGAGAGGGTGTGGAGTCTCCATCACTGGAGATACCCAAGAACCATCTGGATGCAATCCTGTGCCATGTGCTCTGGGGTGGCCCTGCCTGAGCAGGGAGGCTGGACCACTGTGGTACCTTCCAGCCTGGCCCATCCTGTGATTCTGTCATATCTGGTAGCAATGAAAGTATTCTGCAACTTCTGTTTTTTCTAAATGATAGTAAAAGTATCACTGTTGAAGCAGTCTTGGGAATTAGCTCAGCTGCTGGAGGAAGAAAGTGTGGCCACTGTAATGTTAAAGGCTGCGCTAAGGTGCTGCACCGGTATTAATCCAGTGCCTCTGCAATTTCTGAATATCTTTCCTTAGTACACTGCATTTGCAACAGGAGGAACAGTGATTTGATTTGATTTAATTTAGAAGAGAAACATAAAGCACTCTGAAAAAACTTCCTTTCTGTTTCACAGGTGAGAAGGTAGGCAGGTGTTTCTGGGCTAGCCAAAACTCAGGAGTGGCTGCTGCTGCTCTCAGGGAAGTAAAGCTTGTGTATTTTATGCTTCTGCATGTGCTTTGATAAGATTTGTTACACACACCTTGCTTCAAGAAGCAAATAGGGGGATGAATATACCTCTCCATCTAGAACTCTCTTGCTGACTTCATGCTAATTAAATGGGTAAGCTTAAGCAGATTTCAAGTTATATGTCCTGTGTAAATTGGCATTTAGATGATTAACAACATTAACAATAGTTGCACTATTGAAAGGGTTACTCAAGAGGCAGACAGTTCATGATAAGCTATTGACAATCCTCATAAAGTAGTGGCATATTTGTCCTGTAACCTGTGAAGAGGTTTAAAATGTAATAGCTAATTTGCTTACCAATTTATTACACTAGCCTGTATAATTACAAAACCCTCATTATATTCTGGGGGGTTTTCAATATTTGTGATTGACTTCTACTGTTTTGGGGGTTTTTAAATTGATAAGAGTTTTGTTTTGTTTGGGTTTTTTTTAATTAATCTGGAAAAGGAATGACTACTGAGAGAGAAAATAGTGATTACTAAAGTCAAGCTCACAAAAAATGAGAATGTAATGTTACGTTATCAAGCTCATGGAGTGGATCACAATGACAAATGAAGTTGCAGTTTGGAATGTGAAGGATGGCATAGGTAGAGAAAGCAAAGTAGTTGTTCAACTTAGGAGTTTTAAAATTACCTGTATCAGCCTGGGTCCAAGTTCTGGGCATCATGGGTAGATAATTTGTATTACAAGCTCCTTTGGATTTTGAAAATGCTAACAAAAATAGTGAGACAGCAGAAATATTACAGAGAGATTGAAGAGAATGAAGGGTTAAAATTGCTACAGTTATGATTAACTCAGAAAAAACAGATGGAGAACTTCTATTTTTGTCTTGCAGCTTTATTGGCCCAGTTTTTACATTTGTCTTTAAAGCAGAGGTGACAAATTCAGGTTTGATAGAAACATTTTTTCATTAAATGAATGGCACTCTCTGCCACCAAATGTAATTTGAGGAGAACAGCTGAGCAAGATCTAAAATGAAAATTGAACATTTTATCAATGAAAAGTGATAGAATTTCCAGGATTATAAAAATTAGTAATGCCAAACTCTTTCCAAAGTAGTATTTTTGTCCTTCAGACATTACGTTACTGTTCAATGAAGAGCCCAGCTCTTAGGGAAAAAATACTTCAGGCATGTTGCCACCTCCATTCTTACAAGCAAGTGCATAATGTGAGCCCCAGCCTGTGCAGGGCCAGTGTATTTATTGTGTACCCCAGCAGGAATTTATCTCTGCCAACCTCCTGCTTCCCTTGAAGGAATTTTGGTCAGAGTCAAGGTGATGTTTGTGCTTTCCTGGAACAGGCTTGAGGGAATAATTTACTGTGTTTTAGCTGGTAGAGAATGTGAACTGCAGTTCCTTAGGGCAAAATCTGATGCATCTGAGTGGTGCCAGATGCCAGCACCCTGCTTTTATCAATTCCAAGGATGCTGAATTTATAGGTAGTAAATGTTTTGACTCTTCTAACAGAAAATACTCTTCAACTACTGTTTTGTTTGGATAGAGGAAAGGTAGTGGGATAAAACAACCATTTTCTTTTTGTACTTTCATCTATTCTTTGAACAAAAGATCACGAAGAAATAATGGGAGAAGTTTTAGCTGCCTACCCTAGGATAAACCATTAATGGCTGGTCAAAATTGACTGATCAGCAACTATCCATGCCAGAAAGCAGCTATGGGAAAGAGGTGACCACTGCCCACAGTCGTCTGCTAACTGACAGGGTGAAGTAGCTTGGGTTGTGAATCAGGGGCAGAAGGGGGTAACAAGCTGTCCCTTCATGGGACTTTCAGTTGTTGCCTGGCAAAAAAGGGGATTAGGACCCTGCACCAGTCATTGCACCAGTCATTGGGGAGCAGAAAATCAGAGTGAAACTGCCCATAGAGGATAGGTTGGAAAAGTACTTTATTAAAATATCCATGATACTGGAAGTCGGCCATAGGCTGGTTAGATGATAGTGGACTTCCAGACAGAGACAGGGAAATATGTACTGGTGTCTGTCATACCTGATCTGTCTGTTACCTTTGCTGGCTAAATTAAAGAAAGATTGGATTTCAGTTCTTTAATTTCTGCAGCTCGCTTTTGTCCCTAAATAAGGATTGTTAATCCCCGGTGCTGCCAAGGTTACAGCTCTGCTGTAGCAGGAGCAGAGCTGGCAGGAAGCTCGTGCCCTGCAGCCTCACCAAGTGAAAAGTTGTCACCGCAACTGTGCACGCCAGTGTGAGAGCAGAAGCACAAAGGTTTTCAGTGGGAAGAAATGTCAGTGTGACAAGTCAGCAAGTGTCCAACCAAGGGAACTTTACCAAATTCATGTGACCATACTAGCAGCTGAATTTTGTGTCTTTCAGTGAATTCAGTGTATTTTGGAAAGCAAGTATGCAAGAGTCTTCTGCTTTAGCTAAGCAATGTCAGCCTAATCTTTTGCTTCCTGTCACCCTGATTGACAGCATCCCAGGGAAGGGTCTTCTCTCTGCAAGCAGGTATGAAGGGTGCTTTGGGCTCTGTTTTTCTTATCCTCCATGGCACTGGTTGTTGATGCGGAGTCTGAACTGTGTAGAGGAGAGGAACACACTTTGAGCTTCCAAAAAAGGACAGACCCACCATTCATGACACTGGCCAGCCCCCAGCTCCAGTTGCATCTTCTTTCACTTTGGGTAAGACAGCGTTTTGCAGCAAAGAACCTCACTGGTGATCAAACTAGTAAGAGCTACTGGCCCTCGTGCAGCAGGAAGGCTGTAATTCTGGGGTGCTTTTCCAGGTCTGATTATGGCAGCAGATGTGGGTCAAGACCATCCTAAGCTCTACCCCTGCTGCAGAGATGAATGCTGCCCTGGCACGGGGCTTAGCTTGGACCATGGGGAACAGGTGAGGGAAGAGAACTTGAGGCGGTGGTTTGAGAGCTAACCCTGCTCCTCTTAGCTGCTGGAGTTCCTTGTCATAGTGGACCAGCATTGGGATCACTAGTCCTGGCTTCAGCATCCCAAGCTGCCCTCAGAGAAACTTGCCTGGGGGCTGCTCAGCTGCCAACGCATTTTACCATCTCGAGGTTTGAGATGATTAGAATAATCCTCAGCTCATGGTTGGAAGGCTGGGATGTAACTGCAGGGCTGGGACACCCTGAGGCAGCCCTGTCCTTGAAGAGCCGCTGGGGAGATGCAGTCAGTGCAGATCACTTCTGCCAGCTTCCCATGGCTGCAGAACTGCTCATCTGTGCTTCCAGCCCCTGTTCTGAAGCTGACCTTGATTATCACGGTGCTGCATGGTTCCACCTGACTGCGAGGGAGCAGCCTTGCTGCACCCCCTTATTCCCAAGTCCAGCACCCATGCCTGAGCTGGTAAACGACTCAGTAATCAAATGCTCCCATGAGCTCCCTGGAGGCACACTCCTGCCAGGGGGATGGGAAGCTTGAGCTTCCAGAAGTCTGGTGAGGTACAAGGTCTAAGCCTGTTGCTTTCATTTCCTTCATGTGCCCAGCAGCTGCTGCCTCCCCCTGGGCTTCATGGGTGTGGGAACTGGAGGGGTGGTGGGGATTTTACTTTTCAAAGACACAGTTTCTTCTGTCTGGTGGTTAAAAGCCATGAGGAGGATTTTGTTCATGTTAGATGTCATGTGTGTTCTCCTGTGCCTGGCTGGTTTTTAATTACCTAAAAGTTAATAGTTAAGCCCTAGATACTGCAGCCAGGCACTGAGAAGCCTCTTGTTACCTCTGGAAGTTAAAGCAGCTTGAAGGTGTGGTGACTTGTTGCCTACTTTCGTGCCAAACACCCACCCTGCCTTTGAGGAGGGCAGGGTTATCCCTGTTGTGCGTGGTTGTGCGTGGATAGGAAGATCTGTCTGCGGCAAGGCTTGCATGCACAAGTTCCTGGGCTGCTTGAGGGAGCATGGTCTTAAAGATGTTGGGTTGGTATTGCAGTATCTAAATCTTTAACTCAACTCTCCTTTGATTTAGTAAAGAAATTCTCTCCTGTTTCCTGGAAAGGAGAATCAGTGTGCTGAAGCTGGTCAGCTCCATTTTTTTTCAGGTAATAGTTCTGCTGGAAATAGTTGCCTGGAGGGTAGGTGTAGGTATTCCCCTGTGCTCAGAGAGGGATGAGTTGACCAACAGATAGCAAACGTGGAGATTCCTTACATCCTCCTTAGAGTGAAATGTCACTAATGCCAGGGAAAGCCCGAAGGGTTCTTCTGATCCCTGCAGGCTGATTCCAAAACCTGGAGAGACATGTCTCCTTTTCCAGGTGGAAAAACGAAAAATGGAGACAAACCCCATTTTCATGTTGGTGAGTTAAAGCAAACACAAGAGCCAGGTGATAAACTTCTGAGAGCATTAAGTAATGGGCATTCAATGTACAATCCACCTTTTCAGCCACTGAGAGGTATTTAAATGTGAATGGTTTGGTCCCTATACCTTTGGGATGAATACTCCCTGGCTCGACAGATCCTTCCTTGAGGAGAGGCAGTGGGATTTGCAAAAGCCTGTGCTGAAGCTTATTATCTGCTGAGTGAGAGGACAATGAAACCTGATAGCCCTCCAGTGCTCCTGGCCCTGTGTTGGGCAGCCCCAGCCCCGCTGGCACCAGTGTGGGCTGGAAGGAGTAGGGGCTTGGCAGCTGCGTGGAGGAGCCGTCTGAGCTGTGCTCACCTGCATTAAGGAGGAGGTTTAAATTAGAGGTGTGGGGAACCCTAATTGCACTGTCAGGCCAAATAAGTCCAAAAGGTAGTGAGCCAAAGCTGAAACAAAGTATTTGTGAGACAAGAAAAAGATCGTATGTTCAACTACCCTGAAGCAAAATTGCTGTCAGAGATGCTGGTTTCCAAGGTGAAAGTAGCACAGTAATGGAAAAAGAGGAAAAAGGCTGAGTTCAATTCAGCTGGGAAAGCAAGCAGGGCACTGCAGTGTCTGGATATCAGCAATGAAATGCTGGTTGTAAATAATGCTGCTTCCAGCATTTTGGGATTTTGCAGACTGTTATATTGAGGCTCGATCAATCTCTGGATACAGGTGCTGAATTTTGACATCTGATAGTCCATTACAGCTGTAGTTCTCAAGCTTGTTTCTTTAGTAGTACAGTTTCTATTGGTAAAAAGAGCTCTGTGTTAAGAAATGCTCAAAGGCAGAAGAATTGGTTTCACAAGGAAGCGCAGAAGTGACGGTGTAGGGAGCAGAGGCCTTGACTTTTCCTCTGCTGTTCTTGCCAGGTCCTGACCAGGGACTCACAACACCTGCAGATCAGGACTCTCCCTCTTGTACCTGCTGCCATTCCTGTGTAAGGGTATTTGTTCTTACTGATACTTTCTTAAAGGTGAAAATAAGGTCTCGCCAAATTATAATTACCAGAACAGGCCCTTTAAGTCACCTTTACAGTACCGTAAAAGTAGCTTGACTTTTTGTCCTAGTATTGTAATGAAAACAGGACTTTTCTGCTGAAAACCAGAAAAAAGAGATTATGCATGGTAGACTAAAGATGTAGAAGTGTGTAATAAATTCTGTTATTCATTTCCAGACTGAAAATCCAGCCACAATATTCAAATCTGATTCAACAAAAATATCTTCTTTTTCTGTGTGATATCCCTTCTTTACACATCTTTTAAGCACAGAATTCAGTTCATCAACATGAAAAATTGCCTTTTTATGTGGCATAATGTCTTGTCAACATTGGACGATAAATCCTGCCATGCTGAGATGTATCTCCTTCTCATGGCTACTCCATCGCTGCTCTCTTTTGGGACTGCTGGCCCAAGCACAGATAGAAGCAGAGGTCACCACCACTGGGTCTGGATCAGACTGTGGATGAGGCTGTCAGGTCTTCAGGTGTTATCAAGAAACTATGAACGAGCCAGTCTCTGAACTTCTTTAGGAAAATCCTCCAATGATTTCCCCATTTTGTATCTCTGCATAGATCCTGTACCAGTGGTATTTATATACTTTTTTTTTTAATATGGCAGCTACAGAATTTGGTTAGCCAAGCTGCAGCAGCAGGAATCAATCTCCTCATGTGAGGATCTTTATAATGCAGTTGTGTGCAGAGCAATAGCTGCTCTGCTAGTGCAGTCATTACTAAGCAATTGCAGGAAAGGTTCAGGGCAAATAGCTGAGAACTGCATGAGGCACATCACATGGGGAAGGAGGAAATAAAACTGCTGTACTGAGACAATATATGAAACACTTTAGGCTATAGATGTTGGGCTGGTGTGCAGGTACATCATGTGATGACTGAGTTTGGGCTGATGTAAATTAACATATTGGAACACTGGGGACCAAATAAGAGCTCTGTCTGCTCTCACTGGCAGCTGTCTCACAGCCAGGCTCTTAGTTTCCTCTTCCAGCATATCATCTCTTTTGGGCTTTTTGCATTTGGCTTATGCCAACCTGCAGGACAATATTCACCATGTGTTGAGAATGGGGAAGAGAGATTTTCCTTTGAGCACATGAAAACAGCTCTTAGCTGATATAATATCCCTGTTAGGAAAAGGGCAGACAGGGAATGAAGTTGTACTGATTTTGCCCTTTTTAGCTTCAATCCTGTGTTGGTCCCTCAGTGCTATTTTGCATATCTGAAAAACTGAAGGTTCATCTTATATAAACACTTGAAGCTCATTTGGTACATGTTGCTGTTTTGCAAACTGGTCTGTTAAATCTGTCAAGCCTAACTGGCCTGATGGACAGTTTGAGAGCTCCAGCTGTCTGACAGATTTTGCTCAGTCTTCCTCCTGTGACTACTCTGTGATTTATCAGAAAACTGAAAATTACTGCACAGTTTCCTTTCCTTCCTTTCAAAGGCTACAAGTTGTAACTGGGCTGCCTTAGTCCACTGTTAGGAACCATTCAAGCAATTGTTGTCTCTGAGCAGGTCTGCGTTCTGCTGCAAACATTTTGGAAATCAGAAAGGCTGATTCTCATCTACATGAAGGACCACATGTGCCATGAGGGAGGTTTCAGCATTAACAGATGGGAAATTTGCATGTGGATGGAACCTTCAGTGCCTTTGTGTAGACAGTGATGCAAAGGGCTCCAGCCCATTGAGCCTGGATGACACTTGCATCATTCAAATCAAAGTGATTCCAATCAATGGGTGGGGGACAGAGCATCCTGCCTGAGCACTGCACAAGGGTAGCAACTGCAAAAGGACTGGTGAAGAAGCCAAGATCTTTTAGGGTCTCCTCCAGAAGAAATTGTTTGAAATGGCCTAAAGAGTGCTGGAGAGCCAGTGTCAACACAAGTGTTTTACAAACTTTAATTAGCTGAGACTTCATTTTGTCAAGCTATCCTTGTTGCAGGAAATGATAATGCACTAACAGAAGCAACCAGTGCAAGGCTATTGATTTTTAGGTGTATGCTGATAAATGAGGAGCACAGGAAGCAGATTTGGCTGATCTCCAAGGACTGCCAATAGAGAGGAGTAGCAAAAACAAAAAGGTACTGAGAAATGTGGCCTTGTCTGATTACCATAGTAGCTCATGGAAAGATTTCTGTTGACTCCAGTAGTTTTTAATTTTTTTTTTTTATTTGGCTTGTAGCAAACATGGTGAGAGCTCTGATGGAAGTTTCTCACTGAAAGACCTCAAAGCCTGTGTCTAGGTTTGGGCCCCTCACTTCAAGAAAGATATTGAGGTGCCAGAGGGTGTCCAGAGGAGGGCAGTGGAGCTGAGGAAGGTTCTAAAGAGTGTGTCATATTAGGAGTGGCTGAGGGAGCTGGGGTCCTTTAGTCTGGAGAAAAGGAGGCTCAAGGGGGACTTTATCACCCTCTACAACTACCTGAAATGAGGTTATAGCTATGTGGGGGTCAGTCTCTTCTTCCAGGCAACTAGCAACAAGACAAGAGGACGTAGCCTCAAGCTGCACCAAAGGGAGGTTCAGTTTGGACATCAGGAAGGATTTCTTCACTGAAGGGGTTGTCAAGCATTGGAGCAGACCATCCAGAGAAGTGGTGGAGTTGCTGCCCCTGGAGATCAAGAAATGACTGGATGTGGCACTTAGTCTTGTGGTTTGGTTCACACGGTGATGTTTGGTCAAAGGTTGGACTCTATGATTTTGAAGGTCTTTTCCAGCCTTAATGTTTCTATGATTCTATGGTTATGCTGCCATTCAGAGAGATCTAGGCAGCCTGGAGGAATGGGTCAGCAGAAACGTCATGAAATTCAATAGGACAAATGCAAAGCCCTGGTCCTCTGCAACGACACAGACCAGGGGACTGCCTGGCTTGGGGCAGTCAGGCTGAAAATGCCCTTTTGCCACAAAATTGAATGTCCACTGTCCACTGAATGTCCAGACCTTGGAGTGGGCTGTCCAGGTATGGTGCCCTATTTCTTTGTCCTCAGAAGTTTTCAAGACCCACTGGGACCCTGAGTGTCCTGGACAGATCTTGTTGCTGACCTTGGTCTGAGCAGCAGGTTGCAGTAGAGACCTCCTGAGAGTCCCTTCCAGCCTGAACTATCCAATGGTCCTAAGATCAATGAAATGCTGAACTGTTGTCAGAGCTACAAACTATAGCCTGGCGCATTACTTACCCTCCCATACATGCAGCAGCCACAGCTTCATTTGATGTGTGTCTACTTCCAAATAGTTTGCTGATAATTAAAAAAACCCAGAGATATTTCAATTTTAAAAAATGCCCCAGTGTAAGCAGTGACATCAAATGACGTGGCTGATTAGTAGGTCTAAAAGCTACTCATAATTCTTCCAGAAATCTCCTTCTGTAAAACCAGGGAGAAGTTAAAAACTAGTTGTCACCATGAAAAAGGCAGTCCAGCTCTTCGAAGCAGTGCTGGGGAGGATGGGAGGAAGAAGAATGGCTGCAGCATCATCTAACAAGGTTCTGCTGGGACAGAGGAGGAAAACTGTGATGTGCATGCACTGGGGAAGAGGAGGGGAAAGCCTCTCTCTGGCCCTGCCTGGCTTTGTGTGACAGGTGGTGAGGACCGCTGCATACTTAAAAGCTTTTGACCTCTAGGTAGGCATGAGGCAGGCAATCCATATTAAGGTAAATATAAAAAAAAGATCAGTCTGAAAGGGTGATTTATTTTCTCTGTTACGATCAACAATGTCTCCAATTTAGATGATTCTGCCAAAAAAGTGCATTGGTAGTGAGACAGAAGTAGAAGGCAGTTCGTTTCCTGCCCAGGCCATTTTTTCCTCTGGCAGATATCTCACAGCTTCAAAAAAATGGTACAGCTTTGCCTAAACAGCCCAGGCTTTCCTGTGCCTCCTCTGCATGAAAGTGGTCTCCAAGTCCCTAAATCAATACATTCCTTCCTGTCCTTCTGAGATCACTAATCTGCAGTTACTTCACTGCTCTTCCTGCAGACTGCTGAGCTTGTTGGTTTGCCGGTTGAGCTGGGTGCACTGAAAGAAACCAAATTCCTGTGCCCTGGCTCAGTTTGCCAGTTCAAAGGCATTTTCCTCTTTTGTCACAACAAAGCTCAGTTCCTGGAAGCTGCAATGCATTCTGCCACTCCAGGCCCTGCCATGTCACCATTTGCCATCAGTGGCATAACAAGAATGCAATTCCTGATGAATGAATAAGATATTTACAATTGACCCAGAGTGGTCTTAGTCTTCACTACAACCCCATGCGGTGGAAATTCAGTCTTTATTTTGGATGGTACAGGTGGGAGCAGTGCTGGATGCCCCTCCTGCCCCTGGTTCTTCCCCACAGCTGTGCTGTACTCCCAGTTAGCCCCACATGACCCTGCAATGGGCAGCAGAGGTAACTGAAGACACTTTTATTCCTTCTGTTTTGGCTACTGCTTAGCTGGATTTTGAGCTGTCAGATGACTTGAGGTTATACCTTGATATAGTATTTATGGAATACATGGGAAAAATCCTCCTGAGCTCCATTCCATTCCCTGTGGGTGTGCCCCACGCCAGGGGCTGCTTGCTGCCCCCTCGTCGCTCTCCTTACTCGTCTCTCTCCTGTGCTTGCTGCAGTGTTGCTCCCCAGCTCTGCAGCAGGGACTCGTAGTGGGGCTCAGATCACTCCCAGGCACGTGGCATACACCACAGCTTTCACAGAATCAAATGGTTTGCTTGCCTGCTTGTAAGGAAAGGGCAAGAAAACAATGCATCTATTTCACAGGAGTTTGTGCAGCAGAGCCACATATCACAGCGTTTCAGGGACGGAGACAGCAGCTTGCCACCACTGCAACCCTGAGCATCAGTGGGCTTGGACAGACCCAGAGGCACCTCCAAATCAGTGAGCAGGGAATGAGTGGGTCATAGCTCAGACCTGGCCCTTCCCCAACCACGGACCATGTGTGCACACATAGGTTTGCCCTGGCACATCTCTCCAAAGGGTGAATGCCATCCTTCATGCAGAAGACTTCCCAAGCCACAGGCACTGACTGTGTGGTGAGATATTGGCTCCAGAAGGCTGTGCTGGCAACCTACAAACTTGAAATTTTTTCCTCACCCTCATAATTGACATAATTATCCAATTACAGGAGAAAGATGTTGACTGAGATTCATGTCAAAGGGGAGCCAGGAGTATGGCTGCATTCAGGTGAAATTCTGGCTAAAAAGCAAAATCCCTCAGCTGTGGCTTCTGCTTGAACATCAGAAAATTTCCCCTTTCCCTGCCATTTGACAGAGCCATTTCTATTTTCTAGTGTCCCTGGCTCTCACCAGGAGCCGACCAGTACTCCTGGCAGAGGCCATATATTCTTTTGTTATTTCAGGAACAAAGAAAGCCTGCTAGCGTGCCCATGTCTGGCCCTGATAGCTGGGCACATTCCTGCTACAGAAGAGAATCTTGAAGGCAGCACATGAGTGTAAGGACGCAGCATATGTTTCACCTCCTATAAACCATGAAGAAGAGGGACAAGATGGGAGGAAATTCATCCCAGGAGTGTATTTTACTCATATGCAAAATTTTACTTTGTTGGCTATTTAATGCTGGTGGAGACTGCTTCAAATCAGAAGCGCAGCTTGGATGCTGACTCTGCCTGCAGAGATGGGCATGGCTGAATGTGATGACTGCAGGTAATTGTTCCCTCTTTCTCTGTGCCGAGTGTTGCTGTCTCCTCGTACCAGCAAACCGCGATGAGGCACAAAACGGGGTGGTGGCAAACATCCCCGGCAGCGCTGAGTGTGTCGGCTGCAGAAAAGCACAGGAGCAATGAACAGTGACCACTTACTTGCCTGAGGAACCACCCCTGGGTTTTGCCCATCTATTTTTTAGGTGTATTTTATTGAAACTTATATGTGTGCAGTGGCACGGAGCCACAGCTGAGCTCTGAAGAGTAGGTGGCATTTGGGATCCTGGACAGGCTTTGTTGAAGTGAGATCGTCCAAAACAAGTTTCAGGGGTGATCCTGGCCCCTTCCCTGCCTGCTGCTGCTGGTATGGCCCCAGCATCCCTCTGCCAGTGCTGGCCTATTGACCCTGTGACTGGTCACAGGAGATGCTGGTCTCAGTTCATGTCTCTCAATGGTATTTTTTAATTTGCTTTTTGATTTCTTTTACTACCCTAGGTCTAAAAGGCTGTCATCAGCTTGTAGGGCAAAGCCTCCTGTGCCTGTCTCCAAGGAGAAAAAGAAGGGTTGGTATAAATTATCCTTGGGGTAGAAGGGATGAGCTGTTTCCCCCGAACCTCTGCTTATCTTTGCTATGTGGTGATGTAGGTGTTCTGTTTGGGAATCACCCTTGGATGTCCCTCTCTGTTTTGGAAAGGGGAATAGAAGGAAGAAAGCAGAAAGCTACAGCTGCAGACAGCTTATGGGAGCTCTGGGCTGGGGACCACCTGCATGCTGTCCATTTTGTTTTGCTGTGACCACTACCAGGTGGAGCAGAAGCAAACACAGCAAGAGAACGATCTCTCTGCTCTTCTCCTGAAGTCAGGAACATCCCACAGATATGTTGTGGGCTGGCAGGAACCTGCAGGCAGCAGGGATTTAGGGGGAAGTCCTGCATCCCAGCCTTACTGCTCCAGGTCATTTGTGTCCTACTCTCCCAAGTAAGATGGATAAAAAGGGCAGAACAGGCTTTGTCCTGGGCTCAGATGGTGCACAGCTTTTTCTGCAAGGGAAGATCAGCTAAATAAGGCTTAATTGACTCTTTTCATGGAAGTGTGGGCAGTTGGTAAGCTAGTGCTGCATGAGTGAAGGGCCTGCTTTCCACAGGGATGTCTCTGGGAGGTTTCTCAAGGCAGCAGAAGCATGGAGGTGGATGGATAGTCAGCAGGTGTCAGACAGAGACCCCCACTCTGGGGCTGAGTTGGGGGCTTGGGGCAGTGGGTGCCCGCTGAGAAACACAAGACTGAATTCATATTTAAAGGCATTTCCATCCTTATTTTCTGTGACTCTTATTCTGTGCTTGGGGATGGATTTCTTTGTCAGCCATAGAAATAAGAAGGTCTGTGTTATTGGGAGATCTTTATTGCCAGATATATATGTCATTTGAACTTTTGTTCTCAGCCCAGAGAAACCTTTTCACATCATCATTGAAACTGTTACTTGCATGGCACAAACAATTTTACCTCAGATTTCTGAGGAACTGAGGTCCATAAACTCACACAAGGTGTCTGTCCATCTGTCTTGCCAGTCAGGCAGCCAGCTAGGTCTGCATGCTCCCAGCAGCTTCTGATGCCATTAATCAATTCTATCTCAATCTGGCAGGCAGGCGTTGGTCCCAGCAGTGAGCAGATCATACAGGTAATGCAAGGAGTGGTGCCTGGGTGGGTGGGTGAGAGGGACAGAGACCCAAAGCAGGAAGACAAAACTGTGAGATGGGTTATTCATTGCTGGTGTGGTCCACTGATGGCCAATACAGGGAGCTGAGGACATGACACCAGTGTGTGGAGACTGCCCATCTCCCACCCGAGTTGCAGGGTAGATGTGTGCCAGCTGGGGACAGAGGGGGATAAGGACATGAGTTCTGTGATAAGATTTTGGAGCCAGCCTAGGAGGAAACTGATCTTTTCTTCCTCTGTTTTCTCCCAGGAAAACTGTTTACTGTGAAGCAGAGCTTGAGCTGGGCAGCCAGGAAAGGCAGAGGTGGGAGAGAATTAGCCCGGGGCTGGCCCAGAGGGCGCCATTATTTCCCCTTATTTCCCTGTGGTCAAATCAGGACAATGCATTTCATTTTGTGTGAGGTCTGAGGAACCAGCACTTTGCTTCCCTCCCTGCCTGCCTACAGGATCTGCCTGCCTTTAGGTGGCCACATGCTCAGTAATTCAACTCCTGTTGTGTGGACTATGACCACAGCTTGGGAAATCCTGATTTATACTGCCATTGAGTTGAAAGTGCAGCAGAGAGAGGCCAGGGCACCACTTGGCACGGAACAAGGAGGCAAATGATCCTTTTTTCCCCTCTGGATGTGCTCTCTGAACTCAAAGTACCCTGGGGTTCATGGACCTATGCTGCAGGAGGATGGTGGAGCCTAGCGAGAAAGGATTTTCCCATTTTGAATATAGTATTTTGAATACAATATCTTGAAATAACTAAGAGCAACTCCTGCCTCATTTATCCTCTTTTCTGTCTTTCAGGCCCTTTAAACATGTAGGCTTCTTAAAAAAAATCTTTGTGAGAGTTTACCCTGAAATAATTCCAACTCTAATAAATTCAAACACACTATGTATATTTTTGCTAAGCGTTGTAAGCCCCATGGTGAGGCTGGAGGGAGAAACACATTTAGATTTCACCAGAGCTTGCTTTGCCACATCACTGGTTTTATAGAAATAAAATTGTGCTGCAGACTACGCTCCAAGAGCCTGTGGCTTAATACCCATAGCTTTCTCTAAACTGTTATAATAACAGTTCTAACATATCCCAGGTGAAAAGTAACCTCCTCTGACTTATAGATGCCATTTTGCTCTATCCAAACATCTTGTCAATATTTAGAGACTTGAAAGCTATTTTCATCTGGAGAGAAAACAGTCCCAGGATGGTATTCAGCATATTTTCAGGGTTTGTGGGTTTTTTTTGCTGTAGCTTAACATTTGTGTTTGTACCCGTTGGTCTTTTTGCTTCCATTTTTAGAGTTATGCTTATTCCCATTGGTGAATATCCAGGCAAAATGTTGTCTGCAATGATGTTGAAGCTGTATATATCTTACATGAGTCTGAAGTGGTGGCTTTCATACCTGTTGACACCAATGGGAGTTCCAGGCTCCCATGTGACAGTGAAGCTTTTCAAGGGCAAAAAAGTGACCAGGTTGTAGATTGGTCACCTTCTGTGAACCAGACGAGGACATGGCAGAAAATGCAGGTTTGCAACCCTGAAAGTCGTTTTAACCCCAGCTGATGGAGTCAAATGTGCATGTGTCTGTTTGCATGATGTGTCTGTGCACTGGGCTATTCAGATCCCTCAGAGGATCAGCCTTCCTTTGCCAGGACTTGCTCTTTCAGGAGCCTTTTTCTCTTCCTGAACATTTCCAAATCAGTGAGCTGTGAAGCAGACCCATGGGGTAAACCCTACCACATCCAGGGCATTTATATCCCCAACTACACCCTCCTCCCAGGGCCTGCACAGCCTCTTCCATGGATGTTTGTCACTATGATGATTTCTGGATCTAATGCGGTGTCACTGTACACACCCATAGTTTCCTAGGAAGCAATGTCATGATAATGCTGGGGCCAAAGAATGGGGTGATGGGGATGCAGAGGAGGGGTAATCTGCAGCTTTCATGGTCTTGTAGGAGGCAGCTCCTAGAGACACCCTTCACTTCGCACCTTCCCAACCCAAGTAGTTCCAAGTGGCAGCAGCGCTGCAGATCAGCTGTAGAGATGTTGTCTCTCACTGGACCACAGGAGGAAGGATGCAGAAAACTCAATGGGCAGCATCCATTTACTGTAATGGGCTTTGATTTGGGTCAATGGACTTCTTGCTCCTATTAATCAACGTTGCAGTCCACTGTGCAAAGGCAGCACTTGAAGCTAAAAGGGAAATAAAATCCCATCCCTGCAGAGAATGAAGCATTAGCAACACATGCAATGCTCTCACTCGCATTCTCTCTGTCTGTCTGTCAGTTCTGTTGTGACTGGGGTTAGAAGTGGAGGAAGGGCTGGGCTCAGTTTACATACCCATTTTTCACTACAAGGATTACTGAGAACCAAATGTCCAGCACACAGTTTTCTCTGAATTATCCTTGACATTTCTGAGAGTCAGAGATCTCCCCATGCTATTTAGTTTCCTGACAACCTTTTCTTCTGGCTTAACTAGTGCTGCAATTAGATTTTAAAATAAGGAGTACCCCATGCTACTCCTTGTGAAGAAGTCCATATCAGGAGTTTGCCCCATAATGGAAGCTGAGTGAATGGTTGCATCTGTGCACCAAGAACAGTCCCCTGCCCCCACATTCCCTCCAAATCCCTGTGGAAGAAGGTTGTCACCCAGACCATCCTCACCGGTGCTCATGCTTAGTGATGAGGAATGGCCAAACTGCCTCTGCAAGTGTTGTGTGATCCAGATTTCCCCCACCCTGCGGAATCTCTCATCTGCTCCTTCCAGTGGAAGGCAGCAGAAGCAAGGCACTTTTACAGGGAAAATTGCTCAGCTGCCAGTGCCAGATCTGGGTGTGACAGCTGGGTGAAGGTAGAACTTGGTGAAAGCCAGGCTAGACATCTTCAGAGCTTGGCTTTCCCCAGCCTGATGAGCCTGTGAGTGAGTAATAAAGCTGTTGGTGATTAAGAGGAGTTTTAATTGGGGCTAGCACTTGGAGGCAGTCCAGGCAAAGACAAGCTGTTCACAGCTATGCCATGACACACAAAGGAGCTACAACCATCAGATAAATTATTCACTGCCATTTTCCCAGCTCAGCTCTGTTGACCTGGTATCACCGATGAAGAAAGGTCTGCAGAGAATACCTGATGAAGTGGGACTGAAAGATCAGAAAGCCTGGACAGAGGTTCAGCATGCAGGTGAACATCATATCAAATGGAAAACAACAGGAATAGACAAAGATTGAATTGGGAGGTGGAAAATGAGGACAAGATGAAAAACCTGGTAGAAAACTAATGGAAGTGATTAAGGCTGTGAAACTGTAACTAGGAGAAGAACAATTCCAGAAACTCTACAAGGACTGGAGTGCGCTCCCAACATTTTGCCCAAAGTCAGGAATGAGTGCATTTAAGACAGCTTTGCTGAATGGGTCAGGATGCGGGAACATGAGAATGGCAGTGACCCAGGGATGGGGACCATGGAAACAAGCCAGCTGGAAAGAAGGCTGCTGGGGCTAGAGTTGCAGAAAATAAAATATGATGTGGGGAGGGAAACAGCTAATAGGAGGAACTGCCCTGCTACTGAAGTGTCTGAAAAGACAGCTGTGATGACTTGGATGCATGTCAGGAATGGCCCCTGAAAAACACCCTACATGGCAATGCACAAGGGAGTGTGAGGTGCTAGAAATTGAAGAATACTGAGCAGAGGACATGCAGTGAACAGCAAAATTGAGATAAATGGTTTGAAGACAAGGGATGCTTCTCCAAGGCCAACAGGGTAGGAAGAAAACTCTACTGAGATGATGGACTAGGAAAACAAAATAGAAAGTCATGGTAATTTTCTTAGTTCAGCTAATTCATACAAGTGTTTAAAACTGGACTTGACTCATCCAAAGACCAGCTCTCACCCAGGTGTTGGAGCTGCTGGAGGTCAGGCAGGGCCCCTGGGAGGGTTGGTAGAGAGTTGGAAGGAGCTGTCCTATCCTGGGGACAGGAGTAGGATCCAATGCTCTCCTCTAGCTTCTACTCACAGCCAAGAAGCAGAGTGCATTCATGGTCCCTTGTGTGTTTGAGGGACACAATTCAGGGATAGGCTTGAATATTTTATGGAAACCTGTGAAATAACAGTTTTCAGACTGTATAGGCATCTACATTCCACTGTAATCCTTGGAGTAGGGGCCTTGGAAGAACACTGTTCTTGTCTTTTTTTCTACCAGGGAGAAATTACGGGGCACCATGGCTGCCTGCTGCAAGTGGGGATAGTTCAGGAAGCTTTTCCATGCAGCTCTTTGATGGCTTTCTGAGATTCACTTTTGCTTTGATTTATGTGGAAATTTATATGCACCTAGCTCATGTTTTGGAGCTCTGAAGTGTTCTTCAGGTAGCAGTGAAGGGACAGTTGATATTAAATGAATAATTAAATGAAGAGAACCAGTTAAATGAGGAGAAGCAGTTAGGACAAACACGAAAACATCTATACAAAGAAATGATCCCCTCGGTTTTCTCATAAAAACTGAAAAAGTGCCTTATACAGGTCAGAATATTTGGCTTTCAGGAATTCAAATGAGAATTACTTAGTTGAAATAACAAATTTGGCCAAGAAAGAAGGCAGGACGGCTTGCACTGCATCAAGTGGGAATCAATGCATCATATGGTTACTTAAAATGCATTAAATGAAAGCAGCACTTCACAAGCAGTGATGCAGGTTGTGCATCTCACACTACCAATCACCTTCAGGGAGACACCCTAAACTGTGAAACTCCTCCCTTCCAACCACTACCGAGGTGCACTCTGTGGCATGAGCGCCTGGGCTTGCAGGACCTCCTTGCTGCAGGAGGATAATGATTTATGAAAAATTGAGGACATGGATAAAGTGTTGGTGTGTTTTTCTTCCTGAAAACCTATAGCCTAAATACATATGCAGAACTAGCCTGTCTGATAGATCCATCAGGGCTTGCTCTTCTCCAAGATTCAGCTGTCAGCCTGTCAAAGCTCAGAGCCTGAATTTTGTTTCTGCTCCCATAGTCGTCAAATTCTCGGTCAGTCTCAGCTTGGATGGTTGTTGTAATCCTTCACCACAATGTCTGTGCCACCCTTTTTGCCCTTGGTGGGGACCCTGAAATGGCAGGGGAGCTTGAGCAGGTGCTGGTTCCCCTCCCAGATGCCGCCAGTGCATCCCTACAGTTCCTCTCAGGACAGTGGCATTCAAGAAAATCTGGGAGAAAGGAAAAGGTGTCTGTTTTATTTCCATAGAGTGGTTTTTCAAGATTGAATAAGTGCTGGAGGTACAGTTGTGGCTGCAATTGCTTAGCCTTACTAGCAGTAATAATACAGGAGAAAGCTTTTTTTCCCCAGGAGAAAGTATCATTTTAAGGGAAATTTTTAAGGTAACATATGGAGAAAAAGATTTAAAAAATCCTGGAATCAAGAAAGGAAGCACTGCACTAAAGTAATAAAATTACTTTGCTTCAATCCATTCATGGTGAAATACTTGGCTTATTCTTTTGTGAGGCAACATGTTATTATGAAATTCATTTAATATTAAAAAAGCCCTGCCAGTTGTTGAAATGGCAACAAACACTTTGACAGGCATCAAAGGATCGGCTTGTCTTTCTGAAGTTTAGATTCATAGGAAATTCCAAAACTTACTGGTTTTGATCCAACAGAGAATAATAGTGCATTGCAAAACCAGGGAATTCCCCACAAAAATGGAAATTCCAGCTCCCACACAGTGCTAGTTGCTCTCACTAGCTTTAGTGTCTGGCTTGCACACTCCCTGGTTTCACGCTGCTTCCCAGGACACCTTGATACAAACACAAGAGACAGCAAGTGCTGCCCAGCCATGTCTGCTCCCTCCCCTGCCCTCTGCAGTCACAGCCCCCTGGGAGAAGCACCAGCTCAGAGGAGCAAAGAGGGACAGGGAGCTCGTCCAGCATGAGAAAAGGTATCCATGTTTCTTTGTGTTTTGCCCACAAAATCAGAGCAGAAAGAAAGCAGAATGGGGCTGACAGTTTGGCCAAATGTGGTCATGAAGGCTGGGAGCATGCTCATACCACTGGAGAGGACACCTTGCTGAGGGAGGAAAGCTTTCCACCAAATTTAAAAGGCAAAAATGAATTCAGGTTTGGACAAATTGTCTGCAAAAGGGGAAAAGTAAAGTCCTTCTGGAGCTGCAGCATGAGCTAAGCCTGATTCCTCCTCGGCTTGCCCCTGGCAGGAGTGCGCCCACATGGCTCCTCTGCCTAGGCAGGAGAGCACTCTTCTTCTCCAACTGGACATCTCTATCTACCAAATGAACAGGGTATCTCCTATTGCAGCTGATCTCCACTGTGTAGTTAGGTTAAATCTTGAAGGATGGAAAAATGGATTTTGAAGCAGTTGTGGAAAAACTTCTTTTCCCCCTCCCCACTGTGATTGTGCCAGCTCATCTTGAAAACTTGTTCAGGAGAGGGTTAAATGTAAAGTGATTTATCACTGGATTAAAAAAAAAAAAGAAGTGAGAGAAAGTTTTTTCCACCCCTAGTGCTTTTCCTCTATCTGGTTTCTACACTTCAGCATCACACAGAGAATTGTTTTTCATGGAAAAAGTACACTCATCACCTGGAAAATCAACTTTCTGCTCTCACAAGCAGCAGAGCTGATTGCCCAGGCCAGGAGGTTGCAGTCCCTGATGTACATTTGTGTGGGCTCATCCCATCTGGACTCAGGTGTGCAGTCACAGGGAGACATGTCCTTCATGACCCATGGATCCACAGCACAAACAGGTTCTTGTGCACCTCAGTGACATTGTGCATTCATGCTTTGTTCCTTGGCATGTTTTAGGCCCTTTGCAGCAAAATATTCCAGAACGAAGCTTCCCTTCAGGATGAGAAGAGGTTGCACAAGAGCCCCAGCTGGGGCTCCACATTGCAGTTCTTCAAAACATACTCCATCATGTATGCAATTTTTCCACAGTCCTGGCAAACATTTCTGGCATTGCTGCAGCACCCATGAGAGCCAAGGGTATCACAGCCTTTGACAGCATCCTCTTGGTCCCACATGCACCACTGAGTCCCATCACCCAGTGACGACAGGAGTGCACTGGCATGCAGACTTGTGGCAGGATGTACCTTTAGTCAGGGAAAAATAAGCAACTGTTACAAAGAAAAAAAGAAAATAATTGGGATGGGAAAGGGTAAAAGTAACAAACTGAAAGAACAGATTAATTTGGTATGAGAGAAATACAGTTCTTTAACCATACAGAATGGAACATGGTCTAGTTTGGTTTCCAGGTGTATCTCCTGTGATTCACAGACTGACTCATATGAGAGCATTAGCAGTTATATAAAGGGATTTGTTCTTGAAGATGTGTCATGGCCTGAAATTTTCATAATGAATAAAATTTAGACTGGAGGCCTGGCAGTGACATACTGTGGAAAGAAGCAAGAACAGGTTGAAGTCACAGAAACCTGCGCTTTAAAATTAGGAACTCATAAAGTTTGCCCCAGAGCGGGGCCCACCTGCAAGTGCTCTCACGGTACTTGGTTACTGGCAGCAAGGCAACCAGTCAGGATTTAGATGTGTATAAATAAGGCTAGGGCTGATAAGGCCTGTTTCTGCTTCCTAATTGAAATTCCCAAGGAGATTGAGGGCTGTGAGACTGATAGGACTTTTGGCTCATGAAAACAGACCTCCTTTTGCCTCCTGTGCCTCATCACCTAGTGCTACTTATAAAGACACCATCCTTTAGACCCAGGTGGTGCAGGGCCCTGGTACATCCGATCAGAGGCTGCTCTAAGCCTACTGGAACCCTTGGTGAATGCACAGCTGAAGCTCACTCAGGGCAAGCCACTATCAGTTTACTCTTGTGCCAGCACTGGTTTGCAGTTCAGAAACCCTCTTCAGCCTTCCCATGCTTGATCTTGAAGCATGAAGAGAATGCTCATGGCCCCTCTCAGACCCTCTCAACAGGTTTGAAATGCCCACTTCATCAGTGTTCTCTCCAGACAGGGAAGAGTTGCAACCCAGATTCTGCCCAAGAATTGGCAGCCATCTCTGCTGATTCCAAGAAGTTTTGTTTGCTTTGGGCATGGCTGAGCAGAACAAGCAAAGGGCTCATCAGCTCTTCAAATGAGGCTTTACACCCACCATGCCAAATGTGGGACATGCAGACCTTCCCCATGCCAGCACCACAGCAGAGACATACGGAGTTTATTGCTCTGCCAGCTTTCCCACCTGTTGCTTCAGGCTGCTGCAGACATTGCTAGTGCCCTGCCAGGGCACTCCTTGCAAACCCTGCTGTTGCAGTGCAAACTATTCTTTCTGCTGTGATCCTCAAGGCGAAATAGAATCATAGAATTATTTAGGTTGGAAAAGACCTCTAAAGATCATCGAGTCCAACCATTAACCCAGCCCTGCCAAATCTACCACTCAACAATGTTCCTCAGTCCCACATCTGTACGGTTTTTAAATACCTACAGGCATGTTGACTCAGTCGCTTCCCTAGGCAGTCTGTTCCAGTGCTTGACAACCCTTTCCATGAAGAAATCTTTCTAATATTCAATCCAAACCTCTCCTGGTGCAACTTGAGGCCATTTCCTCTTGTTCTGTCACTTGTCACCTGGAAAAAGAGACTGATCCTCACCTGGCTACAACCTCCTTTTGAGGAGTTGTAGAGAGTAATAAGTTCCCCTGAGATTCCTTTTCTCCAAGCTAAACAACCAATGCTCATGATCAGGGTTTTGTCAGAAGATAACCATTTGAAAGAGCTGCATCATCAAACTTTTCAAGCTGTTAATGTCTCACTCACAGGAATGGATATTCTCCACTGGATGTGGATAGCCCTGGCATTATATCCAGTTTCAGGAAGCGTGGAGGCACCTGGACCATGAAATCCTTAATTTTGAGTCATGGGCTTTCCCACGTGAGATCAGGGCACAACAGGGACAGAAAGGCTTTTGTACTGATGAAATTTTTAGTGTTAAATAAATACTTCTAATTTTAGTGTCTGATGCTGATGCTACAGCAACATTCCTCATGTTGGCTTCCTTCTGTGATGGGGGTTTACTGTTTAGATTAAGGTTTTCTTTATAAGACTAGTTGCTTCATCTTTTTTTTTTACTTTTTTGTTTCATGTTTTCAGTTATAAGACATAATTATTGTCAGCACCTAGAATACTTAAAGTGAGCAATTAGGATAATTTTTTTTGAGGTAACATCAGAAAGTCCTCAGTGAGGGTGAGGTCGCTATGATTTCATGCATTGCCCAAAGACAGGGCACAGACTGTTTCTGCTCTACCTTGTAGCCTGACTCTTGCCTGTTATTTATAAAGATAAATAGCAGTCACTCTCCTAAACAAGCCCAGAACAGAGACTGAGCAAGAGCTGAGGACTTGACCCACTGATGTTGCTGCACAGTTAGAGCCAATGCCATGGAGAGTTGTCCCTGGGAACACAGCCTCCTTCCAACTGAAAAGCCAGGCGTGCACTTTGGGACTTGGAGATTGGTGGACCACATGAATCACTGCTTTGCCAGCTGTGGAAATATTGCCTCCAGCACCACTGCAGTGGAAAACGCAATTCATGTGGACTGAGCTGCACCAGAGGTAGGATGCTGAGGACTCCCAACCTCATGCCAATGAGGAGTTGCTTCAGAGGTCAACAGAGAAGGTTTTCACTGTGGAGAAAGTTGTGGTGCTGGAATCCTATTTTACATAGGCAGTAGAAATGAGCCTATGTAAAACAAATAAAACAAACCTGACTTGTTATTTATGAACAAACTTGCCCCATCAACAGTGCTATTGAGGGTTAAGCCTTAACATAATGGATAGTTGAACCCTTAAGTGTCCTGCTCAAATGTCTCCTATGACACTGATACCCAAGAGAGTGGTTTAGACCTCTGACTTCCTGGTGTTGGCTCCACACAGCTTGTCTGAGGAGCAGGGCTTGTATTCAAACCATAATCTACAGGCACCTCTCTAGGGTGTTCTGATGGCTTCTCTTTACTGACCACATAAGCAGGCAGGGTTTGGACATGCTGGAAACTTGTGCATCAACTTGCTCATTACTGTCTCAAGTGTGGACTCCACAGGAGGCACCAGTGTCAGTCCTTAGTAGCATAGAAAATGCCCTCAGTAACATCTTAGTCATTTTTTGAGACATTTGTCCAATGCAAGACACTATTTGACCCGAATATATGTTCTTAATTAATGGTTTTCCCCAAATAGAGCTCAAAAAAATCTCCATGATTAGAAACTTAATTATTGTACAAACAACTTTAGCTTAATTGCAAGCTCCGTCTGAGCAGACCCACTGGGATGTTAGGGAATCATAGCTTATGCAAACAGAACCCTGGTGTGTTTCTGCACAATATTGTGCTAAGTAAAATCCTTGAATTCCTCCAGTGTTATTTTAAAGAACCGTGTGTCATAAGTCAACTTGGTTATGTGCTTTGTGGGAAAAATTGCCAAACATCCCACAGGGCAAATATGAAAAAACAACAGAGAAGTCATTCTAAAGAAATGAGACTTTATTGACTTTTCTGTCTCACTTTCAAAGGCCATCAATGACATATTGTTGAAGACTGTGACTTCACAATTTCATTGCAATAACAGAGGGTGGGTAGTAAAGTGAATCTCATGTTGGCATATCATCGATTGTGTGATTTTTCTTTTTCAAACCAAAAAAGTAACAAAGCAAGTAAGGGAAGAATGATGGAGAGCAAGGAAACAATGACAGTCCTTGATTCAGTCCCTTCTGATATCCATGACAGCTGGTGCTAGTCTATCACGGGGACAGGATTCACACAGAAGAGGATTTGATGGGAAAGCAAAATTCATCATCAGGGAAATAACATTTGAGGATACTGAGAAAATCTGGAGCCGATATTTTGTGTTTTGTGGGTTTTTTTACACAGAGAAATAATGACTAGTGACATAGGTATCTATTTAGTCTACAGCAGCATTTTTTTCATCTTTTCTCCCTTGCATATGCCAAATGCTGCTGTTCCAGCAGATCAAAACTAAATAAGGGCTTTTACTCTGTGCCATATCATGTTTCTGTTTTGCAAATGGTATGCCTTGAACACTAAAAACAGCATATGATAAACGTATTAGTTCACAGATGGCCACCCACTGTCACAGCTGAGGTTCAGCAGTAAAGCTCTCAGTGCTGAGCCGGTACAGAGGAGCACAGCTGTCTGTCATGGGCCTCCACCTACCCACAGCTGCACCAGCATTGTTTGTCCATGTGGCCATGTAGATTTAGGGTCTACTCTACCATCTTGTTTCTACCATCCTCTCCAAAACTTTTAAAGTCTCATTACCAGTCTCTTTGATTCTCTTTATCGTATGTCTCATAACTCAAGGGCCAGTTCTCTTTTTCCGCCTAACTGTTTAGACTCCATACTGACTCTATCAACATCTTTTTATCTATTGATATCTATTTTTATCCATTGCCAGTGTAGTCCCTGTCTCAAAGAACTTACACTGTGAGCTTGAGAACAGCAATCCATATCTTCCAGTACCTTAAAAGGCATTGAGCTGTTAATTTTCAAGTACTAGAAATGACATCAGGTGAGGTTCCAGTGCTGATCATTTACAAAAGCAATACTTTTAGAAAGCCATGTTGCAAGTCTGTGATGTGAACAATAATGGAAGAGGAGGAACTGGGGAGAGCTGTGTGCCAAGAAAGCAACAAGGGATGCTGATCATGAACAAAATTGCATGTGCAAGGGTGAAACTACAGACGGGCCAGGCAATAAATAATGAGGTACCTTGTGCTAGATTATAGCACTGACCTGTGGATGAACTGCTGCCAGTAAGTGGTGTCACTGGTGATCCCAAACCGGGAGCCTTTAGGAGTTTTTCTGAGATTTCTGTTTCTGGACGTTGCTTCTCAGGGTTTGGGTCCTGCTAGAGATGGGGCAACATGAGTTCAAATGCTGACAATCATTGATGTTTCTTCCTGGAAGGCTGTGCTTTTTTTCTTAACATTTCAAACGAAATGTCCTTGAAATGTCAGCAAGTGTGACAGGGTGAGGAAAAGGATTTACAGAGGACCTGTCTGGAATGTGTATGAGGCGACAATGACAAGCAAGGAAAGAAGAAAGTAGGCAGAGGTGCAAATGAGTGAAAATATAGGATTTATTTATCAAAACAGAATTTAGCATCCCAGTAACAATCCAGGGGTTCTCCATTAGTCTAGTGTGTTATGAATCAGTGTCTCTTGCAAGGCTGTTTCTCTTAGCAGTGGAAGCCTTTCTTTCCTGCTAGACTTTGAATCTGATTTCCAGATTATCTGAAGTACTTTCCAATTGAGTCAAGATATTGGAATGTTTCTTTTGGAACTGTCCAAAATGAGCTTTTTCTTCTTTTCTTGGAGATTCACTTCTATTTCTGTAAGGAGTTCATAAAGTTCCTAGTATTTAAATCTTCTGCAGCTGACCAGTTTCAATGGCAGCTTCACACACAAAAGACTTTGTACGAACTGGGCATTGCTGCAGATGAAATGCATGAAATGACCTATGTGAAACTGCCTGACTCAACAGGTATTTTCCAGTAAACTTAGAGGAAGGAGAGTAACCAAGTTACCTGGACAACTGACCAATTTTGCAGCTAGTTCTGCAGTGAGAGAGGTTTACAAAAAAGGAAGAGAAGGATGGTAAGATGCATTGAGCTGCTTATCTTTGTCATGTCTTGATTAATACAACTGAAAGGCAGAAGCTGTGATTGAACACAAGGTCCTGTACTGAAGTTGCTCACAGACATGCTTTGAGGAAAGCAAATAGGCCAAGCTGGTTGTGGCACATGAATACTGCTATGTATTATGTTTACCTAAGCAGTAAGGAGGAAAAAAGAAATAGAAGAGAAAAATGGACTCATCTCTAAATTCAAAATATTTAACAGAGGCTAAACGATTGGTTCTGAGCTCTGAAAACCTGCTTACATGAAACACTGACAAAATGAAGATGTGAACCTTATTTAATATATCAGTTCCTGGAATGGGACTTTGGGCTTTTTACTATGGAAAAATGTTCCCTGAAAGTAATGGCTTTATCAGTGTGACAAGCACCATCCAGAATTAACTGCCTACCAAAACCAGTGGTCCCTCATGAGAGGTCCAGGACAGGACTTGGATCTTTTGAGTTGTCTTTCCTCATGCAGAACTGCCTAAAACAGGGAGAATGTAGCTGGGTGACAGCTACAGTTCATGGCACTGGGTTAATCTGTATGCTGGGGAACGAGCTGATTGCTCCACTTTTGCAGAAGCTGATTTATTTTGTGTTCTGGTTATGAATGTAATTCCTTCAGGAGAAAGACTTCCTGACTGCAGTTATATTTATTCTTGCTATGGACCCATTCCCCATCTCCGTGTGCTTAATTTACTTTCCTAATGTTGTCAAGTTGCTCTCAAAATTAGAATTCCACCTTTGATGTACCAAAAATACTAGGCAGGACTCTCCAAAGTACAGGTAGTCTGAACCTATGTAGAATAACTACCCCGGAGACTAGTGAATTAGTGTAGAAATTTTTTTAGAAAAAGATACAGAATAATAGAACTATTTTTGGATGTTCTTTTAAAATCAGTGGCTGTCTAAGTATGGTGGCTTCTAGCACAGGCTTCATTGTTACTGGAAAATGGATCCATCCACAAAGCTCAATCATACATTTAGCACACAGGCTGACAGCTCACATTCTATTACTTTTGTTTAATGCTTCATTTCTAAGTGATAATTATTTTAATGGGTGATTATTCTAGTTTTGAGCAGTTCAAGGAATTTCTGATATGGGTAAGCAGGCGTAACTTTTAAAAACCTTTGCTTCTTATCAATTTGCCCTATAATTGATCATATAATTTTCCATGATACAATCCCCCTAGAAAATGATCTGACTGAAACCTATAATTTTATCTCCTTTGAGATACTTATATCCATTAGACATATTTGTTCTGGCAATTAAATCTTTGGTGGCTGTTTAAGAAATAAGCCTGGAGTTCAAAAACTCCCAGTAGAAACTGTGGTGAATATAATTTCATTATACATTGCACAGAAAACATTCTATTTGTTGAACCCTTTGTGGTCTATTGGGAGAGTCCTGGAACAAAGAGAGGAAAATGCCTCCTTCCAGGGGTTGCAAATTGGATCATACCTAAGTTTTTTTAATTTTGAACTCTGAGACACCAGTGCCAAATGAGTTACTAGCCAGATGAAGAAGAAAGACAACAGATTCCAGTTTTCTTTTCTGTTTGTCAACCTTTCCCTGGTCTTGTTTTGGATATGGGACAAGAATAGGAGTTCTAGATTTCCTTCATTCTTCAGGGAAACACAGAAACAAGGGCACAGGAGCTCCTATTTTGATGGAATGACCATAGGAAGGAGAATATTTGCTTTTCAAGAACCACCATTACAAGGGGAGGCTCTGGGGCTATGGGTGTATCTGTTTCCCACACTGAAGACTGGTGTGGGCGTGGATATATCTGAGTTGGATGCTTTCCCACTTACTGCCTTCACAAGGTAGGGGATTACCCACGGATTTTCCCTATTCTAAATGGTGACAAAGACAGATGTTTCTTATGAACACATGGAGAAAGAGGAGCGGCAGCAAACCACTGTGTGCCCTCCTTATAGTCATGGTGGAGAAGGGCAGATTGGTCAGTATCTGGTCTTGTCCTGTTCCTTATGATCCTGAGAGAATGGCTGAAAGGAGACAAGGTAAGGCAAAGCAAGACAAGTTGTGGTGAGGAGTATATGGTTTTCAGATAGAAAATAAGACATATGGAATCTTGACATTTTTTTTTACTTATCCCTGAACATACATGTCATCACCAAAGAATAAATTCTCCTATTTGGTATTCAGGAAGCCTGAAGTGTGCAATATATTCATGACTTTTTTTTTTCCTATTCTGGATATTTTCATATTCCTGATGAATAGATATATAGCACAGATTTGTGATAAATTGGAATAAATGTTTTGGTAAGAGAAGATACAGTCACAGAAGGACACAATAAGTCAATAATACCTTAATGTGTTACCAGGTCTTGCTAGACAGACACTCATAATCTTCATTACTGTCTCAATGTGCTCTGTGAACAGGAAGGTCTCCAAGTGATATGGCTAAAGCTGCAGCCTTTGTGAAAAGTCAGTTGTCTGGCAGTCCAAAGATGGATTGCAATGGTCTAAAACCAGCATTAGGATAAACTTCACCCAGCGTGGCTAGTTCAGAACTATATAATACCAGTCAGATGTGAGACAATACCATTAGCTGGTCAGGTGAAACAGATCAGCTGCTCTTCACTGACAGGGACATTTGGAAAGGACTGGTTGCCTGAAAAGTTTGGGCTCCTCTGTTGTTCCCAAACACCTGACATGCAAACTTGGATACAGCTCAGAGAGGTCTGGCCCTAATGTAGCACATGGTTACAAACTAGGCACTCTGCAGTGTATTGACATTCCTCGTGCAGCCCTGGGAATGTTTCAGCCTGCATGGTTCTTGGATGAGCAGAAAGTACATGTTTGTCAGCTCTCCAGGAGGATGGGTGAACCTTTGGCTGCATTGCTAGCTAAGACTCATTCAGTGTCCTGAAGAGCAGAATTTCTTTGATAATATTTCATCAGCCTGCTTTGCTGAGCAGGTTTCAGCCAACTTTTGATCTGTGGCTGGTAGCACAGTCCTAATTAGCCAGCAGCCAATTCTGCAGTCAGGCAACAGCCTCTGGCTTCAGGCAATGGCCTTATTGAGAGGACACCTGCTGTAGCAAGAGTCTTTCCTGGGCTGTCAGGACACAAGTTACTGCCTTGTCATACACATCTGGCTTCACTGCACTCCCAGCGCAAGCAAGCTGGGACAACTTGACAGGAAGAACTGCTTGTGGTCAGCTGTGAGAGCTACACAGAAGCCTGTGGTGATGTTTTCTCTCTGTGGGGCAGCATTCCTGAGGCATATGCCATCAGCCCACTCTCACCATATCCTTCTTTCTCAGCAGAAGATCCCCTCTTTCCATGTCATGGCATTGGAATACTTGTGTCGGCAGAAAACAGGTGAGTTCTAAACAGAGCTAATGATCATCCTGTAACATAATTCTTCCTACGCCCACCCTCACCTCCATTTCTGCACTTCAGTTAAAGCACCACAATTCAAAAATTGCAAAGAGCCAGCCATTTTGGGATACCTTTTTTTCCAGATAAGAGTTCAGCTTCATCTGTAGATGTCCTTAGCCAGCTCTGGCCAGGGGAGTACTGGACATGGAAGCGAATGCTTTCTCGTGTAAATCCACATCTGCTTGTGTTCTAGTAAGTCTGGCTTCTTGAGACAGTCATGGCATTTTGGTCAGATGACCTCAAAACATCTAGAAAATAGTGCCACATACTACAAATTTGTGAAGGTCATGCTTGATGAATAAAACAGTGGGTGGCTAATTGTCTTTCACAAGGTTTTAGATGCAAAAGTAATTTTACAGAACAAATGTCTGAGCCTGCACCTTCAAATGCAGCTAGTAGCCGTTTAGAAAACAGCTCAGACATGAGGGAGTGATACCACTGATTTTAGCATCTTCTTGGCACCAAATTTACCACACCAAGTGCATACCTCGCTGCCAGCCTGAGCTAGAGGTTGTGTTCCAGCTTTTCCTGATCACTACGTTGTCAGACACACCCAGAGGAGTCTGCTACCAGCGTAGAGGCCCACAATCAATTCACCATGGACCCATGATATTTCCTGGCCTTTATTGTGTAGGGCTCATTTGAGGAATATCAAATAGACCTCCATAGTAAATAGCCTACAAGGAAAGAATAATTTTCCTAATTTTTACCCAGTCTCCTGTGGGGGAAGTGGAAAAAGGGGCAGAGAGGAGAATCTGAGTGCTATTGAACCTGCTAGGCATGTCAGTTTGCATTGGTATCACTAACTTAAGTCTTGTGATAACAATATATCACATGACAACTCTGAACAGGGCTGTGCTGTTCTGCAGGAACTGAAACTGTGTGAGTCCTGCTGGCCAGCCATGGCTTGCCTTTATCTTCTCAGCTTGAGCAGGGATTCTCATTAAGCCTCTGTCATGGCTGGTTCTTCACTTAAATTACAGCTTAGCAGCACTACTTAAAAGGTTTTAACTCAACAGATATCTTCCCATGTGGACACCATCTCAAACCATGCTGGTGCCCTGGATACTGATCTTGGCTGCAGGGACCTTTTTGATACATACAATAGGCTGCCAACAGAGCAGGGTTTGTGCTGAGCCAGAAGAGATTTTTGCATCTTCTTAGGAGTATCTGTTCCAATCACAGTCCTGGAACAGACTGTCCTCTCAGTATGAAATCTCTCTATTCTAGTGACTTACTCCCTCTTCTCCCAAGAGGCAGACGTGTCTAATGGCCCGTGTGTCCTTTATTACCTGAGCCATTGGAATAAAGCAGCTACCACTGCACCAGATGCATACAAAGGTTGGTTTGTTTTGCTCTACTGTCACAGTGCAGACTGCTTTTAGCTTGTTTGGAAATGCTGCTGCAGATGCAGGTTAATGCTGACATTCCCTTAACTGTTGATGTCAAGTAATAACATGGTTGATGTTTCCTAGGGGATTAGCTGGACCTGCAACGTTGCCTGCTGCTTCTTGGTGCTCTTGGTTTGTGCATCTGCTGTAATTGGTTTTCCGTGGCATCAAATCAGTGCTAAGCTACAGCCTCTCTGACACCCACTGATCTTTCTCACAGCAAAAAATAAAAATAATTCCTATAACTTTTAATCATGAAACCTGCTGGTGAATTCTCCACACTGTGCTGAGGTGTGCAGGGCTATGGAAACTTCAACAAGAGAATCAACCTTTCACTGAGAAAAAAAAAATCCTATCACTCATGAAATATTTATTCAAGTTGCCAGCTTCAGCATTCTAGGTTTTTGCTTTTTCAAAGCCATCAGCTTGAAGGAAAACATATTTTCAGTCTTTGGCCCACCAAATACAGAGCAGAGTTGTTCTGAGAGTTGTTTGTCAGTCTGATCCTTGGCTAAACAGCTTGAATCTTATTTTCCATTTGGTCTAATTAGCCCCAGCCTTGAAATGAATTGCTCTGGAGCCAGTATCTGGCAGTGGGAGTACCCAGACCTTGGAGTCATTGTTAGAGCTGGGTTCCTGTGGAGAACATTCAGAGAACTCTCTCATTCTCTTCTCAAGTTTGTTTCCCCAGTGTCACCATAGAGTGTTTTCTCATTTAAATAAAAGCTGCCCATCTGCTCTGGTCTCCACAGCGTGCTTCTAGTCAGCTTTTAGCAAAACAGCCTGAGGAAGTGTTGCACTTTCTGGGGAAAATCCCAGCAACCCCCTTCTCCACTAGCCAATAAATCAAAGCCCACACTCCATTACCTTCTGGCAGGAGGGTGCATGGATGGTTTTATTGCAAAAGGGGAAGGTATCCCAGGAACACACAGAAATTAATAATAAGAGAAGACTTGCGACTGGGCATTGACAGTGTTTCAGACGCTGTTGCCAGAGCTACTTAGGGCATGCTGCGGTGCTGTAGTGAGGCTCCTGATACACAGTGCTCAAAAGCTAATGCTCAGCTACTGCTGAAGGGAGCAGCCTCTGTCAACTCTGTGTGGTTGCTGAACAATACATGGTACCACATGTGAAATAAAATGGAAAACATCCCCAGCGAAATAGGGAAGCCATTCAAGGAAAAGACATAGCATGAGGAGCTGCAGGGTGTGTGGCAGACACCACAGAGACAATGCTTGTCATTTGAAAGGAGGTGCAAAACCTACAGTGGTATCATCATTTTGCAGTATTGATAGAGGTTGCCAGCAGGTTCAGAGCACTCATGGATGATCAGCCCCAAACCAAACTGGATATTTGTTTATTTTAAATTGGATACAGATGCCCAAATCTGTCTGGTGCCAAAACATTATAATAAACATTGGAAGCAGCACCGTAGATAATGCAAGACATGCAGTAAACCCTGGAGACTACATAAACTGATCTTTACCAAGGAGGGGTGTAAAATGAAAGCTCAAGTAAGTACCAAACTGAATGTAAATTTGTTACCCTTGGGAATGTATATGTGCAGGAAACAGAGTATCTTTATTCTTTGGGAAATCCTGCACTCTGAATTTCAACAGGAAGGATGGGCACCAAAAAGAAAGGAGACTGAAAGAAGTGAGAGATCAGAATTCTCTAATGGAGAGATTTTAAACAACTCCTGTAAATATGTGAGAAGGGACTGATTTCACTACATGTGAAGGGAATGTTTTCTTAAGGATATTTTTCTACACTTGACACTCCATCATCAGCAGGTCCCTGGCAAGGCTGTAAAAGATAGGACATGTTTTTCTACATTCAGAATTCAGACTGGGAGGTATTCTTGTCTCCAGCCACTGCTTAATTTGCATTCAGCAGACCAGATGCTTCAACAGGCCAACCAACCATCTTTTGTTTCTCTTACTGTGGGGAGGGATGGAGACTGCCCTCACAGGTCTTTTAAAGAGCACATCAAGTAAACAGCTATCTGGCATAGTATTGATAAAGCTGATGCTGTGTTTGGGCTAAGAACTTGACATGAGACCCCTTCATTCTGCATCTTCTATACTAAGACCTGGGAAAACACAGTATCAGGGATTGTGCCAACACACCAAGCTGCTCTGACACCAGCTAGAGAACTTAGGCTAAAGCAAAGTGATGATAATGGAAGACAGCTGCAATATGCTTTTCCTGCCAGATGGAAAGGTTTACAGAAAAACATGTGTCTCATCTTCCTCAAGCAACACCTGGAAGCTGCATAATGCAGAGACTGAAGAAATGGGATGCAAATCTCATTCAGGGGGAGAAACTGAAGGAATCACTTGAAGTCCTGCTATAAGGGCAACACTCTGTTTGTTGGCTGAGGTAATTCTGGGCAGAGCCAGAGGCCAGATTTGTCCAGGGTGCAGATATTTCAGCACAAGTGCCAACACATACGCCTCAGAAATCAATAGAACATTTTACATCAGTGAAGTTGTTTATTTATGCTGTAAGCTATCTGTTATGATCATCTCAATTCTTACTTACTATTACCTTTGGCTTGGGGATGAAAAAGGCGTGGGGAACTGCTTCTTTAAGGGCGCCTGGCAAGACGTGGGTTGAAAGAGCTGTGCTTGCAGAGCTGTGTCAGGCAGCCCAGAGCAGCTGGATGTCAGGCTTTGGAAGTAGCCTGTCCCCGTCAGTGTCCTTTGCTAGGACTGATTGCAGAACATATTTAGCTTTCTACCATTTAAATGTACAAATGACTGCTCTGTGACTCAATTAAGAGCTCCAGTGCTCCTGGCTTGGCTCTCTCCCTTGAAGGGCAAAAGGCAGATCTCTGTGACTACCAGTGCTCCTATAATGCTGCAGACTTGTTCTGATTTTCATGACGTGGCACTCCAGAGCTGATGGCAGCCTTTCAGCTGGCTCTCCCAGACTTGCCTACCCACTGTGCTTCCTCTGCTAAGGCAGAATGTCATACATCTCATTCCTCAGAGACAGATGAAGAGTCAAACTCTTTTTTTTGTTTTGAAGGAAAATTCCTACTGTTTCTGGTAACACTGAATCAATTCATCAACTCTGAGAAAAGGGTGTCACAGTGGACACCCATGTCCTCTCCAGGCAGAGGGATCCACTCTTAATGTCTAGAAGCAATTCTCTGCCACCCTGCACTGAGTGACTGCAGGGAAGGATGGGAGCCCAGTGCTCTGCCTGTCTGTGCTATGCATGGTCACTGATGAGCGGTGATCCAAATTCTGCCATGAGCTTCTGCAGTCCCAGGACATCCACAATCATTATGTCACAGGGCAGGAATGCAGTGGCTCCATGGTGAGTGAGTGCCACAGGGTCAGCACTTGTCAAGAGACAGTAATGGTCTTGTCAGACTCAGTGAACGCTGTTCAAGGTCAAGTCTGTGGGCCAGGGAGTGGCCCCCCACAGGCATGGGCTTTCCAGTGATGGAGACATGTTTTCACATAACACTTGTTTGGCTTCCAAATACCAGGAGAACCAGTCTTGTTTTGGGTGAAAACACCACATAAGGTGATTAGGTATTTTCTGACTGAATTGAACTTTGCCAGAATCTGAGAATGGAAACACAGTGGGTGAAGTTGGAGACAGTGAACACCAAGCTGCTACATTTCAGAAACAGCAAGGATCTGAGAGGACAGGACAAAGATCAGAGCAGCCTCTGTTTTAGCCTTAAACCACTGGGGTTCTATGGGGAGATTGGCAGATGATATGGTGCTCTGGAGAAAAGTATTCAGTGCTACCAGTGGCAGAGGAAGGCAAGGGAATTTCTAGATGGCACCAAAACTTGGGTGGAATGCAGTAACTGCCCTGGAAAAAAAGCATAAACAATAGCCAAAACCCACAAAGTCCTAGAGAACTGCATCCAAAATCTGTGCTTTAAAATAAAGTCATATTACAAACCTAGAAGTGGGTAGTGAATGACTAAGAATATCCAAAATCTCCAAAGCTGAAGAGGAATGGACCACATTAGGAAAAAATAAACAGGAATCACCACATGCAAATAATTCCACACTGCATTTTCATTGTTATCCTCAAATTTCCTGCAGGGGTAGCACTTTCTCCCTGAAGACTGCAGAAAATGCTTCATGAATTCCTGGTAGGCAACTATCTCAGAGCACGAGAGGGAGACAGAGGACAGGGGCTGAGGAAAACCCATGAGCAAGTATAGGGCACAGATTTTGTGGGAAGAGCAGTGAGCAGAGATACAGGAGACATGTTCCTCTCTGGGAAAGATGTCCATATCTGCTTCTCACTGCCTTGGTATGGTGAAGCTTGAGGGAAGGAACAGAACAGGAGGAAGCAATCTCAAAGGTGTTAGCTTGAGCGAGACAGGTTTCAGGCTGCACCCAGTCCACACCAGTTTACCCCGCACCAGGAGGACTGTGAGACTCTAAAGCAGAGAAGATACAGGTCTGAACTGTCTCATCATAGCAGGGTTACTGAATACAGAAGGCTCAACAAGCAACCTAAAGGACAGAATCTGATCTGGAGTTTTTGAGCTTATCCTTAAAGACTCAAGAAAGAATAGAAGCAGGGTCCTTACAAGACCACCTTCGCCAATGCTAAGGGCACCCCCGCTCACTACCAGTGGTTGTACCCAGGCAAATGTGGGACCCTGTGCAAATGTGGGTCCCTGTTGGACTCCAAGCTTGGAGTAAAGATCCCCACTTCTTGACTCCTGGAAGAACCACCAGGTTGACCAAAACTGAGTGGCTCTCAGCATGCAGGCTGAGGTGTAGCTGCAGAAGCAGAAAGGGACGTAGAATGTCAGGAAGCACAGATCACTGCAGACAGTAAAAAGGAAAGAGAGGTGATGCTCCTTCAGTGATAGGTACTGAAATGATAGATTGTTTTGTGAAGACAACCAGGAAGACTAAAAAGATCCAGGCCACTGAAGGTTGTGGTCTGGTCACTCCGGCTGACAAGTTTTAGACCAAGAACAGAAAGTTCCTCGTTCAAGGCATGGTAGATCTACAGACACAGAGAAAGGAACTGGCTACCTAAAGTCTCTTTGAGGCAGAGATTTTAATAGTGGGCATGCTTTGGTTGTCCAAGGGTAATGGTAGAAGGAAGGATGAAGCAAGGAAGAAAGCAGTGAGGTTTGAGTCATGGGTGGAATATTTGCTGAAGGTGCCAGAGGAGATAATTTGATGCTTCTTTGGTAGGTGCTGTAAGTCTTTTCTGAGAGCTAGGTGAGATCATGGACCTGGAAGGATCTACTTTTTCAGGAAATTGAAACAGTTTTCTGAAGGGCAGCAGCGTCTAAGTAAGGGAATGATAACAAACCCCCAAACTAAACAAACAAAAACAAACAAAAGAAACCCAAACAACCCAAACCAACCAAACAAATAAAAGACAAAGATTAGAAACCAAGAACAGATTGCAAATTGGAAGGCCCAAGTAATATATGGTTTATATGTGCGAGATTAGGCTGTAAAGGGCAAGAATCAGAGCTGTGGAGGGCAGTGACCCCACTCCTCATAGAGCAATGAGAAGGCCAAAAGAATTTTTCTAGAGAGTGTGTAATTTTTATGGAGGAGCATACAGCCATATGTCAAATGGAGAAGGACCAAAGTCTAGGCATTGTCTGGTGTAATTAAGCAGGTTCAAGTAAAAGCTGTAGTAATGGCTTCTTTTGCAGGCAATACACTGTATTCAGGAATCTTTGAATAAGGAGGAGAATGCTTTTCCCTCAGGACAGTTCTTTCAGGCCACATCCAGGGAGGCTGTTCTCATGGCACCATAAGCCAGCCTTGGTATAACTTGATTTCACCAGTACCCCACTTTGTTGTCCCCACTGCAGGTGTCAGTAGGGCTCAAGAGTCTCCCTACTCAATGTCTGACCTGCCCAAGGCTTGGGAGACTGCATTAGTCCCATCAGTTTCCAAACTGCTTCCATCCTGTTTAAGCCAGCCAAATGAACCAGGCTCCCCCGGAGCAGAGTCTTTGGTTGGGAATGGTTTTCCCCTTAGATGTTTTCTGCATTGTGTTCCGGGTGCAACATACTTTCAGGTGGAGAAACACAACTACCACCTCTAAGGAACATAGGTGCCCCACAGCTACATAGCTGAGGGTTTTGCTCTGCTTTATTTTCATCTCAGTAAAGGGGAGTTTGTAGGGGTTTTGTCGAAGAGATTCTCCATCAGCCTAATGGGAAATTTCACATTGCCCAAAGAACGTGGAAAGGAATTAAGACCTGCAGAGATATTTAGGTACCAACATCCCACTAAAATCGAGGCATCTGGGTCCCTAAATGCCTTCTGTCCTTGAGGAGAGGTAGGTTCGGGGGTGGGAGGTCAAGCCAGGGAAGCAAGGGGCTGTCCTCAAAGCCGGCAGTGAGTGCTGTGGCAGAAGCCCTTCAGAACCCAGCAGACTGGACACCTGCGGTCTGGCTCGGGGGGTGTGTGAGGACAGCGTGAGGCCTCAACAACACCCGCTCTTCCCGGGGTTCGGGCAGGATCTGGAGGAGCAGGGAAGGGATGCGGGGAGCAGGCGGGCGGCGATGCCCCGGCGGGCCGCACGGGGGCGCGGCAGGACGGCGCCTCTGCCCGTGGCTGCTGCGGGGACTCTGCCCGCGGGACACGGGATGCCCTCGGGGTGGTACCCGGTCTCTCCCGGGCTGCTCCCGGGCTGCTCTCCGGCTGCTCCCGGGCTGCTCCCCGGCTGGTCCCAGTCTGCTCCTCCGGCTGCTCCTCGGCAGCTCCCCTGGCTGCTCCCCTGGCTGGTGCCCGGGCAGGAGGCGGGACGGAAGCTGTTCCTGGCTCACCATTTCCTGGGTGTTCAAGGTGTGAACGAACAAGCCCTTGACCACGACAAGGTGCAGTGTAGTACTTTCTATTGTGGTCACAGGCACAATCTCCTCGCTTGCAGTATGACTTGCCGGTCTTTTTCTCACAGACCTCGGTCACATGCTCAGAAACCTGTTACTATTGCAAGGACTGTACTGGGGGGGAAAAGAGAAGCAGCAGAAAAGATTCTCACAGCAGATGTTCAAGAACCATCTGGATGCAATCCTGTGCAGTGTGCTCTACGATGGCCCTGGAGCAAGGAGGTTTTACCAGATGCTCTGCTGTGGTCCCTTCCAACTTCACCCATTCTGGATTTTGTAAAGAGGGTGCAAGGGATGTATGTAAGCTAGGTAAGAAGACCACAGAAACAAGATCCGAGAATGGAAGAACACGGCACATAAAAACATGGTGTGCTGAAAGAACTGGCTGAAAGGCAGAGCTCAAAGGTGTGCAGTGAACAGGGCTACATCTGTCTGCTGACTGGTTCCCAGCAGTGCTCCTCGGGGCTCAATTTTAGGGCCAGTTCTGTTCAATAAACTTATCAATGATCTGGATGCATAGCATGCTTTCTGTACTCTTCTCTCTTCCTTTACCAATGATGCCCTCTGTTAGATTTGTCTTGGTCGCTACTGAGTGAGGATATAGTGACAGATAGTCACGAAAGCTGGGACAAAGCCGGAAGAAGACAGAATGTGTTGAGTCAAAATCCTGCAGGAAAGGATAGTGAAGGAGAAAATCAGGGTGGTGTTAGAGGCCTCTTAGAAAACACTATACCTTTAATGTCTCTGTAACATCAAGAATAAATATTACTGTGAATTTTCAGTATGCAAGAGTTTAATGTTCTGGCTGCAAACTCAAGAATAAAGAGATGTGATATTATACTTTTGTATCTCCACAAGCAAAAGGGGATGTATTTGTGATAGAGTTTTGGTAGTGAACATATTATAAAAGAACTAGTTACAGTAAAGAAATTTGGATCAGACTGTTGATAGCATTTCAGTGGAATGGGAAAAAGGTTAAAAAATATCTTTGTGGGGTTTGTTTGTTTGTTTGGTTTTCCACAGGGAAAATATAAAAAACTTTCAGAAAAGGAGTGACTGGAATTAATTAGTTTGAGAAGCTCCAAGGTTGCACCTGAGGTAGAAAATCTTCCTGGAACTTGTATGCTAAACAAGGGGAAAATGAATGAGCAAGTTCTCCAGAGAAACCTGAATGAATGTTTCTACAAGGAAGGATGCTAGTTGTAAACAGTTTGTGGGAATGGATAAAGAGGTCAGCCAGTCTATGCAGGTATATTTTGAAGGTCAAGAACTGTAGGAATTCAGCGCCAAGTGCCAAAAGTCAAGCTGAGTTAGGCCTTGAAAAGATCTGTGAAGATAAATGAGTAAAGGTTTGTTAATTGTATAAATAGAAACAAAATTTAAAAAGGAGGAAGTAGAGATGCTGTGCACAGAGTGGGAGGCTGAGATCAAACACGGTATTTGGATCACTTAGATCAAGGGCCAGATGTAGGAGGGTACACAGAGCTGTAATGCCAGGAAGTTAATTTCGCTCTGTTAACAGAATTTACAATGCTGAGGAAGACATCTTATTCTTTTGTATAGTAAATGAGAGAAAATCACATCCTGGGGACCAAAGTCTACCACAATTGGTGCAGTGCCTGAGCTGCTCATGAGGAAATGCCAAAGCCACCTGTCCAAAATTTTGTCTTGTCTAGTTTTAGGTCTATAACAAAGCCTTCCTAGCTACACCTATCTTAGTAAATAAAACATGGTGAGTGTCTTGGATGGTGTACCAGTTCTCAGTTCCCCATGGTGTTTAACAGTTCCTGCTACAGGTATGGCCTGTGGAACACAGCCCTCTCTCAGACAATGTCTGCAAACAGTTCATGGTACAGCACGGGATTGCTCTAGCCAGTGAGTGGTTTGGAGGTGGTCACCTTGCTATGGAGTTGTTTTGGAGAAGAGGAGGGTTTTGCTGTATGGATGCAAGCTGCGCTGTGCAGCTTGCCCTCAAAGACAGAGAACAGGACACAGCCCGTTCTATTTAGTAACATGAGCAGCCTTTGAGACTGGGATGATATCTCAGATGTTAGCAAGTCACCTTGGATGACCTCAGTCATGTACTGCTAGGGGTCATTAGCCACTGGATAACTGGTTTTTTGTTAAATTGGCAGAGAACTGCTGCATAGTATATTTGAGGTTTCTTGTATATAAGCTAATCTTAGACCCCTTTTAACATACACTTGTCGGAGTTGCTTAGAGAGTTCCCTAGACAGCAGGATGCATGGCACTTTCTACCCACCTGATGCCTTGGAGATTCTTAAGATTTGTAGCATATTGATTTTTAATATACCTGTATAGTTTCTAACACTTTAAAATAGCAGTTAACAGTTACTAAACCCCCTTTTGTCACGCTTTGTATCAAATTTTTGGAATTCCTCTAATTTTGTTTAAGGGTCTGTTCAAGAAAAAACAATTTAGGGAGGACATCATGTTTGGGACACATACCTAGGAAGGACATAATAAGGTATTGTTGTAGTCAAAGCAACCTAGAAGGCCCAGAAATCTTGGAGAAACTCCAAAGAAAGCATGTGATGCTGAAGATGATGATGGTGAAGAAGGAAGAGGTCTTGAGACCTCTGACTCAATTCTGGGAAGGCATGTCAAGGGGCAGACCTGAGGGAGGTTTTGGGGGTGGACAATTTTCCTCACCAAATGACTCAGTTGTGATAACTCCCTGCCCAGGGAAGCACTGAGACATTCATTACTGGCCTGGAGGTATTCACCTCTGGTGATGGGTCATAATGGACTCAATTGCACTGACATACTAGGCAGCTGTAATGACTTAGAACATCAGAGACTCCCAACTTAGACCATCAGAGGATCTCAGAATATCCCCTGACTCACTGTATTACATCATCCAGTGTAAAACTCCATGCCCCAGGGGAGGTGCTAGGCATTCCCACCTGACCCTGAGCATATATACTTCATGAAATCTTTGAGTTTCATGGACTTCCTCCACACCTGACAGATTAAGACCATCACTTCTGTAGGACAGCAACCATCACTTCCACAAGATTTGTGAACATCACATTAACCAGAAGATATTGAAACTGCAATTACCAAGTCCCATTGCTGGATCCAACAGGTGGTGATATATATCTTTCTGTTTTTATCCGTCCTTTCTTTTTCTTTTCCTTATACATTTTCTGAAGTGTATTTTTATACATTTATATTGCTGTTACTACAGATAATAAAAAGCAAAATGGCTATACACCTGTTTTCCTTTGCAACCAAATTGTTCTAAAATAAACGGCTGACTGCAGTTGTAATTGGCATGAAACAATGACTTTTTGTCGTTATTGTTTAAACCTTTGCCTGTTTATGCCTTCAAGGATTGTTCTACTTTTGTTCTGGAAAGGAAAAACAATTCCTTGTGCTTTTCTTTAATGAATATGTGTCTTACCAGCATTTTTTTCAGGATTCTCCCAAGCAGGTGTATTGCTTTATGGTTATATGTCAAAATTAGCATAGTACTCCAACTGAAGCTTCAGCACTGTTGATTACAGCTTCGTTATTACTTTCTACATCCCACATATGTTTCCATTAAGGTGTTCTACTAGAAAGATACGTTTCTTTTGGGTGGCTGTTCTTTTTCATTAGTACCGTTAGTCCCATGCAGCAGTCTCATGTGACTTTTGGGATTCACTGTAATCTCCCAAGCTTTTGCTAATCATAGAGTCATTTAGGTTGCAAAAGACCTTTAAAATCATCAAGTCCAACCACTACCCCAGCACTGCCAAGTCCACCACTAAACCATGTTGTTATGGGTCCTTCAGTGCCACATCTACATGTCTTTTCAATACTTCCAGGGCAGGTGACTACACTACTTCCTTGGGCAGCCTGTTCACGGCTTGAAAGAAACTTTTCTTAATACCCCATGTAGGCCTCCCTGGTACAAACTCAATTGGTTGCTCAGCCAACAGTTCTCCACTGTTGCTTTCGTCTTCATTCCTAAACTATCACTCTCCTCCTTTCTAGAATTGCACTTAATTTTTGGACTGTTTCTTCAAGATCCATGTTCAGATGATGCCTCATCATGCAGCACACTAGAAACTTTTTCCATAGTTGCCTCACCATGGACCTTCTGAATGGTAATGGAAATGGGATCTAGCCAAGCCTGGCCCAGACCCCATGCTGTTCTCCTTTTGACATCCACAGCTCTTTTGGGCTGTTTGACCCAGTTTTGGTATATCTGTGGCAATTTCATCTATAGTGTATTCCTTGTTTGGGGGCATCGTGCTTCATGGGAGGCAATGTCAAAAGCCTAATCCAAGTCCACAGCATTCACCGCTATTGAATCCTGGGCTGCATCAAAAGCATTATGATCAGCAAGTTGAAGGAGGTGATTCTCCACCTCTACTCTTGTCTTGTGAGACCCCACCTGGAGTACTGCCACCAGTTCTTGTGTCTCCAACACAAGACGGACTTGGAACTATTAGGGTGAGTTCAAAAGGGGGGCCACAATGTTAATAACCCGAATAGGTTTTCAGTCCATGCCGGACTAGCGCATGAGCTGCCTGCCTGTGTCGAAGAAGTCCTCTGCTCCAGGGAGGTGACCTCGCTGTCCATTGCCCCGCTCGGCCATGGCGCATGGCGCATCCTGCTCGCTCGGGGGGATGCCCTACCCTAGGAGCTGCCTGGGCGCGGCCTCCCCTCACCCCCAGCCCAGTCTAGCCGAGCCCACCTCTTCCGGCGGCGGGAAGAACCATTGGCGGGGGAAGCTGGGCGCGCTTAAAGCCATGGCGGGGACCCGCGGCTGTAGTTGAGCCGTCTCGCCTCCCGCCCGAGCCGGCCGGCGCCGGGGTGCCCCTCGCTGGGCGCGGGTGAGTGCGGGGGGCCGTGCGGAGCCGGAGCGGGGCCGTGCGGGCGGCGGTGCCCACGCGGTGCGTCCATTTTGCATGATGAAACCCATGCGGCGCGGAGGGGAGCGGAGCTTTCCCGCGGCACATCTCTCCCGGAGGGCCAGCCCAGCGCTGTCGCAGCTCCTCTGCTGAGCGCGGGATCCCCCAGAATGCCGCCGGGAAGGGCCTTTGCTTGGCGCGGGGTAGGGAGCTACCGTCACCGGCATCACCTTCTCTGGCCGCGCGATCCCTGTGCCAGGGATGCAGCGGGCCGGGGCAGAGTTGGAAAGGTCACGTCCGTGCGTGCGTGTTCCCGAGTTAATCCCTTTTCTTGCTTGTCTTCCCTCTGCCATTCGAGCAGCGCCACGGGGAGCATGGCAGTGATGGAGTTGAAGGCGCAGGTGTCAAGGTCGAAGTCTAAGCCATGCCCCTGACGGCCTTTCCGTGGCCAGGGTAGGTCCAGAGGGTCTGCCGTGCTCTGTTTTGCTTCCTTTTTCAAACTGCAACAAAGACAGAATTTACCAAAAATGCCAGTATCAGCCGTAGTGCTGGGGCCAGCCACGAACACTTTGCTGCTCCTGTGATCGCGAGAGGGGCTTGTCTCTGTTTCGTTTGTCAGCGTCTTGCAGGCACCTGCCCTGACTGACAGATGGGTCTCATCTTTTTGCATACGTGTGTGTGAATGTTTGTGGCAGATGGGGTAGAGCTGGTGGGGGGACAACCCACTAAAAAAACCTTAAGAGGAAATTTATATATAGCTAGGGCTGGACAGAAGGATTGGGACTACTTACAAAATTGATAGTTAGTTGTGTTGTCAGCTGCTGGAAGCCTTGGTTTTGGAGTAGGGTGTTTGTGTAGGTACTGTACAGACACATGACAGAAAGGCAGTTGCAGCTCTGTATAGAGTATCCAGGGTGCAGATCTGGGCAGAATTGCTGAGGTGATGATCGTGTTGCAGCACTATGAGTTAGCTGGCTCGTAGCTGAGTGGTTTTGCCATTGCATGTGATCATTTGCAGCTGTTAACTTTGTCCGTGAGCAACAACTTCATGGTGATGTCCAGCATGAGGTGAACCAGTGAGCACCCTACCTTACCTGCCTCTGCACTCGGCAAAGCCAGGGGGCCAAATGTGGTTACATGTGTAGGTGTTGCGTGGGACAGCGCTTCCTTTTTAAGCTGTTCACTTGCTCATGCTTGACTGTCTCGCTGTCTCCAAGTTAGGTGCAAATACAATGAATACTTGGATGTAACTCTTGGTCAGATACTCTATGGACTTCTGTTGTCTTCAGTGGCCAACTGACATTCTTTTTAGACAAGTTTTCCATATAATACGATAGAAGAGGGACTGTGGAAGTACAGAGGCTCCGTAGCTGCAACTGCTGACTCTGGTGCAAAGAAGGAGCAAGTTCGTTGATTGCCACAACTCTTGCAAGTTATTTTGCATTCAGATATTTTTAGTATCTTGCAAGTTGAGCAATCTGATGAGGACAGACAACATGCATACTTTAGATGGTCACGTTGGCTTTGAAATAAAACCTTTTCCTGAGCAGGGGCACTTCTGGGTGTTTAATCCCTTATTTATGCTGCTCTTCTGGTATTTGTAAAGTTTTGAGCCTTGCTGCTTATACGGTTGTGCTTATCAGTGGCACTCTGTTTTGAGGGGGCTGTGACAGAAACCTGAGCCCTACTAAACTTCTCATTCAAACAGTTGTGAGCGTGGGTGTGACGTGATTGCACAAATGCACTATGCTCTTGACTCCACATGGAGAAAGCAGGATTTGCTATACAAAAAGAATTAGGTTAGACAAGAGGAAACTCGTAACTCTTAAAGCAGTTACTGAAGTAACCAGTTCTGAGTTGTATTTCTGTGGAAACACTGATCACTCCCTCTTCTTTTTTTTTTTTCTTTCCCTTCCTCCTTTTTCCTGTGTAATCTATTGCCAGATTGCAGGCAGTATTCATCCTCATATGATGACATGCCCAAACTCTGTGTCTCTGCATTAGGTTGTGTGATACGGCTAAAGGTTGGATTCAGTGATCTTGCAGTTCTTTTCCAGCCTTCACAATTGTGTGATTCTGAGACATGAGTGAGCACCAATCTGTCTGGCATTGAGCACAGCTGATGGCCTGGAGTGTGTAAGAGGGAAGGGGGAAAAAGGAGTGGTGATGATTATTTGGTCTCAGATGGGAAAGAAGAGAGAGAGAAATGTGGTTTGGGTGAAGGAGGACAGAGATCTTTTTGCAATTACTACTTCTACCTTTTGTTCACTCTTGATCTACCAAGTTCCTCAGCCATGATCCACCACGACAGCTTAATAAGACTTTAGTAGTGGCCTTTCAGGAAGGTCACTTCAAATTGTATCTCAGTTTTCAGAGAGCAGCAAAGTGGTAACTTTAATTCTCTTCTCTTGACCCATACCTGTGATGCTAAAGGCATCAGTGTTGAGTGGCTCATGAGGAAAAGAAGGTGAGTTACTTCATCTGAAGAAGGGCCAGGTGCATTCTGGCTTGCTTCTGGTGAGACTTATGGGCTGTGCCATTGTGATGCTAAATGGCAGATAGGGATGTGATGGAGCCTCTTTGCCTATCCTGAAGGCTAAGCTAAGAAATCCTGCTGCTTTAACCATGTATGTGGAGAAATTAGTGGTGTCATTGACCAGCAGAACGGTGAGGCTGGGTGGTGTGGAGAACTAGTTCAGTTCTTCTGGGCAGAGTTGGTTGGAGTCAGCCGCAGTCAACACTGACCCACAGTTAATAGCCCAGGGTGGGTCTTCTCTTCTTTGTACATCAGTGTGTTTGACAGTATCCCAGACTTTTTTTCATTACCTGTTATATCCCATCCTTCATGATCCCAGGGTCAAAATCCTTGCAGATCTGTCATGTGCTGAATGCTATAGAAGGTAGCATTCATCTGAGCAGATGTAGTCATCCAATGTCCAAGGTATTCACCACTGGCTCCCTTTACAGTTAGGCAGGATGTTCCTGGCATGTGATTCATCGCAGCCTGGTGCGCTAAAAAAAATGAGTTGTGACCTGACATGTGCTTTCCATTGACTGTAAAAGGAGGCATAAATGACTTGAGTGTTTTTCTCAAACTTGTGATGTTTTCAGATGCTTCAGTGACTTTGGGGAGAGTTGTGGCGGTTTGCAGTGAGTGGGTTTGTTTTGGTATTTGAGCACTCCCTCCTTAGTGCCGTTGTTGCAATGTCACTGGCTACTTAAACCTACCGAACAAAAAAATTAAACAAAGGAAGAAAAAGGCATGACTGAATCCTATGGTCAAACAAAACATGGGTGCTATCACTTGCCAGTCACTTGCATTGTGATGGGTCTGCTGGTTGCAGGGTTCTTGACGAGTGCCTGCGGCTTCTGGGCAGTTTGTGGGTGTTGGTATCTGGAGCTGGAGCTCCCAACTCAGCTGCTGCCCTTGCCAGGGTCCTTGCCAGTGCTAGAGATCACCAAGGTGGTAGGTCATAAATCCTATGAGTGGTATCTGGTACAAAGTGCCTTATATCAGAGTTTCCAAAATAGAATACTGTGAAGTGTTTGGTTCCAGGTATATTTTTCAGTTTCCGTTTTGTTTGGTTTGGTTTGTGGTTTTTTTAACCCTTCTTACTCAAATAAAAAACAGTTCAGAAAACTTTGATTCACAGAGGCGCAGTTCTGGTGTGTTCAGGAGCTGCAGTAACTACTGTAGAAAAAAATTGTGCTACTGGCTTCTTTGCTGAGCAGGAGCCCTCACTAAATTTTCCTCTTATCCTGGTAGGGCTTTGCTAACTTGAGTTAGCAGGTAGGTTATATCTTTGAAGTTTCAGCTGGCAAAGTAAGAAGTATGGTGTGTCTCTAGAAAATATTTTTAACTCGTGTTAACAGTGTTTGAAGTAATCTGGAATGCTGTACAGATAGCTCAGTGCACAGAGCAGTGAGGATGATGATGTCTGGAACATAAAAGGCAGTGGTGGTACCAAGCGTTTGGGGGCATTTACCTCTGCAGCCAGTGCAGTTGGAGCTGTAAGAAAACCAGTCTACACTGTTAAAGGTGCTGCTGTGAGTGTTGACAGTGGACCACATTGTTTCAGTGGTTTGATTAAATGAAAGATGAGTTTGCTTTGAGTTTGTGGGGTATATGTGGGATGTGGTTTAGTGCTGCTTTCCATTGCTATAAGAGAGACACCATGAAAAATCACCTTTTAATTTTATGGTGAGATTAGGGCTTAGGAGAACTTGCTTCCAAAGGGTCTGCTTCCCCAAACTGCTTACTATGAAATCTAGTCTGTGAAATCTTGAAAGCGATTCTGAAAAATAAGAAAAGAAGGAATAAAAAAGTACAAAATTTAAACCATAACAGAATCAGTCCACTGTTAATCCTAGTTGCATTTCATTTAGGAATGCTGATGTAGGACGTTTATTTGGATGTGTGTGCAACAGGAGTAGAAGTACTGTGCAAGCAGTTACTGTGATTTGATAAATTAACACTTTTGTTAGGCTGAAGAAGAGCTTGCTTTTGTCAGGTGAAAAATTGTTAAAATAAACTAGTTGGAAAAAATGTATTATTGAGTTTGTTGAAAGAGGTTGTTTTGTTGAAGTGACTCTTATAATGCAGTTTCAGCTAGCCAAGTAAATAAGGTGTTGTGTCTTTAGAAAATATTCCAAAGGGGACTAGTTGGCTCAGGTAACTAGAATTATAGTCTTTCATCTTTAGGTTGCTGATTAAACTCTACTTGGGGTTGCACACTGCCTGACAGCTGTTTGATGACCTGTGTGAGATAATTCCCAAGCAAAGGATGCTGCTGCATGCCACTTTATTTGTTTTTTCCCCTCCAGAAAGTTCACAAACAGGGTGACCTGTAACTCATGTGATGTGAAGACTTTTATTCTTTGTCTCATGTTGCAGGGACAGTCTGTCCACCAGGCTGGTTTGTGTGCTTGTAGCTTCCAAAAGCAGAGGGCAGGCCAGTGAGAAAACTATAGCACTTGGCTGTTGCAGGTTTGAAGTGCAAAGGTGCTGTGCTGTTGTACATCTGTCCATGCTGGCCAGAAAGACTGGTCAAAATTCACTGATGTGTTTCTGCTTCAGCTGGCTCTAGGTACAGTTCTGTCTTCCGTCTTGAGCATTGGTCTGGTGGAGTTTTCCTAGTTATCTGCTAGAGCCCAGCAGTAGCAAGGTGGGTCTGGAGGGCCATAGCTCCCATCTCTTCTCAAAAGGAATCAGTTTATGCCTGGAGGTGCCTGTGTTTGCCTGCTGGTTATAGAGATGGGTGAGATGATACTTTAAGCCCAAATGTCTTCTTTGGAGTGGGCAGAAGCTAGTCGGGAGGAATCCTACCCCTTGTAACTTGGTTGGCATGTGAAGAAATGCAAGGATGTCCCCCAGAGAAACTTGTGCAAGTTCTGAAGCCACTCTGTTGATGTGTTTTGTCTGCTCCAGATAAACCATCACAGATGTTATTTTTGAACCTGTTTTTTCTTTTGAAGGAAATACCTAGAGAGCAGAACAGCACGGTGCAGGGCACCATCAAAAACACAACAGCAGCTCTTTGCTTTTCATGCTCCTGCTCAGAGCCTTTGGGGGGAAAATGCTATTTATCGTTTGCTTCACTTATTTTGCTTTAAAACCACCTATTTTCCTTTGCAAGTCCCAGCACAGTGGAGCTAAGCAGAATATTTGCAGTCAGTGGTTTGTTCCTTCTTGCGCTTAGCAGCACCAGACCTTATTTTACTTCAAAGTTTCTTGTTCTAGGTAAGTGACATGGGGAGAGATGGCACTGTGTACGTGTTCTGAGATGTTGCATTATACATTTCAACATACTTCTCTGAGACTGTCATTTTTAGGTCTCTCTGCATACTCCCATAAATATAATTAGGAGTGATTTCCTTTGATGCCAGAATGATGAGGTAGAAAAATACAGTGCTGTTTTTAAAAAGTTTAACAGACTGGATTATATTAGTAATTTTTCTCCCAATAAAAAAATGCATATTTACTCCAAATACTGTATTTTGCTGATAGAGACACAATTATTTTTAAGAATAACAATATAACTTCTTGACAGGACTGTGTCCTGGATGGCTTCTCATATCTCTGGCACTGTGTTCTGGGTGCAGGTTTTGAGGCAAACCAGGCTTTTCCATGAAGGACAGGGAGGTGCAGGTGACAATTCCAATAAATTCAGAAATCTGAGTAAAATTTTAGCCTTCAAATTGGGCAACTACTAGGCTGATGGGGTTAAATAAAAAGTAGATGGCAAATCTTTTTTTTTGTTCATGGAAGTTAATCTCTTCTGTAAGTTGCCTTGTGCTTCTGAGGGAGCCAGAACAAGCTCTCTTCATGGAGAGATGTGAGTTTGCAAGGGCTGGCTTTCTGCCACGCAAGCGGCACAGTAGAGTGTGAGGCTGGCTACAAGGTAATGCCTTCCTTTGTGTGGAATGAGGCTGAGTCTGCACTGTATTTTGCAGCAGTCTCATGGCGAGGCTTAGGCCAAATCTGCCAACTTTTTGCATTTCTAACCTCCTGGTATCCTTTCATCATCTCTGCTCTTGCTGCTCCTTCAGCTCTCATATCCCCGAGCTTTCTGCCCAAATCCTTCTTTGGGTTGGCCAGCATGGAACCTTATGTTGAGAGGGAACAAGATCCCTCTGCATTGGCAGCATTGAGACCTGAAATATGCCTTGTGGTCTGGCTCAAAGTTTGGCTGGTTAGTGTCATCTTTGCTTCTTTTTTGGGGAAAAAAAACCCTAATCCCCCACAAACCATCAGCAAGTCTTAATTTGATCCCAGAAAGGAGTGGGAAGCCTTTTGGTACACGTTTGAGAGAAGTTCTGAGATATGAAATGTGGACACCTCTTTTCCCCAGCCCTTCCCTGTCAGCAGCCTTATGGCTTTGAATGTTTAGTTAGGTGGAGGCAGAACTCTCCTTAGACAATAGCTCTCCTGTCAGGGAGCAGGAAGGAGCTGAATGGTGAACTTGTGCCTAAGAAAAGAGTATTTACTCAAGGCAAAAAAAACCTTCCACACCTACCTAACTGTAAAATTTAATTGCACATCAGTGTTTTACCTCTTTCTGGTAAGATTTATTTAGATAGAATGTATCAAAATAGAGGTTTGATATCTCTATGTGAAAACAGAAGTGGTTAGTTGCCCCACTGACATACTGATTAAAAATCATGTTCTTATCATTTACCATGTTGTGTACTTATTTTAGACTTAAATGCCAAAAATGGATGCAATTTTCTAAGGCATTTTGTTGTAAATACATCAGTTTAGGAGCTATGAAGTCTTTACTGCAATGTCTTGTGGGATTATTTGCAAAACTCTTCTGAGACAGTTTTTTTCCACACAGACTAGGAATCCCATTTTATATTGCCTTTTTTTTTAATGCCCCTTTTTTTTTAAAATTAGTTGGGCTCTCCTGTCCTTCTGAATAAGGGATTTTACTGCTCTGGTGGGGTGTAGCACTGAGCAACTGTAGAAGACAGGCAGGATTGGGTCAAACACTGAAACCAAAGCTGGTGATTTATGGAGTGTGAAGTTTTAACAGCAGGTAAGAGTGTGGGTGAAGCTGCCATGGAAACCGAGTGTAGTGCTTGCGAAAGCCCTACAAACTCTGAATCACTGCTATTCCTAAGCATTAGTTCATTTTTACCCACTCTCAACTCTTGACGGTGAGAGGGTCGCTGCTGGGAAGGGAAGGAATGTGGGAAGATGATGCAATGTGAGCACCATGTTGCAAGCCTGAAGACAGCATGGGTAGCAGTGTTGGCCAGGGTGGGCAGTCGTGGCTGGGATGGTTTGATCTCAGGCCAGGAGTGTCTGCCCACCACCCTGCCATGGTGAGGGGAGGTGAGTGTGGTGTCCATCATCCCTGCACGTGCTGGCTCTGTTCCTGCAGGGAACCAGGAAGGGTGCCAGGTAGCACCGGAGGGGTGCCAGGTGGCTTTTATCACTTGCCCTCTCTTTGTCCCTCACACAGCCCCATACTTTATCTCCTCTGCTCCACCACCTCGCACCATCCTCAGCCCCTATTTTTCTATTGGTGTATGCCTGGACTACCATAATATGGACACATCCTGTAGTCCTGGCAACCAGGCTCCATGGCTACCCTGCCCAACCTACTTCCCATTCCAAAATGACAGTCCCAGGTGAGGCGTGTCTTGGACTGGCAGGGAAGGGAGTCGTTAATTGTCAGCAAGGTAAAACACTGCCATATCCATGTTACATTGGGAGTGTGGCCATACCAGTGGTGCTCAACAGGACCCTCTGCCTTGGATTGGGCTGCCCAGACTGCCTCATTTAGGGCTTCCTCCTGAGGGAGCTCCTCATGCTGTTCCAGGCAGCCAGGGCATCAGTGGCCCATCCAAGTCGGCACTCTTGTCTCCTTTGGCATTAGTGACCCTGGTTAGTGGGGTATGTCTGGTCAAAGGGCAGTATTAGTTTGATCAGCATTCAGTCATTACTGTTGTTCCAGTGTGCATCAGCACACTGTCTCTCAGGGAAAGGCCTTGCTGAGGAACGCTCCAGTGGGAATTAGCTGGAATAACCACCCCTGAAACTGCAGACACACATCACCCTCTCTGCTGCAGGAGAGTATGTGCTTGCACACAGCAGCCAGAGGGGATGTGAAGTGCTTGTCTGTGCCTGCAATGACAAACATGTGAGGCTTGGAATGAGCTGATCCCTCTCCAGCCCTTGGATTATGGCTGGAATGTGGGAATACTGAGACTAAAAGCAAAACATTTTAGCTCCTTTCATGCTAGCCTTCTCTTTCATAGGGTGTAAATAATTTTTGCAGAATGCTTTAGTATTAGCTCTGTAGTCATGCAAGTGCCCTCAGAAGGTTATTACATATTTTTGAATTCATCTGGCATGTCCAATGAGAAATTAACTTTGGTTTCTTCAGAAAAGGGAAGTTTTTCTTAATTATTCTGCTATGTTGAGTCACTATCCAACAGCCATATCAGAGTGCAGGGCTGGCAGGTTTGACTTGGAGTTCTGCCTGGGGCAAGCCCTTGAATGGCCTGCAAATCAGTGGAAAAACTCCTAAATTAATACATATATATTCTAATGACTTTGTTTTGATTGCATAAGCCTAAAGGAGTGATGTAACATACTTTGATGTTTCATAGAATCTTAGAATTATTTGGATTGGAACAGACCTTTTAAGATCCATGTAGTCCAATCCACCTGTGCTGGGATTGCTCAAAGCCCCATCCATTCTGACTCTGAGTGCTTATTTTTGCATACACAGTTATGCAAGGATAGCAAAACCTATCTCAGAAGCCTGGAATCATCTTGGCATAAGGTACAGGCAGCTCTGTGACTTGACCACGTACAATTTCTGCTCTCCTTCCTCCCTGAACGAGTGTGTGCCCAGCACAGGCTGAGCTCTCCCTTGTGTGAGCAGTTCCTCTGAGGTTTGTTACAGAGCATGTCCTCTGAAAAAGCATTTCCACTTTGTGCAGAGAAACAACGTGCCTGCTTTCCCAGTAAAGGGATCCTTTACTTCAAGTGAGTACCCATTATGCTAACAGCAAAAGTTTTTAAGTGGGACAGCAGTGCTGGTGCATCAGTGCTGGGAGTGTGCCTGTTTGAGAAACATCTGACCGACAGACATGCTGGTTCATGGGCATGGCCAAACACAGGTCCATGCTCCAGCCTGTCACCCAGGCAGGATGCTCATGGCTTGCTTGGCAAGGGTGGCCAGGGTCTGCTGCTGCCCCATGGCTCTGTCTCCTCCAGCTGGAGCTGTCGCTGCTGGCCTCCACCTGCTCTGCACTGCTGAGTGACATAGCAAGATCCACTGACTTGTACCCACTTTGTTCTGTCTGTTGTTCACACCTTGAAAATCCCCTTGGCTCTCCCTTTTATCCTTGTGAAATGACAGTGTTCAGGGAAGTCTTCCTTCCTTCCATGTGTCAGTCTCATTGGATGTGTCTCCTGTCTGTACAGGATAGTGTTTGTTGTTCCCTGTGAAGGTTAAGGTTCTTAATGTTTTGTTTGTTTCCCCACTATTGTTTTAATAACAAACCAACTTCTGTCTCTGTCTAACTTGCTTCCTTATCCCCTAAGGGACATTTCCCACCTTTTATTTTTCCAAGGTTTCTTGTCCGGGGACCATGACTGGAGCATGCTGAATGATGTGGCCAGGAGTTTTAGCTAAGCAGAGATTTCTCTTCATTTTATCTGACTTTAAGGCGAGAGAAACACACTTACTTAATATTGTTTCCCAGAGCATAAGTTTCTTTCTGCTCAACACCAAGGCTGAGTCTCTGGCAGACTGTGGGTTACTTCAGTTGAATCCCTGGCAGTCTGTCTCAGGCTCTCATTTGGGGAGTGTAATTATCAGTGGAGATCCCCTTGGGTTTTATGACAAATTGAGGGAGTTAAATCAAGCAATTTTCTTGCAAAGTGTAATTTGAAGTCATGCTGAGGAACTGTTTGAGGATACTGTTTAGACCTGGTGGGAGACTTTTCAATTAAATGCTTTTTCATCAAAAAATGGTGATTCATGCAATTAGAGAGCTGTGATGCCCTTTGGTTAGGCAGGAAGACATTTCCTCAACTTTTTGATCTCTGAGGTGTTGTGGATGGCAAATAAAGCATTGTCCTCCTCCAAACATCTGGGTGCTATTTTGAGCTGACAGGAGATCTTCAGCAGCTGAAATCTGAAATATGGGCTAAAAGGGCAGAGAGCGCCAGAGGCACCTTTTGCTGGATGATACTTCTTGCAGGAGAATTCATCCTGGAAAATGTTGCATGCCTCTCCTGTGCCCTGTCTGCTGTCTGCAGTGGTTTGCCATCCAGTCAGCTGTAGGCACAATGTTGAGTTCATTTCAGTGTTGCCGTTTTTCAGCACAATACCCCAGGTGGTTATTCTGATACAGCTACAGGGTGACACGCAGTAGCCTGGGAGAGGAATATCTGATTTCATGATTTAACCCTGCCAAAGTAAACATGCTGTCTGGCTGCACCTGAGTCTTCTCTGCCTTGAGGCAAGGTGCACTATATGCAGTTTGTGTGTAAAAGGTATTTCTCTAACCTGTTCTTGCAACGCTTGGGCAGTATCCCATCCCAGTCTTTCATTGTGCCTGCAGTTGCAAAGCAATCGTCACATCAAATTCCCCACTGCAAATTAAGCATGGGAGGGTGTGTGTTTCTGCAGTAGCTAAGGAGAGGAATTCACGTCTACCCAACTCTTACCTGTTGAGTGGCTTATTGTGTGCCACTTTTGGTGTTAATCACAGCTGGAGCTTTGTGGGGAAGAAAGGGCATCACAACTTCCATTTCAGAGATTTTAAAGGTTGGATTCTGAGAGTTTGAACCATTCCTCTCATGACTTTCACAGCAGAAACCTCTCTCCTTTATTTTGGTCAAAAGCAACTGCTTACTTCAAAATGGGTTTTGTGTATCATCACAAATAACGCAGATGGAGTTTTCTGCAGGTATTGAGACAAAAGGTTAAAGTTTGCCTGCTTCGAAATTTTGGGGAAGTTGAGATTTCTTGTCTGTCGTGGGGAAAAGGATGGTCTTTGCCATCTCAGAAGTTGTGCTGGAATGAGAGAGTATTTTTTTGACCTTCATGCAGCCGGTAGCTGTAATAGTTTGGAAAGCAGCTGGGTGAGCTGCAGCACCCTGACATTCTCCCAAAGTGGTATTAAAGCATCAGCACCTTCTTCATGTCCAGTGGGACTTGGTGTTCACTTCAGTAACTCATTGCTGGTAATTGGGTGGCACAGGGATTAGAGACAGCAGCTCACTGCTGCTTTTCCAATGGAAGAAATCCTCCAGGTCTATGAGACACCTGGAGAGGAGCAGGAGAGACTATCTTGGAAATGTCCCTAATGCTCAGGAGCTTGATGAACAGAAACCTGCACAATAGCCAGCCATCTCTGACAGTGGGCTGATCCCCCAGCAGCACCTCTCTCCCATGATGGTAAAGGATCTGCACTCAAGAGAGGAGAGTAACATGGTCACCTTCATATGGGCAGTGTGCCATTAAGCAGGTAAATTAAGACTGTGTTGCATATTCACACGTGTGTGCCCTTATCTGCATTTAGCGTGAGTTTGTATTTAACTGGATGGCCTCCTTCTGAGTAGAAAATGCCTTGCTTGTGGCTGATCTTGGTTTTTAATGACAGAATTGGCAAAGCATATAAAATTAATGCCCATATATGTATACTCTGATTTAATCTAGATTAATGTATATTGAGATATATGCACTCATGTGAAAAAGAACAAAGATAAAAATATTATAATTAAGGCGGTAACAATTTAACAGCTCATGGACAATACACTCCTTGTCTGGTTAAAATATTTCAGCAGAATAGCATCTTTACGCACAGTGAAACAAATGCAAAGTATTACAGCTATTTTGGTGGCTTTTGACTTGGACTCCTTTCCATTTGCTGCTATGGTGAGATACAATCCAGCTTCTCATAATGTGAATGCTTTGCCATGCCTTTGATTTCATCAGCCTTTTTGGTGGTGGCTAGTATCTGCAAATGGCTACAATCATGGCCTCTGAGTCTGTTCTCAGCACTTGTCCCAAGTGTGTCTTCTCTTAACTGCCTGCCTCGCCCAGCACAGCTGATGGGGATACTTGCAGCAGCTTCAGGGACACAGCCAGATGCACCTTAGGGTCTGATGCCATGTCCTTTGCTTCTGTTTCTAAATGTCTTGAGATAGGTGTTCCAATGTCAGCTGGGATAGTTCAGCGTCTTCTGTAACCATCTTGTCACTTGTTGCAGAGTAAAATAACAAAGTATTGGAGATTTTCAAGACAAGACATTTTGGAAGGACATACCTAACACAATCTCTACTTTGTACAGTAATGGATCGGACCCAGGACTCATGTGCCTTGGTGACTGTTGGCTTTCTGAATGATGCTTCAAAAAACATTCAGTGGTTCTAGTTTGGTCCCTTACAACATGATCTGTACATTTAGGAGTCTCCAGACAAATCGGACACCCCAAAAATATCTGTAATGCTCACAGCAATAATAGGAATTGAAATTTTCCATCTCTTCTTTTTCTATGTAGGACTTCTCTGTGAATGATGCAACCTTGGGGATGGAAGTAGCAAAATGAGCCTTTTGGAAAGGGCTTCCAAGTGGGTTTGTTTCCCATGTGTTAATCAGAAAGTTGACATCATCACTACATACTTGTTCAGGGAGCTGACTGTGTTTAAACTAAAAATACAGCATCAAAACTTTTCCACATTGTCAAATATATCAACGTAGTGCAAGCACAAGCTCTTTGTTCTGTAGACTAGTAGCAGTGATGGTATAGCTCTATGGGGGATATTTTTCCTCAGCTTCCTTTTGGTCTTCAACAAATGCGAGAGTGCCCACAGGACATTGTGAGAGAAAGGTACTGGTGGGAGTAGACATTTTCCATGCATTTCAAAATGGATATAAGCATTTGTGGGACAATGTTGAATCAGAATTTCTGCTCACGCTTCCTCCAAGGAGGTTCCTGGGAAGTTCGTTAGATGTGTAATGGGGTCAGGCTTAGGTTTTCTTCTTTTCTTAGTAAAAACCTCCTTGTTCTGCTTAATCAGCTTTAACTCTATGCTCTTCTGTAACATGGAGAAGAAAAGGGTCAGGAGCAGCAGTGTTTTGAAATAAGTAAGGAGTGGTTTTTCAGAAGCTGAAACAATTTAATTGTTGAGGAAATGATAGTACTGCTTATGTAAAATGGTGTCCTGTCAGCTTGTTTTTTTATGTTTAGCTGGACAGATGTTTGTTATGGTTTACTTTTCACTGTTAACCACGTGCAAGATTGCTTATTTTCTTATGGGTTTGTTTTGAAGAATGTTGTTTTTAAAAATGTTGTTAATGGGGAAGGAAATCTATCGACCTGATACAATAGGTGTGTTAGCCACTAGATAAGAGGAAGAAGAATATCTTATTTTATTTGAAAATACAATAAAGTTAAGGCACAAGAATTTGGACAGGGAACAAAAGTAACAAACATAAAGTGCATTGTAAATAAAAGGCAAGGACCAGTAGCTGGGTGGAAATTGTCTGCTATTGAAGTCAGTGGGAGCTTTGCCATTGACTTCAGTGGGACAGAATTTCACCCAAGGATGTGGCCTCTGCCCCAGGGTCCGCCTTGCTAAGTTATCTAAGTGTGTCATTGCTTCCCACTGCTCTCAAAGACCTCATCTCCTGCTGAAACATGAAGGTACGCAGAGCCTTGGGGTGAAGGCATTTCCTACCCAGCATCTGAGTGGTTGGAGCTCACAGCTCAGTGTTTCTTATTGGAGAAACTGGAGCTAAAGCAGGGGTGAGAGCTTGGGATATGCAGAACAGAGCTAATCAATGTTCATTCAGATCAAGTTTCCTCAATTTGAAGGTAGTTACGTACCATCAGGTAACATTTCTGGAATAATTTTGATTCGTTTATGTTATTAGGACTGCTTTATAGCACAGGAATACTGACTGTAGATTCAAAAAAGGGCTCATCCTTTCAAGTGGGTTTGGGAGTGGGAGTGAGAGGAACCAGCCCAGAACATGTTTCCTCACTTCAAAGGCAAGAATTACTGTTTCAGAAAGCGAAATCACAGCTGGATCCAACTTCTAAGAAGGGAAAAATAATTATCTCTGCCAAAATCACTCTTTGATACAATTGCAAAGATAACAAATGATGCAGAGGAAAGGTTTTGGGCAAAGGTGTAATGGCCCCTGTACTGCATCCTGCAAAAGCAGAAGATAGTCCTCCTGAAAACAATCTCACTTGTCTTCATTGAAGGTCTCTTTGTCAAGCTACAGTGAATATAATTGAAAGTGAAGGGTTGCTTTGGTACCTGCTATTTCAAAAGCAATGAAAACATGTAAGAAGTGCTTAGGATGGGAATCAGTTGTCTGTGAGATGAGTGACAGTGCGAGTGCCACAAAACGCAGCTAAGTGTGGGTACTGTGTCCTGCATGCAGCTCTCTGTTACCTGCAGGCTATGGGAAGCATTTTATTCACAACAGAGATGCTCAGACTTTGAGATGCTTCTTGGGCAGGAGGAAGTTGATATCTTGATCTGGAGATGAGCTAGGAGAGCACCCTCTGCTGGCATTAAGCCAATTACAGGATGTTGGTCTTAATTTCCAGTTCTGTCATAATTAAATAACCCCTCTCCTAAACAAATTATCCATAAGAAGCAGTTCTGCTTTATTCTTGATAGCTGTAGTGCAGCTGTGAATACTTGAAGATATGCTGGAGGGGGCTTCAGAATGAAACAATTTTGAAACGTATTTCTTGTGGGATACTCTTGAGTGACACATAAACTTAAAGTAAATTGCTAGATTTTTTTTCCCTAAAGAATAAACTGAACACCCGCTGGCCCCTTGGCAAAACTTTATGAAGTTCATGCACTGGTCATTCCTCCCTGCACTAAGGGGCCATTTCTGTCTTGGGGCCATTACCTCTCTCCAGCCTTGTTGTTGCCAAAGGAGTGATTTTTCATGATGTGACAAGGAAGGGCATTTGGTACCAGATACACCTTCATTTTCAGTGCAGAGCTAAAACACCCTTTGGTTTGGGACTACTAAGTCATACTTGTTTTGCAAGACACCAGATTTAGTTAAGGTGAATGGCTCTGTAAGAAGTAAAAAGTCTACCATTATTATTAGGTAGCATGTTTTTGAAGCCAGAAAGTCCTTGAGCCAAATCTTGAAAGAGGCTTAGCATTCACGGCATCTTGAGTTTCACTGGTGGTGGAAGGAGGAGGAAGAGCGGCTCTCACCTGCAGGGAACCTTGGTCCACCTCCACCTAGGGGCACTTCCCTAGACTAAGATAATGTCAGACTGCACAGCCTGACCTCTGCCTTTTGCTTTTGTCCACCACAGAGCATGTCCTTGGAGCTTTGTGTGTTGTGTAGGGCAGTAGGTTGCTCACATTCTGCAAGCACATGAATCATTAGTGCCATCTAGCAATTACAGTCAGCCCCATTCTTCTTGTGTGGGAATTGTAGAAACCCACGTGTTGATGAATGAGCACATCACAAACCTTTTCCTTCAGTACATTACATGATCCAACCATGCAAGATACCCTCCTCCCTCATCTTGCTTTTCCACATAAGAAATGTTCAACACCTTGTAGGATGAAATCCAGGATGCTCAGCAAGGTTGATGTCAGCTTGGAGGTCCAGAACCCAAGGAACACAAAACATTGCATAAATTACTGGGATCTGGGAAGGCCTGGCTCTGTAGTGTTACCAGGGATTAATATGTCTGAGGAAAATCTCTGAGTTTCTCCAGCATTCTCCTATGGTTTGTCCATTTCAGCCTCAGAGGTCTATCTGGTCTTGACTGGGACTCTGTGCAAAGGGCATGTGAGCCCTGCACACCTGCACTACATCTCTGTAGACCTCACTGGCTCATCACTCAGCTTCTCCCTGAGCTGGTCCATCTCTGTTTTAGTTTCTTTATTAATAGCCTCAGCTGGAACTTTCGTGTAGTCTTCTGTGTTGCTTCTAACTCCTCTATATGGGCCATTGAATGTCTAAATGTTGCCATAAATACTGACTTAGCAAAAGTAAACTGTTTTTCAGCTGTTCATTGGCATGTCTTGATGTTTCTGTACCTCAGAATAACTCCTTGTTTGTCCTAAAATCCAGAGTGTGGTTCTGTGTCAAACTGGTCTTGTCTTTCACACTAACTTTGGAAAATAAATTCATCAGCACATCTCCTGTGTGTGTCTTGCTTACAGCTGCAGTTTATGGCAGGGATTTTTTTTTGTTTTATTTGCAGGGATTTTTTTGTATCTTTTGCAGCATTTTTTCTTGGTGCGTGGCACTGGGATTCTTCATGTTTCCTGGCGCTCCAGGCTGAATGTCAACCATCACCAGTGCTGAGCAGAGAGGATGAGTTAGCCCCATTGCCGTGGTCTTCATAGGACTTGTCCTAGAAAGCAACAAGATTCATAGGGAATGCTTCAGTGCCACACCCTTTTGTCTGTTTAACCCAGTTCAAAGTTCAGGACTGTCCTGTCCCTGCTTTGGGGAGGTGGGCAGGTGTCCAGCCAAAGGCAATCCTGGCTGGCATTGATTTGTGTAAGGTTGAAGTGGGAAGGAGTCTGCATGTACAATCTGACATATGAATGCACTTACATAGAGACTTAGGTCTGCCTTCCTACTGAAGGGAGAAAGATAGTTTTCTCTCTTTGCACTGGAAACTCCCATGGTTAGTGAAATGAGGTTTTTGTAAGATTGGCCTAAAACTTGCCTTTCTCCATTTGTCTAAATCCATGTCTGTTGGGAGTATGTTTGAGAGCTGTTGGTGGGAGACAATTTCTGTCACAGTGGGGCTTGTTAATCCTCAGCCCTGTTCCTGCAGTTGTAATTACTTTCTCATAGTGGGGGAGTTAGCGTAGAGCCAAGAAAAAGGGATTTAAGCCAGGACTTAAGACTGATGTCTTAGAAAAGTGAAGAGAATTTTTGGTTTTGTCATTGATGCTATAGTGAGAAAACTGAAGCATGGATTTAACAGCTGACTCAATCAAGTTTCATAGCATGTATTTTCCCACCTTTTGCGCTGGGTTTTAGCTGGAGCTGATGAAGTACCAGTCTCACTGAACCATATTGTAAATGACATTTAATAATATTTTTACCTACTGATTACTCTCGTCATAGTATAGATGTTAGTGTGCAGTGTGTACTGCTGGAAAGTGTATGCCTCAGTCCAGCATGGCATCTAAATGAAAGAACCTTTTCCTCTCCCGTAATTAACAAAGAAACATTTTTAAAGCCTTGTTATTGAAGCCAGTGTTAATGTTGTAGTGCAGATATCAGGGTTGGGCCCTTGAAGCTACAGAATGCTGCCTGAGATGGAAGATGGAGGCTGTATCACACAGCCTGTAGATTTTTAGAGGAAAGCAGTTGGTTCTGAGAATCTGATGTCTGTACAGCACATCTTACAGGAAAGGTTATCCTGGGGTAGCTATTCCTGCAGGCTGAGCACCCATCAGGTTGGGATGTGTTATGCATGCCCCTACAACGTTCTTGTATTTAAGTTCATCCCAGTAGTATCGGGTTTGTGCACTCCACAAGCTCTCTGCAGTGTTAACCAAAGTGTGATAAATGGGGTAACTGGGGCACTGACTTTTAAAGTACTCATGCCCAGATCAGGAAAACTCCTGAAATCTGAAAGATGGGCTTTTGTGGTTTTGGCTTGCCCATTTATGTGTTGACTGGGTGACTGTGGAGCAGGATGGAAGCTGGACTGGAGTGCCGCCTCTCTCCCAGGATTGTGCAGGCTTTGCAGCATGACTGGGAGTTGGAAGCAGAAAAGGCTTTGAGTTTGTTTGTTTTAATTCCCTGTGGTAAGTCTAGGTAAAATGCAAAAGGAGATGTTTACCATGTAAAAAGGTGGAAAGTGGGCAGGTGGGAAGGTAACAGGGCTTTAGCGTTGTACCTGTGCAGTGATGCTGTTTCAGGAGGGTATTCTGGTCTAGATAATCATAGCAGCATCTTTCTTGCAGGCTCAAACACGAAGATGGAGTGTCAGAAAATTACCAATTTTGGAAACCAGCTTCTTCGCCGGAAAAACGTGGACTGCACTCGAGAAGATAGTCGTCTCTCAAGATGCCTCAACACATTTGACTTGGTGGCTCTGGGTGTAGGCAGCACTTTGGGTGCAGGTGTCTATGTACTGGCTGGAGCTGTGGCACGGGTAAACGCAGGACCTGCCATCGTTATCTCCTTCTTGATTGCTGCCTTGGCTTCAGTGCTGGCCGGACTCTGCTACGGAGAATTTGGTGCCCGAGTTCCTAAGACGGGATCAGCTTATCTCTACAGCTACGTGACTGTGGGCGAGCTGTGGGCGTTCATCACAGGCTGGAATCTAATCCTCTCCTATGTTATTGGTAAGTATGGTAGGTGTGCTGCAACATCCTAGATTTAGTTCAGGGTGGTAGCCTGGTTTGTAAGGTCAGCCTTGTTTGGGTGCCTGTGCTACTGTTAACAAAATAGATGCTTCACTCTGGCACTCGCGAAGGATTTCAGGACTCGGCTGTGGATTGTGTTGGTGTCTCCTGACAGTCAGTGATGTGAGAGGTGTGCTGCCTGCTGAGGGTTTGTCCTCATGCAGACTTAGTGCTGCTGTGACTTCCTCCGAATCTCCACCTCATCCCTTTGGCATTCCCTGGCTGCTGCATACTTGCCAGGCTGCAAAAGCATGTTTCTTCTGCTGAGAAAGGAGCTGCTGATGGAAAGACGTTTTTATACAGAACATTTGTACTCACGGCTGATCAAGGATTAATTCTGGTTCCTTTGGGATCTATTTAAAGTATCTGGAGATCAGAGTTTTGTCTTGTGAATGGCTGCAGAATTAAGCTTAGGATGATCTGCAGGTTCACAGTCTGCAAAGTACAAACCAAATCCCTTCTAAGCCCTTGACTCCCACTAGAAGAGGCCCTGGATCAAGCTCAGAGCATGCGCTGTACAACTCAGCTGATAACATTAAAACTAAGCCACACTTTGCTAACTAAGGATTCATGTCTTTTCAAGCACATTCTGGGCAGGCTGCTTGTCATCATGCCTGCAATTAAGGCTGCAACTGACTTGCCAGTAAAGAGTGAAAACTTGCTTCTTCAGGTGAAAACTGATTGTATGCTAAATTATTAAAGGAAGGTTTTTGTTTTTAATGCATTTTATGGGATATATAAGTATTACTTTGGAATTTAGTTTCCATGATGCTTGGAGGGTAAGATCAGATCAAGAAGAGTGTAGTGGCATAGCAGCTGGTTGTCTGAGATTGTGCTGGCTCTGCTTTATGTGTTACCTGAAACATTTTCCTCCTCTCTTCCTCTTTTTTCTTTTTTGGTAAAAATAAAAGAAATAAATGAGGAGGTGAAAAACCAGAGTCAATTAAACTCATCTCCGTAGGAAATCTGAGTCCTGTGGTTCTTTTGTGAATAACACTCACTGCAAGGAGGGGATAAAAATAATTTTTAAAAAATCATATAATTTCCTCCTGACTTCTAAAATGGACTCTGCTTAGGCTACATATAGGAAAATTGAACAGACTTCTTGGTGATTTTAATTCTGTTCCAGAAAGGTAATGATAAATTCTTTGTGCTTCTCATCTGGTTGGTTTTGGGACCCTTCCCACCATGATACTGGATGACCAAAATGACTGGCATAGCTGTGGATGCTGTCCCAAAACCTGCAAATGCATGATGAAAAGATTTTCCTACTGAATATTACATGCCCAGGATCTGGGCTCAGAGTGATATTTCTGAGACTTTTGTTTTACCCTCTTATAATGGATTTTGAACGACTGCCTCAGTTTTTATTTCAGAGTTGGCTGCTCAGTGTATTATCACAAGGCAGAAAATTCAGTAAAATTAAGTAGGTATCCATGAATGTATTCAAACACAGCTTTGTTACTTTTATTTTAGTCCTATGTCAAAAATGTGTCTTTGTGAACTGCCTTCTTCTTAATTTGTGAGAAAGGGTGGCTAAGGAGGAAAAACAGTTGAGAGAGGATATGAGGTGTAGGGGGCCTCTATTTCTTTATCTTATCCAGCATTTCTGTTAGTGCTAATTGCCCCTCTTGTGAGCAAGGACAACTGCCAGCAGCTTCAGGGGTGTGGAGGAGAAAGATATGTTAGCAGGCACAGGTTGCACTTCAGAACCAGGGGTTGAGAGGGGCAAAAAGCCAATTTTTTTCTCAATTGTGCTGAAAAAATACCAAGCAGTGCCACTGAGACTGAGCTTGCACCTCTAAGGGGCTCAGTCAACTTGGTGTTTTCATGCTGAGGTTCTCAGGCATTTATTGAGAAAAAGTATTGTGGGGGTGGGGAAAGAAATCCTGTGGTCCCGCAATGAGTGGCCAATAGCTTCTAATTAATTCAAGTGACTTGGTTTAAGGGCAAGCTGGTGTGGGGTCTTGGAGGTGGATGATGGGAAAAAATGGGCATGAAACTGATCAGTTATGGTGTAGAGAGAAGGGAGGAGGTGTCCAGGACTAGGATCTGGTGTGAACTTTCTTTTGGGATTATTTGATTTTGGGGAACCATGCCACGTTGTGAGACACATTTCAGAAACTGGAAACTGGTGGGAGCTGGTAGTATGATAAGTAACAGCATCCTGGTGAGTGGCTGCTGCTGGGGATTCTGGGCACCTGGTGAATTCCTAGCTTGTGCCTGTTTCTGCAGTGAGTCCAGCATATGAGCTCGATAGTTCTCCTGGGAGTGGTGAGCTGCAGGCAGGACCCAGATCAAATTTCATGAAGTTATGCTGACCCAGAAATAGTATATCCTGGGTACAGGCTGAATGTCTTTGCACTGTGCTCTCTAGCAACAGCAAGATATTATCCAGGTCTCTGTGATGTTGGAAGAATGTCAGATTTCCCCTGCTTCTCTCAAGGCTGTTCATTAGAGAGACTTCAGGATGAATGGCTGATAACTACGTGGAACTGGCATCTAATGTTACATATACAGAAGCTGGTTGTTCCTGTCCTAGAACATGAAATACTAGAGCTAGGACAAAAAAAATAGCACTAAAATAGTCTTTTTGCTTAAATTGTGCCAAAGTTAGTCTGAAAATTTATAATGTGATATTACAATAACTTTTGGGATTTTTCAAGATCAAATTGATGGCAATGATGTCCCACCTCATTAAAGGTGTTCACACTGTGCCCTTTGCTGTCTTGGTGAGAAGAGTCTCCAAACAGTTCTGTTCTGCAGCTTATTTTTATGCTGTTGCAAAGCTGGATTGGGGCGGGGAGTGTTCCCAGTTGTGCTGCTGGTGCTGCCTGCCACTGCTGCCGAGGATTTAGCTGTAGGTGAGCACAGACATTGTTTGACATGTTTGCAGGTGCCGGAATTGGGACTTGAACACCCACTCACAGGTGAGTGTGTCAGAACAAACTGTTCTGGGTGGAAGGGGGCCCCTGATGGCATCCTCTGAGGAACTGCTTTGCAAACCAAAACGAAACCAACCTCTTTTTTTTTAATTAGATAATTATGTACAGTAGTAATTATATCGTATAATTAGGTTCAGTTATATATAGTGTACTGTATAAGACATTTGGAGTATAATGGTAGCCGCTTCAACACAAGAGATAGAGAAGTTGGCTTTTACCCAAAACTACTTATTTTACAAAATGCTGTCACTGCCTGGTGGTAGCTCTTCATCCTTACTATTTCAGTCCTCTGAAATTACACTTATGGCCCAGACAATCTCCCCAACTTGGTCATTCTGAGACCACAGGTTGAGTCTTCACACCAGCAAGCTGCATGTGGTTGGGTGCTCTCAGAACTGCGGCGCAGAGTGGACCCAGAGGGCAAAGTCTGAGCACTTGCTGTAAGCAGGAGTCATGCCACTTGTTGGGATCATCACCAGCATCCTCCAGTAGGCTGACTTATGCTCAGATAACCTGTGAATTGTATCTAAGGATTTATCCAGAGCAGACCCGTGTGTTGCCGGAGTGCAGAGTGGGCAAGTGGTGTGGTCCAGGCCCTGGTGCTCCAGCATCGTGCTGCTGGAGGGCAGCTGGCTTGTGAAAGGTCCCTCTGCTTGGGCTGCCGTCACCTAGCTGGGGCTGCCAGGGACCTCTGCCTGTACCACACTTGGACCAGTCTGGTAAAAAAATTACCAAGTTTGAGGAAAGCTCAGGCTGCTGGGGGTGTAAGGAAAAGGTCAGTCTAGGCAGTATCTAGGGCAAAGCTAAGTTTTATGAAGAAGCCAAAATAAAGGGATTTTTTTCATCTTGTCAGCTGGGCATCAGTCTGAGACCCACCACCTGTGTGTGTTGCCATCAGAGCAGTTGCCAGGCATGAACACAGGCTGTGGGCTGGATATGTGGAGGAAAGGCTACTCCCAGCACCTGGGAGCAACATGTAATGTTACTGTGACGCCCTCCATGGCAAAAAGCCTTGCAAGGTGCCCCTAGTTTGGAACATGTGCCAACCACAAAGGGTGATCTCTGTCCTTTCTGTCCTCTGCCAGGAACCTCAAGTGTGGCCAGAGCCTGGAGTGCAACGTTTGATGAAATCATAGGGAAGCACATTGAACTATTTTGTGAAAAGTACATGACTATGGATGCTCCAGGAGTGCTAGCAAAATACCCAGACATCTTTGCCGTGGTGATCATCTTCATCCTAACAGGTGAAACACTGTGGGGGGGGGTGTGAGTCTTGAACTTCCTCTGTAATTTCATTGCTTGCTTTTAGAATGAGCATGAAGCCCTGATTTATTTTGGACAACATATTAAAGACTCTTTCTTTGCCACAAGTGTTGGATTGACCTACATAGCTGCTGTGGAGTTAGCACAGGGCATAGCCTGTTTACAAGGTTTTTAATGAGAGGGGAGCATTTTCAGTATTTTTTGAGACACTTTTAAAACCTTCAATCAAATTTTATATAAGGAGGAAAAGAAAAGATGACTTGTTATCCTCAATCAGGTATGGAAGTTTAATCTTTCCCTCCACAAATCCTATTATACAAGAATTTCATACAGTTGGTCTATTAACCTTATTCCTGCTTTGATAAACTGCCAATTTTTGGTGCCTTGAGATAGAAAATTGAGGAAAAAACCCCAGACTCAGGTACTACTGTTTTGTTTTTTTAAAAAATACATATGGGCTTCAGTTTGCAGAAGTGAATACAAGAGTCTGGAGAACTAAATGTGTGATAAACAGTCAGAGCCTCTTTCTTTTTTTTTTTCCTAAAAATGTGCCAAGTCTTTGATCATAATTTGGAAGAGTTTTGAAAACTTGTAAGATCAAAATCCTTCTGAGTGTTTACCTCTACTCCAACTGGATCTTGCAAAGCATTACTAAATTTAGGCAAATTTAAAAGATTACACTTCTTACATATTCCTCTGTGGTTTTCAGAAAGCAGAAGCTGCAGTGCTACACTTGCAAGGTTCATTTTCCCCTCTGATCAAAATGGCCTTTTCACAGTGTGGGCTATGCTCATAGGTACAGGCCTCATAAGCAAGGGATGCTTTGGCATCTGAGTTTGCATTTGGATCTATATCAAGGGCTGCTGAAGTCAATAGCAGCCCTTTGTTGTCAGGATGACATCTGGATGGGAGAGAAGATTTTCCTCATTGTTCATTTGTATATAATAGGAACTGCCCTAATTTCAAATTAGGATCTGGCCTTTCATGTCAGACAAAATTTACAAAATTGAACACTCCTTACTTTAATGTTACCAAGGTGTGAAATTACACAGATTACTGAAGCTTTATGCCCCTACATGAAGCAAATTCCCTGGATTTGCATAAAATATGCAAACCATTCTTTTCAAAAAAAAACCCGCTGAAGGAGCAGCTTAGTCTCAAATACAAGCACCACAAGTTTATTTCTACTTGCACTATCTTCAGCTTCAGATTTCTACAAGGTACCTTACAAGTTTTTGTGGGCAGGTGAGCAGTCTTATCAGGTGCTTCCTTGATACAGCTGTATCACCTTATTTCTTGTCCTAAAAGAAGGAAAGGTGAGTGCACAGGATGCTCCCCTCTCCTTGAAGTCCCTTGGAGTAGCAGTAAAAGGACACTGTGTTGTGCTCCTCTTCTCCCTCAGGCCTTGTATGAAGTTTTTTTTACCTTCAGTGTCAGCCTTAGGTTTGGAGTAAAGATTTCGGTTCTTAAAAATCAGGCACCTAAAGAGCAGATGCAAGTTACAAGAGCCCAGGAGCTAAGCTATGTCTCAGTGACATTCTGTTTGACAAAGTCGGTAACCATGCTCATCTTAAGACCAGACTGAAATCCTCCTCTTGCCGAACTCACTGGCACAGCTCCTGCTGATGTAAAGGGTAGCAGGATTCCCAAGATGCCACCTTCTTCCGTGTCTTCAGCACTAGAAGTAGCTACTAAAAGTAGAATCCTCCTGGATTTGGTCCAGACTCAGGTTTCCCCCTCTTTCTAAGGAAAGTTGAATGTTGTTCATAACTTCGGCATTTGGCCAAGACCTCTAAGATGGTGTTCCTTCATGAAAAACCACATGGGGTGCTTGCTCCAGGTCTTTGGATGGAGTTTGAGACTGTGTCTAGGTGGCAGAGCGTAGTGGCATGAGGTGACCAGAGCTGGTGTTGAATGCACTAGAAGCAGTTTAACTGTGTTAGCAAAGCACTTTACCAGAGGCACGTGCCACATGGCATGTGGGTGGGAAGATGTGTCACATTCTGTAGTAGTAATGTCTGAAGTTCTCATTCTACTTCTGTGTGAGTTAAACCTGGACTACTTGGTTTTGTGGAGAAACGAGGTGTGGCAAGTTGGGCAGAGCACAGCATGAACAGAGTTGGGCTATGTCTGTGAGTCCCCAGTGCCTGCTCTTGGTGGCAAAATATGTGACTGCTGATATGCCATGTTTTCTCCAGGGCTTTTAATTTTTGGTGTGAAGGAATCTGCTCTGGTGAACAAAGTGTTCACCTGCATCAACATCCTTGTCCTCGGCTTCGTTGTGATCTCTGGCTTCGTGAAAGGGTCTGTTAAAAACTGGCATCTGACTGAACTGGACATTTACAACACCAGCCACAGCATTTATGGAAACAAGTAGGTTGGATCTTTTCTTCTCATCTCATCAGCTGGTGCATTTTCAACAGCAAGTTTGTAAGGGGGGATTGTGGAGTGAATTAAAAAACCAATGAATGGGATGGCTGCCGCCTTTGCCAAATACCTTAGAGGCAAAGTTGGCTTTGGTGGGTGTTTGCTGAAAGCAGGCTGTGCTAATGGGCTAAAATTGCTAAGAATATGCTGTGTCTACGTGGGCCCTGCTGTGGAACTGCCCATTTCTAGTCCCATGTCCAATGACACCCAAATTTGAGAGAAAAGAGCTCTTTAGACAACCTGCTACTCAAGGCTACACCAGGCTGGCTCTGATGCCTGTATGAAGCCATGTCCAAGTATAGCTGTGTACTTTCTTTGGACACTTGAGCAAGATCCTTGGGGCATTATTGTACCTTTTGGAGACCTTGTCCTAAATGCCTCAATAAGATGAAGGCAAATTGCAGATTATTTTAGTGCATTGCAGCAAGCATAACACAAATCTGTTTTTAATGACATTTTTCTATTGGCCAAAAATCAGTCATCCTATACAAGATTAAAATTAAGGAGCTTACAAGGCTTACCAGTAAGACAAAGCTATTCATTTTTGCTTGAGACTGTACAACACAGAATGAGGGCCTCTAAATATCTCCACATATATCAGCTCAGTCCTGGCTTGCTATCTAAACCCTTTATGCTGGCCTGCAAGGAAGCACAGTTTGGCAGTCGGTTGAGATTCATAAATGTTGTTTGGGTCAAATTTAGCTGGCGTAAAAGCCACTTCTTGAACGTCTGCAAAATTCAACCTGCTGCAAACAAATTGCTTCAGTAGGACAGGTCCCTCCTTCTTCCTTGCTGCTATTCCCATGCAAGGAGCAATTAGTGCAATAGTTTGAATGTGTAGCTGTAGGTCTTTGGCCTCTAGCACTCAGTATTTTTGTAAAATCCGTCTGGGGTTTACTTTACTTTGTCACTGTTTCCAGACTAATCAATATTTGGGTTGTGTTCTGCAGGCCAGTTTTTATCTAAGTCTCAACAGAGTTTGTAAGAGAGAGTTCAGATGCTTACACCACATAAGACTTGCAGATTTGGGATTTACTTTACTTTAATTGCCTTAATTCGTCTTTACAAAGGCTTTTCACTGAGAAAAGTGGCTTAAGCCTCTTGAACTGAAGGATATGTTTTTTATATGTCACTCAACACAGATACATGGATCTGGAGTCCCAGTCCAGAGTGCACTGGGATCAGCATATGTCTGTGTGTTGACTTAAATGAACTTTGGATAAGACCCAGTGAAGCGTTTGGTGTGTCAGGGAGTCAGACTCCACTCCTTCCTTAGGGCTGCAAGCTTGACTTGAGTATGAGCTTGGCACAAGGAATTCTGGAGCTGATGGAAGATTGAGTGGATTTTAGACAGTCATTGCACTCTGCATTCCTCATGTCTACTCACCCACACTTCATCCTAGTACCTCTTAGGTGAAAAGTGTGTGGTTTGCATGTTTCTCAGTCTTCAGCTTTTAGAATTACATGTTGTGCTTTTTCAAAAGCTTCTATCTAAATGAATACATATATTAAACACATGCAGTAATATTAGGAGAGAATTTTTAATATTCATGGTATTTTCTCCTTGTATTAGCCAAGACATATTTATCCACCCCACAAAACAGGTGGTGGGAATGAGCCAGGAACCATTTTTGTTCGGTGCATTCCCAAGGCTGTTGCAGGCCAGTACAAAGCTCAGCAGTGGGTAGGGCTTAGCATTTGCCTGGTATTGGTATGCTAGCATGTGAAAGGGAGAGCCTGTTCCTTCAAAATTTAGCCTTGGATTTTTTTATGAGCTATGTGAATAGCTTTGTTGCCCCATGTAAGCAGGAACACTTCTAACCCAGTGCCATGCCTTTTAGTCAAACACAGGAAGAAAAGCTCTACGGTGTTGGAGGGTTTATGCCCTATGGATGGAAAGGAGTCCTCTCAGGGGCAGCCACATGTTTTTATGCTTTTGTGGGATTTGACTGTATTGCTACTACAGGTAAGAACCTGGTTATGAACCTGGTTGTTGGTAGGTTGACTTTCAGAAATGTTGCAGAGCACAGATAATAGGGAATTCAGGACACGACATTTGTCATCCCTCTGAACCTCAGCTCAAAGTAAACTTTTGGCTCAGCTGCTCCTAACAGTGAAAGTGCTGAGTTTGTCCAGGTCCCTGGATGCTTGAGGGCTGACTCTACTTCCTGTGGCAGGCAGACAGACTGCAAAACCCACAAGCTTCCTCCCTCCTTTGCTTGCATGGCCCAGTCTTATGGGTGGTCACTGAGGGTCCAGGTCAGACTCCACAGAAAACATGTCCAGTTTTACCAGTTAGGCAAACAGGGAAGGCCCACGTTGAAGCACCTGGCATGACTGAGAAAGTTTGAGCCTCTAACTCGAAGGGATGCTTTAATCAGAAGGTTATTCTGGAATAGGGTTCCTCAGTTCCTTCAGCTGAAGAAGCTTTGATGACTTGGAGTATTTGAAGAGCCAAAGAAAGAGGAAGCCCCTGGGGAGTCATCTGCACCCTAAAGCTGTGCCTCAGAATCAGGGGAAATTTTTATCTCTAAAGGTTAAGAGATCTCATTTAGAGAGAGAAACCATCAGCATTGTCATAATTTTTCTGGCTAAGAATCTCAGTTCTCTCGAGAAAGGAGATTATCCTTAATTTCATATTTGGCATGAACTGAGTTGCTTGAAAGTTGGAGCAGAGGGAGAAAGAAATCATCACAAAGACAGATAAAGCAATACTACCTCTTGTTCCAATCAAGGAGTTTGAGAAGTGCTGCCCCCATTATGTCAGCCAGCCCTAGAGCCCCTCCTTGTAGGAGAAACACATTCATCTACCTTTAACTTGTAGGAATATGCATCTATGTTTATCAGTTCACCCTCCTGAAATGCTGAGCCTCAAGTGCTCTTGCTTTTGGAGAAGCTTTGTAGGACAAGGAAAGCACAAATCTGTTTTCTAATTAATCATTGCCTGAATTTTGAGGAATTTTCATTTTTACACGTTTGTCCCTGCTTGGTTGATGAAAATTTTCCATAAAAACTAGAGGGAGTTTTTTTTTTAAGAGGGATTTTCAAAGACCCGTCTGATTTTTCAAGTGCTCTGCCTTTCCCTGGAACTGGGCACCTATTCTGGCACAGATGCTACTGAAATGATCATCCAAGGATTTGCCCTACAACTGCACAATAATTTCGTGTTCCATAATCTGTGATCGTTCAACTTTTCTTGGGTCTGCACCATCAGTGGGATAGAAGGAGTACAGAAGGATAGTCTGTTCTGGGGAAAGGACTGTTTTTAATCCAGATTATTTCTGTGCCTGGGTTTACAAGGCTTCCACAAATGTCTGTCAGAACGGTTGACAGCAGAAATGGGAGCAAATAGCTGTGGTATGCCAAGTGGATGGAGTAGGCCACTGGCAGCATCTAAGTGCCCATGAGATGTTTGAAAGCTGCAGCCAGCATGCCCTAGGTTGGGAAAAAGTTCTTGATTGTGATTTAGTCAATATGTAAATTTCTTTTTTTTAGGTGAGGAGGTAAAAAACCCTCAGAAGGCCATTCCTATTGGCATCGTGGCATCTCTTCTCATCTGCTTTGTGGCTTATTTTGGCGTGTCAGCTGCCCTGACACTCATGATGCCTTACTACCAGCTGGATACCAATAGCCCTTTACCCAATGCCTTTAAATATGTGGGTTGGGATGGAGCCAATTACGCAGTAGCTGTTGGTTCCTTGTGTGCACTTTCTACGAGGTAAGACACTGCTCTTCCTTTTTGCATCTCTCAAGGCAAACATGTATCTCCAGCTCCTTTGAAACATGGTGCAGATACCAGGGATGAAATTCAGAGCTATTGGCTTCAAAAGGACCAAGATTTCTACCTGAGATAGATATCAGAGATGCATGTGACCAGTATCACTTCAGAAACTTCCATCTTAGCAGAAGACCCAGCAGATGCATTTCAGGAGTAGAAATATGGATTGAGCAACTAAGTCATGGAGGCAACTATGCAGTGCAAGCACGGTTTAGGTGCAAGACATCCTGGCCTGCTAGGTGGAGAGAAGACTTGTGTCAGGTAGTGCAGGGTGCATCTTCTGAAGTGTATGGGACTTACCATATCCAGGGCCATCTGTCAGCAGGTTACCTGCAGGACAGCCATCTGGATGGGAAGCAGGGCAGGCTGGAGGCAGGATATGTCATCTTCTTGGGAGGTCTATTTCAGATCAAATTAGACATATTCAATTAGGTGAGCAACTTGTAGAGGCTTATAGAAGTTACAACTCTTTACTACTTGAAAGTCAGGCTGGTTGGATGCCCCATGGCTAAGTTTAGACATCGAGAATCATAATGCTGCACCTCATTTGCAGCTATCAGTAACAGTGGTGTTGGGAGGCAACCCATGAAGGAGCAGCTGAAGTGAATGAAAGCCACCCGTTCTGTGTGCGTACTGCCATAAACTTGCTTTCCTTTGTGTGCCTGTGCTCAGCAGGAGGTGATATAAGTAGATTATTTCTCTCTCCTGTGTCCGTAGTCTCCTTGGTTCCATGTTTCCGATGCCTCGAATAATTTATGCTATGGCAGAGGATGGACTTCTCTTTAAATTCCTGGCTAAAGTCGACGAGAAGAGAAAAACTCCAATAATTGCAACAGTGACCTCAGGAGCCGCTGCAGGTAGAATGCAAAGACTTGCATGAATCTGTGGAAAGGAGACATAAGCTCATCCTTTGCACAGATAAGTCCGTCTGACTCTATTCCACTTACTAATTGGATATATTGCACAGCATGACATCCCAGAGGGTGTCCTGGGTTTCCAGGGCATGCCCTGGAAGGTCTGAGTGAGCATGAGTAGCTTGCTGTGTGCCTGTTCCTCCTTCTCAGAGCTCATTGCTGCCATCCTGTCTCATGCCAGGAATTGCCTTTATCTGCTCCCTGGGTGCTCTGCAGGTCTTAGGAATAATTAACTCCCTGCAAGGTGGCAGCCAGTGGTGCCCCAGCATCCTCGTGGCTGCTGTCCTGCCTTGGCTGAAGACACCTCACCACCTGTGGGTAGCAGCTCTGCAGAAGATGCCAGAGCAGCCAGAGACAGGCAGATGGCCCCTGTGGCGCTGGCATTTGTTAATCAGTTAGTCACAGCTGGCAGCCATCCTGTTCTTCCCTTCCTTCTCCTGGCCCCCCAGAAATAGTGGAATTAAACCTCCCAGACGTCAAGGATGAGTGGCTTGCCCTGTTCTTGCAGCTGCCCTCTTCCTTACGATGCCTGGCAAAGAGAAGAGCCTTGCTGCTTCCTCTTTACCTTCCGCTGCAAATGCAGGATGAGCTGTTGGTACAAGAATGTGCCACCTTTGATGTGCAGCTGCTGCTGGACTGCTGCCGTGGGCTCTGAGCTCCTATGAAAGAGCTCAGCTCCTGTTGCTGATACTTGCAGATCCTCCTCACAGCTGCTTCTCCCACACCTCTTTCAGGTAGTCTTGGGTCCAGACCGTGGTGGGGCGGGAAACAGAGCTATATAAAGTAAAAAAACCCAGTGCGCTGTAGTCCCTTCAAGTGTCATCTGAGTGGTCATAGTGCCTAGGACCAAAGTCCACATGGAGCTGCAGGGACAGCACTTGCCAGCGGAGTTTGAAGGCGGGTCTGGTTGTTGGGCTCCAGGTTGTGCATGAAGGACAGGCTGGGTCAGGCTCAGCTCTGATGTCCCTGAACTCTCATACGACTGTTGGCATCACCTATTGTCTGACTATGTGTTCTCCACTTGATTGCCTTCTGAAGGCCCCTATACAAAGTTCTGTACAATTGGGTTGTGTAAACAGGGTCCCTAAGGGGTGGCAGTCTATAACTTTTTCTGAAAACCTCCATGTCAAGACATGCTACTTCAAGATGCACAAGCTTAGTTTCACCCCAGCTGAGCTGAGACACAGGAGCAAGGTGCTACCTATCCTCTGTTCACTCTAGCTACTCTCAGGAGATAATTATGATAATTGTGGATTTAGGGGTGCTCTGACTCCACCAGGGGACTCCAACAATGAGGTTGTGACTTAAACTCCTGCTCATTGTTGGTACTTGGGTGAACATACTCACGTGAGACAAACAGGCTAGCATTTACTGTAGTAAGTGATTCCTCTTGTTTTGACTAGTGAGGCTGTTCTGGGACAGTGTGCAGGGGCTTGGGGTATTCAAGTCCCAAGGCCTGCCTCTCCTCATCTCAGAGCATCTCAAGCTCCCCGACAAGTCCTGAGCAACGGCCACATGTGTGGTACATCGTTGTTAATACTCCTAAGATGTGCATGTTGTGCCATGTTACTATTTTTCTTCTCTCTCATCTTCCTCTTCTCCTACAGCTGTTATGGCCTTTCTTTTTGACTTGAAAGATCTTGTGGACCTCATGTCTATTGGGACCCTCCTGGCTTACTCCTTGGTAGCAGCCTGTGTGTTGGTACTGAGGTAAGAATATAGAAGCTGCCTTTCTTGTATCACATGAACAGAAATCCACACACTGACCAGGTGCCCTTGTAGTTTCTATAGGCCCAGTAAAACCATGAGCATCTCCAGCTGCAAGCATGTGAAGAGCTTGTTTCTCTAAGTGCATGGGGGATTGTGTTAGTCATATCTACAGTGGTGTTCTCTGAACTTGGTTAACCCTTGGTCCATGCCACTCCTGCTGTGGTCAACTCTAAATGCCTTGGGACATATGCCAATGGATAGGAGTGAGAGATAAGTGGTCCTGGATGCCTGCCTCATCATCACTCCTGTTCCCACAGGGGATACACTTTCAGGTTGTCTTACTTTTGAAAGGGAATTCAAGATAAAGTCTAACAGCAGCAGCAAAAAAGCTGAGCATATGTTTGCAAGATCAGTGCCTGTGTGTCTTTTAGAAGTGCTGAGCTCCCATAGCTTCCCAAACCTAAGCTGAAAATTGAGTGTCTTCAGTGCTTGGCATCTCACAAGTGACATCACTCTACTCATGAAAACTGTACTTTGAAGATAATTTTACTGAAAAATACCTTTGTGTGTTCAGTGACTTATTCAGAGTGAGATAGAGGCTTTCTACAAGCTCACAGCAAATGCACTGCGCTAAAAACAGTCTTGTGGCAGATGAAGGGTCAGTGCTGTACTGTAGTATCATTGCTTTGTGATTGTGCTCTCCTCCCTGCCCCTTAAGAATCCTTGCCAATTTTCCTTGCCCTTCTTACTTTTCCTGATTTCTCAGCCCAATCTTTTCCTCAGACCTAGAAATGGCTTTTTAATTTGTTTTTGCCAGCTGCTGTACCTATTGCATGACATTGCCCCCATCATGGATTGGCAAAGCTAACAGCCTGTCTTGTAGTGGCCTAGGCATCTGATTTGTCTGCCCTGTTGACTGCCTAAGGATGTAGCAGGCGAACTGTTTCCAAAGCTGTAAGATCCTCCTACTAGTTTCCTACTGTGAGTGGACCCAAGGTTTTCACTGCATTTCTCAATTTGCAGTGTTTCACAAATGTCCTCATTCTAAACACATCGCTATGGGAGCAGTTTTAAAATGTCTTTCAACGTGGCCCAGTCCTTTAGTCAGACTTGTGAGTCACAGACAAAACCTTCTGTAACAGGGAGCTGAGGCTGGAAGAGTGTTTTTTCTTTATGGATCCACATGGTTGTGTGTCATGGTCCTTTTGAATGTGTTGTTCACACAGGCAGCAACCATCTCTTCCTTCCCTATATGGCAGCAGACAAACTATCAGAAGAGACTGGGATGGAGGAGTATGAGGCACCAGGAATGTCTCTGCATGGTGCACTATCTGCTGAGCTGTTAGCTCAACCACCTCTGTGCCAAAAGGCAAGAGCTGAACTGCCACTGGTAACACAACAGCCTGGTTATGACTATCTGTCTGTCCCTCTGCTGCTTCCTTCTCCTGTTCTATCACCCCATCGTGTTTTGGTGACATGGATGACAGGGTTTATGAAAGAGAGCACTGTCCACTTTAAAAGACTTGATGTTACAACCAAGCTGTAGGTGGGATGAGCTGACCATATTTGCTTACATCATGATGTAAGCGAGTTCTGATGCTATAGTGATCTGGGGAGCAGCCATGACTATGTGTGTGGCTTTTAAATGAGTGGTAACCTGTGCCAAACTACCAGGCTCTTTGTGTCATTTCCTTTTTCCAAGGTACCAGCCAGAGCAGCCTAATTTGGCATACCAGATGGCTAGGTCAACAGAGGAGACAGATAACAACGAGTCTGTGAGCACCAGTGAGTCACAGGCTGGATTTCTGCCAGAGGAAGAGGAGAAATGCTCCCTCAAAGCCATATTGTGTCCCCCAAATTCAGACCCTTCCAAATTGTCTGGCTCGGTGGTGAATGTCTCAGCCTTCATCATTGGTAAGCACTGGGCAGTGTGTCTCTGGAGCAGTGAGTCAGCTGTTAGGTCTTTGTACTCATCATAGTGGGAAAACTCTCCTACTTACTGTGATTTTGATGAGCTCTTATAATGGCCAAAGTATCTGGAGATCTACAGATTGAATTTCTGACTTGAGGAGAAATCTGCAGATGAGGTGTTGGGAGTGTATAGGCGGAAGGACATACCTGTTATGGTTAGTTCTTTCATGAATTGCTGTTTTGTTTGCTGACCTTTCAGATTCTGCTTGTGGTTTGTTGCTGGTTTTCTCTCTGTGTCTAAAAAAAACAATAATCTTTGGTGTCTGTTCACAGGTTTCCTTATTGTATGTAGCTGTATCCTGACTGCCCTTAAACCAAATACTCTGATAAAGACTGTATGGATTATTGCTATCATCCTTGTTCTCACTGTCAGCTTCATTATATGGAAACAGCCTGAAAGCAAAACTAAACTCTCCTTTAAGGTGGGTCCTGTGACGTCCTTGGACATGTAGCTACAAAAGAGCTGTTTTGGGAGGTCGTTGGCGGCGAAAGTGCATGTTGGCCTGTATCAGAAGGGAGGACCTGGCCAAATGGACATGCGGAGAATAAAGGGCAGAACCTGTTGCAGAGGTGTGGGTGGAAGGGAAGGGCAAGAACCTGCCTTTGAAAGCAGATGCTTATAGGATAGGGAAGAGATAAAGACTAGGGGAAAGGGGATGATTGTGAAGGGTGATGTCAGATCATGGAAACAGAAGGAGAAGGAACCCAACAAACAAACTTGTGTATGAGGATCAAAGGGGTACTCGCTAAAAGGTTTTAAGAAAGTGAACTTTCATGCCCGCCTTAGTCCCCATGGAGGTTAAGGGATGACAGTTCTCTCTTTTAACAGCCTGAAATATGAGGAACTTTGTAATTTTTCTACTGTGTCCAAGCACACCATCCTTTCAATATTAAGCAAACACTGGGATGTTTTTTTCCCTCCCGTGTAATCCTGCAAGTCATGTTTTATCATACTGATTTCAGGCTGGTTCCCCAATTTATCAAATTAATTTTGGATTCTAATTCCATCCTCTAAATCACTTTCATTGTGACTGCTCTTCAATTACAGTTTTTAATTAAATTCACTGCTTTCGATAACTTAATCCAGGCAGAGTTGTCCAAGGTATGGTGTGCAGCGCATTTTGGGGTTATGGTCCCAGAGGTACAAACAGAAATGTCCAGAAGCAGAACACATAGGAACTCTTACCTAAACTATGTTTTCTGAACTTGTTTCTGAGGAGATCTCTTCACCTTTCACTCAAGATATTTTACCACCTTCTTTTCCCCTCAACTACTACTCTGTCTGTGAAAAAAGAAAATTAGACCTGTCACTGCTAAATCTGTAATCATAGAATCATTTAGGTTGGAAAAGAACTTCTGGTTCATCAAGTTTAGCCATTAACCCAGCTCTGCCAAGTCCATCACTAAATCATGTCCCTCAGTGCTACATCTACACATCTTTGCAATACTTCCTGGCATGGTGATTTCACCACTTCCCTGGGTAGCCTGTTGTAATACTTGACAACCTTGTTACTTATCTCCCTGCTGTTCTTTAGACATTTACAACCTGACTGTGATTTTTCTCCAAAGTCACTCTGGAAATTCAAGGCTGATCTGTTCCCCAGGTTTTTTTCTGTGGTTTTTAATGCTAATTTTTTCTCCCTTCTCCAGTCTTTAGAGACCTTACCAGTCTACCAAGAGCTATCCGAGATGTTTATTAATAGTTCAGAGATCACTTCTGCAATCTCTGGGTACATAACTCACTCACCTAGGGAAATTTTATTTGTTCCTGCTGACTTGACAAAGCAAAATTTAGAAAAATGTTCTTATCTTTTCTAATTTGTGTTCCTATCTCCTTTCTTTAATGATGTAAGCAGCTGCTTACAATAAATAGGGTTTTTTTGGTGAAACTTAGATGCTAAGTATGGTCCACAACATTTCATCCTGTTTCTTTTTGCAAATCTCCTTTTTCCTTGGGAGTGAAGTTCAGTTCCTCTCAGTTCCACCATATTCACAAAGCTTTCTGTTGTTATAATTTGTCTTGTTTGATTTTATCTTTACATGCCACTGCTATTTTTTTTTGTATTCTTATTTTTGCATTTTGGCTTTACTCAGACCACTAAGGTATTCTTGGCACAGCTACAGTCATGTCTTGTAATATTTGCTAGTTTTCTCTTTATTACTTAGTTGCCTTGGTACTTGCAGAATGAAGTTCCTTAGATCTCTCCTCTGACATTCCCCTTACCTTTGTCTCTTGGTCTTCAATAGGTGTCTCTCATGATGCAGTCCTTGGTTTTTCCTCTTCTCTGCTTCACCCCACAAATATTTAGTATTGCTGCTAAAATTTGCCTCCTACCTCTTTATAGACCACAAAGCAAGCTCCTTAAAACAATTGAACAGTATTGTTCATATCCCTCTCCCTTTTGAGTTTAACTCTGCCTTTTCTCAGATCTGGCAGCTGAAGAGTTGGTAATAGTCATCACTTCCCATCTACAAGGAATGTGATTTTCTTTTGTGCCCATTTTTCCATCCCTATGGATGTAATGTATCCTTCATTCTTTTTCAGGTACCTCTTTTGCCCATTCTTCCTGTTGTGAGTATTTTTGTGAATGTTTACCTCATGATGCAGCTAGATGTAGGCACATGGATCCGGTTTGCAGTCTGGATGCTCCTAGGTGAGTTAGAGAGTGAAAAATGCTATGTTCAAAATTACTAGATTTTCTTAACCATAAATTTACTGTAGTGTTCTAGGGAGGGATTTTGCATTATGATGACCTTTGGGCAACACTGGTGACTTAACTGAAACCATTTAGACAGTGTGTCTCAAGCTTTGTTTCAAATTCAAGGGTCTTGAAGCCTTCGTGAGGACAGAACAACCTGGGAACCATTGGCCTTGAGCTGTTGTCCAGGTGGTTGGGCTTCTGGTTTTGGAGATGAAGAAACTGAGCTGCATCCCAAGATGTTCCCAGCTGCCATGTGGATAAGGCTGAATTGCCTGAAATGCTCAAATGAGCATCCCATTTGGGGCTTGGATGGATGGACTTTTAAACACTGGTGCCTGTGGGCTTTTTTCCCCTGTCCACTAGAAGCAGGATGGCTGAGCTTACACTGGTGTAACTTGTGTCAGTGGGTGCAAGTAGGCGTTTCTATTTCCTTACAGAGCTAATGGTGCCCTCTCCCTTTGGATTCCACAGGCTTTATCATCTACTTTGCCTATGGAATATGGCATAGTGTGGAAGCAACCTACGCAGCCTCAGCAGATGTGGAGAGAAACACAGATGTTGGCTCAGACAGCTGTAAATGACTGTTTGGCTTACAGGCAACTGGGGAATAGCTGCAGTGGAAGACACTTTGTGGTGGGGATCCTGAGCCAGATTACATCTGATTAATCAGTAATGCAGGAACAAGGAAGCCTAACGCGGTCCTCCTGAACCCTTTTGCTGCAGCTTGCGGTTTGTTTAGTAGCACAGTTTAAAGGGATCACAAGGAAAAAAGCCACAACTCTGGAACACTCCTGGTGTCACTGTCAGCTCATGTGAGGCTGTGTGCTTCCCTCTCTCTCTTGTTTTGCCTTTTTTTTCCCCAGTTTGTAGAAAGAGAACTGCTTCTGTGTGCCAGTTAACCTTTAATGCTGCTAGGAAACCAAGCCTCAGAAAAGTCTGTCTTTCAGTAGCCCCAGGAATTACCTCTCCACAGATACTTTACCTGATCATACATGGAGCAGATTTTGCAGTGCTACTGTTAGGCATAGACCTGATCCATCCTTTATCCTATGTGAGCTGTACCCCATGTGTACACACAACAAAGGCACTCTCCAAACACCAAATTTCACCAGGTTAAGAAAGCACCTGCAAGATTTGCATACTTTAAATTGTTAGGTCTCATAGTTTTTGTTGTATTTAGCTGAGTTTTTTTAACTACGCACTCCTATGCTTTGAAGCACACCGCTTCTGTGGAATTTTGGGAAGGTTTGTGGTTGCTGATTGTCGGGCGAGTGGTTGCTTGCCAGCACACAGGTAAGACCAGCAGATGTTGCTGCTGACTGTACACTCCACAGAGGGATTACCAGGAAAACTATGTGGTCCAATTCCTTGAAAGGCTTGAATGGAATGGGTGCCTCCAAAGAGCCGTCCTACCTCTGCCTTGGAAATCACCAGTGATGTGGCTGCAGTGGTGGGGTGGCTAGCAGAAGTGAGCCCAGCTCTGACAGCAAGTGGAGCCCTATTTTCCTCTCCCCACATTAGTTTTATGTGGTGGCCATGTGGCATTAGCAAAGGATTTGGCTGTGATACTTGACTGTTTGGTGTTGGTGGGTCGAGCACAGTTCTGCCCTGGGAAGGGAACCATAGGAGGATCCGCAGGGATATGGAGTTCATACATGAGCAGCACTGGTGTCAGCTCCCTCCCCAGGGGAGGCTGTGAAGTGGTCCAGGTGCTTCTCAAGTCCCAACAGAGCTTGCAGCCCAGAAAACACTGCTTTGCTCTAGAGTTTGACTTGCTGAGTGGAATTTTCTCTTTGGGACTGGAGACCATCTCCAGAGCCCAGCTTGGGAAATTTGGAGGTGAGATCAGGGTCTGTGCTTAGTTGGCAATGGCTTGGTTTTGCTGCAAGATGATTTTTTTTTAATTCTCTCTGATAGCTTTCCCCAGCCAAATTTATCCACTAGAAAAGACTTCTTAAAGCATCATGAAGATGGGCTGTGCCCATGTAATGCTACTGATTAAAATTTATGCTTCAGCTTATCATCGTCATGGCCAGGCTTCGCGAACGAAGATTTGAGAAGGGCACTACCCACGCTTGTGGCAAGCGTGCTGGTGGCTAAAAAGGCCGATACGGGATAGGCAGGTCCGGTCACAAAAGGCACAGCGGAACGTCTCCCTAGGTGACATTGGCAAGGAACAGTTCTTTCTGCGTTGTCTTTTCTCCTCCAGACTGACTCTCCGCGCATTCTCAAAGGAAGCAGCAGCGTCGTGAATGGTGTGTCTCCATGAATCCCGATTGGAGGCCAGAGTGGACCATTGGTGGCAGTTAATATGGCCAAGGCTCAGGTGTTGTTTCAGGGAGTCCTTGTATCGCTTCTTTGGGGTTCCTCTCTTGCGGCAGCCGGTGGCGAGTTCACCATAGAGCACAATCTTCGGAAGGCGGTGATCCTCCATCCTGGAGATGTGCCCTGCCCAGCGCAGCTGCGTTCTCATCAGCATGGCCTCAATACTGCTGACCCCTGCCTGTTCAAGAACAGACACATTGGTCACGTAATCAGACCAGTGGATGTTTAGGATTGAACAAAGGCAGCGCTGATGGAAGCGTTCGAGGAGCCGCAGGTGGTGGCGGTAGATGACTCAGGATTCAGGCCCATGTAAAAGAGTAGACAGTACAATGGCTCTGTAGACACTGATCTTTGTACTTTTCTTCAGGTGTTTATTGGACCAGACTCTTTTATGGAGTTTTCCGAAGGCTCTGTATGCCTTTGCCAGCCTGTTGTCTATCTCTTAGTCAATCTTACCGTCTGAGGAAATGATACTTCCCAGATAGGTGAACTGCTGGACTGACTTAAGCTCTGAATTGCCTATGGTGATGTGAGGATGATGGAAGACTTCTTGAGGTGCAGGTTGGTAGAGAACTTCCGTCTTCCTCAGGCTGACTTCCAGCCCAAAAAGCTCAGCAGCCTCTGCAAAGCAGGATGTTAAGCGCTGCAGAGCTGCTTCTGCGTGAGCAACGAGGGCGGCATCATCAGCAAAAAGCAGCTCGCGGACAAGGTGATTCAGGGTCTTGGTGTGGGCCTTCAGTCGCCTTAGGTTGAAGAGGCTTCCATCGGTACGATATCGGATGTAGATGCCGTTTTCTTCATCGAGGTCTGCTGTGGCTCTTTGGAGCATCATGCTGAAGAAGATTGTGAATAGAGTTGGTGCAAGAACGCAACCTTGTTTCACACCACTGGTTATTGGAAAGGGCTCAGAGAGTGCATCGCGATATCTGACTTGTCCACGCTGATCCTCATGTAGCAGGATGATCATTTTGAGGAACTTGGGGGGACATCCTAAACGTTCCAAGATCTGCCACAGGCCTTTTCTGCTCACAGTGTCGAAAGCTTTGGTGAGGTCAACGAAGGGTACATAGAGACCTTCGGTCTGTTCCCTACACTTCTCTTGCAGTTGTCTGAGAACAAACACCATGTCTGTGGTGCTCCTATTGGCTCTGAAACCACACTGGCTTTCAGGTAGAAGATCTTCTGCAATAGTGGGTACTAATCTGTTCAGAAGTATTCTTGCAAGGATTTTACCAGCAATGGAGAGCAAAGTAATACCTCGGTAATTTGAGCAGTCTGATTTTTCTCCTTTCTTCTTGTACAGGGTGATAATGACTGCGTCACGGAGATCTGGTGGTAGTTCCCCTTGTTCCCAGCAACGCACAACAAGCTCGTGGAATTTGGCATGGAGTGCTTGACCTCCATGCTTCCAGATTTCAGGTGGAATTCCATCAACCCCAGCTGCCTTGCCAGTTTTCACCTGTTGTATGGCCTTGAGTATCTCTCTCACAGTAGGGGCTGCATCCAATTCATGTTTCACCGGTTGTTGTGTAATGTGCTGAATTGCTGAGCCTTGGACTACACGGTTGGCACTGAAGAGAGTCTGAAAGTGCTCAGACCATCGGTTCAGGATGGAGGTTTTATCTGTCAGAAGCAGTTGACCATCTGCACTGAGTAGGGGGCTTTGAACCTGGTGTGTGGGTCCGTACACTGCTTTCAGGGCCTCATAGAATCCTCTTTGGTCACCCAAATCTGCACATAGTTGTGTCTTTTCTGCTAGGTTGAGCCACCATTTGTTCTGGATGTCTCGAAGTTTCTGTTGGAGCTTACTGCATGCAAGACAAAAGGCGGCTTTTTTTATATGGCAAGATGGCTGAGCAAGGTGTGCTTGGTGAGCAGTTCTCTTCTTCTTCAGCAATTCCTGAATCTCTTGATTGTTCTCATCAAACCAGTCTTTGTTTTTCTTGGAGGAGAACCCTAGGGACTCTTCAGAGCACTGCAGGATGCAACTTTTAATATGTTGCCAAAGCGCTTCGGGAGAGGGATCTATGGGATTATCTTTAAGTCTAGTTTGAAGGTTTCCCTGGAAGCTGTCTCTCACTGTGGCTGTTTGAAGATTGCTGACTTGGAGCCTCCTCCTTGGAATGCCGCCTCTCTTAGGTTTGGGCTTGAAGTGGAGGTTAAGTTTGCAGCGCACAAATCGATGGTCTGTTTGACATTCTGCACTCGGCATCACTCGAGTATGACGGACATCACTGACATTTCTCTGTTGTACTAAGATATAGTCAATGAGGTGCCAGTGCTTGGATCGAGGATGCATCCAGGTTGTCTTCAGGCTGTCTTTCTGTTGAAAGATAGTATTGGTGATGGTGAGCTGCTGTTCTGCACAAAACTCTAGCAGGAGGCATCCGTTGTCGTTGCAGTTTCCAACGGCATGCTTGCCCAGGACTCCTTTGCAGGCTTCAGAATTCTTACCTACTCTGGCGTTGAAGTCACCAAGGATTATGATCTTATCATCTGCAGGAACGTTTTGGGTGAGGCGGCGCAGGTCTGTGTAGAATTTGTCTTTTTCCGCTGGGTCAGCTTGGAGAGTTGGGGCATATACGCTAAAAAGAACAACATGTTGCTTGTTGTATAGAGGGAGGCGTAAGGACATAATGCGATCGGAATGACATGTTGGCAGATTTTCAAGTTTGGAGGCAATGGAGTTTTTAATCATGAAGCCAACTCCTGAAAGGTGTCTTTCGGTTTTGGGTTTGCCTGACCAGTAGAGTGTGTAGCCAGCACCATGTTCTTTAAGGTTCCCTTCCTCATGAAGACGAACTTCACTGAGAGCAGCAATGTCAATGTTGAGCCGTGACAGTTCGTGGGCAATTAGAGCAGAACGACGCTCAGGACATCCACTATCCCCAGTATCAAGCATGGTTCTGATGTTCCAACATGCGAGTGTTAGTTTGAGCACACCTTTGCAGGCAGGTGTATGCCTTTGAAATCTCTTTGTTTTTGTTTGACCGCATGGAAGATGCCGGTTGGCCGCGGTTATCCAACCGGGTGTGGAGATGAGCTTTGTTTAGGCCACCTTTGCTAGGCCCCTCTCCGTGTGGAGCAAGCAGTGCTGTCCCTAGAAAAGGCTGCTTGGTCATTTCAGGATGCTGCCGCAAGAGACTGTCATCTCCAGGGTCAAGTCTCTAATGACCCATATCCTGAACCGCCTGCATGCAGGGTTGGGTCTGCGGCTTCCAGCTGCTTCCTATCACCTGCCGTTTTCGACCCTCGCCTGTCACTACAGGGCTTTGCAATGTGGGTAAACCCTTCGAGCCTGCGCAATGGATTTTTTAGGTGAGGCACAGCGTGCACAGAACTGGCCCCACCCTTTACTCCTAAGGTTCATCTGCCACGGCCTAGCGAGCTTGGACAGTGACAGCAAATACCTCAGGACGTAGGTTTGGTTAGAGTATCCTTCTCTTAGATGGATGGCCTTACAGGGCTAAACGAGCTCCATCTGCCCGGGTTTGGGGCTGGAGCTGTCCTTCTCCTAGGATGGTTGCCAGACAGCTAGCGAGCCCATCCTGCCCGTGGACACACTTTGTCTGACCCTTCAGCTGAGACCTGTCTGGCATGGGAGACCCTACCGGCGGCACAAACCACCTCCAGCATAGCTCTCAACCTCATGAGGGCACGCAAGCCTCTCCCCCGCGACAAGGGGCTGTCCCCGGAGAAGGCTTCAGCTTATACTGAAAAACAAATCATAGAATCATGGAGTGGTTTGAGTTGAAAGAGACCTTTGAAGATCATCTGGTCCAGCCTCCCTTCTGTGGGCAGGGAAATCTTTCACTAGATCAGATTGCTCAAAACCCAGACCTCAAAAGCTGCCAGGGATGGAGCATCCCAAACAGATACTGCAGAAACCCTCTTTCCTGACCTGAGTGGGTGCTTTCCTAGGCATCTCCACACTACTGCCTCTGAACACTGGACAGTCTTTAATCTGTTTGTCAGTATGGCTCTTGCTGATGAAGCAACAGTCTCTTGTCCCCATCATTCAGTAGGAGAACTGAAGAACAGACCCTGCATGACTTGCCCAGGGTCTCATTGGGCATCTGGTGCAACAGAAAGGAGAACTGGACCACCTCCTGGATTACATGGCTGGACCGTAGACAGTTTCTCACGTATTTCCAAGAAAGACTTTATAGCCTTTCTGCCCACTGAAGAGTTTTAATCTTGGCTTCTTTCTAGTGCACTGGGAGGCTCTTCTTGGCAAGACTGGAATTTGAGGGAGTGAAGGCAATGTGTTCATTGCCTCCCAGGTGCACTTCAGTGCAGTTTTCCCCCAGAAGTGAAGTCGGGGTCTGCTCCGATCACTGGGTCTTGACCATCTGCCAAACTTTTGCTCCTCATGCATAAACAAAGTCTTACTCAAGCAGGAGGAGATGAATATAGAAATTACAAGCCACTAGGTTGAAGTCTATTTTCTTTAAACACAGGCAAGGTCAACACACTCCACAGCCTCCCAAAAGGCACTGAAGAAGTGGTGAGAGGCAAGAAGATGAAAACTCAGAGGGAACCAAAGTTTCCTATTGTACTAAAAATGTAGGGATGTTTTTCCATACCTGGGTACCAGCTTCCAAGTGATTAAAGCATGAAGCAATGAACATTTAGGGGTGATTTCTGACTGACAATATGCTTCCAAAGAAAATGATTTTAAAATATGCAGATTTCTTGCTGTATGTATTTTTTTTACTTTGTAAATGTTAACTTATTTGTGTTGTCTGCTTAGAGATCTGTTCTGGTTTTTATATTCCATGACTTCATTTTAGCTTTTGTGTCATATAATAGCAACACATAGAAGAAGAAAATGTCCTGATGGGAGGAATTTTTCTTCAGTTGCCTTTTCTCTGAGAAAGTTCATAGGAAAACCTTTCTGTGTTACTAGATCTGGTATTTAAATGTGCCCTTATGTACCAGCCTCAGAGCCATGTGGCATAAATTTGCTGGTGTAGGTGAGGTTCTTTAGCTCCATCTCCTACTGCTCCATCATGACTTCTTCAACCCATCAGATACCTGGTGGCTAGTGCTGCAGTTTCTCCAATTCATTGCTGCTACTCACCAAATACAGGGAGGTGGAGGCAGTCTGCAGCCCTGCACAGTGGCAGGGAAGCATAGGTGTCTCCCTGTCTCCAGCTGGATCTGGGAACCTCCTGGCCTCCTCTTCACATATTCCCAGGGAGTGGACTGGTGAGGAGATGATGAGTTTGACACAGCTGCATACTCCTGCCCCATCCCCTCCTGCCTCCATTCACCCTTTGCTTGTACATTTTGTAAGCTAAAAGGCAAATCTGACTGCTTCTTTCTAGGACAATGTCAAGGACTTTGCTGAATAGTGCGGGGTTTAGTATTTTATGGTTTTTTGCCATCCCCTGCCTCCCTGCTGATGTCTGCATGTAACAGATCAAGCCAAGTATCTTTGAAGACATGCAACTGCTGCTATAACCTTGCTGTTGTGGATTATATGCTTATATTAATTTGAGGTTTATTTTGCGAATAGTTCAATCATTATTTTATGATGCAAATATTTTGTAGAGATGCAGAGTATTTTGTTATATGAACAGGTGGGAGTGGAGAAGCAATGCCTTTGCTCGGCACGAGAATAGATCCTGGCATGCTTGATATTTAGGAGCCAGCTCTGGCCCAGAAGACTGACCCTGTTTGAGCATATCTGGTTGCTCCCAGTCTGCTCACTTGAAGCTTCCTTCTGAGAAAGCTCTTGGAAGGGGCCTACTGACGGCTGGTGTGTGGTGGGCAGAGGTTGGCAGCACTAAGGCTGCAACTTGCAGTTATATAGCAAGTCTGAGTATGTAGCCAACCAGCCTTTCTCAGTGGGAATTGCTGTCAAAACAATTTTCCTTTTCCCCCTCCCCTCAAAAAAAGAATTTTTTGGGGCAAAAAATACTAGCTTTTGCTTATTTGCTTACAACTTCCATTCTTTTGTCATTGAAAGTGATTACTGACTGAGTTTTGGCTTCATTTTGCCCTTTTCTCATCCCTCAGGATGGAGTTTGTTGCTGCTCTGAGCAGAGATTGCTTCTGCTGGGAGTTGAGCAGCTCTGCTATGTGAGGGGGTGCGGAGGTGCTCCCCTGCCCACCAGCCCTGTCTGGGCATGGTGGGAGCGGGGATGTTCTGCAAACAGACTGCTGCTGCTTCAGAGCCATCTGTGCTTGGTCGCAGTAGGGGAGAGGGGGCTGAAGGGAAACACGCTGGTGAAACTGCTGCTGGTGCTGACATCACACACTACTGTGGACTGCTGGGGTTTTGGAAACTGTTTTAGCTGGTAGTGCCTGTTGTGGGTGCTCTCACTCTTCATCCATCCCAGGAAAACAATGTCTTGTTGATGGTGTGCAGAGAGTGCCTGTCACTGCCTGCTGCTTCCGTACCTACTAATTCAGAGAGCAGAAAGTGATAATGATAGGATATTATGTATGATAGGATATTATGTTTATATTTGTAAAATCTGCTTCTTAAGTGATTGTATTTTATATACTGATGAATTCCAGTGGAAATTCTTAAGTCCACCCCCGAGGAAAGCCATGTACAAGTGAACATTGCTGTCATCTGCCCAAATGAATGAAGGGTGACAGACAGGTCTGGTAGGTGTGAGTGGCTTGTGTTGATGTAGAGGAGCAGGAATGAGGCTGGTTTTCATGCAGCAGGCTCCCCTGAAATTGCTTCCCTACATGCATCTCAACACCCTCACCTTTCAAAGCAAACCTCTTCCCTCTGGTAGAAAAAGCATCTCTTCCTAAAGCCTTGGATAACCTTGGAATGTCCCCTGGGCCAAACTTTCTGGGCAGGTCCTGTTTCTTCCTTATGAAAAAACTGCACTTCTTTGTGGCTAAATCTGTACAAAGTGAAGCTTTCTCCTCACAGCCATCTCACCTTTCTGCGGGGCTGCCAGCCTGATGTGGGATGCCAGTGTAACTGCATCCCAAAAGCAAGCTGAAGGCAAGGCTGCCTCGATGGTGCCATCAGTTGTGCTGCCTACTGCCACTTGCCTCATGGTTTATCATTCATTTCCAATTGCAGCAGCAATGCTTCCCCCACAGCCCCACTGGGCTACCTTGTGCTCTACCTTACAGTTGCAGCTGGGGTCCCATTGGGTGTCTGACACCCAGCTGGAAAACAGATAATCCTGGAATGTCTCTGCCAGCAAGAGCCAGACCTCGATTTTTCTCAGGGTATTTGCTCTTGGCTCATGCTGCAAGATGTGGGGTTCATCTGAGACCTGGCAGGCTCCAGCCAGCAAGAGCCACTTTTTCATTCCAGTGCTGTGTGGGGCAGTGGTTTTGGCAAAGTGACTGGTATTTTTGGGACAACAGTGGGAAGCAAAAGGTTCCCTCACAACATGTGTGTTCCAGCTGCGCTGGGTGCAAGGGGCAGGAGAAGCTGGTAAAGCGATACTTCTGACCGAAGCCATGGAAGAGTGTATATTATTATTATTTTTTAATTATTAAAATTATTAAGCAAAATGTAAATACCTTTCTGTTGTCTAATGGTCTATTTTCCTAATGATTTTCTCAGATTTTTTATGGGCGTGATAAATAGTTTTAATGCTTGTTCAGTAAACAAATCTATTTTTTGTCTTTTTTATCTTTGTTTCGATTGGTTGGGTTTTTTTTGCCTTTTTTACCGAATTCATGTAACAATTAAAGCCTTATGTTTTAAAATGTGAACCTTGTCCCCAGGGCACAGCACAGGTGTGTGGCTACTTTTAATACTGGCAGCAATGCAAATGCTTCTCCCCTCAACAATGCTTTTGGAATTTGAAAACTCACTTGTAATTATGTGGTACAGCAGTAAGACGTATTTCTTAATATCCAAATAAATTGTGCCTATTGTTTGCCCTCATTTGCAAGCCTGCCTCTGTTTTCCAGCTTGTTAAAATGTCTGCAGGAGAGCACTTGCTCAGGAAGCTGCTCGTGGTAACTCTGCCCTGTCCTTTGGATTTGCTGAGACAGGTGGGACACTACATAATTTGGGGAATTTGATGCAGGCTGTGGTCTGTGCTCAGCACTGTGCAACTTGTTGCTGCTGGCACTGAGGTGACTCAGCCCCTGTCTTGTACTACCAGGTCAGGTATTAGGTGGGATTTCAAGCTCTTGCAAAGGTAAGTTAAAATTAACCCAAGAAATATAAATTTTGCTCACATTGCAAAGTTTAGTTGCCTCAGGAAATTAGGACTGTGTAGTGAATTAAGAGTTCTGCTGGTGGGGTTTTCCAGGATAGGATCTGCAGGACAACATGGAAACTACCAGGCAGGAAGAGGCTTGTGTGCTGTGTGCCTCTGCCTCCATCATTTGTGTCCTGTGGCAAATGAGGCAGTGGCCCCTGAACATGGCTTTGCCTCTTCCTTCAGTCCTAGTCCTTGCCACAGCTTCATCTGTGCTAAGCAAGCCAGGGGCTGAAAAATGTTTCAGGAGGATGTTCCCAGGCACATTCCCAAGGCCCTGGCCCCTTTTTAATCCTTGTGGCAAAGCCTGAGCAGTTCTGTGGCTCTCAGTGGGAGGGCAGAACGAGGGGGCAGATGGGGTGTTGAAACTTAGTGAACTGGCACATTAGAGTGCAGGTGTTTGCTGCTGTGCCTAAACCACCAGGAGAAGTGTTCTCATTGCCCCATGCTGCAGCATAATACCTTAATAGAGATATTCCATACCACAAGCCCTGATCTGGGACCCCCAGCCATGTTGGAAGCACCCTTAGAAAATGAATCCATGGGAACTTAATAACATGTGAGCCATGGTCAGGTAACCCAGCTGACCAGCCCTGCTGCGAGGAAGCCAAGTGTCTAGCTTCAGTCTTTACCTTAAGGGGGTAACCCTTCAATGGAGTTTTGCTTTGTTTCCATTCATCCCAGTTTCTGTGTGCACAGAAAACACGACAGGACATGCTGGTCTGTATGCGTCAGCCTGTAGGTGCACTGGCGCACGAATTTATTATCAGGAATATATTACACTTTACATCGTAACTGAGATAATACAAACTCTTCCTGTAATCATCAGCCACATAGTAAATAGGACCACAGAACTCCTGCTGCATGGGAAACTATACAGAGGCTCCTCAGCGTGTCCACGGGACACAACCACCATCAGCGCAGAGACGTAAAATACCTGATTTTGCACTTGATAGTTTTTCCTTTCCTCCCCCTGCCTGCCACCACCACAAGCCTTTGCTGCTGTGCATCTACGGAGTTAAGACATCTCTGCCAGTAGCTGCAGGAGGTGCCATCCCAACAGGGCCAAATGGTATCTTTTGACAGAAAAAAGGAGCTTTCTGTGCCCCTTGCTTGCTGCCAGCTGTCCTGCCATCTGATGGTTGATGCCTGCTCGCAGTGCTTGTCTCTGGAGCCCCTTCAGAGTAGCTGTAGGCTGGTTTTATTGCTGCTGCATCCTTCTGCATTGAATAAAGATTAACCAAATCAAATGGCTTCTCTTTAAAGACAGAGGGATAAAACCTTTACTGCTTAGTGCTGGCTATGTTCCCTCTCCTAACAAAAGGCCACCCTACCCTACCAAATGGGAAAGTCCCTGCAGTGGCCATGGCATTTGGGACGTCTCCAGCCCCACAAAAGCAAACACTTGCCATTGCTTGCCTTTGTGCAAGGACAGCCAGGGAGCATGGACTAGAGATACGGCACCCCTACACTGCTGGGAATGCCAACCTCACCTTTCATGGTTGTAGCTCCCTGGCAAGAGCAGGGGTTACAGGCTTGGCCATGCACTTGGCAGGGTTCATCCCCGGGGAATGGCTGCCCCATTCAGAGGCTGCTCCCTTCCTCCCACTGTCTTGAGTCACCTGTGCTTTTCTTTCACACCTACTCCAGCACACAGAGGCAAAGAGGGACAGGGCAGAGGAAAAGCAGGAAAAAGGAATAACATATTTTTGGGAAAAAAGTCTGTGTTTCTGGGCTTGCACCAGGAGGACCCACCTTTCACACCCTGCCCGTGGGTGGGTTGTTGGATCCCTTCTGGTCAGGCAAAACTTCCTGCAGCTTTGCTAGCAATTGGGCAGGCCCCAGAGACTGTGCCAAGGAAGAATCCAGTCAGAGGCAGTATTGGGAGGCAAAAATTAGATGGTAAAGGGATTGGCAATGATGCCAAATGATGGTGGAGCTGGGTTCAGTCCCAGTTTTCCCACCGTAAAAGCTCCACTCCCAATTCACTGCTGGAAGCATCTCTTGCATATGACTTTAAACCAATGAAGTGGTAAGAAAAGCACCAGAAATAGAGGGAAAGGATTAATAAATTAAAACAGGCTCAGCTAGACTGTCCTGGCCCAATAATATGCTTTAGTGTGTTTAGCACAGAAAAGTTTAGAGGAGCATAATGGTAACAACTGTGGTTGTATCATCTCAACCATTTTTACAAAGGGTAAAAAGGAGGATTCTAGAAACTATTAACAAGCCAGTCTAACTAATCTGGTGGCCTTCTGCAATGGTGTGACTACATTGGTGGATGAGGAATGAGTAACTAATATCATCTACCTGGACTCCATAAGGTCTTTGACACAATCCTGCACAACATCCTTGTCACTAAACTGGGGAGATACGAGTTTGATGGATGAAAGTGGGATATGGAATTGGCTGGATGGTTGCATCCAAAGGGTTACAGTCAGCAACTCAATCTCCAAATGGAAATCACTAACAAGTGGTGGCCCTCATGGGTCCATACTGGGACCAGTACTGGTTAATGTCTTCATCAATGCCTTGGACTGTGGGATCAAGAGCACCCTCAACAAGCTTGTGGATGACACCAAGCTGAGTGATGGAGTTGATAGGCTGGAGGGAAGGGATGCCATGCAGAGGGACCTTGACAGGTTTAAGTGGTGGGTCCATCTGAACATCACGAGGTTCAATAAGGTCAAGTGCAAGGTGCTGCACCTGGGTCGGGGCAATCTGGTATCAACACAGGCTGGGAGATGAATGGATCAAGAACAGCCCTGAGGAGAAGGACTTGGGGATATTGGTGGATGAGGGACTGGACATGAGCCAGCAATGGGCACTCAGAGCCCAGGAAGCCAACCATATCCTGGACTGCCTCAGAAGAAACACAACCAGCTGGTTGAGGGAGGGGATTCTTCCCCTCTGCTCTGGTGAGACCCCACCTGAAGTGCTGCATCCAGCTCTGGGTTCTTCAGCAGAGGAAGGACATGGACTTGTTGGGGCAAGTCTAGAGTAGGGCCACAAAGATGACTAAAGGGCTGAAGCATCTGTTCTATGGAGATAGGGTGAGAGAATTGGGGTTGCTCAGCCTGGAGAAGGTGGCTTCGGGGAGATGTTATAGCACCTTCTAGTATCTAAACAGGGCCTGTAAGAAAGATGGAGATGGACTTTTTGCCAGAGCCACTAATGGCAGTACAAGAGACAAAGGTTTTAGACTGGAAAAGGGTAGATTTAGATTGGACAAAAGGAAGAGATTTTTACAATGAGAGTGGCAGGATACTGGAACAAGTCCAGAGAAGTTGTGGATGCCGCTCATCCCTGGAAGTGTTCAAGGTCAGGTTGGATGAAGTTCTGAGCAATCTGTTGTAGTGGAAGCTATCCTTGTGCATGGCAGGGGGCTTAAACTAGATAATCTTAAAGGTCCCTTCTAACTCAAACCATCCTATGCTCTTATGGTCTCATTTTACCTGAATTGTATTGGTGGGATGAAAGATGATAACACAGTAGGTATTGCAGGTATCTGTGCAATTAGTAAGTGTCAAAGTGATTAAAGTTGTACTTGGCAAGAAGGGCCTTCATGTGTATGTATGTGCTGTGTATCTATATTTCAGGTTGTACTTGCTGGACACACTAAAATCTAGTAATGCATTTTCAACAGTAGTAGCTGGTGCAGCATGATCTACTCTAATAAGATGCTCAATTTACTTAGTATCACAGTATCATGCAAAAGCTGCTACAAAAATAAATTTCTCTAAAAAGAAGGAAAAAAATCACCGCTTTTTTTAACACTGTGTAACAGGCCACAGGTGCTTTGACTGTGGTTGAAGCTGTATGTAAGCTGCAGTCTGTGAATCCTGAGTACTTCCCAGGAAAGCTGAAGCATAGCTCTCACTTGAGCAGTGTGCTGGAGAGTGCAATCTCACCCCTGTGGGTACAAGGTGTGCTGGTGCCACCACACACCCAGGTAGGAGAGCTGCCCTTCCTGCAGCACTCCTGCACCCCAGGGGTTTGCTTCATCTACAGTCTCCCTGCTTACTTTGATCCCAGTGCACAGAGCAGGCTTGCATGCAGGCTGCCTGTCCCAAGCTGGGAAGAAAAGCATCCCACAGATCTCTTTGTTTTTGAAATTACGCTCAGGGATATTTTTTCCAGTGAGGGTCCTTCAGACTGTCCCACTCCAGCCACATCTCGGCCTCACCCGAGGGGTCACCCTAAGCCAGGGTGAACATTTTTGCCTTTAGATGGGAAAGTTAGTTTAGCCATTCATTTCCATGAATCTTCAAAGTGCTCTGTAACTGGGTAAACTTTAGCAATGTGAAATAATATAGATATGCGTAAGGAAAGTAATTCTGACCTCATTTGCGCCCATGTAGTTGGCTGTGCTCCATTTGGCATTTCAGGTGGAAGCAGGCTAGAGCCCTAGCAGGTGCCCAGTATGTCATCCTAGTATTGGAAATCTCTAAGTCCAGCAAAGTTCAAGGATGAACAACTCATTTTCTCCTTCTTGCTTTTTGGACTTGAAATGAAACAAAATGGACAAGAACCTACAACCAGAGATTTTGATTGTATCCAAATCAGGGCAAGGTAAAACAAGATCTGACTAGGATTTAAAGACACTAAAATTAAACCACATTAACCAGTAACCTCTACCAAATTTGCTAAAACCCTAAGGCTTCTCATCTCTAGCCTATCTCCACTTACAATATCAATGCTAAGAGTTAAAAAGCAGTGGATGGTATGCATCTTTTCTGGTGTTCAATGTAAAGGTGATAGTTTCAAAGGCAGTACTGTCTCAGAATTTCAAATTCGCTGGTGTTCATGTTACATAGAGTACCACTTGGTGGTCATTTGGAAGGCGCTTCTACTTCTGTGTAACTTTCTTCTAATGGGTATAAATATTCCTGGGAGGCTAAACAGAAATGCATTTTCTTTAGATACAAGTCTTAGGCACAAGTTAGAAAACTGCTGACTGTAATGAAAATATATCAGCACTTAGTAGTATCCAATAATATAAAAAATGCAATTCAGAACATCTGCAACTACATGTATATGTGTTTGCGTCGATATATAGGTATAAAGGTACAATACGTACATCTATATAAACACAGACACATATACAGAAATATTCACAACTTGAGCTGTATTTGTAACTAACCTGAAATACTGCAGCAAAAGTTCATTCTGATCAACCATTAATAGAGCTTTTTCCAACTTTTAGCTCTAACCATACTTTAAACATTCACACATCAAACTAAACTTTTTGCTACTCTAACTTCCTGCTGTTCTAGCTTTTTGCTATGTTATTTGGCTACCCTAATCAACACGTCAGAACCAAGAGTTTCTATATGGGGACTCTAATAGTACCCTGCCTAGTGTAAAGCTATGCAGCTACCAAGCATGCTTGCACTTGTTGATGGTAATACTTTCTTGGATGGTAACATCTTTCAGGTTGGAAATGCATAAGAGGCAGGGAACCTTTGGCGCACAGCTGCTGATTCATCGCCGCAAGGTTCTGACTTTTGCTGGAGAGGAGTTCTCTGATGAGCAGTGATAAAAAGAAGTGGATGATGTGGGTGGGAGTTTGACGGGGCTTACGGCATCTCCCTCCTGCAGCTTCCAGAGAAGCTCTTCGTTAGTCCTGCTGAGCTTCTTCTTCTCCTCCACTTCTTTCTCAACATATTCTTGAAGATTAGCATTCTCCTCTGACAGTTGCCTGGAGAGAGAAGCAGGACAACATGTAAAGCACACCAGGGCAAAGGTGGCAGCATTAATGCCGCACAAGAGACACAAGAGGCAGGACACCAAGCATTGAGCCATATCCCAGCCCAGCCCATCCCATCCCCCTTCCCCGAGGGCTGCAACTGAGCTGCTGAAGGTGGTGTACAGCTGTCCCCAGATCTCTTGACTGCTAGGTGAGAAAGGCATCTCCACAAGACACAGTTTCCCCACACTGTCTGACTCTGTCTCCAGGTACACCTGTGTCTTTGTTCTACACCTCTTTGAGGCATCTCAGCTGCCAAAGCTTAGATGGGATGAACCCCAGCCTTCCTCTTGGCCTTGTGTTACTGCCAGCATCATGCATGGCATGCGAAAGTGCCAAGGGCTTTGTGCATTGGCCACGTACTCCAGACACTTAAAAAAAGGCCATTTTCCCCATATAGACAACAGAGTAAAAACTGGAAAATCCTAAAAGAATCATCTAGAATATTTATTTGTATATTGAATGTGCTGGCCTTCCCTGGGACACCATGGGTTTGTGAACAGAGTGGGAGCTGAAGAGAACCCTACCATTCCCCATCGTGGGCAACCAGGCCTGCAGAGTACACCCAGCTTTGGCCACTGGTGTCTGGAGAGGACTTCAGACCTGGCCCTAGGTACCTGGCTTGGGGATGTAGGTAGGCACAGTGGCTTCAGATTTCCTCTTTGCATCAGTATTTGCTTATGGCTGAGTTGGTTTTGGCTCCCTGAGAACTAACATGCAATGAAGCCATAGCTAAACATTTTCTCCCCACTTTCAGCACATGGAGGAAGCAGGTGCACAGCATGGGGTTGTGCCTTCTTCACAACCTGTTCACTGGTACAGTAATTTCTACCTGGGAATAGGCCAATAAATCTCTCTGAAGCTAAATCCACCCCAGATAGAGCGCAGAGCCTTGGGTCAGTGGTTACTTGTGTGCCTTGCACACGCAGCCCCTTGGCCAGGGCTCTTCTCCCTGCACCAAGAAGACAAGGGGATTCAGAAATCAATCCAACATGGCCTGCTCAGCAATGGCATGCCTGCAGACACTCAATAAGCAGCATGAAGTGCAGGTGGTCTCCTTAAATCTTGCTTTCTCCACAGCTTCAATGCCTGTCTCCAGCCACCTCTGCCTGGTGGCATTTCCAACACAGACGTGCTTGCAATGCTGCCTCTTTTTTCACTAGAGCAGCACTGCAGCTAGAGCAGTCACGAGAGAGGAACTGTCCAGGGTTTTAGGCTGCCTTCTGTCTGAGGATGAAAATCCAGCTCTGGGTTCCAGCTGTAACTCTCATCCTTGTTTCTCAGCTTAGCCACCAAAGCCATTCAATGAGCAAGAGAGCATTTGTGAAGTGTCAGAGTAAGGACAAGGAGTAGAAACAGCAGTTACATTCATTACTTTTTCAACTTGCTGCTACTGCATGCACAGTGAAAGGAGTCTGCCCTTTCCATGCTCCCAGTTTTAGCTGATGTCCTGATGTAGGATGCAGATCAGCTTCAAGATATTCCCTCTCCTCTGTTAAAGTTCATAAGGCTATAGGTCCTTCTCCAGCTCCTTCCTCCTTGGTCTCAAAAAAGCATCTATTGTTGACTGCAATACTAGGGAAACTTCACCAGCAAGGACCAGGGAGGTGTTCTCCCCAGAATATCCAATAACTTAATGGTTCTTTGGGAGCTGGGGCATGGAAATCTCCTATAGGCACCAGACTTAGTGAGTTTGCACTTACCTAACCAGGTGACTGGTTTTGAAACAAATGGAGCAGTGCAGATAGACTGTGGGACCTGACTGAGATGTGTTTTGGGCATGTACTGACAACACCTACATCCTGCAGGACACATGCAGGAGCACTAGGCTTCTGCAGCACCATTATGCTTGGGCAAAAGCCAGGCCCTGATGTGATTCATCTGAGGCAACTCTGGGCAGACACCTAACCTAATTTACAGGCAATTTAGGATTTTATAGAAATGAACAGGGAGGAACCTAACATTTCCCTAGGTGTTTCCAGTGTTCAGCAGCAGCTGGGTGTGGATTCTGGATGCACACACAAAATTCTGTACAACTCCTTTTCTAGGTGTAGCCTGAAGCCTATAGCACATGTCACGGGCTGCTGGTGCACTCAAAGGAAGCCTCTTAGAGGGTGGGGTTGGTATTTCTGACTCTGTTTAAAAAACACTTTTTAAGAATTTCTGCCTTTTTAGTCTTGATTCCTACAGAAATGTAGCTCAGGTAATCAAGAATATGTCTGTTTCTTCTCCCAGTCTCTGAAAGTTCTGAACTCAGGCTAACAGAGTTGAAGGATTAAAAGACACAAGCTGACAGAAGTTTTTAGAAAACTGCTTGCCTGGTAGAGAAGAAAATCCTGTTCCTGGTCCTACTGGGCAACCAGTTGTAGCATGAGCTCATGGTGCAATAGTCACAAGAAAGTCCACTTGGGAGCTCACCCAGAAGAAAAACTCTTGCTACATACAGAATTACTTTTTTTCTTTTTGCGGTGTTGAACTAGGCAGCCATAAAAAATGGATGCAAAGCCCCAGCACATCCTTTTCAGACTGCATTTGCTGAGGAAAAAGTAAAAAAATCACATGCTTTCCCTGCTACTATGTGTCTTTTAGTGTGATTGGTTGGTAAAGCTCATCTGGGTGTTGGGAACAGGCTAGTTACACCAGGACAGGCTGCAGAGTGTAGTGATGAGCTCAGATCCCTCCTCTGCTAAAGGCACTGCGTGGACAGGAGGTAAGCACAGCCTGCAGCCCATCAGTCTGCATGGGAGGCTTGATGTAGGTTGCTAGAAGTACAGTAGGATGTATGATATCAGCATCCTCTGTAGTCTCTCACACAATAAGATGCAGAGACACATTCAGTCCCTCTTCATTGCTCAGGCAGAACAAGGAAGATAGGCAATGTAAAATAAATGTGTTCTCACTATGTAAGTTTGTATCTTGAGATATATGTTCCAATTTTTGACCTTACCCATCTGAGGAAACCTTCATCCCCAGCACTGCAGACTTAGATGAGATGTGTTTCTCTGCCAGTCTCCCATCAATTTAAGCAGCTGTAAAAAATCACAGCCATAAAACCACAGAGATCTGCAGGGACATATCAACATGATAGAGATGTGGGAGAAGGTGCTTGAGTTGTGATCTTGGCTCAAAAGTTCCAGACATCAGTAGGTACCTGGGCTGTGCCAGCAGAGACCAGACCTGGTCACCTTCATCTTTTGGGTGCTGGAAACTCCACTCCTTCAAACATCCTCAGTCCAATGGACCAAAAAATGCTGTTGATTTGGAAGGAGTATCTGAAATGCTGGGAAATCAGATGATTTTTTTAAAGTGCTTGGGTAAGTTCCTGTGGAGGCTCAGTGGAACTCCTGTGTCCAAAGCAGAGACATGGTCTACCTGCAAGGCTCTTGTCCCTCCCTATATACCTGCTTTTGGACATAACTGGAAATATATCTGTGGTGCACTCCTCAGCCCCCCAGTACCTCTGTAACCCTGCTCTTGATCATGATACAAAGACTGGCTTTGCTCTGGCTCCCCTTCCTCCTCTCACTTCTGCTTGGGCACCCAAACTGCAAACTGGCAGAAATAGCTCTTGCTCCCTAGTGAAGGCAGCTCTCTGAACTCATTCACGCTGCATTTCCCAGGCAGTGCCCAGCACAACAGAAATGAGCAGTCAGAGTGACTAGTGCTGCCAGGAAAATGCAAGTTTTAATAATTCCAACTTTAAAGCCCTGGCCAACCCTATAGCTGTTCCCAAAGAGCTACTGCTGAAAATTTCTGTCCCCAAAAGAGTTAGTGCTTAAAAATTAGTGTCCTTAAAGATGACTTTGCAGGCTGACCTCAAATTCAGATTTTCTCCTAAAAGATGTTCTTGAAACCAGTATCTACATAGTTCCAGGCAAGAAGCAAAGTGTTGCAGCTGGATGCTGGCAGGGAGTGGAAGGAGGGTGCTATTTGTTCAGTCAGAGACAGGTAGCTGCAATGCAGAGATGCCAAGCACTAAAACAGGCAGACTAGCTGCTGTCAGGCATGGAGAAAGACTGCCACTTCCAGGCCACAAATTATCCAGCCTGAAAGCAGGTGTTCCACACTGGTCTTGTGAACCAGATCTTAAAAATTCCTAGTTTTCCTCCCCAAGCACAGAAACACTGTAGACACCCACCTCAGACAGTGACATGTGTGACAATCAGGTAAGAGGAAACAATCCTCACCCTGATCTGAATGTTAGTACAAGCAATGCTGCCTTTTAAAAATATCTACATGCTGAAGACAATTTCAAAAGGCTGAATCATTAAAAAATGAAACACTAGAAAAACAAAACTAAAATTAGAGATGAGACACCAACAGCTAAAAATTAAATTCAGTTTTTGGCCAGTGGCGTAATTTCTGGCTGTGGTGACAGCATAGGGATCTGCAGGGTTGGTACATGACTGGCTCTAGTGTCTCTGTTTGCCACCCTTTCTGTCTGGCTCCAACAGCACTATAAACTCTGCAGGCTATAAACTCTGGGACAAGGACTGTTCTACACTTCACTATATACCACCTAACTAACACAAGGAGCCTTGCCACTTCAGTCAGGTTGTGACAAGGGTGCAAACAGGCAGCGCTGATGAAAAAACCACCAAAAGATAACTCTGCGTGGGTGACAGTGGCATCGTTAGGATGTCTTCCCTGAAAACAGTCTACTTCCCATCCTCATTCCCAGTGACTAAAGGATCTCAGGACACTGATACTGAGATCAGAACCACTGGCAAGTTTGCTCTCAGCAGCATGTCAAATTAGGGAACTACATAGATGGATACATGGCCTTCCTTATGTTAATGTAAGCAGACCCCAGTATAAAAATGTATTTTTAATCAAACAAGTAGAGCAGGACACCAAAATACTTTCAGGATGAAATAAGTTTTTCCCCTTCTGAAATAAGTGCCAGCTTTGGGCAATTAAGATCTGGAGCCTCCTTTCAAGCTAAGACAGATTGCAAATATCAGCACAAACCTTGTTATGACAGTATTTTGCTCAATCCTGGCTCTGAGTTCTTCGTTCTGCTGTTGCAGCATGGTGATTTTTTCTTCCAGTTTTAAATTTTTTTCAACCTGCAGCAAAAGAAGCTTTGTTAAGTTTGAAGAACACCCAATGCCTGATCCAAGATAATTTGTTCTTTATTTGTGCATAGAGCAACTTCTAAAATTTGAGGATAGATGGAGATGGTCATCTTGACTGTAGCTGAGCTGTAGAGGTCTGACTCACACCACCAAATCATACTGGTGAAGTAATCAGTGAGTTAGCAGAGCATTTAGCAGGGGCAGGGCTGAATTAGCTTTTACTTCTAACTGAGGAGGAGGAGGGTCTTAGTTTTGTTCTGGTCAAATAAAGGTTTTCCTCAGTGGTGCCCCCACAGCTTTCATCCCTCAAAGAGCCAGCATTATGAGCAGTTGTTCTTGGACAGGGAGTTGGTGGCACTTGGAACACGGGGATGCCCAACATGGAAAGGACATTGTGGTATGAGTAGTCAGTCTAATGATGAAGGAGGAGTGTGAGGTGGTATGATGTACATCATTCAGCTCAACTAGCCTCACTAGATATAACAGTCTGGCATCCAGACTTTAGGATTATGACTCCTCAGTTCTGGGGAGGAATGACATCATTCACCAGGGCAGATGATCCCCAGCAGCTGCCTTAGACTGCTGCTGCATTCACATGAGGTGGGCTGCCCTTTGGAGACTCTTCTCACTCCTGCTGACAATGTTAGCTTAAATGACAGGCTTAAACTGGACATTTAACTTTAAGCTATAATAAATTGAAATTAATCCTACCTCAAGCACAGGTAGGTTTTATTCAGGACAGCTCAAGGACAGAGTTTGAGGATATCAATAGCAGTGTATGAGAACATCAGTAAGATGTTCATAGTCATGCTCCACAGCCTTGGGTGCCCTGTTTTTAGAAAGCTTTGAATTTGACATACTTTATCATCTCAGTTTCTTATTTTCCAGCAGTTTGAATTTTGCTGAATTCAACACTTTTAAAAGAAACCAAGATATCATAGGGTAACTTTATCTCTGTGTGAGCTCAGTTATTGAATTTCCTAACCTTTTATAACGAACCAAAATATTGTGCACTGGAGTTAGCAATAACTCTCACTTTATGGAGGAGATGTCAGTGTTATGTCGTGTTTTCCAGACTTTTCAGGTAATTGTAAAAGATACTTCTGATTCTCAGATATTCTGGTCTGGCCCATTGTATTTTTTTAGAGCAGAAGATGGATTCTGGCTCTATGAGAGGAATCACTGTCATGGGGATCCTCTGTTGCAGCCCCTGATTCAGGTGGGTCTGGAGGACCACATTACAAGTTTCATTTTCACCTTAAAAGGACATGTTTCCAGCCTCAACCAATTGGAGTCAGACCACTGCACCTGGGGCGGGGTCACTTGAGGTCATATATACCTGTGTTTTTGAATAAACTGGGGATTTGCTTGAACATCACATTGGTGTGTGCAGTCTCCCTAGGCCCTGGTTTGCAACAATTGGTGACCGCGACGTGATTTGAGGACATGGAAGCCACCTGCAGACCTGCCTAGAACCTTAAGTGGTAGCCCCTGAGAGCTGCTATGCCCCAGTTTTTTTGGGTGCTTTGTGGAGAAGCCTCCGAGAGCTTCTGTCTCCCGTAAACTTGGGAATTTTGTGTAGTGGCCTTGAGAGCTGCTGGAAGAACGTGGACTGAAGGAACCACGACCTTCGAACCAGTGAGTTAAAGAAACATGGGAAATTCCAACTCGACTAAAACGAACTTATTGCTTGATAAATTTGAAAAACTAGCTCGTGTTACAAAAACAAACATTGAAAGACAAGCATTACAGGAATTTTTGGATTGGTGCTTCATTCGAGGGCACCTAACAGGTGCCAATTCCACGCTTTCCATAGAATTGTGTGATAAAATTGGGGCAGATTTGTGGAATTTAGTGCAAACTGCACCCGACGAATTTTTACAGCTCATTCCGTCATATGCAGCTGTCAGGAAAATGCTGTTAGAGGTAGAACGAGCCCGTAAAAACCTGGAGCTACCGGAGAGAAGGGAAAAAAGTCAGCTTCTACATAGCAGTTTTTCCCCTGAACATCCTTCTGCACCGCCGTGGGCACCGCCACTCACAGAAACGCTGCCGCGGTACCCCTCTCTGCCCGTGCCGCCTGCGGGACCCCCGCCGCGGTACCCATACACGGCACCGCCCGCTCCCGCTCTGGAAAACCCGGCAAGACCACAGCAACCATGGAATCAAAGCTTTTCCACGCCGTTCATCGCCGCAAAAAGCCAAGAAGTCGTCTTTGCACCGCCTTACAATTACCAAGAAACAGCCTATGCACAGCAAATGAGACCACCGGCTGCCGCTGGACCTCAGCAGCAACCTTGGAACCCCACGAGACACGCCGCAGAAAACCAAACCATGAGTGACTTTTATTTAAATCCTAACTCTGAGAAGGCGCGATGGGGGATGCCCTCAGCCGAGAGAGACATGTGGAGGGGGGGACAAACCCCGTGGTGTTTCTCTCTCCCTGTCCATCCACCTTCGGCGCCGGCTCCGCCGCCACTGCCGCCAATGCCCTGCGGGTACCTCGGGGCTGGGGTCGCCCCGCCGCTGCGCTCCCCGCCGCCCTGCGGGTACGCTGGAGTCGCTCCGTTGCGGCAAGAGGCGGCCGCGGGAGACATTTCAGCAGGACTCGAAACCGCGTGGCCGGGAAAACAAAGAGACCATGTGATCGCAAAGCCCGCAAAATCAAAGGAATTGCGCGCCCTTACCACGAGGCGCAAGAACCGCCCAACCCCCCTCCCTACTGCATGCAAATCACAGCGCATGCGCCAGGCGCGGGTCCGCCGCAGCCTGCAGGGGCCGGGGGCGGATCAGTTCCCGCACCACCCCCACCACCTCCTGCGTGGATTGACTGCGTCATGGAGATGGGAGAGACTCCTCCCCAGCGGAGCGGAGCCACCAGAGCTCCCCCTGGGCGTTCCCTTCACTGCTTGCCATCCACAGCGCAAGCTTCCCGAGAACGAGTTCCCACAGCGCCAGTCGCGCAGGACACAAGCTCTGCAGCACCAGCGGGGACCCTCTCCCCTATAGCCGCGCGCTGCCCGCAGCTGCCAACACCGGCACGGGAACCCCCCGCGCCGGTAGGGACTTGCCCTGCGCCGGCAACCTGGTACCTGCAGCCTCCATCACCGACAGCCACACCCACCGGCTGTATCCCAGAATGGAGAGCAAAAGAAAAAGAAAGCCTCTGTTTGGGACATGCTGGGGGGAGCTGGGAATCACGATGTAGTAAAAAAGGGATTTGAAAGATCCAAAAATGCTGCTTAAGCTGTCTTTTCTAACCTTCCTAGAACAGGGAAGCCTCTGGTAACTCAAAGGACCATTTCAGAAGCTTTCACAGCTATTGTCAAGCCAGATGGAAAGCATCTAGCCACCATAATTCAAAGGGTAGTTAAATCCAGAGAGTATCTAAGTGTATCTCTTGCATTTGTAACTTGTCTTGTTGCTGTTACTAATCAAAATGTATGGATAATGCTTTCTCAACAGGCAAATCTAGAAAATTTCTGCTCAGATAACATGGTTAAAGCAGGAGAACCAAACAAAGTGTGCCTTATAGGAATACCTTATCATAACATCAAAGATTTCATTCCTTTTGGTATTGAAGAAGCAAAAGTGTCCTGCAGTGGTACTGGAGAAACCATAGCAGACATCATATGGCAATTGAATACTTCCTTAGAGAGAGATCCACAAGAGCTAAGGTTAGTAGGAGCTCTCCCTGGAAATGAGTCATGTGTTGAATTTCACCCTGTGCATTCTAGTGTATCAGAATGGTCAAACAAACACTGGTCACAGCAATATTTTCCTGTGGGAAACACAGATGTCACTCCTTATAATAAGAGTTACACCAATAGCAGTTGGTGTTGGAATGTTGTTGGTTCACAAAATACAAGTTACCCCAAAACAAGATTGGTTCACACAAAAGGTAACCAGAGAAGAGCATTGCCTCCTGGATATTTCTTAATTTGTGGTAATAGAGCATGGCCTGGAATACCTGTCCAGGTAAAAAGTGGACCTTGTTACTTAGGCCAGCTGACCAAATTTACACAATCAATACAAAAGCATCTTAAGTGGTCTAGTCCTCAAGCTGAGGAAAACACCATAGAACATTGGAGTGATACAGGACATTTGCTTGCATCAGTTTTTTCCCCAGTTGGTGTAGACAGAGCATTAGGTTTAGTGCAAATGCTTAACTACTGGGTGCAAGAACAACTAAACATCATTGCCAAAATGCTTAATGATTTCTCAACAGATGCTGATAGGACAGAACAAGCAGTATTACAAAACAGAGAAGCCCTAAGATTCTTGTTGATGATTCATGGTTACCAATGTGATGAGTTTAAAGGGATATGTTCCACAGAATTAAGCAAACACTCCAAAGAAGCACAAGCAGTGAAAAATAATCCTGACAAGCTAACAGCTAACATTTCTCCTTTAAAGAAATGGGTTCATTCCCTAAGCCTAATAACCTGGCAAGAAGCAGCACTGATTCAAGGAGTATTGATCCTAGTTGTTATTATGATTTGTTTGATTGTTCTTATTTGCAGGACTACTCATTAACTGTCCAATCAAACAAGAACAGTCCAGTTCAAGAGCATGTTGTTTAGCCTATATTTTGAAATTCTGTTAACTTTCAGTTAAAGTGCAGTTTTGAGCTTATTGCACTGCCAAGTTGCCCAGCAGGCTGTAGGGATAAGGACACCTGTCCCCTCAGCTGCTGAACATTTTCTGCAGAATGTAAGTAGTTATGTTTAGCCTTTGTGAATTTCCTCTGTGAATTCACACTTGTTTACTGCTTTACCAAGAGTGTATAAGGACTAAAAATCAAAGCTTCATTCTCAAACCTCTGTGATGGCCACACAGAAGTTCTGAGAATGGACCTTGAACATAAGGAGATTTAGTTCAGCTGGACTGAACTTGCTTCTTTGCTAAGTTAAGTCACTCTGCACTCTTGGACACTTTGCACAAAATTTAATAAAATTCGTAGTTTGTTTACAGTGATTTGTGCGGTGACGACTGCACAAAAAGACCACAATTTCACACGTGAAAGAAAAGTTTCTTGTTTTGCACTAGTTGTAAGTTTGCAAATTCCAAACATACATGTCTTAGTCATGTATTAGTTTGTGTTAGTTTACAAAGGTTACTGTACCTCCTTCCAAAAGTCTATTTTGAAAAGAGAGGGGGAGGTAGGGATGTGTAACCTGCAAATACCCTGTTACGTCTTGAATTAGCAAAATTTAAGACTTTCAAAATGTTATTTCTCAATTTTCAAAATTTTCAGCCTTTCTGTTCAAGTTGCAATATGCATGAGTCTGGATAGTATCCTAATGGTAACAATTTCCCCATTGGATGAGTTAGCTAAAGAGTTATGTGTATTATGTTGTTTGCATTTTTGCTTTGTTCTTTGAAACAAAAGGGGGAGATGTTGCAGCCCCTGATTCAGGTGGGTCTGGAGGACCACATTACAGGTTTCATTTTCACCTTAAAACGACATGTTTCCAGCCTCAACCAATTGGAGTCAGACCACTGCACCTGGGGCGGGGTCACTTGAGGTCATATATACCTGTGTTTTTGAATAAACTGGGGATTTGCTTGAACATCACATTGGTGTGTGCAGTCTCCCTAGGCCCTGGTTTGCAACAATCCTCTCTGCTTCTTCAATAGTTTTCATAAGTAGTAGCTATGCCACCTTCATTTCCAGTCTCCCTTTCAGCAGCCAAGGAGCCAAGCTTGACCCTGTATTTGAATACCCCCTGGCTCCTTGTGAGGGACCTCTTCTTTCAGAACATTTGTAGATGCCATGTAGATGTTTTGGTACTTACAAAGGCATATTTTTAAACAGAAAGCAGTTGTGCCTTTGGACCACAGTAGACACAGTGTTTTACTGTGATAAAGGGCAAAAACAACACTGTGTGCTTGTGTGTGGTTAATTAGTAAAAGCAGCTAAATGACCAGGAATAAGCTGTTGTTTGGGACTCCTTTTTTCCCAGTGCATGCTTTGAGATGCTGGCTTAGTTCCAGGAGCACAGATAACAAGCCTCAGTTGTAAAGAGGCACTTTTCACTACATACACTTACTCAAGCATCTGTTTAGCAAAATAATCATCAGAGTTCTCAAATTTCCCCATAAATGGAAGCAAATGCTGAATGCTGTGCTGAGCCAGCTGCCCCAGCCCCCAGCTGAGGTATTGCCTCATCCTCTCACTGTACCGTACTTTTACTGTCACTGCAGGTTATGGTGCACAAAATGAATCTCCTTTCCAACAAAAATGTAATTGATGGTGAACTGGGGAGTTCTTCATTAGGGACTCCCACAAGCAAAGTATAACAAAACAGTGTAGGCTGCGGAAAAGCATTACTGAAGGGTTGGAGAGACCTTTCCAAGAGTAAGCCTTGCTAGGGGCTACTTTACTTGCTGAATATTGTTAATTCATACATAAATGGCTGCAGGAGAAGCAACAAGAAACCATAACTCAGTCTTCCTCCACTTGCCCTCTCCAACACCTGACTCCTGTAGGGGCTTATGATGCAGGCCCTGGGCTACAACAGTTTCCCTTCCTCCATTCTTTCCACACCACTTATTTCATTGTCTAACCTAAGAGGCTGAGCAAGTTTTGCCTGAAAAAGCAGTACAGATCAATGGATGTGAACCTCTTTGACTGTGTCTTGCCCCAACCTCTTGTGTTTACTAACTCCTCTTAAGTTTGCTGTAACTGAACTTTTACTTTATTACCTCTGTGATGTCTCCTCTGTAGGAAAAAACACAACTCACTTGTTTTTCCAGCTCCATAATCATCTTCTCCTGTTGGTGAATCTGGAGGTTCTTCATTTCCAGAACATGTTTTAAGCTCTTCAAATCTTTTTCTAAGTGCAGATACGGAGCTCGCACAATCTAGGAAATATATCAGTGATTTTGACATGTCAGCCATAAATTCATCTTCAGCCATAAGACAAAAATTACTTTATGTACAATGGTTTAGGAGCCTTAGTGGTGTGAAAAACACCTGGACCTCTTGTCCTCTGCAGCCCACCTTCTGACCAGCCTCATGGATACAAGGATGGGATGCCAGGTTGTTGAGAATCCCATTCCTGCTCATAGCTTAGCAACCACATGGGGTGTTTTATGCTTCTGCAGGGATTTTGGCTTGGGAAAAGTACAAACATGAAACTGAGGAAACTGGACAAGTGGGATGGAGGCGAAAACTACCGTGTTCTGCCTTTCCTGCACCAATGCATCATAATGCCTGTTAACAAAGGTCAGATCTCATGAGAAAAAGTTCCTCCTCTGATCAAGAACTTCAGATGTACAGATGCAGGGGATACTAGGGTTCAGCTCATGGGCAATATATGTACTCTGAATTATACTGATGAAATACTGTCCCTGACTTACACTGTTTCGGATTTTTTGCAATGTAACTATCTCCAGTGAACTGCCTGATGGTGCTTGGCAATAACATCACTGTGACACAGCAAAATTTGTTGTTTCATATAAATTAAATTTTGCAATGCAGTTGGAAAGGGACTGATGCTACCTGTTTCCCATAGCCAAGCCTGTTTTAGACATTTGCACTCCTAAGGAGTTCTCTCACCTAAAAATTCACTAAGCCCCTTGCACACACCACTATTTTCATTCTGTCCTCTCTGTCATGTTGATCCAGCTTGCCCGTGAGGATGTGTTATGACGTATGGATACTGAAATGCCCCAAGATGAAAGGAAAACTCTTTTTGGAGGGTCATTTCAGGGTTACTTAATTTCAGATAAATACTTGCAGTTTGTGTTTACTTACAGACTGTAAATAAACAGAATGGCCCCAGTAGACAACAGCTGAATAAATATTTCATATGACAGGGCTGTCCCTTGAAAATCCAGAAAAAAAAAGGGAGTAGAGAAAATATCAAAGAAGCTGGTTCAGAAGGCAAAAGAAAACCCCACAAAAAAACCCTCCAAAAAAACCCCAAACCAAAAACCCCCAACCATAAATGTGAAAAGACAAACAGGAAAGAGAAAGAGGAAAAAGGGAAAGAAGAACAGACAACAGTAAGGACATATTAGGTAAGTTAATGAAGTGTATTGGAAGCAGAGCTACAAATGCTGGGTAAAAGAATAAAGAAAAAGAAGCAAACCCAGAAAATTATGGACCTAGGCTAAGATTTCTGACTCTTCCTCAGAGCTCAGTATTTGGAGACTCAGTTGGGACCTGCCACCCCATCCCTGGGGTGAGGATCCCATTGCTATTCATTTAATCGCCTGATGTAAGTCATATTTAGAAACATGTATCTTGACTAGAGATGTCATCTACCTTCAGTTGTTCCTCAGTGTTTTTCTTCAGAGCCTCTTCAAATCGGTCTGCTTTAGCCTTAAGAGATTGATTTTGGAAGGTGAGGGTGTCTATCTGGTCCTGGAGGGGAGACACATAAATTAACACACCAAATGTTATCAATCTTCACACAAGTCAGTCTGCATTGTGAAACTACCAGGCAAGCTGAACAATGCTTAGAAACCCCTTAGAAACCCCTACATACTGGTATTTTTTATGTAAGGCCACTTGAACATGCAATGGAGTGTTTGATAAGCATCAGGGAATCACAGAATCCTTATAACACCTGAGGCTGATGCTGAATCACCCCATCTCTTTGTGCTGGATGAGAATGTTCCTCCTTAAGAGAGCTGGCATTTATATCTCATGAGTGATTGTGCAGTCCCTAAAGCATGACTGAGGCAGTAGATATCTTACCCCTGCTTTCGTCACCTTTCTGGGCTCCAAACATGGTAACAAGAAACGATGAATTCATGGTATGGACTTTAAATGTTTCATCTCAGAGCTATACACTAGAACAACATGTTATTTTAATCAATCATATTTCTGTTACCATCAAAGGCATTTCTGTACCCCTGTCTATACAACACCTGTAAAATCTACAGTTGCTGTGAAATTTCTATTTTTTATCTTTACTAGTTGTGATTTCTTGGCTGCAAAATTACATTAGTGCTTATTGCAGAACTGCTGACATGCCTCAAGCTGTTGCAGCAGTGCAACAACATGTGCTAGTTAGAATGTTTAAAACTGTAATTAATCTCTGCCTGTGAAATCAAACAGGACTTGCATTATTTGCTGTGGCATCTTTATTTGCTTACACAAGAATTCCAAATTTAGCATGTATCACAGGCACACTTCTGCCCTCTAGTCCTTGGGATTTCTTCATCCCAAGATCCTGGTGTTAAATAGTGGGATGTGGGAGACGTGATGACCAGGGCTCACCCTGTCTGGCCATAGCCTGACTGCACAGCAGGGCCAGCCCTGGGCAATCTACATGAGGGACTGCATTGCCCTCCAGTGGGACTGGAGATGTGTCTACCGTGCAGGACCAGCTGTCCAACATTCAGGCAGCAGGAAAGAGCTTAAAGCACAGGTGCAGAGCTGGCCAAGGTGAGGTCAGTGTTTCTGAGCCCTGAGAGTCCCTGCTGGAGTATAGCATGTAGTCAAGGTGATGTTCACAGCCACTGCAGGTGCCAGAGCCCTCCCCACCATGCAGAGAATTGCTCAAATTTGCCATCAGCCAGCAGGGTCAAAAGGACACTCCTTGCTTTATCCAGATGCCTTTTTGTCCCTTCAGGTTTGCCCTCTTCTGAACCACCCAAGGGTGAGGAAAAATCTTGAGAGTCTGTTGCTAGATCCCAGCTTGGACAGGCAGGGGACAAGAGGTACTATCGCTGGTAAGAAGCAAGAGCCTGCTGGCATCTGGCAAAGGTGCTGGGACTGGCCCATGGGCTGCCCTGTAACATCATTACAGGGAAGGGAAATAAAGAAACTGCTAACCTGGAGTGACAGCCGCAGTTTTTCAAAAGTCTCTTCCAGTTGTGCCTTTTCCAGTTTGTGAGCAGTATTCAGTTCTGGGGAGGTTACACAGACATGATATTACTAAATGAAGTCCATCAAACCAGGGTCCAAGAGCATGCACACCATGAGCCAAGCGCAATTTGGAATGAAATTTTAGGACATGGAGGTGGAGTAGGAAACATCTAGCCATATACTCTTTGACCTAAAGTGGATTTCCTGATCTTTCACTGGTTGCAGATACCTCTATTTTTATGTGACCAGAATCTGATTTTTCAGAACTGCTCAAAAATCCCAGCCCCCAGGTACTCAGAAAAAGGTCAGTCTGGAAATGGGTCACATCAATTCAGAATGAGTATCCCCAGATAAAAGATTTTAAAATTAGATATATAAAATCTTGGCTTGCAATTTCTTTGAGGAGATAGAGAGGAGGGTCACCACCTCAGATGCAAACATGCAAATGACAGTGTTTCTCCCCAATCTGTGGCAGATGAGCTATGAGATTTATTCCAGTAGTGAGACTGACAGACAAAACAAAAAATATGATTAAAGGTTTCTTTGCTAGAATAACTCACCCTGGAATTACAAATAACCAGAAGTTTAATAAACTAAGTGAAATAAAGTCTAATCTCTAAAGCAATGGCATAAAAATGTCATTCAGGGGCAGTAGTAGCACCTGCCTTTTTAGTATACAGACACTCCATTTGTTGTGGTTTCACCCCCAAGCCCATGGAATGCTGCCGTCTAACCCCTGCTCACTGGCCACAGCAACAGCAGTGATACAGGCACTCCGGTGTCTTAACACAGCCCCCAAGCCACAGCGGCTGCAGTGCCTTTTCCGGGCACAGGAGGGCATTTCACACTCGCAGCACGAGTAGGAAGCACAAACTTTGGCCACCAGATCCTTGATAAACCACAACTAAATTTTATCAACAGAAAATACCAACAAAAATGGCCAGATATAAGAATATCCTCAAGCAAGAAACAGCTTTTTACTTAATTATTTTCAAAATCGGATATGTTAATTTACAGATAGTATGCTAGATACTTTTTCTGCCTATGGGAGAGGGAAATAGGCTGTTCTCAGTCCACATTATGCTCTGGACTGTGTCTCTAATAGACTCAATGCAGAGCTAAGCAATATGGCTTGGTTTGGGAAATGTGGGAAAACCTACTAGAGCTATTTAAAAAGTAGACCTTGATTTAAAAAAAAAAACGGAGACAGAGATTGTACAGAAAACTGTTAAATGTCAGCTAAAGCATGCACAAAGACGTGTTTAGATACTGAACTGGTAAGAAGGAAACATCTCTGTCTACAGAATCAATCCCATGGCAAAACTGTAGCACAGAATAATAATAAGAATGTTGAGGTGCAGATTTGCACAAGTGTGTGGCTATGGTCTGCTCAGCATGGTCAGACATTTGCTACTGAAAATAAGTCTTGTTTTTGGAAGCAGTGTGGGCACTTAAGCACCAAAATTCAGAGATATCCAATGAGCTCTAGCCTCCTGAGCACACAAGTATTAGGCTCTTGAGAAAAGTATGTGTGTGAAGTGAAGTGGTATTTGGACTCTGTTTTTAGCAAACTATGGAGAAAGCCTTATCTTTGACCCAGAGACCTCTCTCAGAAAATTTCAGGTCAAAGTTAGATGCTGTATACACTGCAGACAGACAGTTCTCCCTCTGCCCTAGCATTAATCTAGTGGTCCACCCCGCTAGACCAACACAAATTTTGTGTGTCATCTGCTCTGGAGGAAGAAAATTCAGGCTTGCACAGTGTCACTACACTGTTAATTCCTGCTCTGGTGTAGCTGTGTAGCTGTTAGGTTGTCTCTGGCTTACCTTGAATCTTGCAGTCATTCTCATCCTGCAGTACTGTAATGGCGACTATGTGGTTATTTTCCAACTGCAACATTGCAGCTTCATGTACAGATGTGATATCTTCCACCTGTTCCAACAGCAGTGAATGGAGATATGGACATGATTAAACATACGCTGGCACACTGATAAGCCACTACTAGAGAGCTCCAGTGAGCTGGAAAAAGTAAAGGGGTCTACTGAGCATGACATTTCCAGCACCAGGGCCAGTTTTATTCAGTACAAAACGGGCATGTTGATGCCTTGAATGGCAGAGTGTAGTTACTGCTGATAGTACTTTTCTTCTTTTAACTTAATGGTGATAAAGAGGTACATAAGAAAGCAAAATGTTAAAAATTCCTTAGGTGGCAATACCTACTGAAATTCATCATGGTAATTGAACTATGAATGGAAAATATGGGCTAAAACTCCAAGATACTAGGGCCATAGCAGCACTTTCAAAGCAATGGAGAGGAATGTTTGTATTATCTTCAGTAATCAGGGAACATGGAGCAAATCAAAGGGCTGGAGGACAGAGAACTATCTGCCCTGCAGAGGGAAAGATGTGTTTCCACTGCTTATATGTGATGATGTATACAGTCACAGTATTTGAAACATGAGAAAAATAAGCATACTTCTAGTCAAGTCCTACAACGACTTGTATCACCCTTCCTTGCACTGGTCAGCTTGAGAGGAGAAGAACCAACATCTGTTACTGTGGTCCTGTGAGCTTATAGAAACACTCAGAGTAGCAGAGCCCAGCTATAGATTATCTCAGAAAAAAAATTAACTTGCAGCTAGAGCCAATATTTTCTACCAGACAGACTGACACACTGACACAGTGAAAGGAAGAAAATTGTCAAGGCTTTTGGGAATGTAACCCCTCTTTCATACCAGGAAAAAAAAGCAGAAAATTTGAGGGGCATTCCAAGAAAAACAACTTGCATAAACTGAAATGAGAACAAAAAGACATGGCTCAGCACAGCTTCTAACCATTTATGGATAAATACTTTGAAAAATCTGGTTTAGGACATGAAAAAAAAATTTGATAGCACCTTCTAATACCTCTTGGAAAATCAAGGTACTAATTGAAACAGGTAGTTTGTCTGGGACAAAACAGCCCGGTTGCATAAAGCCTTTATGTTGCATGTTAAAAGCCTGCAAATAAATACCAATCATCGGGCCCAGCAATTAAAATAGGTAAAATCCAGAGGAGTCCTTCACATGCTCACACTGAAGAATCAAACCAGTGCAACAGATACATGTGACAGAAAGGCCCTCAGGACCTGTAGTGTTGGGTAGTAGGTAAGAGTTGTTGCTGAAAAGATCGGAGCTGTATCCACTGCTCACTGCAGACAAAATGAAAAAAGACCAGGTAAAGGCATTTTTGCCATAATCCAGTCCAGGATGTTCTGCCGCCACGTGAGAGGTGCCTATAGGTGTTTGTTCACTTCAGCTGTTAAAAATAAGACAAAAGTAGCTGCTTGTGAGAGCATTCCTACCTAGATACTGAAAGCAAAGCAAGAAGAAGAAACACTTGGGATATACAGACCAAGAGATTAGACTGGATGATGGAGCAGGGGACCTGGAGTGTATCATGTCCTTGATGTTTATGTTGCATGTGTTACATGGGTACTATCACTTCACCATATTGCCCTTCAACTAGCATTGCAAATAATAATGGGCATGGCTCTGCTGGCCTTTCCTGTGTTGTGCAGGTGTTCTTGTTAAGTTGGCTTCACATAAATTGACTAAAATAGGTGGGTTGAGGAGCAAGGATGTGGAGGCAGCATTGGTACTCTAAATATTTTTACTGTAAAACACCAGGAAGCATGTGAAGAAAAGACATGACAATGTAATAGACTACTATGTAGAAATAACAGCAGAACCAATAGGGAGAAGCAGCAGTAAAGATAGTAATGAATAAATGTTCCAGTTGTGTCTTCATGTTGGAATGTTCAATATATTTCATGACCTGAACCCACTCAGTACCAGCATGGACTACTCTTCAAAGGTCACAGGTGGAGACTGACCTGATCCTGATGCTGCAATTTGGCTTGCTCCAGCTGCAGCCTGTGCTGCTCCTGCAGGCTCTCCTTCTTGGTGTTGTACTCCTTCTGCAGCCGCTGCTCCAGTGCCTGCATCTCCTCCTGCTGCTGCCTGCGGAGCTGCTCCCCCTCCTCCTCGAAGCGCCTCTCCAGCTCCTCCTTCTCGCTCAGTAGTTTCTTCCATCTTGCTGTGTTGAGGGCTAGGGAGACAAGACCATGCAGTCAGGCTCTGAACTGCCTGGGACCAAACAGTGGAACTGGACTTGTTTGTACAGCACTGAGCACAGTGGTTCTCGCCGACTCTGGAACTTCCATGAATCTCAGCCAGCAACAACTTCTGGCTGCTGCTTCTCTCTGTTCTGCTCTCCCTCTCACACACATACACACATGCACACATGCATTTGTTTAAGTAGAGGCACTGTCAGCGTATGCAAAACTGGAATCTGAAAAATAATACCAACAATAGCATTAATAATAAATAAAACATGGAACTTCACAGACCTGCAGGGCGACTGATTGTCCCCTCCTAGCTAGCACAGTCTTAGATCCACAAACTGAGGCTTTGGGGTTTTCAGTTTGTCTTGGATGTAAGAAACAACATGTGAGACAATCAGTTGACACAAAGCCTGTCAACCGGGATATAAGATTTTTCTTATTTCCTTCTCTCAAGACACTGTCTTGGCTAAGTCCCTGCTTCCAGTGAAGGCAGAAGCTGCCTGGGCTCTTGAGGAGCATCCTGTGCCTGTTATGCAAGGGATGTAATTGACAAGTTGACTAGGAGAGGGATTGCATCTCATACTTTCCATTTTCCAGCTGTTAGAAGTTGCTCACCCCATAAACCTGTCTTTTGCACCAGATCCAGTAACGACCACTCAAATCCATTAATGCACACTTGCTTAAAATAAACAATTCCCCTGTGTGCTTAATGGAAACAGAGAGCAAAAATGAAAGACTGATACTGAAGGAAATCAGAAAATGTGAAATTTTTACTCTAGTAAACTAATCCAGTGACTATGTCTCAGAATTTACAACCATATCTACAACTGTTTTCCAACAGTTCCATCAAGTCAAGGATAATCAGTCCATTTCCTCATTTGCTTCCTCACCTATATTGTTTCCCAGGACTCAGGAAAGCAGTGTCACAAACACTGTCCTCAGCCTTTTGCTTTGCTGAAGAACACTTGCAATAAATCCACATACTGAAAAACTGATTCAAGTTGGACAAGATCAGCCAGACTATATTTAGAGAGCAAATTTACTCACTTGTAAAGATCCAACAGGTAAGAAGATTAAAATCATCATGTCCATAACATTCAGAACACTAGAGAAGGAGAGATGGGTTTCTAGATCTTTCTGGTTCAGACCCATAGCAAATTTCAAAAGATGATCAGCTTTTGAACAAACTGTCTGTATAGTTATCTTTCCTTTGCCATTCAAAATGCACCTGCCATGCACAGACCTGTATGCAAACAAGAGGGTTGGAAGCAGCTGTCTGCCTGCTGAATGCTTCAAAACCATATTTATCCTATGACCATATATTTGCTCAGTATCTGGCACCCCATGTGTTTTCCTGTCTCCTTCTACTATGGTGTCAGACTGTGCTCAGTTTTTCCAGGATAGCAAGTTTGTCCAAGTCACCACTGCTGTCCCCACAGCTCATGTTAGATGCACCCATGCAACATAGTTTGGGCATCCAAGCTAACCATTCCCTTCCCCACATAGCTATTTTTCACCCTGTTTAAAGCTCTTATCCGCACTTACTGGACACCAATATCCAGATTTGCTCAGTATGTCCAGGCAGAAAAACACTACTGGGGCCCTGTTCTGATCCCGATGTCCTGAGCTCTGTGTCCCTTTGAAGTTCTCTGCTCCTTACAGAAAGAAAGTGAACCAGTGAGCTTAGCACCTCAGCAGCAGCACATAGAAAGCTTTCCCACCTGCCTCATACCCAAAATGGAATGGCACAATTTATATTTTATATGGTCATTAGCTGGAATATCTTGTCTCCTGGCAGTCTAGATTACAGCTCTAAACCCTCTTTTTTGCTTTTTGTATTTTCTTTGGCATGTAAAGTGATCACAGAGCAGGAGGGGTTATGCTTGTAGCTTTATCTTCAGTAGAATTCAAACTTACTCAAGCTTTAAATTGGAGCTGTAATGAACCTCAGCTCTCTCCAGCCTCTCTAATGAGATTATCCAGCATATAGGAAGGACTGGGCAATGAAAGAATGTGCTCTAACCAGAAGAAAGTTCATCTGAAACACTTCCTGTAACCTGAAACACAAGACTATTCACAAATCAAACTCTGACGCAGGTGTAAAATGGAGAGAAGAGGAAAGCAGGGAAAGTGTGCTTGCATGGCACATTCCCCACACACCAAACAATCCTATTGGAGACAGAAAATGAGGCCATGGCCCAGCAAAATTTGCCCTGTACTGAATACAATACACCTCTAATGCAAAGGAATGATCCTTACAATAAGTTGCAGACTAAGACAAATAAGGCCAAGGACTGAAGTGGCGAGGAAACACTAACACTGTTGTTAGCATGGAGATGGATCTGTGGACCTGGATCTACTGGGACAGCTGTAGCAGAAGGTAAAACCCATGCAGCCCAAGGGTCTGCAGCTCTCCTACCCGCATGGGGAGCAGGAAACAGCATGAGAGAATGTACCTTGCTGGAGTCGACCTTGAATCAGCTGTGATGTCAGGGTGTGGTTCTGGTGAAACAGCTGTGTCTCTTCAGCAGAGACCCCAAAACAGATGCCTGAACAGAAGACCAGCTAATGTTGCTGTAAAACAGTGAATTTAGCTTTCAAGCATCAGGATAAGGATGTTGCTAAAGTGAGCTACTATTATAGAAAAAGAAAAAATCACTAAGAAAAGTTACATGAGTGTATTACTGACATGGAACAAGACAAACAAAGCAAAACTACTATTGGCTGCTATCACGCAGAGTTACACACTGGTTTTCTTTTTCCTTCTCTCTAGGTATTTCCATTGCTGCTTGCAGGCTGAAAATGACTCTGACATAACATGGCATTTCCTGGGATGACAGTGTGCTGGTTAAATGAGACAGCTACTGTTGCCCCTCTACTCCCTTAGCAACAAGTGACTTTTACAGTGCACAACAGATGAGCAAAATCCTTTTCAGCCTGGGCTGGGAAGGTGAGAAAAAGGTAGATGTTACGGCTGGACTGATCTCCCCACCACCACACTCCATCTGAGCTGCAATCCAATTTCCCAAGTCCTGGCACTTCGCATTCAGGAGGGTAACTATTGTGGGAACTGGGGTGCTGGTGTCTTCTGGCCCCACAGAGGGACTGTTTTCTTCTGACATGAGAAATGGGCTCTTCGCCGTTTAGACTCTTTTCTTCCTGACCCTTGGCCCCAGATTCGCAGGCAAATCACAGCCAGCACACTCAGGTTAAGGGTCCTCTGACTGGAAGGCATATCCAGGAGGAAATGGCACATAGGCTTTGATTTCCAAACTCTTGTGAATACAGATAATACAAATTTTAAACTTCATATCTGATTGTCTTCTCTCCATTTAGTTTTTTTATGCATCTCCATATCTCCTCTCAACTCACTTCACATGCCACTGGTCTGCAGCAAAGAAGTAGGTAATTCTGACATTTAATTTCCATTAGTTTGAAGGAAAACAGCCTCTCTTCAAAACCTCTTTATTTCAAGAGATTCAGTGTTGCAGCTGAAAAGTGCTTGCATTCATAATTTATAAAGATCAGTGCCCTGACTGTAAAATGACTGCTTGTCATGTTTTTCTAGCCTTGCTATTTCTAGCAAAATACATGAGCAAATCTTATTGCTTAAAATAACAAGTCCCTCAGCGTTTATAGAGGCCAGATTCCTTCCCAGGACTGGAAAGGGAGAATCACTTTCCTATTTCACCCATGCTAGTTTCAGACGAGGTGTGATACATTCAGTGCTGGGGGTAAAAGTGGACAGCGTTTTCAGAATCTAAACATTTTGACTGTCTCCAGAAGGTTGCAGGTCTCCCTAAGCTATTTTACACATGCCCCATCCCTGCTATTGTTTCAACAATACTTACCAAAAGAATTTTCCTTAAATTTATATTCTGACTTTTCTGAACAGTCTATTCTCTCTTGCAACTTCATTGCTTTGTATCACAGAATACTGCAGTTCTGTTGAAGTTAACTAAGACTCTGTGCTTTCAAACCCAAGCACATTCAGCATCTAAATTGTAACTGAATTACAGCTATTGCCTAAATAACTAAATGTTGGACACACTGCCCTGGCTACTCCAGCCTCGATTTATTGATTCATTCAGGCATTTGCATCAGTGAATCTGACATGGTGAATTTATACATGAGGAACCAGGAATTTCTGGCCAACACCCATGCTGTTTAACTGGACTGGTTACTTTTAAATTAATGAGTGACTACTTATCAAAGTGATGGGGACAAGTCAGAACTAAACTCAGTCATAGTCAAAATTCCATGCTCTGTAGATTTTCCCTGTATTTCTTCATAGAATCACCTATGATTGCTGTTATCAATTTATTAGCATAAATCTTGTACAATACTGTCCAACATACAGATTCATCTGAGAGTGAGGGCAAAATAACCCTCCTATAGAACAGGTGGGTTGCATGTCTCTAGTAGCATCCACAGCCCCAGCATGAACTACTTTAGAGACAGCAAAGACCTGCACTGATGAAAAAAGCTCTCATGCACATGTCATTTGCCTTTCACCTCATCCATAGATTTAAAACATTGCTTGTTTCACAAAACTTAATTTTATAATCTTATACCAAAGAAAAACAGACTGTCCAGAAATTTTTGGCTTACACTAAAAAACAGACATTTACCCTCCATGTGTATGGATATTTACTAGGATTTGTACTGCTGATGAATTTTTTCACATTCTGCTGAAGTGCAATACCTGCACATGTTCATCTTTTTGTTCATCCCTTCTGGGAGTCCTTCAGCCTGGCCATGTTGCATCTCAGGGTTGTATAGAGAGGATTCACCAAGCAGATGGCCAGACACCCATGTCACTTCTAAACAGCCCCTACTCAGCATCTTGGTGTCTCCCAGATTGGTGGCTTGCTTAGGAAGAGATGGCCTGTAATGGCTCCTCTCCAATGCACATGACCACAGGACCATTGAGGAAAGGACTATCTCACACCACCTTTCCCCTTTCTGAGAAAGAGAGCCCATACATGCCTACAGGTGAACTCCTTTCTGAAGCAGTACAGCTCAGCCTGCTTTTCTGGAGTATCTGGGGTTCTTACCAAAACTGTCTCCACATACAGCACCACAATCCAGTTTTGGGCAGAGGCGGTGTCTGTTGCTGCATGCTCAAGGGCAATGGCAAAGGCCAGGCAGTGCAGTGATCTCTTACTGAACATGCTGCTCTGTGATCCCCAAACAGGCAGGAACTTACTTATATCCTTGGCAACATTCTCCAGAAAAAACACCAGGGATTTGTATTCATTTCAGCTGTACAAACATGATGTAAATGGAAGCAGAACTCTTCATCTCTAGCATTGAACCTCTCTTTCCTTCCCATGTCACTGCCACTGAAAAAAGCACTGAAATGAGCAAACCCAACCTGTTAGATTGAGGTAGGACTTTCAAATGAGAAGTGGGTATTGAACAGAGAGCTTCAGATATGCCCTGCCTAAGAATGTACCAATGGCAACAACTTCTCTTTGAGAGTTGTGGTGATCAGAGGATGGAGGAAGGCAGGCATGAGGGAATAACTGGAAACACTGTTGTGACATTCCTGCAGTATACACTGGCTGTGGAGACAAAAAAGTTCTCTACGAAATGACAATCAGCCAAATAATTTCAGAGGGGCACAGCAGGGATCACAAGTTATTAAGCTTAAGAAAAGGGCTGTACTCAGCTTTTGTGAAATGGGTTGTCATAGGTGAGGTGAAGATGAAGCACAGGGAGGATCTGCAGTTCCACCAGGGGTTTGGCCTGAGCCTCCCTTTGCCAGCCAAGTCACCCTCTGGCCACATGGCACACTCTGTGCTTAATGTGTGATACAAAAACTGGGCTCCCACATGAAGAGAAAGCTGAGAGTTCCACCCCATTCATAACTCCAGTCATCAGTGGTTCCAACACATTTCGATACTCAGGGTGTCCCTTGCCCCAGTGATCCTCCTCTTCATTTGCCCTGTGGCAGATGAACCCTACATCACACTCATTCTGAGGAGGCTTAAGCCCAAAAAATCTCAGCCCGTTGACTGAAGCCAGAGCAAAAGCCCACCTTCTCTCTCAGGGGTTGCAGTATCTTTACATGCTCCCTGTCTGCCCTGTCTAGATCAGAAACCAAAAGGAAAAGTAGTGCATGCAGATACACAGGGAACACACAGACCAAATGAGACATGTAGCTCTTCATATCTCAACGAGGAAGAAAACTTAGAGATATTAATAAGCAAGTTTTGTCCTTCAGTTTGTACCTGAACTGCAAAACATGCAAAAGTTTTTAAGTGAGTGATGAATTTCCAGGCACCATGCACTGCAATGTTCCCAAGTTCCCACTTCTCATCACTAAACTTTCTCCTTGGCAGTGGTGGAGTTTGAGAATGGAGGCTATGGATTTATGAAGAACGATTTCTCTAGTAAAGATGATGCACAACTAGCTCCAGTGTGTGCAGTGATGGAGCTATCTCCATAGCAAAGAGGTAAAATCGCAGCTCTCTGCAAAGCCACAAGACCTCTGGCCAGTAGGCTTCAGAAGACACTTCATCACATGCATGCAGGTTCCCCAGGATCAAGTCACAAGTAGTAATAATAACTTATTTTGTGTAAAGTGAGAAAATAATTTTGTTGTTACTTTTCTTGTGCTACTTACCAACTTCATCTCTGATCTTTGCAAGCTCGACTCCTAACTCTTTTATTTTCACAAGGGCATTTTCATTCTGTTTAAGAAAAAAAAAGAGAGAAGCATGTATAGTCCCCAGGTTTATCCCAGTAAGCACTTTCACATGTTCATTTAGTAAAGCAGATTAGATTGATTCCTTGGAGGTTTTTTTTCTTTTTTTTAGGGGAGGGGAGTGGGATTATAATGAATTCATTCAGTTTTTAAATCAAGCTTAGGAACCACAACTCACTGGCTACAAATGTCTTGTACACCTATGAATACATCTACACACATGCACATCTACATGACAGCACAGAATATTCTATTTACTCTCCTATGTCTAAAAAGAGATTTGTATTTTTATAGCATTTTGTGGTCAATCTGTGTACCACCTATGGTTGCACTACATGTTCAAGTTTGACTTATTAATTCTGTTAGAAGACTTTAATCTATTTATGCCTCTATTTAACCACCTCCAAACATAATAATATGGTCACACAGTCAAATTTGAAGAGCAGAAACTGTACTCACACCATTCTAGGCATAGTGAGCATACCCACACAGACAGCACTAGTAATCTGATATTCATGCCTATTTCCACATTTATTCCTGTGATTTTATTATCTGTAAAGAAAAAGGACTCTTTTCCTTGACTAGTCTCAAAAGATACCTGAATACTTAAGGACTTAAAGTGCATGAGTTGGCAAAGGGAAAATTAAAACATATTTACATTAGCAATGCTAAGGTGTTATTAATAAAATGAAAGGACTGACAGCAGATACCTGATGAGTGTTGTGCAAACTGACCAAGAAAATTCTTAGGAAAATCTATTGTAGTTTGTTTAACTATAATAAATCCCAACATAATCGTTCAGTCATATGGGCACTTTAAATTGGGATGTAACCCAAATCATATTAGGAAGAAGACAAAATAATGTATCCTGCTGGGAAGTTCACTAATCATTAGGAAAACTAGATCAGGCTACTATAAATACATCCCAGGTTAGAAAAGGTCAAGAATCCTTAAAGGACACTACAGAAAAATTATATTCAAAAGAAAAGGTAGTGCAGTAATAAACTGAATTAAAAGGAGTCCTAGAAACAACACCATTCAGTAATAAGCAAGCAAGGCTAATAAAAATCTAGGACACAAAAGGAATTAGTTTGGTAGTAGGATACATGCAGATAGGATAGCAAATTAGTTCTACATTATACAAAAATGAAAGTGGAAGAAATATTTCAGAGCTTAATCTTTCTGTTTATTTTTCCTGCACCTAGTTTTTAACTCTGATAAGAGAACCAACACAGCTTTATTTCTGGTAGTACCAGAATAATGGAATCTGGAATTTAAATTAATCCTTTACATGTCGCCCTTTGGGGATGATTTCCACCAGATCCAAGGGACACACTTTCCAGAAAGTTTGCTGTACACAGAGTGATAAACTGAGCTGATTTGAGAGCCTTGATAGCCTGAGGAGACCCAGATCATGGGGGCACCTCTCTTACTCAGTTATGGGAAGAAACCAGGAATGCAATGCCAGGCTCCTCCGGTCAGCTCCATACCCTGCTGAGTAATGCACATGGGGCTGTGTGCCAGGACTGCAGAGTGTCCAGTCATGACCAACTGCATTAGGTTCAGAATAAAACGATGTGGAGTTTTCTGTACTTCCATTTTTTTTCCTAATCAGTAAAAAAGTTATGAAAAAAAATAAAAGGTCCAGATAAATACAGGCTGGTATGTTAAAAAACCCCCAAACAAACAAAACCAGATACCTTCAAAAAGATTCCCAAATCAGCAGCCTTACAGAGATAAGGTTTCCCCTTTTGGAGAATGCCACTGCATCTGCCCATACTGTCTGTTTAGCTCAGTGGAGTAATTTTAAGAAGTGTTCTTGACAGATTGCCAGCACTGGTGCCCTTGAAGGCATGTGCACAGGAATATACTGGTTATGGGACTTGCAGGTGGGGAGCACCCACTCAAATTACCAGCTCCCACTATTTGAAACAAAAGCCATTTAAGCAAGGGAGCTCTGCACAAATCATTGCCAGAACCTACAGATAAGCAGAATTCAGTGTGATTGTTACTATTTACATGAAGAAAATTAAAAACAAGTAAAAAAATCATATCCTAGGAAAAAAAAAGGGGGGTTAGAATTTTGATTCCCATAAGAAATATTACAGACTCAGTTTTTTACATTATGTTTTATCTTACCCTTTTTCCTACCCTTGAGGACACTTGGTGGTGGGGCACTCTCCAAAAGTGTGGAGAATTGCCATGGTGCCAACTTAAAAATGCTACCCCATAAGCTCCAGCATGGACACCAATCCCCCAGGACAGCTGGCCTCATCTCTGCCTCCCACCACACTGGGGTCATGGTTTACAGAGCAGCTCTTGCATCTATCTCAAGCAGCTGGTATTGACATAGCTCAGGTGCCTTTGCTGTTATTGGACTGCCCTGCCAATAATTCTTTCATTATATTTTATATTGGTTAGTGTCCTGTCTGCTCTTTGAGACCTCATATTTATGTTTCATGGGAGGTCAGATGTGCAAGGGTTGCCCTCAGTGCCAAGGCCACAAGTAGTCCCTCTTTCTCAGAGTGTTCTTCTAGAGAGCAACGGTACATAAGTACTCATCTTCCTTTTCTGCAAGAGAAGCAAGGTGCAGTTTCAGCTAATCATCCTATCAGTCTCATGGTTTCCTGGATCGCAGTGAATTTACAAAAATCCCTGGCATCTTCTGTGATTGCAACCTGCTTTGTCAGTGTAACATGATAGGTTCAGACTGCCCATGTTCCTGCGACAGAGTAAACACAACAGTAATGCAAAATGAAAAAGCCCCTCCTTCTTATCATCAAAGTGGCTCTGAGATAACCAGCACTCCACTGTCAGTGTAACCAGGGAACTGGGAATGCCAGTGCTAAGGAAACCAAACCTTACAGTAGAGAAAAACTGGATCTGACTTCAGAAAGTAAAGCTATCAGGTTCAATGCTCATATATATCCAATGTCAAAGCATCAAAGCAATTGGAAAATTCACAAGCACATGAGGAAAACTTTTCTGAAACAAATGTATAAGAAACCAAATTAACAGGATGTACCATTGGGTTAATCAGTCTTCATTAATATTTATCTCAACAAAGCCTTTGAAAGAGAAGACAGGGTATGCAGCTGCCCTCCCAGGAGTTTTGTGTCTAACAGACTCAGGGTGTCAAAAGAGATTTGTAGGGGTTCTGTACTAGGCCACTGCAAAGAGTTGAGCTATTGAGGGTGAACAACTAATCCCACTTAGGTTTAAAAAGGTTCAGCGTTCATACAAATGACCCAGCTGTTTCCAGTAGGTGAAAAGGTCAGAGTCACTGCAAGGAGATTGTGCAAACATCCAGCATTTCAGTGCGACAGTTAAATGGCAAGCGAGGAAAAAAAATCACTTGGATGTGATTTGCAATTCATTTTTTTCTGGCCAAAATGTGAAATCAAAACAGTGGGTTTTGTACAAATTAAAACGTCCCATTTATTTTTCATGTACTCTTAATGAATGATGGGTCTCATTACTTCTCGGAAAAATTATGATAAAGATCTTGTGTTGGCTGCATCCCAAGGAATTACTGTGTTACTGAAGTAATTTTTAAAAAATAAAATTACACTCATTACAGAGATGAAGGAAACCTTCTTCCTCATTCCTGAACTCTACAACAAAATCATTGAGTCTTATGTCTGGAGTATGTCCCATCTCTTCAGACAGAAAGAAGAATAGAGTAGAGAAGAGTAGAGTAGAGTAGAGAAGAGTAGAGTAGAGTAGAGTAGAGTAGAGTGAAATAGAATAGAATAGAATAGAATAGAATAGAATAGAATAGAATAGAATAGAATAGAATAGATCAGAACAGGTAGAATGATACCTTTGATGTGTGTTTAAACTACTGCTCTGTTGAATAGAAGACACAGTGGCAACTTTTTTTCATATCATCAGCTTTATAACTCTCAGACCTCCCAACATTTCTCCTGTGAAAGGCTCGATGTCGGACTGCATTTCGGTAAGTGAAACAGACACTGAAAATGGCACTTGTGTATTCTTCATTCAACTTAAAACACCCTGAGGGTAGACTGAGGCATGACTTATACTGGTGCAATGTCTAAGCAGCTCCAGAAAACCCGGCATGTAGTCAGGCAGGTCACCGGAGATGTAAGAAGGGAACTTGAATGAATCCAATCAAGTAACAGTGGCTAAAAGTTTACAATGTAGTTCAAAAAAAAGTGACCACCTAGAAAAAGAACTTGGTAAAAGATGCCACAATATGAACGTGAGGGTGGGTGAGATGCTGGTGTTGTCCAAACAGATTATGAAAAGAAGTAGTGATGAAGGCTTGGGGACAGAGACTGGACAGAGCTCTGAGTAACCCAGTATCATTGAAGATGTCTCTGCCCACTGCAGTGGTCTTGGACTAGATGATCTTTAAAAGTCCCTTCCAACCCAAACTGTACTGATTCACTGATTCTATGAAAGGCTCTGCTTTAGTTGCAGAGAGTTTCAGCTGACATGGAGGTATCCTTGAGGAGGCATTGTCAGGGAGACAGGTCAAGATTTTACTTCGGACCAGGAATAATTGTGGGATGGGGGGGCAGTGTTGAGGTTTGCCTTGGAGTCTCTCTCCTCTGAGAATCATGAACTACCTGAGAGATACTAATAAATTAGAAATTGTATTTAATTAAACCTCCAGGTGCTTTTTAACAATACGTAAGTAATGGCAAATCCATCGCAGAAATGGAAATGGATCAAATCAGGCAAGGAACGTCAGAAAATTGCCCAGACTCCCATAGGAAGTCAACTGTGGCTAGGAAGTAAATCTAGAAAGTTAACTTCCCAAATTGGCATGTCTCTCCACCCTGCCAGCTTCCATGTTTGCTCATATTCTGAGATCCAAATGTATATACATTGTCTCCACAAACACTCTTCAGTTCTCTGCAATACCTACTAAAAAATGTACTGCACACAGATGCTCTGTGGCACTTGTTATTAAAACTGTTCCTCCAGAATAGCTTTTCTGTATCCAGTTTCCAAAAAATATATATAAAAAAATGCTGACCTGCAAATGGTGCTTAGTCACTGCTGTGCTTTATTCAGACTTCCCTGTGGCAAGGTCTTATACAATAATTGGAAAGAGAATCATATACTTTGGGAATTCTCTTGTACCAATAAATGTTTCAGATTATACTTGCTGAATCCCACTGCAGCTGATGTTCAAAATTACCTAGTCTTCCTTCAAAAAAGAAGTGCTTTAACATTGCTGTTCAATCATGCTTGTTCTCAGGTAATCTTCCCTCACAACACTCTTCAGGTTTAGGTTAAAGTTTACAAGTACCTAGATATCCCCCAGTGTCTGCAATTTGACAAGTTTTATATTAACTCACATATTTTTTCTTAACTCAGTTAGTAGCACTTCTCGAGCTATATTTGAACATATTATTAGGTATAAGGGAGACACTACCAGTTTTTCATTTCACCGAGTATATGAGTATTTTAAAAAGTCAAACTCTAACAGAATATACTTCACAAATATGTGTTTCTGCCAAGATATTTTCTATCAAGCAAATTAAATGCATAAATTCATTCTCTCACTCTTCTGTACACACTTAAAATCGAGGCAAATTTCCACAATACTGGGAAAAACTATGAGTTTGAAGAGTCCCACAACTTCTCTTTGACATGCTATTTTCCTGCTGCCTGTAGCTATGTACTTACCTCTGCACTGGTATTTGTTACATGACCCAGGAATTTGTTTGATTTAGATTCACCCAGACATAAGAAAACAGTTTTTCTTGTTTCACTTCTAGATTGGAGGATCAATCCTCTGTCAGAGAGGAGGATTGTTAGAGAGGTAAAACCTTAGGACAGCTAGAGGCTGAATAATCTCTCTTCAGACTTTAAAACTCTGTGCAAGTTTTCTTTATAACTTGTACTCTACATGGCTATTAAAAATGCATGAAAAGCAGAGCAAGATATCAAGCCGACTGTTGCTACAGAAAATGCCAAAGGTCCCTCCTTGTTTCATGAGCATCCAACCCTTACATTTAGACTGCAGGATAAACTTATGTAAGGCACTGCAGTGCATGAGAAAACGACCGTTAGACCTGTCCCTGGTGAAGGGGAGATCACCACACTGTAAACAACCCGAACATCGCTCCCCTCTCCGCCGCCCGGGATGCGCACACGCCAGCGAGAAGCAGCAGCACAGGCTCTATCACGGGTACATTTCTTCCGCTAAAGGATAAAAAGAGGCAAAAGTACCGTCTCGTCCTCGCACCGAACGGGGGGGAAACACGTGGAGCAGCATTTGCCCATCCTGGCAGGACCGCGACCCGCCGGACCGCACCCGCCGGAGTGCCTCCAGCCTGGCGCGGAGCCGGAGGATAAGCCCCGGGTGGTGACACTGTCAGAAAGGGATGTCGCGTCCCCGCACGCCTGGGCCGGCCAAGGGGACTTGTCAACCTAGTTCGTCCCGGGCTGCCGGGGGCTGCCGGGGCCGGCGGCGCGGAGCCGGGAGCGGGGAGGGGACGGTGTCGCGGAGCGGACGGCTGCGGCAGCTGCGGCTGCCCGGCGAGTGCGGAGCGACGGGGCCGGCGGCGCTTTCGTGCCCCGCGGAGCGCTGCCCGCTCGCCGCCCCGCCGGCGCACCGCTGCTCGCCCGCTGCCTCGGGCCTCTCCCGAAGAGACGGGTCGGTTGCTCCGGCTGGCAAAGGCTTGCCCACAGCAGGGCACGTCCAGCAGCGCCATCGCAGAGACGTGCCGGTGAGAGGAACGGCAGGGATGGGGTTTGAAACTTCGCAGCGAGAGCCCCAAACGCGCTGAAATCCAAGAGTGAGCCTTCGCTCTCAGCCGGGGCGGCTCTGACTTCTCATCTTCGTGCCACATTCATAGCCATTGGTCCCCGTAGTCCCCGTCCTCCGTCCCTGCTTGGATGGTGCCTTTAACCCGCGCGTTCCCCGGCTCGCTGCTCTCCCGCACCGCTCCCAAACCCAGTCCTTGGCATGAGCCGGGCAGCACGGCTGCGGTGCCGCTGCACAGCGGCTCTGCCACACTGGAGCCCTTCCCGGCTCCCTGCGGTCTCTGGGCTGGGCACATCTGCCCTGCGGGGCTGCTGCCTGCGGGGCGGGACGGCGGACGGGTCCCCTCTGCGACCGGGCTCTTTCCCCCAGGGGGTCCACTGGTTCGTCCGCGGGCCGTGTGGGGTGTACCCCTGGGTGTTCCCCAGCTTCCCGAGACGCTCTGATCTCTCTGTAAGGACTTTCCCTGAAGTCGTTTATTTAAATACCAAGAAAAATCAGTCCCTCTGGACCTCGATGACTCCTTGTGATTGCAAAAACACAGCCCTCTGCAGCGTACCTAGAGACTTTAATCCTCGAGGGCTGGGGTAATTTTTTGGCCATGTATAACATGTATATACACCACAAAACCTAACACTAACCCTAATCTGCATATATGCAAATATGTGATGTGTATGTCTAGTCTGTATCCGTGTGAGCACTGGGAACACGTTCTCTTGGCCGGATACAGGGCATGGAGCTGCAGCAGCCTCACCTCTCCTGGGCTGTTGCCTGTGGCATGAAATATTTTCCTCTAAAAACTTACATTAATGATAATGCTGGGAAAAGGCAAAACAGTTCTATGACTCACACTCAAGGTGGTATATGTGATGCAAATGCCTACACTGTTTAAACCTAAAACCCATTATTTTCTTGAAAGCCAAATCCCTACCAAACGTGCAGAAAAACAACATTGTCCTTAATGCTGAACAACTTCACCTTCTTGTAAGAAAGATGGTCAGATCTGTGCCTCTCAACAGGAGGGTTTGCTTTTAATTTTATGTTCTATTGCAACTGGTGATGCACAAAGTGATTTTGACAATAGTAGGAACCAACAAAAATGTACAGCAAAGTTGTGTTAAATTACATTTAAATGCTCAGGTAACTGTCCAGCTTGTGTCAACATCTTGTTCTCTACTCTTCCACAGCCCTGCCGGGACTTCAACTAAGGTTTCAGAATATCACAATCAAGTAATTAAAAACAAACCAACCCAACAACAACGGAGAAACCCCACCAAACAAATGAACAAAACAACACCAAACACCAAACCAAATTCAAAATCTCACTCAACATGCATGTGTTTTAACATTTGTGTTCAAGATCTAACTTTTCTTTACAGCACATGAAAATTAATTTGGTTGGCTACTGAACAGCTACAGAGTGAAGGAAAAAAGTGACTTCCTTGTATGTTGAAATAATTTCATCCTCACTGTAGGAATAATTTTAAAATTTTTTTAATTTTAATTTTTTTTGCCACACAGCTGAAGTCTGTGATTTGGATCTTTTACAGTCCAAATCCCACCTGGAAACTTTTAAAATGCCATAGGAAAAAAAATTATCACAGCCATTTTTCTAAGCTGGCCATTAGAACTGCAGTATTTAGATCAACATGTCTGACTGTCAGGCAGGGAAAATAAAACCCTGGCATTATTCATTTTGTTATGCTTTTAAAGTGACATACACATCTTTTTCAATCACTTCACTAATAAGGGGACATTTGTAGTTTGCATGTGATGGTAAGTCTTAGCTAGAGTTTAGCTAGCAAGGTCTATGCACCACCACTTCAGTACTACTTAAGCACTAAACTGGAAGACAAAATATTTAAATAAAACTCAAATTAAGCAGAAGTCATGTGTTGTCCTTTTCGCTAGGGTGAATTGAGTCCCCAGAAGCCAATTTGAGATTGATAAGAATAAGGATGTGATGGGTGAAGTGCTGGGCTCTTTGATCAGCTTAGATCCTTTTGGAGAAGTGAGTCTGAACCCAAACTCATTCAGTTTAAATTAAGCCTCATCTTACAGGTCAAGGTGCGTAGCATTAAGGTGAGCAAAGACCAAGCCCTAGAAAGCAAATGGAAAATTGAACTATTTTAAAGAGCAGTTCCTCAGTCAAAGGCACAAACAAGGATGATGCAGAAAGAATTCAGGAGCAATCTCTATGGTGGGAACATGTTTACAGGTTGGAGGTGGGCTACCATGCAGAGAACTTTGAACACACACTCACAGGCATCAGTGCCTGGGGGATTAAGGATATAGAAATGGAAATGAATATAACTAAGAGAGGAGCAAATCCCTCGGCAAAATAGGTATGTCAGGGAGAGGATAACCCCTATATCCAAATTCTGTGGGAACTGGCACTTTAAACAGCGGGCTCAAAACAAGGTTTTTAAATTATTGACTCAATCTTAAATGCTCGAGTCATCTGCCTGATTTCAGTGGCATGGGGAACTTGGAAAAAATACTGAAAGTAATAGTATATTAACAAGTGTCAAGCACAACAAAGCAACAAAGACAGATAGATTTCACTCCAGTGCAGACTGCTGCCTTTGTATATCAAAAGAATTTCTATTTTTAGATGAGAGTAATATGTAACTCCCACCTACTGGGGACCCAGTGACTTCAGATATGCTGCCAACCACAATATTGCTCATTAGGCTGGGAAAGATGAGGAGTTGCTGAAGAAGTGTTACACAGGGAGGAGCCCTCTGGGGGAAGATGGCAAGGACTTGCAGTACATGGAACTAGGGCTGAGTGGATAATTAATGGAGCTGTTCAAAGATTGGTACTTGGAGCAAGTTATGTTGTTCACTTATGACCCTGGTGAAAAATTAGTGAGTGCTAATGAGACGCTGAGATGCACTGTCCATTGAGGGGAGAGTCAAAGCACAGTGCTTGTGAAGCTGGATGATATGTACGGCAATAGTAGTGGTCATGAGAAGAAATATAGGATATTGAGAAGTACAAGGTCCCAGTCACATGAACAAAAAATAATAGGAAATTCATGTAGAAGATGGAAACTCCATAGCTGCAAATAACAGCAAAAAAAAGGACTATTGCTTATCCAAACATAGGACAACTAAGAACTGTGTCTATGGTACAGTTCTGAAAAAAAGCAAATACAATCTTAAGTTCCAGGAAAGACTAAGAAGGAAGTTTGAATGCTTTATGAGAAGCCACAGAGAGACCTCACCTGAAACCTCACACAGTTCTGGTCACCTGTGTTTTGGAGAAAGCAGTTCTGATGCAGGGAATATATTGCTACACCACTGGAGGAGTGCCATGTAAGTACACATCTGCTTCTGCCTAAGAAAATAGTGAAGGTGAAAAATGAGAGTTTTCTATAAATATGTCAGGGAGAAGAACACTAAGAGAGGGAAAAGTACTCAAAGGTCAAAAATTATATTTACATAAGAATAAAAGGGTGTGAATATGGTCTTACTTAATCACAAGATGTTCTGAAACAGAGCTCTGGTAGAAAGAGAGGAAAATATAATGACTTTCAGGATGAAATTTGATCATTTTAGGGAAAAAGTTATAGAATTTGCTTGTTCGCAACAGGAAGAGACTGGATTTGATGATCTGGAATGAAAATTGCCAGCCTTTCCTATCCATTCAATACTGCTTGTCTGTGCATTGTCACCAATGTATTGCTACACATTTTGCTGATGGTCCAAACCCAAAATGTGAATATGCCTGTGTCAAACTGCTTTGCATGGAGCTCTGTCCCAGCAGATCTGACTTTCGCTGCTCTTCAAGGGAGAAAAAAGAGTTCTGTGAATAAGACAGAGATCAACAGGGTTTGGGAAAACCTGTGCTGTTAGTTATAAAACACCTTACATTGAAGTTTTAGTTTTGTTCTATTATTGGAACAGAAAATACAGGTTCCACAAAGAAAGGTGTTCCTTCTTATGTATAGGATGAGCAACGAGTATAAGAAGAACAATTTCCATTAAAATTGCCAAAAACAGATTTTAAAACATAAAAATACTTGAACACAACAAGCAACTTAACAGGGTATGTTTTAAAACATTTATAGACTTCAGTGGAAACACAACGTTGTTAGAACCTCTCAGGGTAAAGCTCATGGGTAATTAAAGCCCAAAGAGGACATCTGTGTTTTCCTAAATGTCCCAGAGGAGTTGCTTAGTCTATAAACAAACTATCTTAATGATAAGAGGCACCACTGGCAGAAGTTTTTTCCTTCAGTGACAAAATCAATGCTTTTCTCCAGGAAGCACTTAATAAAATTCTTATTCACTGTCAAGAAATTCCAGTATTTCACATCTGTCTGAACTGAATTGGGAGAGGTAGGGATAAATTAGTCATATTTTGTAATTTACTAAGGCCCCCAAATGAGGCATGTTATTCTCTTTAATTCCATGATGTTCTTTAGGTATCACTGGATGCACCCTGCTATATAGAGAATAAACAATAAATCATCTCATCAGAGTTCTATACATATATTCTAACACATATAAGAATATTTGGATTCCTAACCATTACTATCTGATGTTTCTGTAATTTATGGAGGTTGACTAACCTTCCTGGGAGAGTCATAGTGCTTTTCCTGGATCACAGTGCTGGTCTGCAAAGATTTGCTAAGTGTGAAGATGGAGGTCCATGGAGAATGAAAAACAGGACCAAAGCCTTGGGAAAAATCTGGGAGATAAAGGTAGTGACACTGTACTATGTGTGTCACTGGAGAATCCTCAAGAGAAGTGAATTTTATTCATCCTTTATGAAACACTGGAAATGCTTGCTGAGGGGCATAGCATGCGAAGTATGTCAAACAAATATTTAACTTAATTTGAATAGATAACAGTCTGAAGGCATGAGCAACAAAAGGCAGTACAGGAAACATGAAGGTATGTAAATTTGTTTGCAAGAAGACTGCCAGCTCTAGGAATAAGTTATCTACAGTATCCAGTGCTTATGGAAATAAACTTATGGAACTAGGAGAAAGATTAAGGAGACAGTGGTTAAAAGTGAGGAATAGGATGACTGAAGACAACACCATAGGGATATAGAGAGAGATAATGGGGAGAGAAGGCTGAGGTGGGGCATACCACAAGTCCAAAAACTACCTCACTTGGTAAAGAAATCAAAGCACGGATTCAAAGAAGAGATGAAACTGAGGAGAAAGGAAAAGTTGTTCTGTGGATGGCATTTTGGAGGAGAGAGGAATATGCAGAGGAGAAAGGAGACAAGGAACAGGAGACTGTAGGAATGAGGTGATAAGGAGAGAAGGAAAGGTCAGATTCAGATTTTGTGGTGCATAACTGAGACCCTGCAACTTCTGTGATGTCTCAGCTCTCAAGACTGATGGATAATTCAGGCTATTGGCAGCTGCCACCTCCTGGCATTCTCTGCAGTCAACAGTGAGAGGTGACTGTGACACCAACATTAAGCACCTTCAAAGGATGGTGTGGGGAAAAGCCTGCATGGCAGCATTCAGTGAGGGCCAGGATTTTGTCCAAGGCAGTGCAGAGGTAGGACAGAACAAAGCTATTCCAGTAATGCATTTTGAACAGGAGGCTCAGAAGTTGATTGAGTGGCATGCCATGAATTATCATTCATGACAAGGATGGGAGAGCAAGGCAGGCAGAAGGGACATGCAGCATTGTTCATGCAATTATCACAACCTATTTCTCTGCATGTACTCTTTTCAAACACTGTTAGTTATACCTTGTGTGACAGAACAAGCAGATGGACTTCCTCAGAATTTTGATATCTAGAGAACAGAGAGAAATTGAGTATACTGACAGAATTGCAGACAACTGGGGAGCCTGAGTTTATTTTTCAAAAAGCCAAACATGGGCCTCAAAGACTGTAATCCATTTATTATCCGTATTGTAAATTCCTCAGTTCTGCAAACAGTGTAATTTGAAAACAGTCTCAACTAGTCCTAAGTCTCTGTCCAATTTCACTTACTTAAATTGCTAATCATATTATATTTCTGTGAGTGCTTGAAGCCCATGAAGATGAGTGCTGCTGTCAAAGGAAATTATTTCATCTTCTCCTCTCCTGGTCACTTGTTTTGTCCCAGCTTCCTTCCTTGTAGTCACACAAGTGTTTGTGCACTGAATCAGATTGGGATAAAAACTAAAGCAGGGAGAAAATGGTGAATGTGGGGAGCGTCGACCTTGCTAGAGCACAGTCAGCTTCTCCAGGACTAGAAATGAAGTTCACACACTGCTGTCAGCTGTGAGGAGAGTCCTGTCACATGCCCCTGAACCTTCATCTTGTCAGACTGAAAACCACAGTGGCCCAAGGAAATAAGAAAAGGAAATACATCTACTATTACATTTCACCTTCCTTGCTGGGGGTGCATTGCAAGTTTCCTCTGATGCAGCTCTGTTGTTAGAAACACAGTTCTCCACATTGCTCTTTAGACATGCACATGCAGTACATTATTTTTCAGGTTGGAGCTGCTATTTTTGCTCTTATCTATCTTAAAAAAATGGTTCAGAAAATGTAATATAGTGATTTGAAGATTCTGAAGACATGAGCAGAAAGTCATGAATTTCAGCTAGATGATTCAGCTGTTGTCCCCAGCATGGCAATTTCCTTTGGATTTAGAGTAAGTTTTCACATTTTGTGTACTACTGAATACCACGAGGTTTTAATGATCCTCAGGCAACTTATACTGAAGTAAACATTTTTAATATAGTTTTTCAGTTATACAATTATGCTATTTCATAGTTGGATGAATAGAATGTTTACTGTAGAATTTAACAACTTAACATGGACTGTATGCTCTCTGTTTCTCAAGTGAGAGAGCCCAGTCAGCTGACTCCTTTTTTAATTCAGTTCTCATATAAAAAGAATGTGAGTCTTCTTCAGACTTTTGTTATTTCTGCTAGTGTAGCCTTACATTTCATTTATTGTCAGTAGCTTGTAAGGCCATGGATTAAAATGCATGAGAACACAATACTTTATTGCTATGTTTTCTAGTTCTTGATGTTTGGAACAGTACAAAGTAAGCATTTGCAGAGAATTCCAAATGAACTAGCTCTTGCTGACAAGGAGCGCATGTTTCTCATATGAAATATCATTTATACACCAAGATCACCAGAAAAAAATGCATGTTTTCACTGAACTCCTCACCTGCCCTCTACCCAAGAATACATCCCCTGCAAGGCTATTTCTAAATTCCAAACCTCTGAGTACCTGGAAGCAGATGGTCAATTTCTTAAATCAACTTTGCAGAGAAATGTTTCGTTCTTCTCCACAAAACCCAGGGAATCTCCTCTCTTTCCCTCCTGAGTTATTCTGGACCAAAGCTGCTGTTTTTTGAGTCCAAGCAGAACTAGGGATAAGTGCTGATATTCTGCAACAGCAATGTCAGTGGTAAAAAAAGTCCAATGGCTTTACATGGGCCAAGTTTCTCCTACAGGGAAGATTCTCAATGCTCTGCTGAGAGGAATAGTACTTACTAATATTAATGAGAATCCAATCAGCCAGTTGTGGGCTTGGGATGTTTTTATACAAAGAAAACCTAACTCAGAAGATTTTTTTAGAACTCATTTTAAAAATCCATAATTTTTACTAATTCCTCTGTAGTTCAATCTGGTTTTAAGAAGGAACCATAATAAACAGTTTCCAAATCATTATACTAACCCCATCACTACCTTCTGAAATTATAACATGTGAGAAGTGATTGTAGGAAGCTGCATTTGAATCAGATCTCAGGGGTGAGAGCAAGGCCAAAGAATTCCAGGGAGATTGCAGCTGAAACCTTTTAGAGTTTGCTTCTGGATCCAGGTAGCTCAGACCTGAAAGGCGGGTTAAGTGGGAGACACGTTGCGCTTTGGATATATGATTCAAAAGTGCAGCTACATGTTTTTGGATGGCTGTAAGGACACTGAAAGAGTGTCAAGAAGACATACTTTCAACTTGAAAGAATAGCAAAAAAATCAAAATCTTTGGAACGTAATAATTACTAATTATATATATATTTGATTCACGGTCCATCTAGATTTTGCATCTAGCCATGATCGTCACCAGAAATTTCAGAAAAATGTGCAAGTAATGCTGCATTAGAGAGTGTGATGAAAAACTGTTCTCCACAGAAAATACATCTTAACATCTCTCTGGAAAGGCTTCCAACCTCAAAATAGATGTCTCCTCTCTAACTCCTGTTGCATCACCAAATATTGTAGGTCCAGGTATTCTTGCTGCCAACAAGTCTTTGTAGAATTTAAGGACAAATGACAAAGAGATGGTTCAGTCAAATAACATGATTTTTGTACCATGTGACATGATATTTTACACCGTTCAGTTCTATAATTATATTTGATGAAACATCCCCTCCACAAAGGCATCCATTGGCAAACTGCAGACATGAACCTGTGGAGCTGCTTTCTCTTCCCACAGCGTTTTGTTCTAAAAGCTGTTCATGTCTGCTCCTAAAAGTCTGTGCTTCCTTCACATGTTGGAGCTGCAAAGTTTCTGTTTCCAGACAGTGGTTTCTGCTAAACTTTCCCCTGCTAGAAGAAAGAGGTTTCTGGTATGCAGAAAACACTTATTTTGGGGATTCTTCTGCTCTGGTCTCAAGCTACTTTGTTCATTTTTTACAAAGAAAATCAATTGTGCTCTGCTGTCTCTTACAGCAAAGGATTTTTCCAGATCTCACAGTTGCCTATTGCTCTTGCCTGTTTCCTCCCAGTTTTTTCATTGTTTCTGAAGTGTGAGCACCAGTGCTAAATGTTGTATATTCAGCACCAGTCTCCCCAGTGCTGAATGTGCAGGTACACCCCCTTACTTCTATTTGCTAAATCTCCCCTTACTCACCTAAAAATCTTGACAGTTTTTAATAACCCATGTTCACAGTAGGAGCTCATATTGATTTGCACTGACACCAGAAACTCTAATTACTCCTGCAGTTCCTCCCTTCCCACAGGCACCCACACCACAATTCTGTAGGCATTTACATTTATTAACATCTGGTTACATTTCAACACATTTTGTTTGAATGGGCTCAGCTCCTTTCTTGACCCAAATCACTCCATGCTGTTTCCAGGTCCAAACACCCTCTCTGATCTAGACTCTCCATGTGATTAGTATCAACCAGTTATGGAATTGTGGGGGTGAAGGGAAGAAGTCTTAGGCTTTGCTTTGCATAAAGGCAAGTTAGGATTGCACTGGAAGACAGCTCCAGGCAGAGCTTGCTTTAGCCTGGCTTTGCTGCATCCATCACTCACCAAAATTGAAGCAGTGGGAATTGTGAGTCTGTTGGGTTTATATGCTCAAAGTGTAGGCAGATTGCAGCACACTAATCAAATATGTGGCTCTCTAGCTGCTAAAATCTGTAACCACAATCCACATGGACTGCAATGAGGATATGAAATTGTACATAAAAAACTGAAGATCAAATCAGAACTCCTTTTACAAAGGAAGTGATGCTTTTCTGTCAGCATGTCTATATGAGAGGTGGGATTGCAACAGTAATTTTTGAGAGACAGAGTTATACCAACAGAGGGTTCTAGTTTAGGAATATGCCATGGTGAGGGAACATAGAAAATAATCTGAAGTCTTTCTACAAATGATATTTAAAAATGCCTTTGGGGCAAGGGAAAGAAGACAGAACATTTTTTTTAAAGTGAATCTAAACCTCAGCAACTTCTGGTATTTAATTTTAACTTAAGATAGGTGAAATGAAGTTTTACATGAAACAAGATATTACTAGACTATGGGAAAGAAGTTCAAGCATTATAGTTATATGTATGGCACCTACACAAATAAATGGCATATATCCAACTGTTCCATGACTATTTCTATATTTATCCTTTTAATATAGTTAGCCATTGCTTTGAGTGTGTTATGCTCCTTTATAACATGTTTGTTTTTAAGAATAGCAGTTAGCAAAAGGTGAAAGTGAAAAAAAAGTCAGGCCAAATATCTGGAAGCTTGTACCAAATCTGGAGGTGATCTTTGTTTATTTACACTTAAAGCAGAAAGAAATTTTGAAATATTTTTCTTTTGCAATACAGACCCCATTAGTAAAACAGATATATGGACACTATCCAATCCCTTCTGAACATTTTCCTTCTACTTTCCAGGATGGCGTAACTCTGCAGGCACTTGCACCTATCAAGCACATCTTTCCCTAACCTGCAAGTTGTCTGTGGGTTGTCGTTGCCTCTCCAGAGGGCTGGGGGCTTTTCTGAAGACCTGGCTTGGTGCTTATCTTCTGCCTGGAGTTAAATGTGGGGCAGCTTAAAGCAGTCAGCTCAACATTACACATTGGCTGGACTAGATGATCTTAATGGTCTTTTCCACCCTAAATGGTCTTTTCCAACCTAAATGAGACTATGATTCTATGATTCCATTCAATCACCTACTACATATAGCTGTGTCTATAAGGGTATCTTAGCTTTCCTCTACAACAATTAGTGATTGTTTCCTGTTTGCTTAGTGGATAAGATGTTGATTTTTATATTTGTGTTATATGTATTCAATTGCCTCCTTACTTTACTAATAGCATTCGATATATACAGTACACAGTATACTGTGCTTCTTTTCCACGTCTCTCCAAACAAAATTCTCAGCACTATATATTCCAAGGTCCCTTTTCTCAAGAAGAAAAAAACAAGGAAAAAAACATAGCTAATTTTCCTCCACAGATGAAATCAGAATGTGGCAATAAGAATAGCTGTGGAGCCTGTTTGCCTCAGAGGCATCATCAGCCCAGCAGTGCTGCTGAGGACACGCACTGCTGTCGTTTCTGCAGCAGCCCAGAGACATGTGCTGCGCCACAGGGAACACCGCCAAGGGCAAATGGGACAAACCTGTGTGGGATGTAAAATATTCATCACACTTGCTTTGTATAAACAAACACCAACAGTGGGAATATCCCTGTCTGCAGAACCCGAATCTCTTCTGCAGCTCACAGAGCTGCATACACACAGCCATTGCTGCCTCTGCACCTCCTGATGTAAGCAGGACTCCTTGGCTGCCCTGCCATTGCATTTAGGTGATGCACTGTCAGGACATCTCACCGTCTGGGTCTTCTCCACTGGCACCTGTCACTGTGATCCTGTCAGTGATCCCAGGCCCTGTGATGCTCCAACCCTATCCCCTATACGGTCATTGAGTATGTATGTTTTCCCAGAGCATATTGAACAGTAGAACAGACTGTACATATGTGCTTGCATGTGTGCAGGTGTATCTATCCATGCACACAAATATGTGACTATCTTCCCAAACAAATCCCCCAATAAACTAAACATATGGTAATCTCCAGACTCAGTCACTTTGACTCTCCAGTTTTAATTGGGCTATTGCCTATTTAGATGCTAAGCACTCTAGGACATCATCTTATGCCATCTGCAAAATGTCTAGCACTCTGTTGGGATAACTGTGGAGTAACAAAATTTTAATGCCTTAATTTCTAATGCAAATGTTATATGGAGCTCAAATATAGACTAAGAAGGATATGTTAAGTCAGCCAAGTCCTTCCTGTTTTCAACACACCCAGTTCAATCCAGACATTTGCTTGTTACTTGTTCTGTGTAATTTGATTAAGCAAAAGCTAATGTTAACTTAAACAGATTGTACTGCACTGACAATAAAAAGGATAAAAGTTGATTTTTTCAAGTGAGGCTAGCCTTTATACTTTGTGATGGCTAAAACCATAGTATTTCTACAATTAAAAAGCTGGCACATGGTTGGTTGGATGGACATTTAGCATTGACAGACCTTCGTCACACATGATAAATCATTCCCCTTACTGGACTGTAGAAGCAGTAAGATCACTTGAAAAAATTTAAGTTCTATTGCACTGATCATTATTGCCAATATTTTATTGGACATGTTTATATTAATGTGCCATGCCACTTTGTCCTGAGGGAGTGTAAAACTACCAAGCAAAAGTATTACCGCCAGAGGTCTGAAAATACAAGCAGGGAGAGGGTAGGGAAGGCTATGGATGTCTATCTGAGGGCAGGAGAGCTGCTGGGATGCTGTGATGGGCATCTCCAGGTGAAGCTTCAGCCACAGAATGAGGTATCAGGTGATGCCTGAAGCTGGCCACATGGGAGGAGGGACATAGATCTGCTAGAGGGAGGACATGTTCCTGGAAAGTAACCACCAGCATGTAAACATGTGTCAAGTTACTCAGTGGTCACTGCTTCTTCTGGCTGGAGAACTTGTAATTTTACCTCTCTCTAGGTTGATTGCAACTTTACTTAGATTTTTGTTAAAAGATTTAATTTTGAAATTATTTTTGAAGATTATATGTGAATTAAGGCATGGCCTCTCCCTTTACAGCAACTTTAAAGAGTGGCATTTAGTCTCATAATAAATATTTTATGCACATAAATATTTGCATAAAACAAGAGACGCACTGAGAGGTATGTCTCTGAAGAAAGGCTTGGCTTTTTGACTCCCAAAGATAGCATGGGATTCCTCTGACCTGGACAGGTCAGGTCTCATCCACCCCACTGCTAATTAGAGTTATGGATTCCTCATATGCTCTCTTTTAGTGAAAACTTTGGTCTAACTTGACCAAATTTCCTCAAAGGTATCTATAAAACGTTTTTTGATAAATATTTCTGTTCTCTCATGGAAGCAGGAAAATCCTTCAGTTTCTGGTGTGATTAACACCTTGCACATGCTGATCTACAAAGAACTGTAAAGTCTTTGTTCTGTTATATTCTTACTAGAAATCTTGGTAGAGTAACTCTGGAAAGTAATCAATGAATCAATCAAATTAAAACAACACACAACACTAAACACCAAAACCCAAACAGTGACTGATCTGATGAATTGCCTTTGTAGTATGTGCCCAGCAGTAGCTGCAGTACTGCACTACTTAACATGTCTGTGGGCCCCGTTTGAATTCTGTATCTAGTTTGCTGGTGTTGGAGTTGCCTGATAGAGAATTTTGGAAAAGACTGCTAAGACCATCAAGTCTAACCATTAACCCTGCACTGCCAAGTCCACCACTAAACCATGTCCCTAAGCACAACATCTACACATCTTTTAAATCCTCCAAGGTTGGTGACTCAACCACATCCCTGGGCAGCCTCTTCCAACACCTGATAACCCTTGCAGAAAAGAAATTTTTCCTAATATCCAATCTAAACCTCCTCTGGTGCAACTTGAGGCCATTTTCTTTTGTCCTATGACTTGTTACTAGGGGATTCTGGTTCCTTGAACTCTCCAGGAAAGATAACTTAGAAACATCTAATGTTACAGCTCCTGTTCAGGTAATTTTGAAAATGGAACTGTTAGTTCAGAGACTAACAAATCAGAGACTAAGAAAGTTATTAATTCAGAGAAAAGCATATGTGCTTCCAAGTAAGTTCACAATCATTTCCACTTATCTGGTGAATGGTGTTTGATGTTATAAATGGTTTAAAGCACTTAATAGTTCCACAATTACCTTGCCAAAGGTCTAAGCACTGTATGTGTGCAGAAGCCACACAGGGTCCATGAAAGCACTATTCCAGACTGCCTGTACTTGTTTGGAGCTAATCCCACTAATATAGAGCACAAAGCACTGATCCAAGGGTGTCAAAGTCCCTAGATGCTAGAACTGTTATTCACTATTGAGGTTTTATTTTTCCAATGAATCAGAAGTTTCATGGAAAAATGCTGGCACCTTGAGTCTAAAATATATCTTTTGGAACATTTTGGTATTGACAGATTGAAGCTATGGCTTTAACAAACTCTGCCCAGATGCACATTGAATTTCTTTGGATGACCAATGTGATGCTTTGGGGTTTTTTTCCCAGTAAGCAAAAGCATCTCTGGACAACTGATGGGGTCACAGCTGAGATATGATGCTAAGGCCAAGCAGGGTAGATATCCTCACTGTCCTCAGGCCTAGAGAAAACAAATAATTCAGCTCCTAAGCTCCCTGTGGCAGAAAAAAAGGCCAAAGCCAACAACAGGCTGGACAGTGAACAGTTACTTGGCAATGCACAGTTGTCCGTGTGACCTGAGAATGGCACGACCATTGTTGCTTGCAAAGAACAGGATCCTTAACCACATATTTCCACTGACTCCTTTGCTGAACTCAAAGAACAGCATGAAAACACTGTGACAGGTTTGCTCTCTCTCCTGCATGAACAGAGGCCTCAACAGCACTGGGCCCTATTATTCATCACAACTTTTCACACCACTCCAAATGTGTTGCCAAATCCCTCAAGCCCACCAGAAGACATTTATCCTTCTTGGAGGCTGCCACCATGACAAGAGCCACTCCTGACTCTTATTCTGCTTTCTTTCTCTGAATGCAGTATAAAATCAAGGCTGTCAATGTCAGTTGCTTACACAGAGATCAATAATGGAAGCAAAATGAGAAAATAAATTCACTCTTACCTGATGCTTGGCATTTATACATCCTAAATGTATTTCTTTTCAAGGACAACATGTAAATATAGAGGTCTTTAATTTTTAATGGCCATTTAAAACCTCTTCAAGAGGAATACTAGAATGCCTGAGGCTAATTTTTTAATCTCAAAATTTGAAATATTTACATGTAACTAACAAAATTCTTCTCCAGCCAAGAGATATAAACATAGTCAGATTTGGGGGTTGTTTCAAAAGAAGGCCATGTAACTACACCTGTGCTTTCAGGGAAGCATATTCTTCAACTTCCCCAAACCAGAATTTGCACTATTTATCACAGTAGTGTCTGTGAGAAGGCCACTGAGGACACAGGGAGAAGTCAAGATGTTCTTGTGGAGTAATGGATAGGGTTAAAAGTTAAAGGAGGATAAAAATTACATAAGGAGAGCTGCTGCTTCCTGGATAAAACATGGTCACAATGCCCCCCAAAGGTTCCTCGAACACTGATAATCACCTGTTATTGTGGGATGTAATTGGAGAGGGGAGTGATGTGAAGGCACTGCAGCCTCACTCTGCAAACATTCTGCAGGAAGGGGAACATGGTGACACTCTGACTGAGATGTATCCACCCACCAAGAAAGACAGATGTAAAGGACAGCTACCCAATTAAGCACTTATGACTAGGTTTGCTCATACTCCACCTAAACCTAAAGAAGTAGTGTAAAAGGAAGTTGGAAATGGAGAAAAATTGGAGGAAGATTTCTACTGAAACTGCTGTATCAGCTGACGGGCTGAACCTGTCTTTCCCTGCCCTGCTCAGGGACACCTCCCAGGTAAGAAACTGTTCTATGCATTTTAAATACTGCTTTTAAGGGCTAGGGATCACTTTTGCTCCATAATGTATTAGTAGATTGTTTTGTATTAGTTTGTACTTATGCTTGCTTTATAGTATTATTAGATTGCTTTAAATATGCTCTTGCCACTAGACCCTATCACTGACGATCATGAACCTTATTAGCTTGTCACAATTTGTATTAATAAAGAGTGTTATTCCATAAACTGTTAGAGCAAGTCCTCTATAAGGTGCTGATGGTTGCCAGCAGTGGAATAACGCATGGGAAGACCTGCTGAGGGGTTCTCCCTAACACTGTTGTGTGGCAGTCTGAAAAAGGACAACCAAATTACCCAGATCTTGGGAATGTGTTCAGTGAAGAGTTCCTTTACAGAGCACAAGACTGACTGGATTGGACATACACGGTTTAATTTTCCCTGGGGCACTAACAGACAAATAAATCTCTGTGGGTTGAGAAAACCTCCCTACTCTAATGATGGGGCAAATGCAACTCCCTCCCCCCTGCCTTTCATGTGACAGTTCCCTACACTTTTATCCTTTTGCAGGGACTGAAGCAGAGCTGGCCACACTGTCTGGAAGCAGTACAACATCCAGTTACCCAGAGGATGAGGAGAGGGAAGATCTGCTTTAAGGTTTTTATGCTTACCTACTCAGTGCCTGTTTTTAGCATCCACAGCAAAAAAGGAGGGGCCTGCAGAAGGCAATTTCCTTCATTTCACAAACCCTGGTCTATTCTTTGGGTAGACTGACCATGTGTGAGTGGCCTGCAGCTCTCATGGAAGTTGCATTATAGACCCTTCATTATAAGGCTTGCAAGTAGAGTACCTCTGGATTCTTACTGCTATGTTTTACCATAACTAGTAGCTCCCAACATCAAATCTTGTGTTTTTCTGCCATAGAAAGCAGTTTAGAAAGCCCTAAATAATGACAAAGCTTCTAATTTTTTTTCCTCCTAAGTAAACAAAGTGTTTTGTTTTTCTCATGTATAAAATTAGTTTGATTCATAACCCTAAACTGCCAGTGTTCCATGAGTCCAATGAGTACTTTTTCCAGGGTACAGAATGAAAATAGTGAATTGCTCTGGTCTCCAGCAAGAGTAACAAAAAGTCTGAACCTGCAATATACAGAACATCTAGCCAAGAGATAATCATGAGTAGGGGTGGAGTGGCACTTCTATAAGGACTATTCTTTGGCCAAATTCTAACATACTTTGCAAATGCTGGGAAAGCAGTACATCTGTACCCCTGAGCGCCAGAAGGTCAGTCTTTCTGATGAGTGCTGGCTTCTTGCTACTGTGCCACCACCAGGCATAATAAATAGATATAAATCACTTAAATTGTTAGCCCACATTAATGTTTTGGAGGCAATGGTGGAAAGTGCCAAGCAACTTACAAATAGTGTGACCCATTTTGCCTCTAGCAAAAGCAGTCATTAGCATTTGGCTAAGGAGATTACATGACACTGGGTGGCATATTATACATTCAGAGGAGAGAAACATTATTCTCAAAAAGACATACAAGCACACACCTATCTATTATTCGAATGAGGGAAAAGGTTTTCCTTGTCCATCCTAGATTTTTCAGGATGTTGCTATGTGCATTTACTTGTCTGGAAGACATGTATTGTACACTCATCCAAAAGTAACCCACACTTAGAAGTGGAGACAAAAACTCACACTGGTTACTGGTGCCACACCGTTCCCAATGTTGGTAGGCACAAAATTCTGGAATGCCATGAAGTCCTGCAGTGTTGTCCCAACTGTTGTTTGGGACACCTGTGCGGTTACTCCATTTACAGCTGGTCTGACTGCACTTATGTGTTGGGACCTGTCCTGTGCAGTGTCTCCCTCATGATGAGAACTGCAGCACGAGGCTGTGCTGCAGGTTGGGAAATTCCTCCATGGCCAAGCAGAGCACGGGACAGACTACCTCAGCATAGTCCTTTCTCTTTTCTGCTCTCACCCTGGGAGCTTCAGAAAGGATCCCTTCCCCCCACATGCACTGTAGCTCTGGAGTCCTACTCTGAAATTTCAGATGCAGAACTTGCTGTTGGGACTCCACTTTTTGGCTGTTTGGGCATACTGGATTGACAGAATGCCATTAGTCCAGTCTCCAGGGCCTTGGTGCACTTTGGCCATGACAGCTCTCAGCACAAGCACTTCTAAGAGGGTAATAGAGACACTGAAGTGGATTTTTTCCCCCTCCCCATTTATGTTAGGAAGGATTTTTCCTCAAGAATTTGTCAGTTCGAGTTATTCTCCTTTAGATGGCACTGTTACCACTTCCAACAGGGATTGCTGCTCGTCACTTTGCTGAACAGGACCAGGACTGCCACTATCACTGGGCTAACAAGCCAGAGCATATCAGAAGTGATCCACATCAGGGGGAGCCCTTTGAGATAGTTGTTCTAAAAAGTCTTCATGGTACCATGGTATCACTCCAGCTCCCACCAGTCAGTTGTTCAATTTGGAGCACCCCTCACAGCACAAGGGTTGTATTGGCATGATGAACATCTGACATTAAGGGCAAATTTGATTTGCTCCTTTTCAGAATAAGTTTGAAGCAATTCCCAAAGTCAATAAGAGTCATGTATACATCCATGAAGGTTTTAAACAATACATCTGCTAATTAAATAATGATTAAAAGCCATGCTCTGCAATCATTACTTTTCATAATTGCTTATGTCAGAGCTACTGCTTTGATTTTTTTGTGTCTACTGCCTCAGTTATCACCTGCTTCAATTGCTCAGGCTTTTCCCAAAAATAACAAAATTGTTTAGCTGACAGTTAATGGGTCTGCATTAAATATTGCTACGTGTTGTGCACTTCATGATGCCAATTAAATGAATCTGGTCAATTAAGAGCATTTTCAACTGAGACAGAGAGATGATTCCATGATACTATTCAGCAGTGGTCTGAAACAGCCAGAAAACAAATCCAAGAAAACTTAAAGAAAATGGTCATGTAATCTTAAGTTTGCTACTACGAGAGCCCAAAACTGGAAAGCACTCCAATAAGTGCTCGTGTGATCCAACGTTCTTTATTACATATTGACACTCTATTTCTTCAGCTAAACATATCTTTTGGACCACTTGCAGCGGTGCTTTCCCCAGCTTTGGAGAGAGAACAGAAATAGTGTGAGCAAGGCGAGGGCCATGGACATGGGCAGACTCCTACCTGCATGGAAAATATTGGTCCTTGTGTTGTTTTTATGACAGTCCTGTTCTCACTGCCTAGGAGTCCATTTTCTAACAGAAATTAAGTCCAAATCAGAGAAAAAAATTATGTTTTGAACATTATGATGGTGTGATGTAAGGACAGAGACATACTAAAATTTAAACACACATGATTATCAGCCTGAAAGAGGATCCCTAGTACCAAAATAGTTTTGGGCCCTCTATTAAACAGAGTGGAACTGCCAGCTCGACAAATCAATCCCAAATGTCTCTGGAATAATGCCACACCTTTTTCCTAAATGAGTATTTTTCTTTTGTCAAACTGCAGTTCCATTCAGACCTCAACCATTTTGCCTGCAGGCTTCTCAGAAACACACAAGATTGTTATTATTTTTAGGATGCAAAAGGGTTTTTCCCATGCTGCCTTAACTCAAAACCAGCCAACACACTTTTGCTCAAGCTTTCAAACAATAATGTCATCTCAGAAAATGTCTACAGATTCTATTTTCACATGACACTGAAAAACTTGGAAGTCTGTGTCTATGTTGCAAGACAATGAACTGCCCAGTTACCCAACTGCTTGAGCAGTCCCAGATTGTCCCATCATATGTAGGGTTTCAACTTTAGCAGCAGCCTTAGGCCTTCCTGGAAGCCTCAGACAAGACAGACAAATACCTCAAGCAGAAACTCATGTCTTTGGTACTTTTAATAGTTTTCTCAAAGTGCTGACTTGCCTTAATGCACTAAAGATGGAGGCTAAAGCAGCCATACTGCTAATGTAGGTACCATATCTGGGTGCCTGATGGAGAACTGGTGGGCTCACACTGCCTGTACATCTCCTCACCCAGGAAAGCCTGAGTTGCCTTTGACTGGGAGATGCCCATGTTACGTGGCTCCCAGCAGTGAGCAGCAAAGCACCAGTGTCTTACACTGCACTGAACAGTGATGTGCATATATATATATATATATATATATATATATATATATATGTATGTATGTACACTCCAGGGCAATAAGGTGAGCCCAGAAGGGACTGACACTCCAGCTGAACACAGGTAAGTAAGTCCAGCAGTGGATCTGTAAAAAATTTACATCTAATCCTGCCCAAGCACTGAAATTCCGCAGGTGTATTATTTTTCACCTCCAGGCACTTAGAGGGGCATTACTGCAATCCCCAGCTGGCCTGACAGTATGAAGGAGCTGGGAACATGAGGCACACCTATGCTTGGCCAGGAAAGATCCCCCAGTTGTTCAATTTAGGAGGTATTCTTAGGACACATCTAACATGCACCAACAGAATGACAGTCATCCTAAAGCTCAATTGAAGCAGCTGTTGTCATTTAAAGCATATCCAGAGAAGATGGAGATGTGCTTAAGCTTCTAGAATTTTTTTAGCAAATTGTGAATGAGGCATGTGATGAAAAATCTCTCCCCAGTGAACAATGTATAGATAAAAATGAGCAGACAGTGCTCTGCCCTTTTTTGTTTTCCTCTGATTTAAACAAGGATATTCCACAGTCAGCTAAAACAAACAAACAAACAAATCCACAACCCCCCCCTTCCCCCCCCCTCAACACCAAAAAGTCCAGAAATGTCAAGCCTAAAGAAAATTAGAGGGGGAAGATCTCCTGGGAAGGTATTTAAAATATTTAGGACATTCTAAAAATTCCCTGTTTTTTCAGTTCAGTGAACTCCCCCTGGCAAGATCAGCTTCTACTTAGGGAACTGTGGTTATTTATTCAAAGGTAACCTTTACCATAAATACAAAAAACCCCCAAAACTGAAAAAAGTATTTCAGAATTTGTAAAGTCTGATTGAATCTGAGTTTTGTTTTCTTGATTTTCTTTCTCCTATTTAACACTGAAAGTTTATTCTTGTCTCTTTCAAAAGCAGACAAAGAGGCAATCAAGGATATTATCCAAACCTTGAGTCCTACTGCCGGTGATTGTCTGTTTGCCAAAGTAGTTGGGACACCAGCTTAGCCTGGGATAGTGTATGTACACAGGCATCATGTGAACCAGGCCTGGACCTCCAAGTTCAGCTACATTTCCCAGATCACTAAAAAGGTTTTGAAACAAGCAAGATCTATAAGTCTTTTGTGGTTACACTTGTCACTTTAAAATTTATTCATTTTGACTTGAGTTTAGTGAATAAATAAGCTTCTTTAATTACCAATGACATTTTCTTTATATTTTCTAGACCTACAGAGTGTAATCTTCTAAATGCTTAGATAATATTATTCTAACATCTTCAGGAATTGGCAACTCTGTAACAGAGACAGTATCTGAGGAAGAGTAGATAATTATTGACAGAAAGCAAATTGTTTCCTTCATGTAACACCGTTAGTTGACTAAATGCATGGATTGTTTTTGCATTTGCTTACAAGTGTTAATATCTGTTACATTTTCTAGTTCAGCTTTACTGGTTGGAGACCATGACTTCTAAGTTTCTGTATCTTCTTCACTCTTAAAAGCATCCTGAAGCCCCTCTATGCTTGTGACAAATGCTTCAGTCAAAATTCTTAATTTTCTGAGTTCCTGAACTTTTATTTGCAAATATATGGCATCAAATTATTCAACCCAAATGACTGGATGACATCTACAGTCAACACATGATTACTCTGACCACCCAAACTCCAAGCCTGGTGACTTGACAGAGGTGCTAGATTTTCCTTGCCTTTGCAGATTCTTTTTCTATGATACTATGAAATTATAATTCCCTTCTCATAATAACCATTGCAAAGAAATTACAAGCTTTGGTCCCCAGAACATATTTTCAGTGACTGTGGAATAAATTTGGGCAAATGACAGATGTAAACGCAAAGTAACTTTTCAATGGTGAGAAGTACCCATGGCACTTACCTGCCTAAAAAAGTACTGTGTTGTTATAGCAAAGACATCAAAGCCACAGCTGGCCCTTTTAAGCTCATCTTGGATATTGATTAATTGCCGGGACTGCTCATCACACTTTTCCTTCAATCTCTGAATTAACTGCTTTTCAGTGTCTCGACCCTCTCCTGGTTTGGGAGAGAATCCATTCTTTGGGGTGGTTGGCCTTTGCTTGGGATGTCCTACAAAGGAGAGAAGAAAAGACCATTCAGGTCACTTACTTCATATGTATAGACATGATGACCTTTATGTGTTTCCAAGGCCTTTGAGAGTCATCCCTACAAAAGGAAAAAAGGCCTGTAGCACTCACACAGAACTTTAGGACTTTAAAAAAAAAAAAAGCAAGGGCACAGTGAAATGCATTTCCTCAGGGGCTAAAACTCAAAACTTTTTAACAGTTCTCTCACCTTAGTCCCTGAGCCTGAAGGTCTTGTATGAGTTGAGGAGAGCTATTCAAAGAGCATATCACTGAGAACTGAGGTTGTTAGAGGAAGGAATCACCTCACCTGTGTTAGACATCTGCAAGAACAGAGGTCTGCATCTTGATGTGTGATGCCAGACTCTCAAATGGCAGTGAGAGAAATGGGCACTTACAGGTCAAGATTCACCTTATCTTATTATGGACATGGAAAACACCTAGGTGACACTTATACTCTACACATTATTTCTTTCTTCACCTGGACCCCAGGCTCAGTGACTTGACAGAGGTGCCAGTTTTCCTTTGCCTTTGCACATTTCCTTTTGCCTCCAAATAGGACAATAGGACTGGAGTTGCCCCACCCTGAATGCAAACACAACATGGGTTGTTTGCTATTGGGATATCACAATTTCTTTTTATCAGCAATACTGCAGTCTACCTTGACAGTTCCTCTTCCTCTCACTTCTACAACATACCTAAAGTTGCAGTACTTAACAGGTATATATGGAAGTGCCATCAGGTACTGTATAATGCTGACGAGTTACATCACTGGCTCTGCATGGCTGCTCTCACTGCATCACTGGTCACACCAGAATCGCTTCATGGTTTGCCTGCAGAAATGGGTCCAGGCAGACTCTGGGTCCTCTGATATGCTATAAGTTGGTGGTACAAAGATGTGAAAGCACTGCGGTAGTTTGTGTTTAGGATATCAGCTCAAATACAGTGTCATATTCACATGACTTGCACAAGAACTAAAGCTTACTCATGATAATGCTCTGCAGGGCAGTGAGGATTTTTTCCTGCTTGAATCAACTCTCAGTTTCTCAGGAAATACTCAGTTTTGAGGTTGCAGCAAGAAGGGGCAGTGTTCTGTAGTGCCAGGCTGCTCAATCCAGTGCTCAGACAATCTGTTTTGCCTTTACCTTCTCAGCTTTCTGAGAACTCTCCTCTGCAAATATTTATGGCCAGTCAGGCATCACCTTTACACAGCTTACTGGGGTTTTTTTTGCTACCCTTAATCCTATATGCTCACATAGCCTCTGTTGATATGCTCTTTAACTCATTCCTGAATACTAGCCAGGAATCTCTAGTTCTCTTTCACAGATCCTTCAGCTTTTAGCCTAGAAGCTAATGCCAGTAAGAAAGACGGAGTCAATAAGATTCAGACACCTTAATCCCATGTGTTCCTAGAGATAACAGACACGGGTCTGGAACATTTCTGTGTTAGCAAAAAGGTTTGGCTATTCAAGAATATGAAAAAAAGAGGATAGTTATACAGATCCTGAAAAACAACATAGAAACAATGTCTCCAACAAATCTCCAGCACTTAGTGCAATAAGTGACAGTCTTCGGGCATGGATACTACCTAGCCCTTTCCTAAAACCAAAAAGAATCCTTCCACAGAGATGCCTGTAATGCTATGAGTCTGAGGCAATTTGTAAAGTAGAGTATTGTTCCAGAGGTAATATTGTCAGATGTGCTTTAGATCTTTTAAATCTTTAAGACCATGGCCTGGGTGTGCAAATGGATCCTTAGGACAATTTTACTAGATCAGGCAGGGAAACATACGGCTTTGACAGAGCACTACCCCAGGAGTATATTCCTACTTTTTTAGATTCCCAGCTTTCGTAGGGCCATTGGGAGCATATCTTCTGATCTGCTTGACTATATTCTGGCTGCAGGCTAAGCTCACAGGGATCTAGCTCCAGCTCCCTCATGCCTCATGGCGCAACTGCAAAGAGCAACAAGTGCAAAACAAACTTTGAAACTCTTTATGCCCATGACTTGAATTTGTGAAAAAGAATACCAGGTTTCACAATACCTCAAGACTAGTATCATGTTGTTGCAAGACCTAAATAATAGAATACAAGGAGTTTCTGTCATTGAGAGAATTCAACCAGTTTTCAACCCTTTATCCATTTTTGTATCAGTTAAAGCCTATGAATCTTTCTGTGCAGGAATGATAATTTCTTACAGATTCTTCCATTAATGTCAAGGGGCTCTTAACTGGGCAGTAGGTAATATAACAAAATAAGAAATTTATAAAAAGCACAGCCATAAATATCTGCCTTTTTAGTATAAAAAGCTTGGGTTGGTTAAGCAGAACAGTGATGTTACAACAGAAGGCTTAGGGAGAAGAGCAGGGGAAAGCCCTTGAAATCAGTCCAGTTTTAATTAAACCAGAAACCCATAAGGTTGTTTTGTCTTATATCTTTCTAGCCTTCCTGTTCACTGGAAGATTTGAAGAGCACATCTCTGTGTTGTCCTTGTCAGTATTATAAGCTGTCCTTGTAAATTAAACAGTGCTATTCTCCTCAGGGATAAATCTGAATTTCTCGGTTCATTTGGGTCTGAAAGGCAGCTTACTAAGCTTATTCTGCCATTGATGTCTCTCTTCTGTTGCTCTGCACAAAACAGGGTATACATTAATGATGCTGGCCCTGATCCTGAATGTCCTTTTTGCTGATGGTGGGACCAGAGGGGCAGACCTAGTGTATGCTGAAATCACTGAACCCCTTTGATCCACTTCAAAACTCCCAAGTCTTTTTTATCTACCTGATTGTTTGAACCAAGGAGACATAACAAGTCTATACTCATAATTAACACAGTCCATGAGGATTTAGATGGGGAATGCAATTTATTTGCCTTTTAACTCTCCAATTTCTGACATTTTGGTAAGGAAAGTGAGCAAATTACTTTGAGACAAATGATATCAAGCAGTTTGTAGAGTGACAGATGCCGGAAATGGATGGCACCATCCTAAAATGGCGTTGAAGGAGAGCACCTGCATCTATGGACACCTGCTCCTACACACAAATTTCAGGAATGGCATTGCATCAATAAATAAAATTGTGATCCATACAAGACTCTGCATTTCAAAACTCACTTGCAAGTTTTCAGGAGGACTGACCCAAATTCTAAAGATTAGATTCAAGGCTAAAAAACCTGTGTATGACAGTCAAAAACCAGCACTGATTAAAAGGAACTGATTGTGAGACCAGTAACAGTGGCAAAACAACCTAAAAACAGCACTCAGAAATTTTAGAACCTGTTTCATGGCCAGATGTAGAAGTGGTGGAGTTACCTGTGAGGCACATCCTCTCCTATCAAAAAGTGTAAATGATGAAGGAATTCATGATCCTAATGGAGAAGGGCTGTGTTACCTCCCCTCAGCACCAGCTACCCTCACTCTGTTCAATGGCTGCTTTGACTGTTTTTTGAAATTGCTCAGTAGGTGAAAAAATTGTCAGTCTTTATTGCTTTGTTATTGCTGTTGTTATTTTAACGAATGCCAAAGGCTACTCTAAAAAAAATAAATGAAGATAAGGTTTATTATCCTACTTGATCCTCACAGTGACAAACTTTAGATTGCTTTAATTTCAGACAACCAAGCTGAACAAATTCTAAATCAGTCTGATGGAGAGGTCAGTTACTCAGCCTCTCATGAGAATGAGAACCTTTGAGGCCTCATGAATTGGATACGCAAAAAATTTAAGCCTTGAAAATCATGAAGTCACCCGTGGAATTGGAGGCCTCATTGACAATGCAAACACACAGTACAATTATCCCTGTTTCTAACTTTGCTTTCTAATCCCAGAAGAAGCAAATCATCTGCACTCTAACACGCTGCTACAGCCAAATCAGTGCTGATACTTAAACTGGACTCCCACTGTTATAAACACTGGTGAGCTTCTGGTCTGTCACTCTGCAACAAATTCTTCTCTGTATCTCTCTTGGTGATCTCATCAGGTGAAAAATAGTCTGTAAATTATATGATTCAGAGGACAGCATCAAGTTTATCTTTTTACTCTAACATCTTTGTAAGGAGAAGAATTCTGAATCCTGCTGGTGCCTGGGAAGATTAAATTTAGCCTTCCGTTTTCTTGATTTTGTTGGTTGAGAAGAAGAATAGGGATCAAGCTTAGTAAACATGAAAAGACTCTTGATTTAAGTTTTAGGAGCTGAAGAGGTGTTCTACATGCTTTATATTTTACCACCAAATGAAGCAACATGGGATTCCAACCCCCATAATTATATCTCAAGTATGAAATAGCTGTAGAATTGACATTTCAAGTATCCAAGTAGTCTGAAGAATCAGGCAATGGAAGATAAACTGCAAACACAATGAAATCAGTGGGACCATGCACGCTCATTTCAGAAGCATTTACATCAACAAATGGCCAGCCTTACAAAAGCCTTTAGGCATCTTATACATTTGTTAATGTACACTTAGTAGACATAAATTATACAAGTTCTCCACATTTTAGTAAATAAACAAAGGTATTCTTCAGAAATGTTAAACCCATGTGTTTTTGCCCAGTATTGAGGGACAAGTTGAAAATGTCCCAATAGCACTGTGAAGGTTATTTCTATAGATAATCCCTTTTCCAATTATGCTTAGAAATACCCCAGGAAATTTAGTGCCTCTGCATAAAAGTAAGAATAGGTTACAAGTAATACATATCACTCCAAGCAATTGTCTGAGGTGTCTTTTATTTCACTATATCCATCTGCCTTTTTTTATGTAAGAAAATTGTAATGATAAAAAAATGTTCCCAAGTCCTGAAACATGTAATAGCAACAATGATTTGTTTTAAAAGAAAGATGATTTCATGGTTGTAAGAAAGAAAACAAAAATGTGTTCAGCTCATGCATTGGTATGATGGAGCTTGCTGTAGTCAGAGCCAGCTTAATGAACCTGGGGCACAATCAATCCTCACTTAACAATAGTAGGTCTCAAATTTGAGTGTATTAACAAGTGATGCAAAGTCAACAAGTTTAAGTCATCCCTGAAACAGTGCTTTTGGGTTCATAAATACCTGGTGAATGAAGCTTTGTGGCTGTTACTGCTGATTTCTTGGGGGATGAGACAGCTGGTCTGTTAACATCCTGATCTTTTTGTACTTCTTTCTTCACACCTGCTTCAGGAAAAAAAAAAGGTAGAGAGGTATGTCTTGTATAATTCTGTTTACAATTGTGCAGAACTATGTCACTAAGATAAATACCAAAATGGCAAAATATATGTATTTCCTCAATACACACCCTAGGCCTCATTTAGAATGATGCTAAAAAGAAAGTTTGTTTTATTAACTTTCCCTTCTTTCATGAGTATGTTCACAGACATAGGAAAATGTCTCACAGAATCTGAAGAAGGGAAATAAAGTAATATTTTCTTGGTGGTGCCAAATGACAGTGTCAGTCCAAAAGCTAACACTATTTTCTATTTTGTTTAATGCAAATGTGACCTGGCTATTTCAACAGTGGAGAAAAGTGGTAATTTTATATGGGGATCACAGTCTTCAGGAACACTTCTTGGATTACTAGTTTTCTGCTCCCTACAAAGCCACAGCTAGTTACAGTTGAAATATTAGGTTTATTTCTGATGCATCATTCACCCTTCCACTTCTGTCTGCATCAGGACTTGCAAGCAGTAAGCTGCAGATGCAGCATTTGCCATGCACCAGAAACTGAGCTTCATAATTTCTAGCGTTTACTTTCAGAGTGCTTCTGAAAAGAGCACAGGCACCTGCAAAAGCCTTGTGTCCAACTGTTTGTGGGAGGTTGGCATGGGGCAAGGTATAAAACACTCTTTGACTCTCTTTTACTGTTCACTGACAAATCACACCATCAGTTGTCAGGGGCTGCTAAAGACTGAACTCTTCCTCATACCCTTACTTTTTTTCCATCTCCATTTTTGCTATTTATAAACTCAATGTGTAGAGGCTATGATTTTCATTTGTGATTAAAACTTTCAACAGTGAAGTGACTGAAGATATAAATTTTCTGTGTCTGCCACCTGAGATGGGAACTATGAGACAAAACCAGTGCTGTTTTATAAGGCACAGTTGACATAGTTAAAGATTTAAGCATTACTTTTCCATGGTAAGGAGGCTTTGACTTTTCTGTGGCTTTCAAAATAAAAATATGATGCACAAATGGGCCATAGACTGAGCTTCTCCATAAATTTTGCTATGGCAGATGCCAAACACAGATAGTGGTAGGGATGTGTGTGTTTTCCTTATGAGGAACACCTGGGGAATTTGTTCAGCCCCTTAACCTTAAACACAAAGCAAGGAACAATTCCCCAGTTAGAGCTTGGCTGAAAGGAAACAGAGGGAAGAAGCAAAGAAGCCCAAAGAACACCATCATTTCACAGAGGGCAAGGCAAGGTCTGTAGAGAGCAGTGAGAGTCACACGGGGGTGCAGGGGGTGCTGACCGGCAGGAGCAGCTGCACGGAAGGCATCAGCTCCAGAATGTGGGAGATCATCAGAGAGAAGGTGCAAATAGACATGTTGGCAAGGACAGAGAAGTTGAATTAATAACAAGAAGGGAGGAACGAGGATAACTTCAGTTTACAAGACTAGGAGACCTCCTAAGGTCTGGTAGTGTGGCAGTGCTGCAAGCGGGCAAATGCAGAGGGGCTGTGCAGCAAGGGAAGAGCCAGTGGCCAGCACAGCCTTGCTGAGAGAGGCCAAGGGGAGGGACGCACGGTGCTAGCAATTATTCAGCTTCTCCTTCATAAGTGGAAAGGCCCTGGTGGCCTCTCTGTTGGCCCTCTTAGAGGAGAGGGATTTAGAAAGCACACAGCAGGCAAAAGGAAGGACGGTCTGCAGGAGCAAACAGTTATCATTCTGCTAAGCTCCTCACCCACAGGGAAATTTTAGGGAAAGAGCCATCTCTGGCATCAGACCTGAAATAAGAGCTTGTGCGGAATGTTTTTCTAAAATTGTGGGTTGTTCTTATCTTGTCTTTGGAAACAACAGCTGTTAGTTGGTTAAGAGAAACATTCAGAAAGCATGTTGATGTCAAGTGAAGTTCCTGCAGGGAAAGTTACTTTTTAAATTACAATTATTTGGGCTCAGAATTTGTCTTTTCACAGAAATATAGAATTTCAGGTTTAAAAAACCTGAGGGAGAGCACTGGTGTAATGATCAGCATAATATGCAGTACCATAGGGTATGGTGCACCAGGAGGTCATGTAGTTTCATCTTTTCTAGCTTGGAGTGTATCAGAAGTAACTCAAAGGCTAAATTGCACATAAAAAGTCTGACGCTCCGTGGTAACTCAGGAAACAAGACAAACACTTTAACTGTTTTTACAGGCCTGAATGCATGTAAAACCTCAAATAATACTCCAACTGTCATAGGTATTTTGAAATGTCAAAAAGTGTTGTGTGTGCAATCATAAAATAATAAAAAATTCATAAAATACAATTACAAAAGGAAATAAAGCACCATAAGTTTGTATACCATGAATTTGCAGTGTCTCAATTTTCTTCTAATTTCATCTTTTAAAATGTATATTAATTCTGATGTGGAATAAAATTTACTTCAAACTCTCAGTGCTATTGCCCACAGACTTGAAATATGGAATTTCAATTAGCTCTGTGTTAAATGCCTGTACATTATCTTTATTCCTGCAGGCTGCATAATCAGGGCTCTTAGCACTGAACCTCCCAGCAAAAAGCTCCTGGCAGAGCAGGAACCACCACTAACTTTCAGGCTTCCTGGAACAGCTTCTGCCAACCCCCTACAGTACAGCAGTTCATGTAGCAAGAAGTTGTCTTTCTGTGGTAGCCAGTAATCAAAGCCACAAACTACTAATTTTTTTGTGAATCTACATTCCATTTAATGTTAAAAATTCCCAATGGTTCCTCTCTTTTAAAAGATATACTTGTGTAAAGAAATGGCTGTTTCAGGCCATAAGATAACTGTGAACATAAACACTTGCTCCTCTTTTCTGCTAGTGTGCTCACAGCATTTGTTTCTGAAAAATGCACCCAAATGCACAGTTCTGTAAAGGTATTTACATTTCCTGATTAGCAAACACAGGCCTGCTCCAAACAAAACAGAAGGAGCAAATATAAAATAATTAGCAATACAAGGCAAAACATGCCAGAAATCACTTAGAAAAACAGGAGATAAACAAAGCCATTTCTCCATTCCCCCAGTCCTGCTGAATGTTAGCCTAGGAACCAGAGCAAAATACACCTTATCTGAGATAGCTTCTCCAGCACAGCTGCAGAATCAGCACTTGTATTTGCCTGTACCTTTCTGAGTCTTCAAAAGCCAGTACAGTGGAATAGGCTTCAATTTGCTTTCACACTTCAAACTGAAAACATGCTAACTAATTGCACATTGAATATTTCTTTCAAAACAAATCCTAACATCATGTAGACATCATTAACAATTCAATGGGACTGACTGTATTCAGATGGATTCCAGCTGTCCTCAGGAGTATTTTATAAGTTAACTAATGCAGTCTGCAAGTTTGAAAAAAAACCAAAAAAACAAATGAGGGGTTTTCAGTCACTTACAGACAGAAAGGATCACTTTGAGCTTTCTTCTTTCCCCCTGATACCCACGACTAGTCATGTCCTTGGTGAGTAATGACATATCTCTGCATGCATTGTTTGAGCCAAAATGAGCAAAGTTGGAAGTATGATGGATTCTGTAGAATAAGAGCAGTCTAATTCTCTCTAGAGACTCTCTCCTTCCTGTGATCTATGAGGCACTGAATAAATAAGTGGATGTAGAAGAAACACTGTATTTGTTGAAGTAGAAGCTGCTAATGTTTATCTTTTCCCTTTGTGTTTGTTTCAAATTTAAAGTCAATCTGATGAGAAAAAAGGACAATTACTATTTCATTGCCTCATATGAAAGTGATTGTTTTCTTTCTGAATTAAAAAGAAAAATATCTTTATCTGGTATTTAAAAAAATGAAGAAACCCTGCCCCCCAAAATTAATCATTCTTTGGAATGAATAGAACATCTCAGGGTAATTCAGAACATCCAACTTTAGTTGAAGAGTTAAAAGAGCTACTCTGTCTCTGTCATTTTACACCAACCTCCATGGCATGTTATTGTCTCTTCCTCACACATTTTTGCTATGGCATGTTTTAAAGTGGTTCCCAGGACAGGGCTTGGAAAACTTACAGCTGAACATCTCACTTGCACCTGCAGCGTAGTGCTGCATATCCATATGCTCAGTACAGGACCAGTGTGAACATAACCCACTGCATTCTCCCTATTTCAGCTTTTAAGGGAAAGTGTTTTCAAGGGGGAGCAAAGCAGCAGCAGACTCTTCTCCCTTCATTCCTGCAACAGCATTGGTGCTCATTTTTTCCTGCTCAGCTGACCTTAGCTGATCCCACTCCCTCCTGCTGACGATATTCTATCTGGATTTTGCAGAAGCTGATTAAAAGAAGGACATTTTACACTACAAGCTTGCTGATGAGAGCTGTGACAACACTGGCCTCCTATTGTCATCTTGACTGATTGCGTTTAACAGCTTGCCCTGTTACATATGGTTTACTGGTACTTGTAAAAGCACAGGAATTGACTGGGAAAGTTTTTTGAACAATGATTTTTGATTGTCTTTAATTTAATGGGCCAAGTAGAAACATGCTCCTCAAATTAATTCCTTATTTTCATTACACTCAAATTAGGATGTTTCTTATGAGAGATAACAGTCACTTGTCTGTAAGATTAACATTAAATAAAAACCAAGTTGAAATAGGTATGTCATAAGACACATCCCCCAAAATCCACAACAAGGCCTAGAAAATATAAAAATCCTTCAACTCTCTAGTTTTATAGAAAGTTGGGTGATTGATCCAACCTGATGGACAGCATTGAGACCTGGAACAAGCAGCCACATGGTGTTCTGAAATTTGGATCAGGATCGCAGGCATGAACAAATGAGCCCAGAGCTGCATCACCATCTTGAAAGTGAACCAAAGTTTCAAAAGACAGCAGCTGAGATTCCAAGCTGGATTTTCTGTGGGTTTTTATGTTCTGAGAGAAGGATGTGGCTGAACAAGACCAGACCAGGCAGGGGTGAGACAATAGAGGAAGCTGTCTTACATGAAGGGAATAAAAACTGCACAGAGATGGTCATATGTCAGCTACTTCTCAATTCCTTACACAATGATTGACTCATTTTTTCCCCCCAAATTGCATGCAGGTCTTGTTGTCTCTGTGGGAGCCATGTCCTCAGCGTCTCAGTGCAGACTCATCCTTTAGCTCAATATTTCTTGTCTTGGGTTTCTTTTCCTGAATGTGCAGAAGAGACCAAAACACTTGAAAACAACACATTAGTTGTTGTACTTACGACAGCACATTTATTCATCTGTGGGCCTAAGATGTACATAGGACACAGGATTGCACCAACAGCTTTGTCAGATGGACTTCTGAAGTCCTCTGGCCCAGCCTCCTGCTCAGAGTGGGTTTCACTGCAGCAGGTTGTCCAGGGCTTTGTCCACCTGAGTTATAGGTGTCTCTAATGATAGAGGATTCACCACCTCTCTAGACAATATGCTTTAGTGTTTGACCACCTTCACAGGTGATTGAATAACAATCACCTTCACAGATGGTCAATGAGAATTTCCCGTGTTGCAACTTGTGATGGTGTCTCTTGCCTGTCACTGTTCACCTCTGAGAAGTCTCTGGCTTTCTTCTCTCTATATCTTTCCATTAAATAACTGAAGACTGCAATAAGATCTTTGCCTCCTCTGAGCAAGTCCAGATCTCCCAGCCTCTCCTCCTAACCTGTCCTGTCTTGTGCCTCAGCTTGCTGAACATCTTGGTTATCATCTGCTGTTCTCATTCCAGAACATCACATTGTTCCAGTTCTGGGATTCCCAAAGCTGGATACAGTTGTGAGTGGCAACACAAGTCTTGAATAAAGGGGTAGGGACAATCATGCTGCAGGTCATACTCTTGTTTATGTAGCCAGGAGTGCAGTGCTTCTTTACTTCTCCAAGAGCACATTTTAGGGTCAGGTTCAGCTTGCTATTTGGCAGATCCCCAAACAGGGCCTGCAGAGCCACTTTCCAGAAAGCTGGCCCCAGCCTCTCCTGTTGCATGGAGTTATTCCCCCCAGGGGGCAAGACTTTGCATTTGCCTTTTTGAACTTCATGAAGCACCTACAGTCCCATTTCTCCAGCCTGATGAAGTCCTTCTGAACTCTAGCCCTGCCCTCTAGCAGATTGACCAATTCACCCTGATTTGCCATCAGCTGTGAGCCTGCTAATTGCCTGGAGCAGATGAAGTCAAGGCTCCTGGTCAAGACATAATTTAGGTCTAAGGCAGTTTAGTTTTAATCAACTGATCACAGAGCTTGATGAAAGAACTATCCTGCTCCTGGATCTAAGCAGGTATGCCTGCATGGCACTGCACTTTTTATCTCTCCAGATCTGTCAGCACCAGCTCAGGAATTGCTACCTGTCTGAATACCCTTTCCATTGCACAGCACAGACATGCTCCTCTTGGATTATTAACTGCTGTGGTGTGCTATGCTGAGGTAAGTACAAATAGTTCTTACACATCCTAGAGGGCTCACCACATACACCACTAACTGTACCACATCAAACTGAAGGCGTTTGCCCAAATTGTGACAGAATCAGGTGCTGCTGTGATGTAGGATCTGAGTTGTCCTGTGGTGAACATTAATCTAAGCTATTTGTAAAAGAAATCCACTCTGAGAGTAGGAGTTATTAATTTGCTGTTTCTGAACATCGCTTTCAGATATTCCCACACTTTGAGGGAAATTTAAAACAGAAAATTCATATATATGTGCCTCACATATTACATATTTTTATCAATCTTCATGGAAAGAGGAAGCTTATATGGCCTTCCAGATCTGAATTGTAGCTGCAAAGATCCTGATGAGGAGTTGCTTTCACCTGTCACTAAAGAAAATATGAAGCAATAATAGAAATGGTAAGCATTAGTTAAATTATCACTGTACTTCTCAAGTAGCTAGTATACTTAAGTGAAATTAAAAGACCTCTCTTTTTCTAGTCAACTACATGCTTTTTCCCCCAGTTTCTGTACATTGACAGAAATATAAATACAGAAAGGGCTGTGCAACACACTGAAACCTAATTAAGTGCAGTCTTTTCATAGACTAGTTGAAAGGCCATCAGTTCATGCCTGTAAAACAATTTGCATGGCGATTTTCTGCTGCTGTTCTCCCATGCCAGAATTCTTTTTTGATCATCTGAAGCACAGCAGCAGCAACAGCTATAGGAGTCTGTTTTCATTAATTAGATGTTTTTATTCCCTGTAGTCCAATTTATTTCACAAGCACTTTTAGTGAAATATCAGGAGTATAATCTCTCTTGAGCAGTTGTCTCGATTTTTTTTAAATGAAAGGTTAGAGTTCAGGTGGTCTTCTCAGGTAACTAATACATGAAAGCTTTCATGTGATTTTTGTTGGCTATTTTTGACTCATTAATATAGGTAGATATTTTCCTTTATAAATTAATTTACTCTTCACATACAGATAAAATGATGTACACCTCTAAAATACAAATGTAATTTTTATGTTACCTGATATTGCATTTTTTCAGAAATGTTATTTATATTTAAATTACCACTGACTTCTTTGTGAAATGTTTTCTCTCTTTTTTACATCATAAAATACGCTGTATCCAGAAAGTTCCTGTGCTCTTCAGCTGTAATTGTGAAGTGCTTTTAGAGCTTTAATTTTGTAATTGCAGTGTCTTGCACAGGAGGTTGGACAGATGCAGTATGTGTTTCCAAACACATGGCAACATTAAGCCCTATAGATATTACTACTAGGTGATTTCTAGGATTATTTTACACAGAATATTTATCATATCATTCTCCAAATACACAGAATATGTAGAAGGAACTATTGTAGTTTCTCTGCTTTTCAAAGGCTTTACTATATGGTTGACTTCAGCAGGGACTACCTGGACTTTGACTGAATAAGGTTGGTGACTTCTTAAACGAAAAATTCACTCCTAAGGTCAAGTTATTGATTTGCTTTTTCCTTATGGGAAAATATGGTTCACTTTCAAGATGGTGTTGATTTGTGTTTAGTCGTTTCTGCTGGACACTGGGACTTTCCTCCATCCATGAGGAGGGGTATGTGGTACAAAGATATATGTCTCAGTCTCAGCTAAAAACTCCCATCCATGGTGGAGACCACCCCTGTATCCTTTGTCTAGCCTCTGTGCCATGTCTTGTCTCCTGCAACAGGGCAAAAAAAGATAAGGAAATTGTGGTGATTTAGTTCCTTCCAGCCCTGATTCCGTGGTGGGACTGGGCTGCTGCCAGTTCAGCTATGGAGAAAGTGGTCTGAGATGGAGAATAAACATGTGTCCCACCAATCATTCCTTTGCAGATGCTGTCCTCATGATGCATCTGCAAGCAAGCAACAAGCAGGCTAACAAGGCTCAGGGTTGTCATTCCCAGGAAGAGGCTGTTAGATGAGCCACCTCTTTTGTCTTTCCTATTATTCTGTCTTCCTATGTCATGGTTTGCTCTTCTGTTCCTCAGACTGTGCATGCATGCAGTTGCCATTATGGAATAGTTTGGAAGAATATAAGAAAGGTATTTATTCCACTGTTTTCAAGACATTTCATCTTTTGGCTTGGAGCACTGGAGAAGGTTTCTTCGTTGTTGCAGTAATGAGGCTGGCTGCTTTCCCGAGCATGACATTCATCATCTTTACGACATGGCAGTGTCAATGACCTAAGGTGTGGGGGCTGTTAACTAATTTTTACTGTATCTTCAAACATTTTTGAATCACCAGTTTTACTTCTCTGCTCCCTTACCATTATCAATCTCCTGCCCTGTGATGTCCAGAAATAATGCCAGACTTGCCCAGCAGAGACTGATAGCATGTGCTAGTGATTGTTTCCACTAACCCATGGCACTACAAGCACATCTTTTACAGTTTTTACCTTTACCTCCTCTGTCTGCTGCAGGACATTCTTTTGGAGGCTGGCCTTTTCAGCACACACATGCATATTCTCTGCCACATTTAAATTATAGTATCTGACATAATTGTAAGGGGACTTTGTTTGCCTGGGATCAAAAAGCCCAAAGCAATATGAAACTTCACTGCCTTTTCTCCACTTGCTTAATTTGATCTGTAGCATCTTCCTTCCAAATTAATGAAGAGGTCAACCTAAAAAAGATGGCTTTGTGCTTCATCATTTAAAAGATGTGCAAAACTGTCCAAAGAATACTTAAACAGAAGTTTTTACATTTTATAGGGCTCTCTATCACATTGGGATCTACACTCAGTGTTCATATACTATTGCAATACAGGCAGGATTAGACTTGCGAAAAAGTCTTTGTCACTGCTTTGATTTACTTTAACCTTTGTTCCCATTAGATGTTTAGCATTGTAAGGAACCATTACACTGTTTTAATTTAAAAAAAATCGTAACACACCCCTGATAGATCTACTGCTCCCTTGGCTAGGTATGTTTAATAAAAAATTAAACCAATGCATTGGACTAATACAGGGTTTTTTGCTTCTGTCTGTCATGTATAATAACAACTTTCTAAACTTCCCAGATGTCCCTTTTCAGGAACTGTGTGTCTGACTGCTTGCATAAAACAGACAGGTAACCTTACTTCCATGTTTAGTTTCCTTCCAGAGTAAACCAGGCAAGTTTACAACATGGTAATTGCCAAGTTATCTCTCTGCCCTTATCTTGACCCACAGGCCTTCTATTGTATTTACCTCCCCCTGTCCAGTTGAGGGGGGGGAGTGATAGAGCTGGTGTCCAGCGAAAGTTGAACCACAACAGGTTAATCTGACTTGAAACTGGGCGGCCAGTCTTTGTCTTGTATTTTGTACTGATCTTTTTTTCCCAGCTCCATTTGCGGTATGTTATCAAACCCCATGGAACATACACAGAAATGAAAGACTGCTGAATAAGGGCCAGGCTGGATAGGGCAGATGACTTACACAAAATTATTTAGTTTAGAATCTAAACTATTAAATCTAATCTGAACTTGATGGAACTGGTCATTTGAAACATAACTGGACTGAGCAGAAGGAAAGTGAAAACATCACTAATTGCTTAAGCCTAGAGGCCAGAATTCACATCCTTGCAAGTACACCTAGCAATGATCTATCTGCTTAATAGTTTCTAAAGCAATGTAATGTTTTCAAAAAGTTGCTTGGTGAGAACCAATAATATAAATCTGTGGCATGTGTAGTTAAGGACAGTAAATGTCTTCAGCTTCAGACACAGTTCACAAAATGAGATTATAGCTTTGTTTTTGACTGTGTTTCAGAGACCACAGTAAATAGAGTTCAAATCAGCACATTGGCAATGTGCCCAAGAACAGTTTGAAAATTAATTGAGCAAGCAGTAAAATAGCATTATAATAAGGTTTTTGCATTGCTTCACCTAACACAGGTGGCTTTTTAAGTTTGGAGCACTTACCAGCAGGTGCTGTGGCAGTTTTTGGAGCTGGAAGTAAACTCCTGCGTGGTGTTGCTGTGCTGCTCGATACCTGCGTCATGCTCTTGCTGCTCCCCTTGGGAGCATCTTTAGAAGGTGCAGATGCCTTAGCAGTGGTTTGCTCTTCACTTCCAAAGCTGGAACCTGCAGGAGACCAAAAATGCACTAATTATAAGTGCATAAAAAATGTATGTGAACTGTGACATACAGACTGAACTTCTATCAGCAATTATAATCTACAATGACATGTCCTCACTGCAATTTGGGCTAAGTAACACAGACTTTCTCCAATATAAACATTTTGGTAGAAATAGAGTTCCCAATAACTTACTTAAATGCTAAGTCTTGGTAACTCTTGGAGTCTGATACCAACAGAAACTTAAGACCTGCTTTTGATCTAGCTCCATAAAGGTACGTGTCTACAAGGCTCATAAAGAAACCAAGAAATTTCTGTATATCTGTATGGAGGAGTTGGTTATGGCTTTGGAGCTGCTACAGGAGCCAACCTACACATTCACCCTAGCATTTGGGAGCTGATGGTTGTCAGAATAAAGGAGAACAGCAGGGCTCGGTGGTGTAAGGCTCCAAATTCCCCTCCCAGGTAGGATTTCCCATGAAGAGTCCCTCAGATTACATTCAGACATTTGAAAAATAAGATGAAAAACAAACAAAAAGATGTCTTCCTTAACTGTCACATCCACTTCAATCATATTCTAGAAATGAAACTCATGTTGCCAAGGTTTCACTGTATATTGGCTTCTTTCAAAACTTTTAATGGGTTTAGTTTCCTTCGGTATTTGCCATCTAGGAAATAAAGACATTATGGGTTCCTTGTAGACATAAGGAAAACAATCTTAACATTTGGGAAAGGCAAAGTTGAAATGTCTTCCTTACCTATCTGTTTACAAGGTCTAAGAGGAGCAAAAGATTACAGGAGATTCTGAACTTGAACATTTGCAGAAGAATAAACATTTTGTTTGAAAAAAAGGAGTGGACATAGTGGCAAAAAATATGAAGGATTTTAGAAAAAGGCTATAATTCTTATTTCAATTGCTTTGAAAAGATACAATATAATATTGTTCAGGTACTGTCTGCAGGAAAATGATAACATGATTTTAATAATTGGCATGTCCAAGTCTCCAGTATTTTTAAGACACAGGCTTCTTGAATGCGTGCAAGTAAAGAAGAGATTTCATTTTTGCCTTTCTTACTGAAAATCTACTAGAAAAAAAATGTAGGTTGGAAAAGAAAATCCTCCTTTCCGATAAATAAAGAATACAGCTTTTAGCAAAATAGCTGTAAGTTTTGCAATGTCTTTAAGGCTTTAAGGCTCTTGCCTATAAGTCTTAAAGTGTGTATCTGCAGTATAAATGGAGTTCTACAAATTTATTTGACCTTTGTCAAGCTACATTAAAAATTCAACCAAAACAGCGTAGTGTACTCTATGCAGGAACAGAAAGACCTGAAGCATTTGTTACTTTTACACTGCTGTGCACATAATAACTCCTCAGCACATCAGATCGTTGCTTTGTATCTGAACTACATGGATTTTTCACATGTGTAACAAAGTTCCAAGATTATGTGCTAAATCATCACCTGACAAAACACTGCTGACTTCAGTGAGGTCACATCAGCGGAAAATCTGGCCCAGCCTAAGCCAGTCTCCTTGCAGCTGTGCACAAGGACATCTCTACTACCAGTGCCGGGGGACATTGCAACCTGTGTGACCACTTCAGGCTGTTTGCATCACACTCCTGAAGTTATTCCTGAAGTGGTCTCATATATATGCACACCCAGTCAGTTTGGGTAGCACCATTTCTAGAAAATTTTTTTCTTTCTTCAGCTATTTGTTTAAAAGTTTCAATTGTAGAAGCACTAACCTTGAAGAGGAAATTATTATTTGCAGAGAAATGCTGTTCAAGTGTTCTTTAATTGAAGCCCTTTATTCTCAGCTGTGAAATGTATTATATGAAGAAATTTATACTCAAAGTCTCACCGAATGGAATCAATTCCTGCATTGAAGAACAATGCCCAGGGGAGTTACATAACCTCTTACGAAAAAAAAGTTAAAAAGCTTTTCTAGGTATTGAAGCTGAAGTGTTGTCAGCTACAAACACTTTTTCTGCCTAAAACACAGCATAAGGGGTCTGCTAATTATATAAGTGAGCGGGTGAGAAAGGTGACAAACATGGTCTCATTGCACCCCTGAACCAGAAATGCCAGTGCCTGGAAAGAGCAGGCCTGTCACCTTGTGCTGTGGCTGGACAAACACCATGGGGAAGCAGGTATTTCCCTGCAGCTTGTGAAGAGGATCACGGTGGAGCAGATATCCACACTGCAGCACATGGAGGACCCCACACTGGCACAGGTGGACATGGCCCAAAGGAAGTTGCAGTCTGTGGAGAGTCTTCACGGGAGCAAATTCCTGGCAGAAGCTGTGGCCCATGGAGATGAGAACCACAGTGGGGCAGGTTTATCCTTTACCCATCCTTGGGGAAAATCCCAGGCAGGAGCAGTGAGAAGTGTGAGATGGAAGAAATAGCAAAGGTACTTCTGTGGACTGACCACAATCTCTCTTCTCCCACTGCACTGCTTGATGGGGATGTGAGATGGAGGAAGTAGAGGAGTTGGAGAGGGAGAACTGAAGTTGAGACAGGGAAAAAGGGGTCGGGGGAAACTATTTTAGGTTTGGGGTTTTTTTCTTTGTTTCTCACAATTCAACTGTTTTAATTGGAAATATATTAAATCATTTTTTCCAAGCCAAGCCTGTTTTGCCTGTGACATCAATTGTCTTTATCTCTACCCATTAGCACATTCACCTTTTTTTCCTTCCTGTCCTGTAAAGAAGGTGAGATAGTGCAATAGCAGCAGGCTGGGTATCTGGCAGCCAGCCAAGGTCAACTCACCACAATAGCAATATCAGTATACCCAGGATTTGCTAAGATAAGGTCAATATTTAACATAAGAGACAGTATCTTCTGCTTTGCTCTTCACTCAAAGATAGAGTTTGGAAAGAGATAGTGAGATACAACAACATATGTGCATAATATACTACAAAACCAAAAGTTTGCCACTTCCATGGATATCACTAGGACACCATCTTGAACCCCAGGGGCAAGGGAAGGTGAGTTCCACCTTGCTACACACGGTGCTGGATTCCATAGTTCTTTTCAAACAGCATTCAAAGAATAAATTTAATTAAAGATCTAGAAGAATGCATATTCCTCATGATCTAAGAAGAAAATAAAGTTTTTCATTTACTTCAAGGAAGCAACTTGTAGGATAATCAGAACAATTATTCATCAGATAGTATTTGTCAGTCCATCATGAGATGCCTTCCACTATTATCCACAGCAAGTGAGTCAGTAACATTTGCCTTCCCATAATAGCAGCTCTTATTTTTCAGTAAAAGCCTGTAGAGAAACACCAGACGTGCAGTGGTGAACAGTTTCCAGATGATCACTCTGTTGTATTGTACCTCTTCCCTCCTACTCCTCTACACTGGCATTCTGTCTAAACCAGGGGGGACTCCTTGCTTGCCTTTGAAGCACCTGGCAAATCATTTGGGGGCTCCAACATAAAATGCTCTGTATTTTTGCAGACTCTATGCTCTATGAGGAGCAGCACTGCTGACTTTGCAGTAGCGTGTTTAATAGACTATTAACAATCTGTTGGAGCTAAAGGCCTTCAGCCTCGCATTTATCATCTCGGTATGAGCCCCAAGCAATCCTACTCTTCTGTTTGTGAAAAAAAAAATACAGAAAAGAATAATAGTTGTTTGAAGACTTGCAGTTACTTTGTAGAGTCCCTCAACCCCTACACTCTCATGCCAGTAGACATGGAGAATTCAGGTCTGGGAACATATCATAGGCTGCAAGTTCAAAGAAAATCATAACCAACATCCCACTGTTTCCCAGATGGCTTTGAACCACCTTCTCTCCATATCTGCCACAATTCTCTTCACCACCTGACCCTGCCCTGCAAAAGCTCACTTCAGGGACTCCTCACTGTCAGAAAAGGAAGGTTCTCTTGTATGTGTCACCAGGAGTTTGTGACTCTTACATGTGTTCCTCTTCTGATATTGTTTACAAATATTTGTAAAAAAAGATGGAAATATCACGTGATATCATATATGGCAGTAAAACCAGCAGGAACATGGGTGGGGAGAATTCTTCATGTGATGAGAAATGTTGTGTGGCAGGTCTTGATCTGGGAGGAGACAGCAACAGGAATAGCTGTGTTCTGGAGGCCCACAGCTACAGATTTCCCTGTCTGTGATTAAGGGCAATAAAGTCTCCTTTTGCTGGAGAACCTGTATAATTTCTAGAAAAGCAGCTTCTCTGACAATGCCTATGGGTCTCTCTTTTGCTGACAAACAAATTGCAGAAGAGTATTATAGCATGAGTGCAGCTGCTTCTGCAGCTCCCCGTCTCATGGGCTGCTATGTGAAGCCTATCGACATGGAGTGAGTTTCCAGCTCTGTGCAGCAGGTCAAGCATTCACTGTACTGGCAGTAGGCTTGGAGCTGTTAGCCCCCACCACAGCTGTAATCACACCCAGGACACTGGGAACATGGGCATCGTATATGCTCACTGAAGGACAAACATTTACCAAGGGTTATAGGATGGCATGTGCATCTAAAAGATCTCTGGACACTACTTGCTGCCAAGTTAATGACAATGAAGGCATGTCTAGCTGTTGCATCAGTGATCCTGCTTGGCATTTGTAAAGCCCTTTCCAGACTCAGAACTCAAGAAGCTTTATAAAAGGAGTTGAGCCACTTGCAAATTCACATAGCAAGGAAACAGCAGAGACAGAGAAGCAAGCAGGAAAACTTGATAATGAATTATGAGTTTTTTCACCTGGAAAACACTGGGATGTATTATTCCTCTGGGTTTTACTAGACTGCACTTTTGTGCCCCAGTTTTCTGGCACAAGTACAAGGCCAAAAGGAAATTTAAAATCAGTGCCATGGGGAATTGTCTGATAAAGAAAATACCTAAAGTGCTGTGAATAACTAGGTGATGTTTAAAAACAAAACCAGCAAGACATACTTTTCACTAAGTTGGAACACCTGCCCATCCTTCAGTTACTGTCCATTCTTAATTTCTGATTGTTAGTCGTGAAGTGGTAAGTAGTTTTTATAGAATGATTACAAGATATGCAACCTGTCAGCTGAGATTTTTATTTCACTATTTTAAGGGTTACAGTTTTCAATGTAACACTTCACAATGTAATTTTCAAGAGATACAACTGAACTTGAGCTCTGCAGCTCAAGCTGAAACAAAGCTATTAACCAAGTGCTACAGTGTGATCATTAGTCCTGAGGGCTTACTGTTCTATTAAGATGTTATGATAGTGCACAAGAATACTCACTGGCTAATCAGGGTTTTTTGTCTTTGCAGAGATCCAGTGTCTGGTATTTCCTGATACAACAGGCCAAATGTGCAAGACATCAGGCACCAGCTGATGACAAATTTCTTTTCCATCCCGAACAAGAAGAGGCTTAAGGACTGATGTCCACACAGTGCTTATGTCTAACTTACCTGTCTCAAAGCATTTTTTCCCAGTGCGTTTTTTTGGCTCAGACAAAAATGTGTTGATGCAATAAACCCCTGTAATATATTTATTTTAGAGGAGGTTTGTGTCTGAGCACATGCCCTTACAGAAGATGATTTTTCAGAAGTCTAAACATTCAAAAATGAAACCTGAATCTTGAATTTTCAGGTTAATTATTTCCACCAAAATAAGGAGCCAAATCTGCAGTGTCTGTGAGCACAGGAGACAACTCTCAGGTTTTCAGATAGCTTTGGGTCTCTCCACTGCCACTGACCACCTCTCAGATAGCCCATTCATTGCTAGTGACGGAGTTTGGTGCCATCATTGAAGATTAATGACAGCCACTTGATTAGTAATGGCTTTTGTACACTACCACTTACTTCTGTAAGAGATTGCTGCATGCCCATTCTTCTCACCATGCTCTCCAATCCTAAATCTAAGCATTTTTCTCCTATGACACATGCTGCGGATGGTTTTGGCCCCCCCAGGTCTGGCCATGCAGAAAGCTGTTGGGCATCTGAAGGGTGAGAACCCTGCAAACTCGAGCATCACCAGAAGAGCTGCAAAAGCACCTCTGTTGAGATGCACTGGCAGGCTCATCCTTCAACTCCAGCTGCCTGTGACAGCTTCTACAGTCAGAGGCTGTATCCTGCACTTGCTGCTGATCCAGGCAAGACAAAGACAGAAGTAGTGTTTCTGGCAGGGTGGAGGGAAGCACCACCCCTTCAGGCTGTGCTTTCCTAATTAAAGTGGCAGTTGTGATACCAGAGCAACACTGGCAACCCTACTCACAGCAAGATGCCCTTGCAGACAGTGTTTGAGGCTTGGTCCATCAGGCTCTATCTATGCTGCTAAATGAAAGCTGGCCAAGTGATTTAGACTGGCTCATCCTATCACCACCCTGGCTAATCATAACAGCTTTTTCTGAGGGTTAGAGCAGCCCAAACTGCAGCCACAGTGTGAAGAACAGGGTGAGGGACAAGGAGACTGGGCTTAGCCCAGCATCCGGCGTCTCCCTTTCTCACCACACTTGGACTTGCAGACAAGAAGCACCACTGAGCTCCCAGCCACTGGCAAAAGAGGTCATTCAGCTTAGCCTCATCTAGAATGAAGGGGATTTAAGAAAAGTGGAGATGTTTTGTCTCTGTCAAGTGGAATTGAAGCTCCTTCTTTTACATGTTTTACTGTTTGTGAGGACACTGAGTTTTTGAAATCTAGATTAATTTTTGTGGCACAGACCCATCTTCAGTGTCCTTCATACATAATAGATAGTAGAAATACAGCCTTCTGCTGATACTCCTCCTTGTGTCAATATTAACTAATTCATTTTGTATCACCAATTAAAATAAACATTTTTGGTTCCGGCTAAATGCATTTCTTACTTGAGTGGAGATACATGCTGTTCCCTACTGAAGTGTTACAAGCCTCATTGAGCAAGGTGAAAATTTCACCACAAAGTAAAATTTCTGTATGTGTTGAAGGGAGTTGCAGACAACTTGCTGACTGTGCCAGACTTTGGAATCACATAACCCATTTTATTTGGATTTGTGATGAAATGTTACATCTCTATTAGGAAAGATGAGCATTTCAATATGTCATAAAACTTCACCATATGTTAGTGGTAGCTTTGCCTACCACTGGTACTGCTGCTTGGCTAGCTGAGCGCTTTTGCATAGCTGGCTAATTAAAGCCCCATAGGGCATTGAGTGAAGACAGCACAGTATTTTGCTGATCAGTTGTAGTATTTGTCAGAAAGGATAACATAATGTTGAAATCTTTCCAAAGATACCTGGGGTGCACAGATATTTACTTTCTGAAAGGGAAATCTCCTGGCACTGCTTGGAGCTGAATCATCAAAGGTCATTCATGACCAAATCTCCCTCCAAACTTCCCTCCTTCAGTGTATGACTGTTCACAATAACAAGAAACATCCCACATCACTAATACTTCACTGAATTAGTTGTAAGAAGGGCTGGTTCTTAAAACGTGAGGTACACTTGAAGGCAAGCAAGTACTCTTCAATGTTTTGGAAGCTCTACTTGCTGACACAAGTTAGGAATATATTATATATCAGTTACACATTTAAATTCCCATCAGCAAGTTCATTTTGAGAGAGAAAATAAATAGCCATATCAAAGAAACAGATATTTTTTAGATCCCATGTTCAGTAAATTTACTGAAATAAACTGTTAACCAAGGCTGAATTTGTGAGAAAACTTCAATTCATCCCAGTGAGGGCAACCAAAGCATTGACTTCAATGCAAGAAAAGTTTGACTTAGGATGAATGTTTAAGGCAAAATACTGCTCTCTATACAAAACAAAAAGCACATGAAGTAAAACTGCAGCAGATTTACTCCAGGTAAATTCCCTAGCACAGTCATGCACTGTATTACGGAGGAGTTGGATGACTACATGCCCAAGGGCCACTTCTCCTCCTCGCTGCCCAACAGGGTAGTCCTCCACACCACAACAATTCCCAGACACTGTAGAGTTCTCAAAGTAACACCAAGCATAGATGGCATTTTTTGCCAAAAACACATATATAATCCAATGCCCTCAACTGCCAGAATAACCCCTGGGATCACCAGAGGTTAGCCAAAAGTTAAAATAACCAGAAAGAAGATATAGATAACATTGATTTTCTTCTACCACTAAAGCATTATTGGCGTGTATCAATGTACTTGAGGGGGAATTTTCCTGGGTAGGTAGATTTTCATATTCCTGGGTAGTGCTTCAATCCCAGCCACACTTCAAGAAGCACCGGCTTTGTAACGTGACTTGTGCTCATGACCATTTGCTCTAATGGCACCGAGCCTGCTTCTGAACTGGCATACCAGTTTTAACAGGGCACAAGTACCCATGAAAGTTAGGATTAGAAATGACATCTGCTCTGCAAGAGGTTTCTCCTGATGGCAAGAAGTGCCAAATTTAGAGCCACATGCCTTATTATAAGGAATGATATCTGTTGACACAGCATTTTATCATCAATAAATGCCTCTTCCCTGGAATTACTGCTTTTAATTTGCTTGAATACTGGCTTGGAGTACCATATTTTGACACTTAAAGGTATATATAATTCTTGGTAAAAGTGTTAATGACATTCCAGTGGTGATAATGAATTTTCATCAGCTTTAGCAATCCATACCAGTTGCCACAGCTCACCAGACTAGGGGAGGTTAAGTAATGCCCTAACAACTACCAGCTCTTAAGGTCTGGTAGCATTCAGTCCTGCTCCTTCCCTGCCAAACCACAACAGTGTGCCACAGTATAGGTGGAATTATGCTAGGTCAAAGAGCTAGTAATTATGTCTGATTGCTTCCTTGGCAGAATGATGACCTCAGAGCAGTCCTGTGTTAAGGAGGGGAGATATCATACTGAAACCTCAAGGATGGAAGAGCCTTATAGAGTCCCCAGTTAGTCACTATTTAATTGCACTTTATGAGCTCAGACACAGATCCTCAAAACTGCTTAGAAACTTACCTCCTATTTCATTTCACATTCAAATTTAACTCACACTACTTATTCTTAATCAACATTTCAGCCCTGAAGGAGTTTCAAACCCATTTTGGAGTACGAGGGATGTAAGCAGCTGAGCAGAACCTCCCATGAATGCTGAACAGTGCTTTGGCTGGAGGAGACAGGTGGTGACAGGCACCAAAACTGTGCTTTGGAGACAGGCAGGGAGTCTTCTGAGCTGTCCAGAGCAGCCATTTGCTGTGCTCAGATCATATTCATCCTCTTGGGCAACATGCTGTTCAAGAAAAAATGCAAGAGAACCTGCTTTTCCCAGTTAACTTTCACAAACTCCTGTGTAAGTAATGCACAACATGTACAGTGTTGCTCTGGGCTGACTCCTGCCTAGATATGTGTTTTGTGGCTATTTTAGATGTCATATAGAAAAAAAAATCTATAGTAAAATTGAAATCTGACAAATTTTCATGTAGCCCAGAGTTTCAACAGTCAGGAAACATCTTTCAGTGGAAAGCTTTATTTTTTATCCCTTACACTGGCTACATTGTACTATAAGGCTCCATAAGCAAGTTTGATTTATAGAATTCTGCTGATTAAGTTTTTGCTCACAAAACACCTTGTTTGATCAAATTAAGTATTTTTTCTTTTTTTTAATTGTCAGTTGTGAGGACCCTGGCTGTAAAACTGTAATTCAAAAACACCTGGAGAGAAATGCACACAAGCAAAAAAGGCTTCTATTATAAATGGCATTATTCATGGAGAGTGAGCATAAAGTTTCAATTATGTGACCTGTTAAAATTTTCCTTATTTCATGTTTACTAGAAACAGTGCCTTTAGTAGACTGTTTTGGGCAAAAATCAATTCTTTGACAATAAGCTAATCGTACAATTAGCAATACTAAATGCTATGACCTAGTGATCTAGCTAAATAAGCTTTGCAAAATATTTTAGCTGTATTTCTATGAACTGAAGTAATCTATACTGGTTGCCTATAATGTTTTTCGGGGAACAGATGATTCATTGCATTTATTTCACAAAACGAAAGCTCTTGAAAGTGTATAAAATTAAAATTCTGTTGAAACCCATAAAGGTTAAATAGAGGAGGTAGTTTCTTTAAAAATGGCAGTGCCTTTATAGAACAAATTATTTAACCTTTGTGTTTGATAAAGTATCAAAACTTTTGGGTTTTTTTGATATTTTTGCAGGTTTTTTCTCATGTAAGTACTTGAATTTATCTGACTGGCAGTAGCAGTATTAAACCCAGTTGCTTTTCTTCATTACAATAAATGCTACTGATAAGTAATAAAATGTAAGCCCATTTAATTGGAGCATGCAAAAGTGATTTCCACATGGTTATAATGGCACAGGCAGAGTGGAACAGTGAGGCTGCACAGAGAACCAGCCCCTAGGGAGTACAGCCACCAGGAACATCATGAGCAGGACATGAAAACGCCTCTCAGGTGGCTGGGATCAAACACAACAAATGAGCAGGATTCACAGAGAGAAACTGCACTAGCACCACATGCTAAAATCTGCCAGAAGAAAGCAGTGAGTGCTGGCAGTGGGTGACTCTGCTGAGAGGCACCAAGGCACTCATCTGCTGGCCTCATAGATAGTGAGGGAAAGTTCGCTGCTTGCCAGAATCCAGGATCTGTCATGTCACAGGGAGACTGCCACGAGGGGTTAAAAGCAGACTACTATCCCCTACTTTTTTTCCCATGGGGGCACAAAAGACACAGTTAAGGAAAACCTGTGCAAGATCACGCAGGACTTCAGAGCCCTGGAGGCCCAAGCAAAAGGGACAGGGGGACCAAGTGATGTCCTCTGTGCTGCCAGTCCAGGAGAGGGATGAAGGTAGAAGCTCATACATCATGTAGATCAATACCTGGCTTTGTGGCTGGTATTGACAGTACAGCTTTGGTTTCTATGATCAAGGGATATTTTTGACAAATACAGGCTATTCAGGAGAGATGGGATTCACCTGCCTGAAAGAGTCAGGAGGATTTCAGTAGCAGATTGGCTTACTTAGTAAATCATGCTTTAAACCTGGGGAGTAGGGTCCAGAGTTTCAACATGGGTATATCCATAAGTGACAGGCTGGATGAGTGCACCTATCCAAGCAGTGAGGAATGCTCCCCAACCCTTTTCTAAGGCAAGTATATGCACAGTCTGTGCAACAAACAGGAAGAACTGGAACACAGTGACCAGTTCGAGAGTTATGATGTCATAGGAATTACAGAATCCTGTTGATAGGAAAATTCACATGACTAGAAGACCACAATGGATGGCTACAAACTCTTTTGGAAAGATAGAAAGGAAGGAAGAGAAAATGGAGTTGCACTTTCTGTAAAAGAGAAATTTGAAGTGATCCATGGACTGCTGTCTCCAGCTCTGGTCCCCACAGTTGAAAAAAGAAATTAACAGACTGAAGAAGGTCTACAGGAGGTCTATGAAGATGATCAAAGGGCTGGAGAACCTGCCCTATGAGGAAAGACTGAAGGAGTTAGGTGTTATCTCCCTGGAGAGGAGAAGGGTTGGGGGGACTCAATCACAGTATTCCAGTACTTAAAAGGCTCCAAGGAGAACAGAGGGTCCCACTTCATAAAGAGCCACATGGAGATGACAAAGGGCAAGCTGGACTGGGAGTGACTTCATCTCAATGTAAGGAGCAAAATTTTTACAGAAAGAATCATCAGTCACAGAAACAACCTCTCCAGGGATGTGGTAGAATCCCCATCACTAGAATTTTTAAAGACATGGTTGGGAAGGGTGCTAGATAATCTTGTCTAGGCTCCCTTTCTCACTGAAGGTTGACCAGATGATCTTCCCACTTTTCTTCCATATATATAGAATACCTGAGCTATTCTATGAAAAGGGAATAACAAATAAAGAACCCCAAATTACAGTGCCAGGCTTAAAATAAGGAATATACACCACTACTTGGTCAGACACTTGTAATATAAATTATGATATTATAATATCATTTATGATATAGATATGTATTTCTTGCTGGATTTGTAAATGTGAAAGATACCAGCCTGATTACTCAGATGACGAAAATCTACACTTCAGAGAGCAAACACAGCCCGGACAGCCAGGCATAAAATTCCTTGTTCACCCGCAGTGTCCTGGTGGTCTTGCCACATGCTCTGGCATCAGAGTCTTCTTTGAGCAAGTGGTTTTTGTGGGCAGGAACCATGTTATTCTATGTCAACATGCTACATCATGGTATCATTGAAATTAAATAAGTTATAAAAAAAGTCATTAATTTCTTCCTGGTCTCCTGCATCAGTGGGCAAGTTTCTTCCAGTCTGGACCCATAACTGCAACATCTATTTTGACGTAAGTTTTTGGCATGCAGGTAAACTTTTTTTAGGATTTGTATATTGACACTTACAAAAATGGCAGCTGAACTTGAAAAATGAAATGCATTCTTAAAAAATCACATACATAAAAGACCCCTCTGGTCTGTTCTAAGAAGCACTTGGTCCCGGCACTTTTATGGTTCTTTTTTTAAGGCAGCAAATCCACTCCTGTCAACACTCTTAAGTGGAGCATCATTGTTCTCTTACATCAGAACAATACTTAAAGGCCTCTGTGAAAAATAACTTGGGCGGTGCTTTAGTCAAAACAGTGAGTTAACTTGTTAGGACATTTTCAGGCACAGACAACCACATACCATTCACACGTACTAAAATATCTCTTATTTGGGTATAAACATTTTATTTTTCAAAACTGTGGATTCAGTAGGTCAGGTTCATGGTTTGTAATGAAATTAGGATAGATATCATCATCTTTTTCCAATAGCACCCAGGAAACCACAGTAAAGAAGAACAGTGAAATGGTATTTCATTGTATACACCAAAATTACCCTCAAGAAAGGCCTTCCAATGATGCCAATGGAAGATGCACATCCCACCTAGTTTTTATGGGGCAAACAAAACTATATGAGCTGTGTATGGCTTAAAGACTGCACATGTCCTACAGATAATATGAAGTTTTGATTCACTGTAGGTACCCAGGAAAAATACTTGGTAGTTCAAAAGACACATTCTGTCAGTATGTGTTAGCCCCTACTACACCACAGCTGTGTGTTCAGTCAGGAAGAGAAGGGAAGGATGAGAAAGCACCTAGACACTCCCAAGGGCCATAACTGAAGCAAGGGCAGATCTCCTTTCCACGTTCTTTCCAGCAGCCTCTGCTTGTGGTATCTGCTAAGAGCCCATAAGTAGTGGGTAACACAGTATGTTCTCTGAAAGGATTAGAGGAAAACATGATTGTGTGGATTGCACCTGGCTTGGCTGGGACACCTGATAACACTGCTTTGTTGGATAAGATCCTGCTTCTAAATCCATTGCTTTGAAAAAGTAAGGTCCAGATGTTACAAAGAGGCATAATTACTTGCACCCTTGCTATTGTTCTTTTTCTTAAATAGTACTTTTGAAGATAAATTCACTTGCCTGTCTCTGGCACATGAAACCTGAACCGCCGGATTAACAAGAAATATCCTATTAATTTCACCTCTGTATGAACCATTCTGTAGTTAAGACTTGTAAGAGACTATTTAAATGAAAGCTTTTTAATCATACATTTAGTATATGGGATATTGAAGTACAGCTTCTCATTTTGTACAATTTTAAACCCCAGTATTTTTTTAAGACACCTGAAATTATTAACAGGATCAAGAATGGGTTTGTCTATGTGGGGTGTGGGGTGAGGAGGTGAATGAGTGCAAATTATTTTGAAATGGTATAAAGTACAGTTAGAAGTATGATCTGTAGTGTTTTATACCAACACAAACAATGTCCTTCTGTATTTCAGGCACAATTAATTAACTGTGTGTGTATAGTACAAGTGCAGAAATACTAAACCAAAATGTTGTCTACTGGAAAATTGTAATTCAAGTGATTTCCATGATACTTCAGTTGCAGGAAAAGGTCTCAAAAGCCCCTGTACTCTTAAGGAAGAGCTGGATAACTCTTGGCCCTGCTAATGAATGGTAGAGGCCTCAGGAGAGTCTGTATAGCAGATCTGCCTTTGAGACTCTCCTGTGTTGTTTTGCTGGCACTGCAGAGTTTCCTTCTCCTCCACAGTGGCACAGTCTGACAGGACCATCACAGGCCTTTGTCATTTCTCTTATATTCCTGGGTCCTGAAAGCAGGCGGTAATGTAAAAATCTCAGTTGCTATTACTGTAAAAGAAACTTCCATTCTTTATTTTTATTTTTTAACCTTCTTCAACACTCATAATGTAGCCTGAGAGCATATCCAAAATCTTCCTTTCAAAGAAATATTATGAGGTTTTCTGAAAGGGCATGAACATTGATATCACATTACACTGCTGTGATAACATACAGGTTAAAGGTGCATTTGCTTGAAAAAGCTCCTCCTTCTCTTAGTTAAACATGAGCAAATACCTCAGGTCATTTGAGTCCTAATCTCTGACATTTAAACACATGGGTAGTATCACAGCTTTAGAGCACTAATACTGAAGCCAATGAGGCTCTTGGAACAGTTTTACTACCGCAGAAAGGCCAATATTGGTTAAAACTGCATGTATATTATTTGTAAACTTCTTAGGGTCTGGGAGACAAGAACATGCACCAACACTGCCTGTGTCTCCTTCCAAATTTCCTAAATCCCATGGATGGAAGAGATAATGGAAGATATAGCTGAGGCTCTTTGCAGAAAGGACATTACCGTTTTCTCCATCAAAATCAGAAAATAGGCCAAGAACTCATGGAAAGCAGCCCTGGGGAGAAAGACTTGAGGGTTTTGGTGGACGAAAAGCTGGACATGAGCCAGTAGTGTGTGCTTGTAGTCCAGAAAGCCAATTGCATTCTGGGCTGCATCAAAAGAAGGGTGGCCAGTAGGTCAAGAGA